>NC_133667.1:14965427-15612927 GCF_048934315.1 Petromyzon marinus | reverse complement strand
GTGGGTGTTTGAGTGTGTGGGTGTGTGAGTGTGTGGGTGGGTGTGTGAGTGAGCGAGTGTGTGGGGGTGTGAGTGTGTGGGGGTGTGAGTGTGTGGGTGTGCGAGTGTGTGAGTGAGTGGGTGAGTGAGTGGGTGGGTGAGTGAGCGAGCGAGTGTGAGTGAGTGAGCGAGTGTCTGTGGGTGGGTGGGTGAGTGAGCGAGTGTGTAAGTGTGTGAGTGAGTGAGTGTGTGGGTGTGTGAGTGAGTGAGTGATTGGGTGGGACAATGGGTGGGTGAGTGTATTGTTGCGACCTGGAGTGTGATGAATGAGTGGGCGAGCGAGTGATTGTGTGAGAGTGTGAGTGAGTGGGTGAGTGAGCGAGTGAGTGAGCGACCGAGCGAATGATTGTGTGGGAGTGTGAGTGAGTGGGTGGGAGTGTGAGTGATTGTGTGGGAGTGTGAGTGAGTGGGTGGGAGTGTGAGTGAGTGGGTGGGAGTGTGAGTGATCGTGTGGGAGTGTGAGTGAGTGGGAGTGTGAGTGATTGTGTGGGAGTGTGAGTGAGTGGGTGGGAGTGATTGTGTGGGAGTGTGAGTGAGTGGGTGGGAGTGTGAGTGAGTGGGTGGGAGTGTGAGTGATCGTGTGGGAGTGTGAGTGAGTGGGTGGGAGTGTGAGTGAGTGGGTGGGAGTGTGAGTGATTGTGTGGGAGTGTGAGTGATCGTGTGGGAGTGTGAGTGAGTGGGTGGGAGTGTGAGTGAGTGAGTGAGAGTGTGAGTGATTGTGTGGGAGTGTGAGTGAGTGGGTGGGAGTGTGAGTGAGTGGGTGGGAGTGTGAGTGAGTGGGAGTGTGAGTGATCGTGTGGGAGTGTGAGTGAGTGGGTGGGAGTGTGAGTGAATGTGTGGGAGTGTGAGTGAGTGGGTGGGAGTGTGAGTGATCGTGTGGGAGTGTGAGTGAGTGTGAGTGAGTGGGTGTGAGTGAGTGGGAGTGATTGTGTGGGAGTGTGAGTGAGTGGGTGGGAGTGTGAGTGGGTGGGAGTGTGAGTGAGTGGGTGGGAGTGTGAGTGATCGTGTGGGAGTGTGAGTGAGTGGGAGTGTGAGTGATTGTGTGGGAGTGTGAGTGAGTGGGTGTGAGTGATTGTGTGGGAGTGTGAGTGAGTGGGTGGGAGTGTGAGTGAGCGGGTGGGAGTGTGAGTGATCGTGTGGGAGTGTGAGTGAGTGGGAGTGTGAGTGATCGTGTGGGAGTGTGAGTGAGTGGGTGGGAGTGTGAGTGAATGTTTGGGAGTGTGAGTGAGTGGGTGGGAGTGTGAGTGAGTGGGTGGGAGTGTGAGTGAGTGGGAGTGTGAGTGAATGTGTGGGAGTGTGAGTGAATGTTTGGGAGTGTGAGTGAGCGAGTGGGTGGGAGTGTGAGTGAGTGGGTGGGAGTGTGTGGGTGGGAGTGTGAGTGAGTGGGAGTGTGAGTGATCGTGTGGGAGTGTGAGTGAGTGGGTGGGAGTGTGAGTGAATGTGTGGGAATGTGAGTGAGCGAGCGAGTGGGTGAGACGTCAGAGTTGTGTGTTTTTCCCTTCCCGGACAGACTGGGCTCACCGCAGCTCCCCGAGTGCGGAGCCTTGACATAGTTTTGGGGGCTCGCGGTGACTGCCGCCGCTTGCGCGTGACGCAGGACGCCGAACCGGATTCGTTTCTGTTGTTCATTCCTGGATCACTGCGTGCGCGTGCTTGTGGGTTCGAGAGGGCGTGGACGGTGGGGTGGAGTGGTGGTGGTGGTGGGGGTTAGTGGGGGGGTAGAAAGGAAGGGGGATTGTGGGGTCCCCCCGTGGGGGGGGGGGGGGGTGTAGGGGGGGTGGTGGCAAGTTGCGGCAAGGATCGGTTCTGGGCCTCAAGCGCCCAGCGGGACTTCGATGGGCTGAATGTTTATTGTTGATCATTTCCGCGTTGCGCAATGCGTGGGATCGCAGACCAACTCAGACCTTGTTGGCCACCCACCGCCGTGCCTCCCTTATAAATCTCAAGGGTCATCCTATACACTACACTATACACTACGCTATATGATACACTACACTATACACTACAGTACTGCATACCTGTCAACCCCTCTCTCGGCACGTGACTTATTACAGACCGGCTCAGACCTTATTGGTCAACCCGTGCCCCTGATCATTACTGGCGAAACGTCGTACTCAAATTGTAAACGCAATGGGGTTGCACTCCAACACCACCGGTGTGTTGTGCTAGGTTGACCAGTTGGGCCACGTTCTGTTTACGTGACAAACCCCCTTACTAATTGGCTGTGCCGGGTGGTGGCGAGTTTCACGACACAACGTTCACATTCACGCGATAGAACCAGTGCCGGATTATCCCAGTCTCACAAGTAGCTACATAAGTAGTAGCTACGACATAAGTAGTAGCTACGACATAAGTAGTAGCTACACATGTAGTAGCTACGACATAAGTAGTAGCTACTTGTGTAGTAGCTACAACATAAGTAGTAGCTACATGTGTAGTAGCTACGACATAAGTAGTAGCTACTTGTGTAGTAGCTACAACATAAGTAGTAGCTACATGTGTAGTAGCTACATGTGTAGTAGCTACGACATAAGTAGTAGCTACATGTGTAGTAGCTACGACATAAGTAGTAGCTACACATGTAGTAGCTACGACATAAGTAGTAGCTACAACATAAGTAGTAGCTACTTGTGTAGTAGCTACATGTGTAGTAGCTGCATGTGTAGTAGCTACATGTGTAGTAGCTACATGTGTAGTAGCTACGACATAAGTAGTAGTTACATGTGTAGTAGCTACATATATAGTAGCTACATGTGTAGTAGCTACGACATAAGTAGTAGCTACTTGTGTAGTAGTTACATGTGTAGTAGCTACATGTGTAGTAGCTACTACACATGTAGCTACTACACATGTAGCTACTTGTGTAGTAGCTACGACATAAGTAGTAGCTACTTGTGTAGTAGCTACGACATAAGTAGTAGCTACTTGTGTAGTAGCTACATGTGTAGTAGCTACATGTGTAGTAGCTACGACATAAGTAGTAGCTACATGTGTAGTAGCTACATGTGTAGTAGCTACATGTGTAGTAGCTACGACATAAGTAGTAGCTACTTGTGCTACTACACATGCAGTAGCACAAGTAGCTACGACATAAGTAGTAGCTACTTATGTCGTAGCTACTTGTGTAGTAGCTACAACATAAGTAGTAGCTACTTGTGTAGTAGCTACTTGTGTAGTAGCTACAACATAAGTAGTAGCTACACGTGTCAATCTTTGTCTCTGTCCCACCGCCACCACCACCACCACCACGTGTCAATCTTTGTCTCTGTCCCACCGCCACCTCCGCCACCACCACCACCACGTGTCAATCTTTGTCTCTGTCCCACCGCCCCCTCCACCACCACCAGCACCACGTGTCAATCTTTGTCTCTGTCCCACCGCCACCACCACCACCAGCACCACGTGTCAATCTTTGTCTCTGTCCCACCGCCACCACCAGCACCACGTGTCAATCTCTGTCTCTGTCCCACCACCACCAGCACCACGTGTCAATCTTTGTCTCTGTCCCACCACCACCACCACCACGTGTCAATCTTTGTCTCTGTCCCACCGCCACCACCACCACCACCACCACGTGTCAATCTTTGTCTCTGTCCCACCGCCACCACCACCACGTGTCAATCTTTGTCTCTGTCCCACCACCACCACCACCACCACGTGTCAATCTTTGTCTCTGTCCCACCGCCCCCTCCACCACCACCACCACCACGTGTCAATCTTTGTCTCTGTCCCACCGCCACCTCCGCCACCACCACCACCACCAGCACCACGTGTCAATCTTTATCTCTGTCCCACCGCCACCACCACCACGTGTCAATCTTTGTCTCTGTCCCACCGCCACCACCACCACCACCACGTGTCAATCTTTGTCTCTGTCCCACCACCACCACCACGTGTCAATCTTTGTCTCTGTCCCACCGCCCCCTCCACCACCACCACCACCACGTGTCAATCTTTGTCTCTGTCCCACCGCCACCACCACCACCACCACGTGTCAATCTTTGTCTCTGTCCCACCACCACCACCACGTGTCAATCTTTGTCTCTGTCCCACCGCCCCCTCCGCCACCACCTCCACCACTGCCGCCGCGTGGCAGGGCTGAAGAGGCAGCGTGACGAGCTGCAGGCCTCGCTGAGCGTCAGGGACAAGCGGACGCTGCTCGGCTCCTGCGCCGGCCTGGGCCAGCGGCCCGGCGGTCGCTCAGAGGTCACCCCCCTGGAGGTGCTGGGCGTGTGACCTGTGGGTCTCTGTGGGTCTCTGTGGGTCTCTGTGGGTCTCTGTGGGTCTCTCTGGGTCTCTGTGTGGGTCTCTGTGGGTCTCTCTGGGTCTCTCTGTGGGTCTCTCTGTGGGTCTCTGTGGGTCTCTGTGGGTCTCTGTGTGTGACCTGTGGGTCTCTGTGGGTCTCTGTGGGTCTCTGTGTGTGACCTGTGGGTCTCTGTGGGTCTCTGTGGGTCTCTGTGGGTCTCTGTGGGTCTCTGTGTGTGACCTGTGGGTCTCTGTGGGTCTCTGTGGGTCTCTGTGTGTGACCTGTGGGTCTCTGTGGGTCTCTGTGGGTCTCTGTGTGTGACCTGTGGGTCTCTGTGGGTCTCTGTGGGTCTCTGTGTGTGACCTGTGGGTCTCTGTGGGTCTCTGTGGGTCTCGGTGGGTCTCTGTGTGTGACCTGTGGGTCTCTGTGTGTCTCTGTGTGTGACCTGTGGGTCTCTGTGGGTCTCTGTGGGTCTCTGTGGGTCTCTGTGTGTGACCTGTGGGTCTCTGTGGGTCTCTGTGTGTGACCTGTGGGTCTCTGTGGGTCTCTGTGTGGGTCTCTGTGGGTCTCTCTGGGTCTCTGTGTGGGTCTCTGTGGGTCTCTCTGGGTCTCTGTGTGGGTCTCTCTGTGGGTCTCTGTGTGTGACCTGTGGGTCTCTGTGGGTCTCTGTGTGTGACCTGTGTGTGACCTGTGTGTGACCTGTGTGTGACCTGTGTGGGTCTCTGTGGGTCTCTGTGTGTGACCTGTGGGTCTCTGTGGGTCTCTGTGGGTCTCTGTGGGTCTCTGTGGGTCTCTGTGTGTGACCTGTGGGTCTCTGTGGGTCTCTGTGGGTCTCTGTGTGTGACCTGTGGGTCTCTGTGGGTCTCTGTGGGTCTCTGTGGGTCTCTGTGCGCGCTGCGTCGGTCTCTGTGCGCGCTGCGTGGGTCTCTGTGGGTCTCTGTGTGGGTCTCTGTGGGTCTCTGTGGGTCTCGGTGTGGGTCTGTGGGTCTCTGTGTGTGACCTGTGGGTCTCTGTGGGTCTCTGTGGGTCTCTGTGCGCGCTGCGTGGGTCTCGGTGGGTCTCTGTGGGTCTCTGTGTGGGTCTCTGTGGATCTCTGTGGGTCTCTGTGCACGCTACGTGGGTTTCTGTGTGTCTCTGTGGGTCTCTGTGTGTGCTCTGTGGGTCTCCGTGTGTATCTGTGGGTGATCTGTTGGTCGCTGTGGGTCTCTGTGAGTCTCTGTGAGTCTCTGTGAGTCTCTGTGGGTCTTTGTGTGTGATATGTGCCTTCTGTGGGTCTCTGTGGGTCTCCATGGGTGTCTGTGGGTCTCTGTGGGTCTCTGTGGGTCTCTGTGGGTCTCTGTGGGTGCTCTGTGGGTGATCTGTGGGTCTCTGTGGGTCTCTGTGGGTCTCTGTGTGGGTCTCTGTGTGGGTCTCTGTGGGTCTCTGTGGGTCTCTATGTATCTTTCTGTATCTCTATGGGTCTCTCTGTATCTCTATGGGTCTCTGTGTATCTCTCTCTATCTCTATGGGTCTCTGTGTATCTCTCTGTATCTCTATGGGTCTCTATGTATCTTTCTGTATCTCTATGGGTCTCTCTGTATCTCTATGGGTCTCTCTGTATCTCTGTGGGTCTCTATGTATCTCTCTGTATCTCTATGGGTTTCTATGCATCTCTCTGTATCTCTCTGTATCTCTATGGGTCTCTATGTATCTCTCTGTATCTCTGTGGGTCTCTGTGTATCTCTATGGGTATCTATGTATCTTTCTGTATCTCTGTGTATCGCTCTCTATCTCTATGGGTCTCTGTGTATCTCTCTGTATCTCTATGGGTCTCTCTGTATCTCTATGGGTCTCTCTGTATCTCTGTGGGTATCTATGTATCTCTCTGTATCTCTATGGGTCTCTCTGTATCTCTATGGGTCTCTGTGTATCTCTATGGGTCTCTATGTATCTTTCTGTATCTCTATGGGTCTCTATGTATCTTTCTGTATCTCTATGGGTCTCTCTGTATCTCTATGGGTCTCTCTGTATCTCTGTGGGTCTCTATGTATCTCTCTGTATCTCTATGTGTCGCTCTGTATCTCTATGCGTCTCCGTGTATCTCTATGGGTCTCTTTGTATCTTTCTGTATCTATATGGGTCTCTGTGTATCTCTCTGTATCTCTATGGGTCTCTGTGTATCTCCCTGTATCTCTATGGGTCTCTGTGTATCTCTATGCATCTCTATGTATCTCTATGGGTCTCTATGTATCTCTCTGTATCTCTATGAGTCTCTATGTATCTCTCTATCTCTAAGGGTCTCTGTGTATCTCTCTGTATCTCTATGGGTTTCTGTGTATCTTTCTGTATCTCTATGGGTCTCTATGTATCTCTCTGTATCTCTATGGGTCTCTATGTATCTCTCTGTATCTCTATGGGTCTCTATGTATCTCTCTGTATCTCTCTGTATCTCTGTGGGTCTCTATTTATCTCTCTGTATCTCTATGGGTCTCTATGTATCTCTCTGTATCTCGGTGGGTCTCTGTGTATCTCTCTGTATCTCTGTGTATCTCTCTGTATCTCTATGTGTATCTATGTATCTCTCTGTATCTCTATGGGTCTCTATGTGTCTCTCTGTATCTTTATGGGTCTCTATGTATCTCTTTGTATCTCTGTGGGTCTCTCTGTATCTCTATGGGTATCTCTGTATCTCTATGGGTCTCTCTGTATCTCTATGTATCTCTATGTATGTCTATGTATCTCTATGTATCTCTATGGGTATCTGTGTTTCCAGTGCGATATGGAGTAAACACCACCACTGGGTGGGCCGTGGTGCCACCCATACCCCCCCCACCCACCCACCCACTCACGGTGACGGTGGTGACGGCGGTGACGGTGGTGACGGTGACGGTGGTGACGGTGGTGACGGTGGTGACGGTGGTGACGGTGGTGGTGACGGTGACGGTGGTGACGGTGGTGACGGTGGTGACGGTGACGGTGGTGACGGTGGTGACGGTGGTGGTGACGGTGACGGTGGTGACGGTGGTGTCTGTGTCTCTATGGGTCTCTCTCTATCTCTATGGGTCTCTATGTATCTCTATTGGTCTCTGTGTATCTCTCTGTATCTCTATGGGTCTCTATGGGTCTCTATGTATCTCTCTATCTCTATGGGTCTCTATGTATCTCTTTCGATCTCTATGGGTCTCTGTGTATCTCTCTGTATCTCTATGGGTCTCTACGTATCTCTCTGTATCTCTATGGGTCTCTATGTATCTTTCTGTATCTCTATGGGTCTCTATCTTTATGGGTCTCTGTATCTCTATGGGTCTCTGTATCTCTGTATCTCTCTGTATCTCTAGGGTCTCTCTGTATCTCTGTGTATCTCTCTGTATCTCTATGGGTCTCTCTCTATCTCTATGGGTCTCTCTGTATCTCTATGGGTCTCTCTGTATCTCTATGTATGTCTATGTATCTCTATGTATCTCTATGGGTCTCTCTGTATCTCTATGGGTCTCTCTGTATCTCTATGGGTCTCTCTGTATCTCTATGGGTCTCTCTGTATCTCTATGTATGTCTATGTATCTCTATGTATCTCTATGGGTCTCTATGTATCTCTATGGGTCTCTCTGTATCTCTATGGGTCTCTCTGTATCTCTATGGGTCTCTCTGTATCTCTATGTATGTCTATGTATCTCTATGTATCTCTATGGGTATCTGTGTTTCCAGTGCGATATGGAGTAAACACCACCACTGGGTGGGCCGTGGTGCCACCCATACCCCCCCCACCCACCCACCCACTCACGGTGACGGTGGTGACGGCGGTGACGGTGGTGACGGTGACGGTGGTGACGGTGGTGACGGTGGTGACGGTGGTGACGGTGACGGTGACGGTGGTGGTGACGGTGACGGTGGTGACGGTGGTGACGGTGACGGTGGTGACGGTGGTGACGGTGACGGTGGTGACGGTGGTGACGGTGGTGATGGTGGTGATGGTGGTGACGGTGGTGACGGTGGTGACGGTGGTGCACGGTGACGGTGACGGTGGTGGTGACGGTGACGGTGGTGACGGTGGTGTCTGTGGTGACGGTGGTGACGGTGGTGATGGCGGTGACTGTGGTGATGGCGGTGACTGTGACGGTGGTGACGGTGGTGACGGTGTTGATGGCGGTGACTGTGACGGTGGTGATGGCGGTGACTGTGGTGACGGTGGTGACGGTGGTGTCTGTGGTGACTGTGGTGATGGCGGTGACTGTGACGGTGGTGACGGTGGTGACGGTGGTGTCTGTGGTGATGGCGGTGACGGCGGTGACGGTGGTGACGGTGGTGACTGTGACGGTGGTGACGGTGGTGTCTGTGGTGATGGCGGTGACGGCGGTGACGGTGGTGACTGTGACGGTGGTGACGGTGGTGACGGTGACGATGGTGACGGTGACGGTGGTGACGGTGGTGACGGTGACAGTGACGGTGGTGGTGACGGTGACGGTGGTGACGGTGGTGTCTGTGGTGACGGTGGTGACGGTGGTGACGGTGGTGACGGTGGTGACGGTGACTGTGACGGTGGTGACCTTTTGTCTTTGCAGCTGGCGGTGTTGGGCGCTTGCCGATGTGGGGGGACGGCGGTGCCGGCGCTGGCGACGGGGGAGCCCTGCGCCTGCGCCTGGGCCACCGCCGCCGCTCGGCGCAAAATTGTGGAGCTGAAGAGCCAGGTGGGGGGGGGTGGGGGGTGGGGTGGGGGGTGGGGGGTGGGGGGGGTGGGGGGGGGGTGGGGGGGTGGGGTGGGGGGTGGGGGGTGGGGGGGGTGGGGGGGGGGTGGGGGGGTGGGGCGGGGGCGCCGGTGCCGAGTAACGCGCCAGAGAACTCGTGGGGAAAAACAAAACAAAAATCCGAGGCTGTGGATCAAAATTCGAAGCCACTCCCGTCGCTTGGAACATCACGACAGCTGATTTTGACTTGACGCACCACCAACACCACCACCACCAACACCACCAACAACACCATCAACACCACCACCAACACTACAAACACCACCAACACCACTATCATCGCCACCATCACCACCAGCACCACCACTATCATCACCACCAACAACACCACCAACACCACCACCATCACCACCACCAACACCACCACCAACACCATCAACACCACCAACACCACCACCATCACCACCACCAACACCACCATCAACACCATCAACACCACCACCAACACCACCACTAACACCACCACCAACACCACCAATACCAACAGCCGCCATTCGACCGCTAAGTGATGGTGACGTCACCACGGCGCCTGTGCCAGGCCAGGTGCACCTCGAGGCTGCCACGTGAAGTGCCGCCGGCAGGAGAAGGTCCCGGGTCAGAATCCAGCAGGTGCCGTGGGCTGGCCAGACGATCTGCCCGGTGCACCACCACCACCACCACCACCACCATCCACCACCACAATCCGTCCGTGCCACACGTGTGAGCTCTGCCCCCCTCTCTCTGCCCGCGCTACCCCCCGGCGCCCGCGTCGCGGCGCTGTCAGCTGGAGGAGCTGCGGAGGCGCGAGGAGGAGAGCGTCGCCGTCGGGGACGCCTACCGCATCGCCTTCGAGCAGCAGCTGTGCCGAGCCGCCACCTTCGCTGCCCGCATGGCCCCGCGCCAGCGGCCGCCCTCCGCCGCCGGCCGCCCGCTCCGACACAACCACCCCGCCGTCCCCGCTCACGGTACGGGCAGCGCCGATGCTCGCGCGGGTATCGGCGCGGCCTGCTCGTAGCCGCGGACCGTCGGGCTCGCCGGCGGTAAGTTCGATATTTTACAGAGCTGCAAATGGTGATTTGGTGGAGTTGGCGGGACCCCGGGGTGGCATCGCTAGCCCCCGTGGTGGGACAAACCGCGTGGCGACACGGGTCTCGCCGCCTTGCCGACAACAAAGCGAGCGGTCGGTCGATTGGCCTCGTCGAGAGCCACTCGGGGGACATTAAAGTTTCGTAAAAAGTTGAAAAATTACACAAACACGTGAAATTCACTGCCCGGGGGGGGGGGGGGGGGGTTTGGGCGGGTGGCTAGCCTTGGCAAAGAAGCCGAGGATCGACGGCTGACCCGGAGGGCGTCGTCGCCCCCCCGGGGGCCTCGCGTTTGCCCGGTGGGGGGTGGCGCCCGTCGTGTCGATCGCCGCCCGCCGCTGCTGCTGCTGCTGCTGGCGCTTGTTGGCGCGAGTCTGGGCGGCGGGCGGCGCGTTGCTGTCGGGGTCGCGAGTGGGGCGGGCTGAACAACAACAATAATAATAATAATTATTATTGAACCTGATTCTTGATGATTCATTTGAAGCTTTCGTGGCTGCAGGAGTCCACGCTCTCTGGTTCTTTAGGTAAAGTCACGTGGGTAGAATAAAAAATAATAAAATAAGCACGACGTTTCGGTGGCAACACAAGCGTCCGTCATCAGGTGAGGAAGAGCGATTTGTTGTTGTGGCTTTATATAGGCACGGGGGTGGGAGGGGGAGGGGTTTGTGGAGTCGTGGCTGCAGGAGTTCACGGGGAGAGGGGGAGGGGGGTTGGTTTCTTCCTCACCTGATGATGGACGCTTGTGTTGCCACCGAAAAGTCGTGTTTCTTTAATAATTTTTTCTTCTATCTACGCGACTTTGTCGAATGAACCAGAGAGTATGTACAGTAGCTTGACTGTTCACGTGATGTGCAACACACGCTCGGAGTTGGCCTCCGTGTACTAAGCATGGACACCCTGCTGATAGCAACCAGAACGGAAACTCACTTCGGCGCTTCCTGGGTCAGCAATTGTCAAAATTATCACCGCTATAATCAAGCGGGCGGCACGGTGGCTAGGAGATGTTGACTACCTCGCCTGGTGTACAGGAGGTCGTGGGTTCAATCCTGACCACTGACACCTGCTGCTGCTGTATATTTGGAGTCTGCGTGTCTCTCTCATCATCATCATCATGACGGTGGCTATGAGATGTTGACTACCTCGCCTGGTGTACAGGAGGTCGTGGGTTCGATCCCGACCCTGAAGACGCCTGCTGCTGCTGTATATTTGGAGTTTGCGTGTCTCTCTCTCATCATCATCATCATCATGGTGGCTAGGAGATGTTGACTACCTCGCCTGGTGTACAGGAGGTCGTGGGTTCAATCCCGACCCTGACGATGCCTGCTGCTGCTGCTGTACATTTGTAGTCTACGTGTCTCTCTCTCTCTCATCATCATCATCATCACGGTGGCTAGGAGATGTTGACTACCTAAAAACTTACTTTAGTAGTTGTTGGATGTGCGCCGTGCATAGCCAACCGTGCCGATCGTCGACGCCGCCGCTATCGTTGGCACCACCACCACCCCCTCCCCCGGCACAGCAGACGGCGCCTCCGTGGGCGACGCGGCTCCCACGGCGTGGCCGGCGGGCGGCGCCGCCGGCGGCGAGGGCCACCCCGGGGCCTCGGTGTCCGCTCGCCTCGTGGGGCGCATCGCGCGCCGCCTGGCGCCCGCGGTGAAGACGGCGACGGCGACGATGGCGGAGCGCAACGGCGACGCGGCGGCCGCTCCGGACCCCGTGGAGCTGCTCGCTGAGATGGTGCCGCCACCCACACCCCCACCACCACGCCGCCCACACCGCTACCACCCACCCACCCACCACCCACACCCATACAACCACCACCCACCCACCACCCACACCACTACACCCACCCCTACACCCACCACCCACACCCCTACACCCGTCACCCACACCCCCACCACCCACACCCGTACACCCACCACCCACACCCATACAACCACCACCCACGCACCACCCACACCACTACACCCACCTCTACACCCACCACCCACACCACTGCTGTCAGGGTTCGATCTCGACCCTGACGATGCCTGCTGCTGTGTATTTGGAGTCTGCGTGTCTCTCTCGTCATCATCATCATCACAGTGGCTAGGAGATGTTAACTACCTCGCCTGGTATACAGGAGGTCGTGGGTTCAATCCCGACCCTGACGACGCCTGCTGCTGCTGTATATTTGGAGTTTGCGTGTCTCTCTCCCTGCGACCACGTGGATTTTTTTCCCGGGTCCTCCGCCCCCCCCTCCCCCACACACACTTAGTGATCAACGTCACGTGTTTATAGAGCTATTTGACCGCGGCTATAGATTTCCACGCGATGATGATCACAAGTCCACCGAGTTGCGCTGCCCCTGAGAAAAGAGCCGCACGGCTCAGTTGGGGTGTCCCCTTACGCCTGGTGAACGAAAATAAAAACGCCCAACAAGATTGCCTTTTATTTCCAATGACCACAACCACGCGTGTCACGGCGAGGGGCTCCCACACGTCGTGGTATTAACGTCACCCGCACCACCCGCACCACCCGCAGCTCTCCGACAAAGAGGAAGCCCTGGCCCACCAGCGGCGAGTCAGCCTCATCCTCGCCCGCCGCACCACCCACCTGGAGCAGCAGCTGCGCGAGCTCACGGGAGAAGAAGACGCCGGGGCGGCCGCAACCGCCGCGGACGGCGGCGGTTGCGGCGGCGACGGCGACGGCGACGGTGGGGCGCCCGCCGCGGTTGCCGGCGGCCCCTCGGCCGAAACCGACCGGTCGCCCGCGGGCTTCAAGCGCCACGGCGAGCGTTCCGCGCCGGCGGAGGAGCGGGGGTGGGCGCGCCCGGACGGGTGGGTCGTGGCGCCGGAGGCCGCGGCGGACGACGTCGCCGGCGGCGGTGCGGGCGGAGAGGACCGGGCGGCGGCCGCCGAGTGACGAGGGGCCCGCCGGCGGCAGCGCCGGGCGGGCGGCCCGCTCGCGGCCACCGCCGGGCGGGGCGCCAGGCCGTGCGACCGGCCTGGTGTCGCCGCCGTGCCCCCGTGTTTACGCCGGACGGCAACACGCTCCACGTCTCCCTGGCTTCATGCCACCCAACCCACAGGCTAACGTGCGCAATACACACTGTACTTACAGTACACACACTGTACATACAGTACATACAGTACACACTAGCACAGTACACACAGTACACACAGTACATACAGTACACACTAACACAGTGCACACAGTACACACAGTACATACAGTACACACTAACACAGTACACACAGTACACACACACACAGTACACACAGTACACACACAGTACACATACACACAGTACACACAGTACACACAGTACACACACACAGTACACACAGTACACACACACAGTACACATACACACAGTACACACAGTACACACAATACACACACACAGTACACACAGTACACACACACACAGGACACACAGTACACACACAGTACACACAGTACACACACACAGTACACACAGTACACACACACACAGTACACACAGTACACACACACACAGTACACACACAGTACACACACAGTACACACTATCACAGTACACACACACAGTACACACAGTACACACACACAGTACACACAGTACACACACACAGTACACACACACAGTACACACACACAGTACACACACACAGTACACAATGCTGTATCTCTGTGTACATATCTGTGTGCGTAGCATCCCACATCAGAGAATGGGTGGTGGTCGCGGGTTGCTGAGGAGATGGAGTATGCCTCTGGCCCGCGATCACAAATCTCTATTTAACTCCATCAAAAAAGTAACCTGCAGCGCCACACCTATTACCCTCATTAGGGGAAAAAACGGTGATCCAATCTCCGACCCCCAGGAACAGGTTTGCAGATTTGTTGAGCATTTCTGTGAGGTCCTGGGGGAGGGAAAATCCCTCAGCCAGGAAAACATCGTGGCACAAAGTGAGGATGACCCTGCTAAGGCTGCGGTGCCTCAAATATTGGAAGAAGAAGTCACCCCCTGTGAGTGGCTGGCTGAGGTGCCATCTGTTGAGGAAGTACTGAAGGCGATCCGGAGTCTGAGACCAGGAAAGGCACCAGGTAGAGATGATCTCCCAAGCGAAATGCTGAGGGAGGGTGGCATTTGTACACAGCCTTCCCTACATGACATCATAACAACAGTCTGGACCACTGGACAGGTTCCGCAGGACTGGAAGGATGCCCTGGTGGTCCCGCTCTTTAAGAAGGGGGACCGCACAGACTGTAACGACTACAGGGGCATCTCACTCCTCAGTGTGCCGGGAAAGGTCCTGGCAAGGATGATTCAACACCGCCTTGCCAGGTACGCTGAGGAGAGGCTTGTGGAGCCCCAATGTGGTTTCAGGAAAGGGCGGTCCTGCACAGAAGCCATATTTTCTGTCCGTCTGCTACAGCAGAGGTTTAAGGAATTCCAGCAAGACCTACATCTCTGCTTTATTGACCTGGTCAAAGGCCTATGATACCATCAGTAGGCCTGGGCTCTGGGTTGGTCTTCGTGCTTTCGGAGTCCTTGACCCACTGCTCGCGATCATTAAGAATCTTCATGATGGTGAGCAGGCCCGGGTAAAATTACGTGGCCGGGAGTCAGAGCCATTCCCTGTACAGCTTGGGGTGGTACGACAGGGATGTCCTCTGGCTCCCACATTATTTAAGATCTATTTCGATCACATAGTTCATGAAGCCTTCAATAGCTGTACCGGAGGAATTTCTATCTGGTACAGATACAATGGGAGGCTGATCGATGCCCGGGTGCGGTTAAGGGATGGCTCCCTATTGCTCAACCACGTTATGTATGCCGATGATCTGGTAATTGCTGCTCACTCAGAGGAGGAGTTGGAGGCGCTGCTGCTGAACCTGGAGCTTGCCACTAAGAGGTAGGGACTTACCATCAGCCCCACCAAAACTAAGCACCTGCCTGGGTATTTTATACCAAAGGACATTCCACCCCCACAGCTCCCAATTGGTGATAGGGCAGTTGTGGAGAGAGTGGAGAGTTTCCCATTCCTGGGCAGTGTGCTCATAACTGGCTCCGGTTTGACAGCAGAGATCTCAATCCGAATCAGTCGAGCGGCATCTTTTCATCGGTTGCGTAACACTGTGTGGAAGCTGCCTGGTCTGTCGCTCCACACGAAGCTTCAGGTCTTCTCGGCCACGGTCATTCCCTCCCTTCTTTACGCTTGCGAAACGTGGACCCCCCTAATGGAACATCTTCGCTGGTTAGAAACATTTAGGCTAGCCTGCCTACGATCCATCTTGGGTTTATCCAGGCTGAATTGTGTGAGGAGCTCACATATCCTTGAAAGATCTGGACAAAGTCCTATCGGTGAGTTCCTCCGGCAGGCAACGCTGCGTTGGCTGGGTCATGTTGCCCGCATGTCCAGCCACCACATGCCGAAACAGCTTTTGTTCGGCCGGATCGAGGGGGCTAAACGGGCGCGGCACGGGCTAGAGAAGAGATGGAGTGATGTGGTTAAGGAGGATTTGGAGCTGAGTGGACTTGCCGATGACTGGTACCAGGGGTGTCAAGATCGGCCTCTGTGGAGGAGGCTCGTGAAGGACGCTGCTACTGGGCAGTTGCAGACAGTCGCCCTCCAACAACAACGGAGGGGGGAGGAGCGACGCTCACAACAACGAGCGGAGCGCCGGGTAGCTAAAGCACAGCAAGTTTGCACAGTAGGTGGCAAAGGTGGTGCATCAGCCAGTCATCTCAGTCAGTCGACCCGTGGCACCTGGGTCTGCCCCGTGACCTCCTGCCAGCGGGCGTTCGACACTTCACTTGGCCTCAAAGTGCACGTGGCCTGAACAGGCGTCCCGGGTTGCCTCCATGAGGTCGACGCAGCTTTGAAAATTCGGCAGCTGGCGCGGTGTGTAGCAATAAACACTGGGGAGACAAAGGCGGTCCGTGCGTGGCGGTGGTGGTGGTGGTGGTGGTGATGGCGGCCACCCACCCCCTCTCCGTGTGCCGCGCCGGCCTTCGTAGGTGCACGCTTGCAGCGCTTTGGACGTAGAACGCACACGTTACATTTAGACGTTTTATCGGCACGTGTGTTCACGAGATCTGCTTTAATGATGTGTGGTGGAGGAGGGTGCGGTGGGGATGGGGGGGGGGGTAAGGGGGGTGGTGGCTTTCGTGGTTTTAAACTGAGCGCGTTTTAAATCGATGACAATTTTTTGTTTTTTTATGGCGTATTAACACGGTCGACGGTACTCAACCCCAACAAGTTTTTGCCGGGTGTCTATAAAGTTACACAACAACAATAACAACAACTGGCTTGTCACCACGCGGTGGTGGAGGGGGGTGGAGAAGGTTGTGGGAGGGGGGGTTGGGTGGACACCTTCGGGACGCTCTGAGCTACGCTCGCTGTCTCGACGCGGATCGCCACGGGGGGCTAAGATTAGACGCTGGCGGTCACGCTCCGTTATTCGTGCTCCAGCCTGGTTTCTGAGGTCGGGGGTGGGAGGGGGAGGGGGGGATACAAAGGCGGCCCCGGACGTGGTGCTGGACACCCAACCCCCCCCCACCCCACTCGCACGTACCGTGCCGGTCTTCGTAGGCGCTACTCGCTTGGTGAAGCAGAGGCGGCTTTTCTGTCGGTCGACCCCGTGACCTCCCGGCCGAGTCCGTCACGTGACCTCCTGGCCGGGTCCGTCACGTGACCTCCCGGCCGGGTCCGTCCCGTGACCTCCCGGCCGAGTCCGTCACGTGACCTCCTGTCGGTAGCCCGAAACCTTCGACGCTTGGACCAGACGGCCTCAATAGTGAACACCCGGCCGGGCACAATCTCTGCGGTTGATGTCACCACCGCCACCACCTCATTGCGAATGTCGGCATGATGATGCTAATGATGATTATTATTATTCATATTAATCACCACGTGGCGTAGTTACAAACGAGCACGAGGATTGTGGCGTTAATTAACGTTGCTAGTATACCAATAACGATGTTCATGGTAACGTGATGAGCATGAGCGAGGCGAGTTGCGGATGTTTGGGGAGCGATCTGAAAAAAAAAAGTCTGGGCAATGTTGGGCCTCAGGGACCTCTCATGGGGACGATCCAGAATAAACAATGCGTTGAAGTGGCTTTTTTTGGTGTGGCACATAAGAATAAGGTTGTACTTGTAACCTTTGTTGTGTGGCAATAAAATAGGAGTTGTGTTGCGGTGTTCGAACGCCGGACGAAGATTACAACGCAGTGACTCGCATGCCAAACGCACGCAGAGCACCCTCCGATAGCAGCGTCGACGGCTTCCAAGAGGTGTCACTTTTTGGCAGCTTGAACGTTCTTAGCAACCCCAACCCCACCCCCTCCTAAACGTTGTATTGCCACAAAGGGTTATAAAACAAACACACACACACACAAAACAAACTATAATGCAGGTGTTTTTTTAACGGGTTGGTTAGATGGCGTGAAATATATAAATGTGCGCCGTTAAACCCGCCACCAACCACCCGATGCAGCCCATTAGTAAGGGGTTTGTCAAGTCAACAGAACGTGGTCATAGGAATAGGTTTTACCCTTTTAACTGGCACAAAAACTGACACCTTTATTCAAGGCATCATGTTTGCAATAACCGCAACACAAGCAGTCAAAATGCAAACAAAAGAGACAACTCTGATAATAATATTGGCACTGTCCTTGAATTTGATTGGTCCACACCCGAGACGGCTTTTCTTAGAGCCCTTAGTCTCCACTGGTGTTGGACCAGAAGACGCCAAAAGGCGCACAACTCAAAAATAGCGCACTATCAGGGTATTGAGGGCTCGGGGTGAGCATTTACATTATGAGACCTCCTTTGCCAGTAACAAGATATAAGAATAGGTTTTACCCTTTTAACTGGCACAAAAACTGACACCTTTATTCAAGGCATCATGTTTGCAATAACCACAACACAAGCAGTCAAAATGCAAACAAAAGAGACAACTCTGATAATAATAATATTGGCACTGTCCTTGAATTTGATTGGTCCACACCCGAGACGGCATTTCTTAGAACCTAGTCTCCACTGGTGTTGGACCAGATATATATATTTCTATATCTTGTTATTGGCAAAGGAGGTCTCATAATGTAAAATAACGTGGTCAATTCGTCACTAGGACTGCAACACACCGCTTGTGCGCTGGAGAATGCAGAGCCGCAACATTTCACAATCCTGAGTACGACGTTTCGCCAGCGATTACAAACCGGCTTCATCAGGCGACGGCCAGATCTGTGGAGAAGTCTGCCCGTTTTCGTTCCTTTAATAGAGGCGTAGATGTGGTGGCAGCACTTGCGCGAAGTGGGGGGGGAGGGGGGGGATTTATGAATGAATATGAACAATGCCGGACTAAGCTATAGTGCGGGGTCTTTAGCATCTGTTCTTATAAATGGGCCCCAAATAAATAAAAAACAATTTTTTTAAAAAAAATCTTGATTTGAAGCTTTCGTGACTGCAGGAATCCACTTACTCGTTGGTTCTTTCGGTAAAGTCACGTGGGTAGGTATAAAATAAAATAAATCGCGACGTTTCGGGCGCAACACAAGCGTGAAAGAGTACACATTAAATTTCGATTTAAAGCTTTCGTGACTGCAAGGATTCATCTTCTTTGGTTCTTTCGGTAAAGTCACGTAGAATGAGAATAATAAATTCAAATAAGACAATAAAATTCTCACGACGTTTCGGCCACACTGGAGCACTGTCGTCCCGACAGTTCTGTTCTTTCACCTGATGAAGGCTACTTGTGTTGTGGCCGAAACGTCGTGAGAATTTTATTGTCTTATTTTATTTTATTCTTTTATTCTCATTCTACGTGACTTCACCGAAAGAACCAAAGAAGAACTGTACACGTCTTTTTAGCAATTGTCTTTTTTCATTTGCTATACAGCCCAGTTAATACGACAAATCGTTAACATTAAAAACCCGGTCAAACGTAAAAGTCGAGGGCGGTATAGTACTATAGTGATAGAGCAAGTGCAGAAATCACTGAACCGGAATTGATAGCTTGAAAGGATTTAGCGCTGGGGCCCTTGAAAGTGCGGGAGCCCGGAGCATTTGCTACGAGGATAATCCGGCGCTGCATATAAATGACTATGGTTACTTGTAACGACCTGGCACATTCTGTTTACGTGACAACCCTTACTTGGCTGTGTCGGGCTGTGGAGGGTTTAACGACACATTTACGCGATCTAACCACCCCCCCCCCCAAAAAAAAAACTATTATGGATATTGGTCGTGAAAGCCTCCTACGTGTTCAACCCCAAAGAAAAAAACCTTCCCTTGTTTTGAAGTCATTTTCTTGATGCTGGCTAAACCAAAAAAAAGTGTCCCGTAGATGTTGACATCACCTTTGTTCGGGCGAACACGACGCGTTGGAATGCGTCGGCAAGATGTCTATCTTAGATGCCACTCGTTCTTCACATCCTGCAGATGTAGATGCCACTGGTTCTTCACGTTCTGCAGATGTAGATGCCACTCGTTCTTCACATCCTGCAGATGTAGATGCCACTGGTTCTTCACGTTCTGCAGATGTAGATGCCACTCGTTCTTCACATCCTGCAGATGTAGATGCCAATGGTTCTTCACGTTCTGCAGATGTAGATGCCACTGGGTCTTCACGTTCTGTAGATGTAGATGCCACTGGTTCTTCACGTTCTGCAGATGTAGATGCCACTGGTTCTTCACGTTCTACAGATGTAGATGCCACTCGTTTTTCACATCCTGCAGATGTAGATGCCACTCGTTCTTCACATCCTGCAGATGTAGATGCCACTGGTTCTTCACGTTCTGTAGATGTAGATGCCACTGGGTCTTCACGTTCTGCAGATGTAGATGCCACTGGTTCTTCGCGTTCTACAGATGTAGATGCCACTCGTTTTTCACATCCTGCAGATGTAGGTGCCACTGGTTCTTCACTTTCTACAGATGTAGATGCCACTGGTTCCTTCACATCCTGCAGATGTAGATGCCACTGGTTCTTCACGTTCTGTAGATGTAGATGCCACTGGTTCTTCACGTTCTGTAGATGTAGATGCCACTGGTTCTTCACGTTCTGTAGATGTAGATGCCACTCGTTCTTCACGTTCTGTAGATGTAGATGCCACTCGTTCTTCACATCCTGCAGATGTAGATGCCACTGGTTCTTCACGTTCTGCAGATGTAGATGCCACTCGTTCTTCACATCCTGCAGATGTAGATGCCACTGGTTCTTCACGTTCTGCAGATGTAGATGCCACTCGTTCTTCACATCCTGCAGATGTAGATGCCAATGGTTCTTCACGTTCTGCAGATGTAGATGCCACTGGGTCTTCACGTTCTGTAGATGTAGATGCCACTGGTTCTTCACGTTCTGCAGATGTAGATGCCACTGGTTCTTCACGTTCTACAGATGTAGATGCCACTCGTTTTTCACATCCTGCAGATGTAGATGCCACTCGTTCTTCACATCCTGCAGATGTAGATGCCACTGGTTCTTCACGTTCTGTAGATGTAGATGCCACTGGGTCTTCACGTTCTGCAGATGTAGATGCCACTCGTTCTTCACATCCTGCAGATGTAGATGCCAATGGTTCTTCACGTTCTGTAGATGTAGATGCCACTGGTTCTTCCTGTTCTGCAGATGTAGATGCCACTGGTTCTTCGCGTTCTACAGATGTAGATGCCACTCGTTTTTCACATCCTGCAGATGTAGGTGCCACTGGTTCTTCACTTTCTACAGATGTAGATGCCACTGGTTCCTTCACATCCTGCAGATGTAGATGCCACTGGTTCTTCACGTTCTGTAGATGTAGATGCCACTGGTTCTTCACGTTCTGTAGATGTAGATGCCACTGGTTCTTCACGTTCTGTAGATGTAGATGCCACTCGTTCTTCACGTCCTGCAGATGTAGATGCCACTGGTTCTTCACGTTCTGCAGATGTAGATGCCACTGGTTCTTCATGTTCTGCAGATGTAGATGCCACTGGGTCTTCACGTTCTGTAGATGTAGATGCCACTGGTTCTTCACGTTCCACAGATGTATATGCCACTGGTTCTTCACGTTCTACAGATGTAGACGCCACTCGTTTTTCACATCCTGCAGATGTAGGTGCCACTGGTTCTTCACGTTCTACAGATGTAGATGCCACTGGTTCCTTCACATCCTGCAGATGTAGATGCCACTGGTTCTTCATGTTCTGCAGATGTAGATGCCACTGGGTCTTCACGTTCTGTCGATGTAGATGCCACTGGTTCTTCACGTTCCACAGATGTATATGCCACTGGTTCTTCACGTTCTACAGATGTAGACGCCACTCGTTTTTCACATCCTGCAGATGTAGGTGCCACTGGTTCTTCACGTTCTACAGATGTAGATGCCACTGGTTCCTTCACATCCTGCAGATGTAGATGCCAATGGTTCTTCACGTTCTGTAGATGTAGATGCCACTGGTTCTTCCTGTTCTGCAGATGTAGATGCCACTGGTTCTTCGCGTTCTACAGATGTAGATGCCACTCGTTTTTCACATCCTGCAGATGTAGGTGCCACTGGTTCTTCACTTTCTACAGATGTAGATGCCACTGGTTCCTTCACATCCTGCAGATGTAGATGCCACTGGTTCTTCACGTTCTGTAGATGTAGATGCCACTGGTTCTTCACGTTCTGTAGATGTAGATGCCACTGGTTCTTCACGTTCTGTAGATGTAGATGCCACTCGTTCTTCACGTCCTGCAGATGTAGATGCCACTGGTTCTTCACGTTCTGCAGATGTAGATGCCACTGGTTCTTCATGTTCTGCAGATGTAGATGCCACTGGGTCTTCACGTTCTGTAGATGTAGATGCCACTGGTTCTTCACGTTCCACAGATGTATATGCCACTGGTTCTTCACGTTCTACAGATGTAGACGCCACTCGTTTTTCACATACTGCAGATGTAGGTGCCACTGGTTCTTCACGTTCTACAGATGTAGATGCCACTGGTTCCTTCACATCCTGCAGATGTAGATGCCACTGGTTCTTCATGTTCTGCAGATGTAGGTGCCACTGGGTCTTCACGTTCTGTAGATGTAGATGCCACTGGTTCTTCACGTTCCACAGATGTATATGCCACTGGTTCTTCACATTCTACAGATGTAGACGCCACTCGTTTTTCACATCCTGCAGATGTAGGTGCCACTGGTTCTTCACGTTCTACAGATGTAGATGCCACTGGTTCCTTCACATCCTGCAGATGTAGATGCCACTGGTTCTTCATGTTCTACAGATGTAGATGCCACTGGTTCTTCACGTTCTGTAGATGTAGATGCCAATGGTTCTTCGCGTTCTGTAGATGTAAATGCCACTGGTTCTTCACGTTCTGTAGATGTAGATGCCACTCGTTCTTCACGTCCTGCAGATGTAGATGCCACTGGTTCTTCACGTTCTGCAGCTGTAGATGCCACTGGTTCTTCCTGTTCTGCAGATGTAGATGCCACTGGTTCTTCGCGTTCTACAGATGTAGATGCCACTCGTTTTTCACATCCTGCAGATGTAGGTGCCACTGGTTCTTCACTTTCTACAGATGTAGATGCCACTGGTTCCTTCACATCCTGCAGATGTAGATGCCACTGGTTCTTCACGTTCTGTAGATGTAGATGCCACTGGTTCTTCACGTTCTGTAGATGTAGATGCCACTGGTTCTTCACGTTCTGTAGATGTAGATGCCACTCGTTCTTCACGTCCTGCAGATATAGATGCCACTGGTTCTTCACGTTCTGCAGATGTAGATGCCACTGGTTCTTCATGTTCTGCAGATGTAGATGCCACTGGGTCTTCACGTTCTGTAGATGTAGATGCCACTGGTTCTTCACGTTCCACAGATGTATATGCCACTGGTTCTTCACGTTCTACAGATGTAGACGCCACTCGTTTTTCACATCCTGCAGATGTAGGTGCCACTGGTTCTTCACGTTCTACAGATGTAGATGCCACTGGTTCCTTCACATCCTGCAGATGTAGATGCCACTGGTTCTTCATGTTCTGCAGATGTAGATGCCACTGGGTCTTCACGTTCTGTAGATGTAGATGCCACTGGTTCTTCACGTTCCACAGATGTATATGCCACTGGTTCTTCACGTTCTACAGATGTAGACGCCACTCGTTTTTCACATCCTGCAGATGTAGGTGCCACTGGTTCTTCATGTTCTACAGATGTAGATGCCACTGGTTCCTTCACATCCTGCAGATGTAGATGCCACTGGTTCTTCATGTTTTACAGATGTAGATGCCACTGGTTCTTCACGTTCTGTAGATGTAGATGCCAATGGTTCTTCGCGTTCTGTAGATGTAAATGCCACTGGTTCTTCACGTTCTGTAGATGTAGATGCCAATGGTTCTTCGCGTTCTGTAGATGTAAATGCCACTGGTTCTTCACGTTCTGTAGATGTAGATGCCAATGGTTCTTCGCGTTCTGCAGATGTATATGCCACTGGTTCTTCACGTTCTGCAGATGTAGATACCACTGGTTCTTCACGTTCTGCAGATGTATATGCCACTGGTTCTTCACGTTCTACAGATGTAGACGCCACTCGTTTTTCACATCCTGTAGATGTAGATGCCACTGGTTCTTCACGTTCTGCAGATGTAGCTGCCACCACCGCCATCTATTTCGCGGCGGTCCAATTGGGCAACTGGACGTACAGACCAGGTTTGTTCGTATCTCTGAAAGTTCGTAAATCGAATTTGTAAATAGAGGAGTCCCTGTGTGTGTCTGTATATATATACGTATTATACAAGCAAATATGTGACCGTATAAGATTAAAGTGACCTAAGAGCCGAAGTGAGTAGTCAAAGCTCGATCCAAATGAAGTGTGTCAGTGATGCCAAGCATCGCCACGTTTAATTCGCCACTGCAACCGGGGATTATCGCCACCACAAACATCCACAATGCTCTGTACGACTTGAACACTTGATGTTGTTGTTGCATTTATTAGAGGTGTGGGAAGGTGCGTGGTGAGATGGCGAGTGGCGAGTCGTGAGATAGTGAGAAGTAGGGCGTGGGGAGGAGAGTGGTGAGCGCTAACCGCTACACCACCGCTCCTCACAATGGACCACACACAGACGCACAGACGCAAAGATCCCCCGTATAGCCTTAGCAGACTGTAGGGGCAAGTGCTGTTAGGGAGCGCCTATAAAGGCCGGAACGGTACACGAGGTGGGTGGGTGGGTGGCCAGCAACCACGCCCGACTTTGTGAAGCTTCCTCAATTCACCCCCTGGGCATCAGTCGCCATCTGCTGGGCGGCAATGTGCATCGTGCAATCCAGAGATGTTAAGTTTTACAGCTTCAAGTGACTTCACTCGGCGACGATGAGATTTGGAGGCACTTCTTTTATTACGCTCACAATCTCCCTTCACACACCCCACAGTCGCCTAGCCTACACGCACCCTAGGCTACACGCACCCTAGGCTACACGCAACCTAGGCTACACGCAACCTAGGCTACACGCACCCTAGCCTACACGCACCCTAGGCTACACGCAACGCTTAGCCGTCTAACACCGATGGCGCTGACCGATACAGCCAACAACTTGTACACCAGTCTTGATTCGAAGCTTTCGTGAAATGCAGGAATCCATACTCTTTGGATCTTTCGGGTAAAGTCACGCGGGTGGATAGATAATAATAGATCACGACGTTTCGATCGCAACACGAGCAATCGTCATCAGGTGGGACAACCACAGCAAGAAACAAACTCATCCTTGCGGTAGAGATATATATAGAGAGCAGTTCGTATGTTGACGGGGTCACGTGGTAATGCTCCGTCACGTGGTTTAAAATCTACTACACAGTGAATATTGGACTGAAGCTTGACTTAATTTTTTGTAAAAAAAAAATAGCAAATCAAATCGCAATCGCGACATCTGTCAGAAAAAAAAAATCTCAACTAGTGTATTTTCCCCAAATCGTTCAGCCGTGCGAGCGGGTTCCTGAGGCTTCCCGATGGGGCTCCCCACCTTCTGTGACCCCCCCAGATGCCCCCCTACTCGTGTCTATCGTGGCCTACTCACGTGAGCAACTTCCCTACAACCGCAGTTACCCTTTCATCGCCAGCAGCCGGCAGGCACTTATGCCCCTGCACTGTCGTTATACTCAACTGTAAACTAAACTGGTACGGCCACGATAGAGGGCTGGGTTTTTTTATTGTTGGGCTAGATCGCGTGAACGTATAAATGTTGTGTCGTTAAAACCCGCCACCACCCGACGCAGCCAGCCAACTTAGTAAGGGTTGTGTCGCGTAAACAGAACGTGGCCAATTCGTCACCATTACAGCACTAGTGTGTAGTGCAGTGTATAGTGTAGTGTATTGTGTATAGTGTAGTGTATAGTGTAGTGTATAGTGTAGTGTATAGTAGTGTATTGTGTATAGTAGTGTAGTGTATAGTGTATTGTATAGTAGTGTTGTGTATAGTAGTGTAGTGTATAGTGTAGTGTATAGTAGTGTAGTGTATAGTGTAGTGTATAGTAGTGTATAGTGTAGTGTATAGTAGTGTATTGTGTATAGTAGTGTAGTGTATAGTAGTGTAGTGTATAGTAGTGTAGTGTATAGTAGTGTATAGTAGTTTAGTGTATAGTGTAGTGTATAGTAGTGTAGTGTATAGTGTAGTGTATAGTAGTGTAGTGTATAGTAGTGTAGTGTATAGTAGTGTAGTGTATAGTGTAGTGTATAGTAGTGTAGTGTATAGTAGTGTATAGTAGTTTAGTGTATAGTGTAGTGTATAGTGTAGTGTATAGTAGTGTAGTGTATAGTGTAGTGTATAGTAGTGTAGTGTATAGTGTAGTGTATAGTAGTGTATTGTGTATAGTAGTGTAGTGTATAGTGTAGTGTATAGTGTATTGTGTATAGTAGTGGAGTGTATTGTATAGTAGTGTTGTGTATAGTAGTGTAGTGTATAGTAGTGTATTGTGTATAGTAGTGTATTGTGTATAGTAGTGTAGTGTATAGTAGTGTATTGTGTATAGTAGTGTTGCGTATAGTGTAGTGTATAGTGTAGTGTATATAGTAGTGTAGTGTATAGTAGTGTAGTGTATAGTGTAGTGTATAGTGTAGTGTATATAGTAGTGTAGTGTATTGTGTATAGTAGTGTAGTGTATAGTGTAGTGTATTGTGTATAGTAGTGTAGTGTATAGTAGTGTATTGTGTATAGTAGTGTATTGTGTATAGTAGTGTATAGTGCAGTGTATTGTGTATAGTAGTGTAGTGTATAGTAGTGTAGTGTATAGTGTAGTGTATAGGAGTGTAGTGTATAGTAGTGTATTGTGTATAGTAGTGTAGTGTATAGTAGTGTAGTGTATAGTGTAGTGTATAGTAGTGTATAGTAGTGTGTAGTGTATAGTGTAGTGTATAGTGTAGTATACTAGTACAGCACACCGGTTGTGTGTTGGAGAGCCAAGCCACAACATTTACAATCTGAGTACGACGTTTCGCCAGTAATTACAACCAGCTTCATCAGGCGACACATTTATATATTTACGCGATCCAACAAAAAAAACCCTCTTATGGATGATATTAGTCGCGAAAGCCTACGTGTTAAACTTAACTATTGTGGATACTATTGGTAGCGAAAGCCTACGTGTTAAACTAAACATTTATTTCTATTTTACCAGGAAAGGCGCCACTACTGGGCTGTATTTAAATTTGTTTTCCTTTCCAAGAAGCGACCTGGCTATCACAAACGATAGCTGCTCAATGAATTGGGCTGCTCATCATCATCATCATCGTGTGGACATTTATAGCAGAAGCCAAAAAAACTCTTAAATGTGGAGGGGGGAAACCGGAGGACCCCGAGAAAAATCCACGAGACCACGGGGATAGAGAGAGACACGCAGACTCTAAATATATAGCAGGGGTCAGGATCATACCCACGACCTCCTGTATACCAGGCGAGGTAGTCAACATCTCCTAGCCACTGTGATGATGATGAGAGAGAGAGACACGCAAACTCCAAATATACAGCAGCAGCAGGCATCGTCAGGGCCGGGATCTAACCCACGACCTCCTGTACACCAGGCGAGGTAGTCAACATCTCCTAGCCACGTGCGTGTTACCTTGTTGTGCACGCGACAAAGACGGCGCAACCTGTCAACAATGAAAACGCAGAGGGGGAGATCGCGAAATGAAACCGAGTTCACTCCGGCTGACTCATGCCCGCTGCCGTCGATACTGATGCTGCTGTTGTTGTTGTTGCTGATGCTGTTGATGTTGTTGCTGATGCTGCTGCTGCTGCTGATGTTGTTGCTGATGCTGCTGCTGTTGTTGCTGATGATGTTGCTGATGCTGCTGCTGTTGTTGCTGATGCTGCTGATGTTGTTGCTGATGCTGCTGATGTTGTTGCTGATGCTGCTGATGTTGTTGCTGATGCTGCTGATGCTGATGTTGTTGCTGATGCTGCTTCCAGCTGTCCGCCTCCGGTCTCGACCGGTCAACTCGGCGCCCACAAGTGAGGAGTGAGAGAGAGAATATGTACAGAGAAAACAGGGGAACATAGACACAGAGTAGGGAGAGAGGGGGGGGGGGTAGAGAGGGGGGGGGGGTAGAGAGAGAGGGTAGAGGGGGGGGGTAGAGAGAGAGGGTAGAGAGAGAGGGGGGTAGAGAGGAGTGAGTGAGAGAGAATATGTATATAGAAAACAGGGGGAACATAGACACAGAGTAGGGAGAGAGGGGGTAGAGAGAGAGGGGGGTGGGTAGAGAGAGGGGGTAGAGAGAGAGGGGGGTAGAGAGGGGGGGGTAGAAAGAGGGGGGGTAGAAAGAGGGGGTAGAGAGAGAGGGGGGTGGGTAGAGAGAGGGGGGGGTAGAGAGAGAGGGTAGAGAGGGGGGGTAGAGAGAGGGGATAGAGAGAGAGGGGGTAGAGAGAGAGAGGGGGGGTAGAGAGAGAGGGGGTAGAGAGAGGGGGTGGGTAGAGAGAGTGGGTGGGTAGAGAGAGGGGGTAGAGAGAGGGGGGGGGGTAGAGAGGGGTGGGTAGAGAGAGAGGGAAGGGGTAAGAAGAAGGAGCAAAGCAAAGTTCCGACTACACCGAGCATCTTCTCGTTTCCTTTGATCGTTAAAAAAGAATAGAGGGAGGGAGTGAGAGAGGGAGGGAGGGAGTGAGAGAGGCAGGGAGGGAGAGAGTGAGGGAGGGAGGGAGAGAGGGAGGGAGTGAGAGAGGGAGAGAGGGAGGGAGGGAGTGAGAGAGGGAGGGAGGGAGAGAGTGAGGGAGTGAGAGAGGGAGGGAGTGAGAGAGTGAGAGAGGGAGGGAGGGAGTGAGAGAGGGAGGGAGTGAGAGAGGGAGGGAGGGAGAGAGGGAGGGAGTGAGAGAGTGAGAGAGGGAGGGAGGGAGTGAGAGAGGGAGGGAGTGAGAGAGGGAGGGAGGGAGTGAGAGAGGGAGGGAGTGAGAGAGGGAGTGAGGGAGGGAGGGAGTGAGAGAGGGAGGGAGGGAGTGAGAGAGGGAGAGAGGGAGGGAGGGAGTGAGAGAGGGAGGGAGGGAGTGAGAGAGGGAGGGAGTGAGAGAGGGAGGGAGTGAGAGAGACTCTCACACCCAGCCCACAACCCCCACCCCATCCTTTGAGACGATGACAACAGCGATGGGGGTCGTCGTTTACCCGAAACAAAATCACCGCGGTCAAACTCGAGGGTTTCCAGGAGAGCACCAACCCCCCCTCCCAGGTACTCGGTACCACCTGGGGGTCCCGCAAACTCGGTTCTCATTCGTTGACTTCAGGTTTCACTCTCAAACGCACCACCGGCGTGGTGAGCCAGACGAGAATTGGTGAGCCAGTCGCTGGTTGGTGAGTCAGTCACGGGTTGGTGAGTCAGTCACGGGTTGGTGAGTCAGTCACGCGTTGGAGAGTCAGTCACGGATTGGTGAGTCAGTCGCTGATTGGTGAGCCAGTCGCTGATTGGTGAGTCAGTCGCTGGTTGGTGAGCCAGTCGCTGGTTGGTGAGTCAGTCACGGATTGGTGAGTCAGTCGCTGATTGGTGAGCCAGTCGCTGATTGGTGAGTCAGTCACGGATTGGTGAGTCAGTCGCTGATTGGTGAGTCAGTCGCTGGTTGGTGAGCCAGTCGCTGGTTGGTGAGCCAGTCGCTGGTTGGTGAGTCAGTCACGGGTTGGTGAGCCAGTCGCTGGTTGGTGAGTCAGTCACGCGTTGGTGAGTCAGTCACGGGTTGGTGAGCCAGTCACGGGTTGGTGAGCCAGTCGCTGATTGGTGAGCCAGTCACGGGTTGGTGAGTCAGTCACGGGTTGGTGAGTCAGTCACGGGTTGGTGAGCCAGTCACGAGTTGGTGAGCCAGTCGCTAATTGGTGAGTCAGTCACGGGTTGGTGAGTCAGTCACGGGTTGGTGAGTCAGTCACGGGTTGGTGAGTCAGTCACGGGTTGGTGAGTCAGTCACGGGTTGGTGAGCCAGTCACGGGTTGGTGAGCCAGTCGCTAATTGGTGAGTCAATCACGGGTTGGTGAGTCAGTCACGGGTTGGTGAGCCAGTCGCTAATTAGTGAGTCAGTCACGGGTTGGTGAGTCAGTCACGGGTTGGTGAGCCAGCCGCTGATTGGTGAGCCAGTCACGGGTTGGTGAGTCAGTCACGGGTTGGTGAGTCAGTCGCTAATTGGTGAGCCAGTCACGGGTTGGTGAGTCAGTCACGGGTTGGTGAGTCAGTCACGGGTTGGTGAGCCAGTCGCTGATTGGTGAGCCAGTCACGGGTTGGTGAGCCAGTCGCTGGTTGGTGAGTCAGTCACGAGTTGGTGAGCCAGTCACGGGTTGGTGAGCTAGTCGCTGATTGGTGAGCCAGTCACGGGTTGGTGAGCCAGTCGCTGATTGGTGAGTCAGTCACGGGTTGGTGAGCCAGTCACGGGTTGGTGAGCCAGTCGCTGGTTGGTGAGTCAGTCACGAGTTGGTGAGCCAGTCACGGGTTGGTGAGCCAGTCGCTGATTGGTGAGCCAGTCACGGGTTGGTGAGCCAGTCGCTGGTTGGTGAGTCAGTCACGGGTTAGTGAGTCAGTCGCTAATTGGTGAGTCAGTCACGGGTTGGTGAGCCAGTCACGGGTTGGTGAGTCAGTCGCTGATTGGTGAGTCAGTCACGGGTTGGTGAGTCAGTCACGGTGTGGTGAGTCAGTCACGGGTTGGTGAACCAGTCACGGATTGGTGAGTCAGTCACGGGTTGGTGAGTCGGTCGCTAATTGGTGAGTCAGTCACGGGTTGGTGAGTCAGTCACGGGTTGGTGAGTCAGTCACGGTTTTGTGAGTCAGTCACGGGTTGGTGAGTCAGTCGCTAATTGGTGAGTCAGTCACAGATTGGTGAGTCAGTCACGGGTTGGTGAGCCAGTCGCTGATTGGTGAGTCAGTCATGAATTGGTGAGTCAGTCACGGGTTGCTGAGTCAGTCACGGGTTGGTGAGCCAGTCACGACTTGGTGAGTCAGTCACGGGTTGGTGAGCCAGTCACGGGTTGGTGAGTCAGTCGCTAATTGGTGAGCCAGTCGCTGATTGGTGAGTCAGTCACGGGTTGGTGAGTCAGTCGCTGATTGGTGATCCAGTCACGGGTTGGTGAGTCAGTCTCTGATTGGTGAGCCAGTCACGGGTTGGTGAGTCAGTCGCTGATTGGTGAGTCAGTCGCTGATTGGTGAGTCAGTCACGGGTTGGTGAGTCAGTCACGGGTTGGTGAGTCAGTCACCGGTTGGTGAGCCAGTCACGGGTTGGTGAGCCAGTCGCTAATTGGTGAGTCAGTCACGGGTTGGTGAGCGAGTCACGGGTTGGTGAGTCAGTCACGGGTTGGTGAGCGAGTCACGGGTTGGTTAGTCAGTCACGGGTTGGTGAGCCAGACGAGAATTGGTGAGTCAGTCACGGGTTGGTGAGTCAGTCACGGGTTGGTGAGACAGTCACGGGTTGGTGAGTCAGTCACGGGTTGGTGAGCCAGTCAGGGGTTGGTGAGCCAGTCACGGGTTGGTGAGCCAGTCACGGGCTGGTGAGTCAGTCACGGGTTGGTGAGCCAGACGAGAATTGGTGAGCCAGTCACGGGTTGGTGAGTCAGTCACGGATTGGTGAGTCAGTCACGGGTTGGTGAGTCAGTCGCTAATTGGTGAGTCAGTCGCTGATTGGTGAGTCAGTCACTGATGGGTGAGTCAGTCGCTGATTGGTGATCCAGTCACGGGTTGGTAAGTCAGTCGCTGATTGGTGAGTCAGTCACAGATTTGTGAGTCAGTCGCTGATTGGTGAGTCAGTCACGGGTTGGTGAGTCAGTCACGGGTTGGTGAGCCAGTCACAGATTGGTGAGTCAGTCGCTGATTGGTGAGCCAGTCACAGATTGGTGAGTCAGTCGCTGATTGGTGAGTCAGTCACGGGTTGGTGAGTCAGTCACGGGTTGGTGAGCCAGTCACAGATTGGTGAGTCAGTCACAGATTGGTGAGTCAGTCGCTGATTGGTGAGTCTGTCGCTGATCGGTGAGTCAGGCGCTGATTGGTGAGTCAGTCGCTGATTGGTGATCCAGTCACGGGTTGGTGAGCCAGTCGCTGATTGGTGAGTCAGTCACAGATTGGTGATCCAGTCACGGGTTGGTGAGTCAGTCGCTGATTGGTGAGTCAGTCGCTGATCGGTGAGTCAGTCGCTGATTGGTGATCCAGTCACGGGTTGGTGAACCAGTCACAGATTGGCCGCGTGTTTTTTTTGTTTTCGCGGTCACGAAGCACCCTTTGATTCGTGGGCCGTGTCGGGTGGTGGCGGGTGTGAGCGACGCGACATTCAGAATCACACACAGACACACACAGACACACAGATCACACACAGACACACAGATCACACACAGATCACACACAGACACACACAGACACACACAGACACAGATCACACACAGACTCACACAGACACACAGATCACACACAGACATACACAGACACACATCCATGGGCAGTGTTGAGTCTATGGGCAGTGTTGAGTCTATGGGTAGTGTTGAGTCTATGGGCAGTGTTGTGTCTGTGGGTAGTGTTTGTCTATGGGCAATGTTGAATCTGTGGGTAGTGTTTGTCTATAAGCAGTGTTGTGTCTGTGGGTAGTGTTTGTCTATGGGCAGTGTTGTGTCTATGGTGCAGTGTTGAGTCTATAGGCAATGTTGAGTCTATGGTCAGTGTTGAGTCTATGGGCAGTAGTGAGACTATGGGCAGTGTTGAGTCTATGGTGCAGTGTTGAGTCTATGGTGCAGTGTTGAGTCTATGGTGCAGTGTTGAGTCTAAGTGAAGTGTTGAGTCTATGGTCAGTGCTGAGTCTGTGGGCAGTGTTGAGTCTACGGGCAGTGTTGATGCTATGGGTAGTGTTGAGTCTATGGGCAGTGTTGTGTCTGTGGGTAGTGTTTGTCTATGGTCAGTGTTGTGTCTGTGGGTAGTGTTTGTCTATGGGTAGTGTTGAGTCTATGGGCAGTGTTATGTCTGTGGGTAGTGTTTGTCTATGGGCAGTGTTGTGTCTGTGGGTAGTGTTTGTCTATGGGCAGTGTTGAGTCTATGGGCAGTGTTGTGTCTGTGTGTAGTGTTTGTCTATGGGCAGTGTGTATGTTGAACTTCTTTCACATCGAAAGTAGCAAACCGCGCTGATCGGAGGTGCGTGGTGGGGAAGGAAAACAGACAACAGCAACAACAAACAACAACAGCAACAACAAACAACAACAACAAGCAGTTCTACATAGACGAGCTTGTCAATCTAGACGACGATGATTTAAAAGTGCATCATAGCTCCCACGGTGGCTTCCTAACATCGGAAGGGAGAGAGCATTCCAGACGGCCGCAGGAGCCAGCTGTTCCGTGGCTTTTGTCCCTCTCCCGGGTGTTGATTGTCATTGTTGACGGCCACGAGGGGAACGAACTCGGGGGAACGAGGAGGATGAAGGAAGTCGAGGAAGAAGTCGGCTGAACGGGAAGACGACGACGAAGAAGCAGATGAAGAAGTGAATGGAGCAAGAAGAAGTTTTAGAACAGCAACAAGAGGAAGAACAAGAAGAAGACGCAGAACAAGAAGGATAACAAGAAGGAGAAGAACAAGAAGGAGACGAAGAAGCAGAAGAACAAGAAGGAGAACAAGAAGGAGAACAAGAAGACGAAGAACAAGAAGAAGAACAAGAAGGAGAAGAACAAGAAAGAGAAGAACAAGAAGGAGAACAAGAAGACGAAGAACAAGAAGAAGAACAAGCAGGAGAACAAGAAGGAGAACAAGAAGGAGAACAAGAAGACGAAGAACAAGAAGGAGAAGACGAAGGAGAACAAGAAAAAGAACAAGAAGGAGAACAAGAAGGAGAACAAGAAGGAGAACAAGAAGACGAAGAACAAGAAGGAGAACAAGAAGGAGAAGAACAAGAAGGAGAAGAACAAGAAGAACAAGAAGGAGAACAAGAAGGAGAACAAGAAGGAGAAGACGAAGGAGAACAAGAATAAGAACAAGAAGAAGAACAAGCAGGAGAACAAGAAGGAGAACAAGAAGGAGAACAAGAAGACGAAGAACAAGAAGGAGAAGACGAAGGAGAACAAGAAAAAGAACAAGAAGGAGAACAAGAAGGAGAACAAGAAGGAGAACAAGAAGACGAAGAACAAGAAGGAGAACAAGAAGGAGAAGAACAAGAAGGAGAAGAACAAGAAGAAGAACAAGAAGGAGAACAAGAAGGAGAACAAGAAGGAGAAGACGAAGGAGAACAAGAATAAGAACAAGAAGAAGAACAAGGAGAACAAGAAGGGAGAAGACGAAGGAGAACAAGAAAAAGAACAAGAAGAAGAACAAGAAGGAGAACAAGAAGGAGAACAAGAAGAAGAAGAACAAGAAGGAGAACAAGAAGGAGAAGAAGAACAAGAAGGAGAAGAACAAGAAGGAGAAGAACAAGAAGAACAAGAAGGAGAACAAGAAGGAGAACAAGAAGGAGAAGACGAAGGAGAACAAGAATAAGAACAAGAAGAAGAACAAGAAGGAGAACAAGAAAGGAGAAGACGAAGGAGAACAAGAAAAAGAACAAGAAGAAGAACAAGAAGGAGAACAAGAAGGAGAACAAGAAGAGGAAGCAGCAGAAGAACACAAGGAGAACAAGGAGAACAAGAAGGAGAACAAGAAGGAGAACAAGAAGGAGAACAACAAGACGAAGAACAAGAAGGAGAACAAGAAGGAGAAGAACAAGACGGAGAAGAACAAGAAGAAGAACAAGAAGGAGAACAAGAAGGAGAACAAGAAGGAAAAGAACAAGAAGGAGAACAACAAGAAGAACAAGAAGGAGAACAAGAAGGAGAACAAGAAGACGAAGAACAAGAAGAAGAACAAGAAGGAGAAGAACAAGAAGGAGAAGAACAAGAAGAACAAGAAGGAGAACAAGAAGGAGAAGAACAAGAAGGAGAACAAGAAGACGAAGAACAAGAAGAAGAACAAGAAGGAGAACAAGAAGGAGAACAAGAAGAAGAACAAGAAGGAGAACAAGAAGACGAAGAACAAGAAGGAGAACAAGAAGAAGAACAAGAAGGAGAAGAACAAGAAGGAGAAGAACAAGAAGAAGAACAAGAAGGAGAACAAGAAGGAGAAGATGAAGGAGAACAAGAAGAAGAACAAGAAGAAGAACAAGAAGGAGAATAAGAAGGAGAAGACGAAGGTGAACAAGAAAAAGAACATGAAGGAGAACAAGAAGGAGAACAAGGAGAACAACAAGAAGGAGAACAAGAAGACGAAGAACAAGAAGGAAAACAAGAAGGAGAACAAGAAGGAGAGCAAGAAGGAGAACCAGAAGGAGAACAAGAAGGAGAACAAGAAGAAGGAGAACAAGAAGGAGAACAAGAAGGAGAACAAGAAGGAGAACCAGAAGGAGAACAAGAAGGAGAACAAGACGACGAACAAGAAGAAGAACAAGAAGGAGAACAAGAAGGAGAACAAGGAGAAGTACAAGAAGGAGAACAAGAAGGAGAACAAGAAGGAGAACAAGAAGGAGAACAAGGAGAAGAACAAGAAGGAAAACAAGAAGGAGAACAAGAAGAACAAGAAGGAGAACAAGAAGGAGAACAAGAAGGAGAACAACAAGAAGGAGAACAAGGAGAATAACAAGAAGAAGCACAAGAAGGAGAACAAGGAGGAGAACAAGCCGAAGAACAAGAAGGAGAACAAGAAGGAGAACAAGAAGAACAAGAAGGAGAACAAGAAGGAGAACAAGAAGAACAAGAAGGAGAACAAGAAGGAGAACAACAAGAAGGAGAACAAGGAGAATAACAAGAAGAAGCACAAGAAGGAGAACAAGGAGGAGAACAAGCCGAAGAACAAGAAGGAGAACAAGAAGAAGAACAAGAAGGAGAACAAGAAGAAGAACAAGAAGGAGAACAAGAAGAAGAACAACAAGAAGGAGAACAAGAAGGAGAACAAGAAGGAGAACAAGAAGGAGAACAAGAAGGAGAACCAGAAGACGAAGAACAAGAAGAACAAGAAGAAGAACAAGAAGACGAAGAACAAGAAGGAGAACAAGAAGGAGAACAAGAAGACGAAGAACAAGAAGAACAAGACGAAGAACAAGAAGAAGAACAAGAAGGAGAACAAGAAGGAGAACAAGGAGAATAACAAGAAGAAGAAGAACAATAAGGAGAACAAGAAGGAGAACAAGAAGACGAAGAACAAGAAGAAGAACAAGAAGGAGAAGAACAAGAAGGAGAAGAACAAGAAGAAGAACAAGAAGGAGAACAAGAAGGAGAACAAGAAGAAGAACAAGAAGGAGAACAAGAAGACGAAGAACAAGAAGGAGAACAAGAAGAAGAACAAGAAGGAGAAGAACAAGAAGAAGAACAAGAAGGAGAACAAGAAGGAGAAGACGAAGGAGAACAAGAAGAAGAACAAGAAGAAGAACAAGAAGGAGAATAAGAAGGAGAAGACGAAAGTGAACAAGAAAAAGAACATGAAGTAGAACAAGAAGGAGAACAAGGAGAACAACAAGAAGGAGAACAAGAAGACGAAGAACAAGAAGGAGAACAAGAAGGAGAACAAGAAGGAGAGCAAGAAGGAGAACCAGAAGGAGAACAAGAAGGAGAACAAGAAGAAGGACAACAAGAAGGAGAACAAGAAGGAGAACAAGAAGGAGAACCAGAAGGAGAACAAGAAGGAGAACAAGACGAAGAACAAGAAGAAGAACAAGAAGGAGAACAAGAAGGAGAACAAGGAGAAGTACAAGAAGGAGAACAAGAAGGAGAACAAGAAGGAGAACAAGGAGAAGAACAAGAAGGAAAACAAGAAGGAGAACAAGAAGGAGAACAAGAAGGAAAACAAGAAGAACAAGAAGGAGAACAAGAAGGAGAACAAGAAGAACAAGAAGGAGAACAAGAAGGAGAACAACAAGAAGGAGAACAAGGAGAATAACAAGAAGAAGCACAAGAAGGAGAACAAGGAGGAGAACAAGCCGAAGAACAAGAAGGAGAACAAGAAGGAGAACAAGAAGATGAACAAGAAGGAGAACAAGAAGGAGAACAACAAGAAGGAGAACAAGAAGGAGAACAAGAAGGAGAACAAGAAGGAGAACCAGAAGACGAAGAACAAGAAGAACAAGAAGAAGAACAAGAAGGAGAACAAGAAGACGAAGAACAAGAAGGAGAACAAGAAGGAGAACAAGAAGACGAAGAACAAGAAGAAGAACAAGACGAAGAACAAGAAGAAGAACAAGAAGGAGAACAAGAAGGAGAACAAGAAGGAGAACAAGGAGAATAACAAGAAGAAGAAGAAGAACAATAAGGAGAACAAGAAGGAGAACAAGAAGAAGAACAAGAAGGAGAACAAGAAGGAGAACAAGGAGAATAACAAGAAGAAGAAGAACAATAAGGAGAACAAGAAGAAGAACAAGAAGGAGAACAAGAAGAACAAGAAGGAGAACAAGAAGGAGAACAAGAAGGAGAACAAGAAGACGAAGAACAAGAAGGAGAACAAGAAGGAGAACAAGAAGGAGAAGAAGAAAGAGAAGAACAAGAAGAACAAGAAGGAGAACAAGAAGAACAAGAAGGAGAACAAGAAGGAGAACAAGAAGAACAAGAAGGAGAACAAGAAGGAGAAGAACAAGAAGATTAACAAGAACAAGAGAGAAAGAAAATCCCTCCACACACACAAACCCAAATACAAACGAGACGTAAACGTCATTTTTATTTTATTTCCTGTGTTGCAACTGGGAACGGACATAACGCGGTAGAAACGACGACGCACCTGGTGGTGAGTTCTGGTGAGATGGTGGTGAGTAGTGGTAGAGTTGGGTGGTGAGCTCTGGTGAGATGGTGGTGAGTGGTGGTAGGGTGGAGAGTTCTGGTGAGATGGTGGTGAGTAGTGGTAGAGTTGGGTGGTGAGCTCTGGTGGGATGATGGTGAGTAGTGGTAGGGTGGTGAGTTTTGGTGAGATGGTGGTGAGTAGTGGTAGGGTGGTGAGTTTTGGTGAGATGGTGGTGAGTAGTGGTAGAGTTGGGTGGTGAGTTCTGGTGGGATGGTGGTGAGTGGTGGTAGAGTTGGGTGGTGAGCTCTGGTGGGATGGTGGTGAGTAGTGGTCGAGTTGGGTGGTGAGCTCTGGTGGGATGGTAGTGAGTAGTGATAGAGTTGGGTGGTGAGCTCTGGTGAGATGGTGGTGAGTGGTGGTAGAGTTGGGTGGTGAGTTCTGGTGGGATGGTGGTGAGTGGTGGTAGAGTTGGGTGGTGAGTTCTGGTGGGATGGTGGTGAGTGGTGGTAGAGTTGGGTGGTGAGTTCTGGTGGGATGATGGTGAGTAGTGGTAGGGTGGTGAGCTCTGGTGGGATGGTGGTGAGTGGTGGTAGAGTTGGGTGGTGAGCTCTGGTGGGATGGTGGTGAGTAGTGGTAGATTTGGGTGGTGAGTTCTGGTGGGATGATGGTGAGTAGTGGTAGAGTTGGGTGGTGAGCTCTGGTGAGATGGTGGTGAGTAGTGGTAGAGTTGGGTGGTGAGCTCTGGTGAGATGGTGGTAAGTAGTGGTAGGGTGGTGAGTTCTGGTGGGATGGTGGTGAGTAGTGGTAGAGTTGGGTGGTGAGCTCTGGTGAGATGGTGGTGAGTGGTGGTAGAGTTGGGTGGTGAGCTGCGGCTTCTGGTGAGCTCCGGTGAGCTCCGGTGAGCGGTGGTGAGGTGAGGTTCAGTGCTGCTCTGTCGATGCCGGAATGAGGAAGTGAATATCAGCTGGGGCCGGTTCGTGATCACGCGCGTCCAGCTAACATTACACTGCCCCATCCCAACACGTGGGCCACTCACCACCACCGCCACCACCCTCCTCTCTCGCCCCCCAACCCAACCCCTCGGTGACTAGGAGATGTTAACTACCTTGCCCGGTGTACAGGAGGTCGTGGGTTCGATCCCCGACTCCGATGACGCCTGCTGCTGCTGCTGCTCTATATTTGGAGTCTGCGTGTCTCGCTCTCCATCTCGTCATCATCACGGTGGCTCGGGTCGGGATCGAACCCACGACCTTCTGTACACCGGGCGAGGTAGTTAACATCTCATAGCCACCGTGATGATGATGATGAGAGAGAGACGTGCAAACTCCAAAATATACAGCAGCAGCAGCAGGCATCTCGTCAGGGTCTGAATCGAACCCACGAACTCCGGCACTCCAGGCGAGGTAGTCAACATCTCTGAGCCACCGTGATGATGATGATCGGAGAGCGAGAGAGCGAGAGAGCGAGACACGCAAACTCCACATATGTCAGCAGCAGGCGTCGTCAGGGACATCGGGATCGAACCCCACGACGACCTCCTGCGCCCCGGGGCGAGGTGGTCGACAGCTGCGAGTGTCGACGAAGGCATTGGACGTAGCGGGGGCGTGGCGGGGCGAGAGTGGGCATAGCCGCCGCATGCTTTGGCTGTGTGCGGCCAGCTATAAGCACACTGCCTACCCGCCACGACCAGAGCGGGACAAATGGTTGCAATTTGACGGCGTGGAGTCGTGGTTCTGGCTTCCTGGATCTTGTCACCACGATGATGGTGGTGGTGGTGGTTGTGGTGGTGAGTGGGGAGCGGTGGTGCAGCGGTTAGCGCTACGCTGCGCTGCGAACCCAGCCACGACCCGGGTTCGATTCCCGCTCGGGGCCAACACCGCGGTTGAAGATTATCTGAACCGGTCCTGGGGCCTCCTCCCCTAGGTCGACTCGGCCTCAAATGAGTACTTGGTGCGGTGTGTGGTCAACATCGTCACTGGGGAGACAAAGGCGGCCGGGGGTTTTTCTGGTCACCCCACCCCCTCGTGTACCGTGCCGGCCTTCATAGGTGCTCGCTAACAGCACTTGCCCCTACAGTCTGTTACAGGCTATACGGGGAATCTTTGTCTTTTGGTGTTGGTGGTTGCTGGTGATGGTGGTGGTGTTTCTGTAACTCACCGGGTGGGTGGGTGGGTGAGTGCGTGGGTGAGTTTGGTGAGTTGAGTGGGTGGATGAGTGAGTGGATGGGTGAGTGTGTGCGTAAGTGGATGGGTGAGTGTGTGCGTAAGTGAATGGGTGAGTGGGTGAGTGTGTGCGTAAGTGGATGGGTGAGTGTGTGCGTAAGTGAATGTGTGAGTGTGTGCGTAAGTGAATGGGTGAGTGTGTGCGTAAGTGAATGTGTGAGTGTGTGCGTAAGTGAATGTGTGAGTGTGTGCGTAAGTGAATGGGTGAGTGTGTGCGTAAGTGGATGGGTGAGTGTGTGCGTAAGTGAATGTGTGAGTGTGTGCGTAAGTGAATGAGTGTGTGCAAAAGTGAATGAGTGAGTGTGTGCGTAAGTGAATGGGTGAGTGTGTGTGTAAGTGAATGAGTGAGTGTGTGCGTAAATTAATGGGCGAGTGTGCGAGTGGATGAGTGGGTGAGCAAGCGAATGTCGGTGTGACCTGCAGTGCGGAGATCGGGTGGTCGAGTGAGTGAGTGCGTGAGTGAGTGCGTGAGTGAGTGAGTGGGTGAGTTTGGTGAGCGAGTGGGTGGATGAGCGAGTGGGTGAGTTTGGCGAGGGAGTGGGTGGATGAGCGAGTGGGTGGGCGAGCGAGTGGGTGGATGAGCGAGTGGGTGAGTTTGACGAGGGAGTGGGTGGATGAGCGAGTGGGTGAATGAGCGAGTGGGTGGATGAGCGAGTGAGTGAGTTTGGTGAGCGAGTGGGTGGATGAGCGAGTGGGTGGGCGAGCGAGTGGGTGGATGAGCGAGTGGGTGAGTTTGGCGAGGGAGTGGGTGGATGAGCGAGTGGGTGGGCGAGCGAGTGGGTGGATGAGCGAGTGGGTGAGTTTGGTGAGCGAGTGGGTGGATGAGCGAGTGGGTGACAGCACCAGGTGACAACCACCAGGTGACAGTCACCAGGTGACAGCACCAGGTGACAGCACCAGGTGACAACCACCAGGTGACAGTCACCAGGTGACAGCACCAGGTGACAGCACCAGGTGACAACCACCAGGTGACAGCACCAGGTGACAGCACCAGGTGACAGCACCATGTGACAGTCACCAGGTGACAGCACCAGGTGACAACCACCAGGTGAAAGCACCAGGTGACAGCACCAGGTGACAGCACCAGGTGACAACCACCAGGTGACAGCACCAGGTGACAGCACCAGGTGACAGCACCAGGTGATAGTCACGAGGTGACAGTCACCAGGTGACAGCACCAGGTGACAGCACCAGGTGACAGCACCAGGTGACAGTCACCAGGTGACAGCACCAGGTGACAACCACCAGGTGACAGCACCAGGTGACAACACCAGGTGACAACCACCAGGTGACAGCACCAGGTGACAGTCACCAGGTGACAACCACCACGTGACAGCACCAGGTGACAGTCACCAGGTGACAGCACCAGGTGACAGCACCAGGTGACAGCACCAGGTGACAGCACCAGGTGACAGGACCAGGTGACAGTCACCAGGTGACAGCACCAGGTGACAGCACCAGGTGACAGTCACCAGGTGACAGCACCAGGTGACAGGACCAGGTGACAGTACCAGGTGACAGCACCAGGTGACAGCACCAGGTGACAGTCACCAGGTGACAGCACCAGGTGACAGGACCAGGTGACAGTACCAGGTGACAGTCACCAGGTGACAGCACCAGGTGACAACCACCAGGTGACAGCACCAGGTGACAACCACCAGGTGACAGTCACCAGGTGACAGCACCAGGTGACAGCACCAGGTGACAACCACCAGGTGACAGCACCAGGTGACAGCACCAGGTGACAGCACCATGTGACAGTCACCAGGTGACAGCACCAGGTGACAACCACCAGGTGAAAGCACCAGGTGACAGCACCAGGTGACAGCACCAGGTGACAACCACCAGGTGACAGCACCAGGTGACAGCACCAGGTGACAGCACCAGGTGATAGTCACGAGGTGACAGTCACCAGGTGACAGCACCAGGTGACAGCACCAGGTGACAGCACCAGGTGACAGTCACCAGGTGACAGCACCAGGTGACAGCACCAGGTGACAGCACCAGGTGACAGGACCAGGTGACAGTCACCAGGTGACAGCACCAGGTGACAGCACCAGGTGACAGTCACCAGGTGACAGTCACCAGGTGACAGGACCAGGTGACAGTCACCAGGTGACAACCACCAGGTGACAGTCACCAGGTGACAGTCACCAGGTGACAGTCACCAGGTGACAGTCACCAGGTGACAACCACCAGGTGACAACCACCAGGTGACAACCACCAGGTGACAGCACCAGGTGACAGCACCAGGTGACAGCACCAGGTGACACCACCTGGCTTGAGTTAATTATTTAACCCCCACTTCCTCCCCATGACTCTGGGCCGAATGTTGCGACAGTCACCCAAACGCCACAGCCGCCGTGAGCGGCAGCGGCGGCAGCCGTGGTCAATCCACTGTTGGATGAAGGCCTCCCCTGAACGATCACGCCAACTCCTGTGTGGTGATGATGGACGATGCTGTGGGTGTGATGATGATGATGCTGTGTGTGATGATGGTGCTGTGTGATGACGGTGCTGTGTGTGATGCTCTGGGTGTGATGATGATGATGTGGGTGTGATGATGCTGTGGGTGTGATGATGATGCTGTGGGTGTGATGATGATGCTGTGGGTGTGATGATGATGCTGTGGGTGTGATGATGATGCTGTGTGATGACGATGCCGTGTAAAGATGTTGCTATGGGTGACGCTGCTGCGGCTGCTGCTTGTAGATCCTGTCCTTGACGATGTTTGATAATGATGATGATAACGCTTGTATTGACCAGGGCGGCCGCTGGAAAATCGAACCGCAAAATCTCTGCGACTCGCCAGGTCTAAACTGAACTGTGAACTATTTTGTATTTTTATTTTACCAAATGTAAGACCCCACTGAGCTGCGTGGTCCCTTTTCAGAAGTGATCTGGCTATCACGAACGGTAGCAGCTCCAACTAATTAGTGACTTGTCATCATCATCATCACCATGTGGAAATTCATAGCAGGAGCCCAATGATCGAAAAGCATAGAGACCCGTAGGAGATACACAGAGACCCTTAGAGATACATACGGACCCTTAAATATACACAGAGACCAATATAGATACATACGGACCCTTAAACATACACAGAGACCAATAGAGATACATACGGACCCTTAAACATACACAGAGACCCATAGAGATACATACGGACCCTTAGAGATACACAGAGACCAATAGAGATACATACGGACCCTTAAACATACACAGAGACCAATAGAGATATACGGACCCTTAGAGATACACAGAGACCCATAGAGATACATACGGACCCTTAAACATACACAGAGACCAATAGAGATATACGGACCCTTAAACATACACAGAGACCAATAGAGATACATACGGACCCTTAAAGATACACAGAGACCAATAGAGATACATACGGACCGTTAAAGATACACAGAGACCAATAGAGATACATACGGACCCTTAAACATACACAGAGACCCATAGAGATACATACGGACCCTTAAAGATACACAGAGACCAATAGAGATACATACAGACCCACAGACTAGACTAAACTTAAATGTTTATTTTACCAGCTCAGGGGCCGTCCATTAATGACGTCACGCTATTTTGGACAATTTTTGATCCCCCCCCACCCTCGTCACACGGCGTCACAAAAAGTCAGACCCCCCCCCCCCCTTAAATATGACGTCACAAAGCTCTGCCCCTCCCCTCCCCAAAAAAAGATAACATGCTTCAAATCGCTTTAAACTATTTTCATTGTAGTGCGTATTTAATGTGGCGCTGCACTCTGATGTTGTAGGAGAAAACATTTATTAAAAAGTATATTTAATTAAGCAGAACGTGTTGTCTATATTTATTTATAAAGTTGCGCATTTTGACGTGACGTCACATGTCTCGAACCCCCCTCCCCCCCCCATCGTCACACATTGTCACAAATGTCTGACCCCACCCCTCCCCCCATAGGTGCGTGACGTCATTTATGGACGTCCCCTAAGGCCGCACTGAACTTTCAGAAGCGACCCTGTCTATCACAAATGGTAGCAGCTCCAACCAAGTGGGCTTATCATCATCAGCATCATCATCGTGGTCGCCGTGTGGAAATGAAGAGCAGTTGCCAATTAACTCTATAAGCGCGTGACGTTGATTCTAAATGCGTAGGGGGGGAGGGGGGTGGAGGGGAACCGGAGGACTTGGAGAAAAATCCACTCGACCACGGGGAGAAAGACAGAGAGAGACGCGAACTTCAATTATACAGCAGCAGCAGCAGGCGTCGTCAGGGTCGGGATCGAACCCACGACCTCCTGTATACCAGGCGAGGTAGTCAACATCTCCTAGCCACCGTGATGATGATGGTGGTGGAACCCACGACCTCCTGTATACCGGGCGAGGTAGTCAACATCTCGTAGCCACTGTGATGATGATGGTGGTGGAACCCACGACCTCCTGTATACCAGGCGAGGTAGTCAACATCTCCTAGCCACCGTGATGATGATGGTGGTGGAACCCACGACCTCCTGTATACCGTGCGAGGTAGTCAACATCTCGTAGCCACTGCGGATTGAGCCTCTGGGCGAGCGAGTGGTGGACGCCGCTTGACTGGGGGCCCCAGGGACACCCTCCCCCCCCCCCTTTTACCTGGGTGGGGGTCACCGTGAAGGAGCGGAGCGGAGTCGGTGGAGTCGGAGTGAGTGGAGCGGAGTCGGCGGAGCGGAATCGGCGGAGTGGAGCGGAGCTCCCTGCGGGGATGCCTCCTTGGAGACGACTCCCTTGTCTGTGTCTGTGTGTGTCTGTGTGTGTGTGTCTGTGTCTATGTGTGTGTGTCTGTGTGTGTGTCTGTGTGTGTGTGTCCGTGTGTGTGTGTCCGTGTGTGTCTGTGTGTGTGTCTGTGTGTGTGTGTCTGTGTGTGTCTGTGTGTGTGTGTCTGTGTGTGTCTGTATGTGTGTGTCTGTATGTGTGTGTCTGTGTGTGTGTGTCTGTGTGTGTGTTGAGGAGCGGTCGTGTAGCGGTTAATGCAACGCTGCGCTACGAACCTTGCGACCCGGGTTCGATTCTCGCTCACGGCCAACACCACCAGTGACGATTCTCTGAACCGGTCCTGGGGCCTCCTCCTCTAGGTCGACTCAGCCTGAACTAAGTACCTGGTGCGGTGTGTAGTAAACATCGCCACTGGGGAGACAAAGGCGGCCGGGCGTGGTGTTGGCCACCCACCCCCTCGTGTGCCGTGCCGGCCTTCATAGGTGCTCTCTAACAGCACTTGCCCCAACAGTCTGTTACAGGTTACACGGGGGTTCTTTGCCTTTGTGTCCGTTGACGTGTCTGTCTGTGTGTCTCTCGGCCTCTCTGTCTTTCCGTCCGGCTGTGTGTCTGCCTGTCAATGTCGCGCTGTCTTGTGTCGATCTGTCTGTCTCTCTGTCTGCGTGTCTCTCTGTCACTGTCCCTCTCTGTCTCTTTCTGTCTGTCTGTCTCTCTGTCTGTCTCTCTGTCTCTGACTATATCTCTGTCTGTCTCTCAGTTTGTCTCTCTGTCTCTGGCTGTCTCTCTGTCACTGTCTCTCTCTGTCTCTGTCTCTCTGTCTGTCTGCGTGTCTCTCTGTCACTGTCCCTCTCTGTCTCTGTCTCTCTGTCTGTCTCTCTGTATCTGTCTGTCTCTCTGTCTCTGACTATCTCTCTGTCTGTCTCTCTGGCTGTCTCTCTGTCACTGTCTCTCTGTCTGTCTCCCTGCCTGTCTCTCTGTCTGTCTCCCTGCCTGTCTCTCTGTCTGTCTCCCTGTCTGTCTCTCTATATCTCTGCCTGTCTCTCTGCCTGTCTGCCTGTCTCTCTGTCTCTGACTGTGTGTCTCTCTCTCTCTGTGTGCGTCTGTATGTCTCTGTCTCTCTCTTTCTGTGCGTGTGTTTCTCTTTCTGTCCCTGTGTATCTCTACCCAGTGTCTCTGTGTGTGTCTCTTTATATTGATTTCTGTGTGTCTCTCTCTCTCTGTCTCTCTCTGTCTCTCTGTGTGTCTCTCTCGCTCACTGTGTGTGTCTCTCTGTGTGTCTCTGTGTCTCTCTGTGTCTCTCTCTGTGTCTCTCTGTGTGTGTCTCTCTGTGTGTGTCTCTCTCTCTGTGTCTCTCTCTCTGTGTCTCTTTTTCTCTGTGTGTGTGTCTCTGTGTGTGTGTCTGTGTGTGTCTCTCTGTGTGTGTCTCTGTGTGTGTGTCTCTCTCTCTGTGTGTGTCTCTGTGTGTGTGTGTCTCTGTGTGTGTGTGTCTGTGTGTGTCTCTCTGTGTGTGTCTCTGTGTGTGTCTCTCTGTGTGTGTCTCTCTGTGTGTGTGTCTCTCTGTGTGTGTGTGTGTCTCTCTGTGTCTCTCTCTGTGTCTCTCTGTGTGTGTCTCTCTGTGTGTGTGTCTCTCTGTGTGTGTGTCTCTCTGTGTGTGTGTCTCTCTGTGTATGTGTGTCTCTCTGTGTGTGTCTCTGTGTGTGTCTCTCTGTGTGTGTGTCTGTGTGTGTGTCTCTCTGTGTGTGTCTCTCTGTGTGTGTCTCTCTGTGTCTCTCTCTCTGTGTCTCTGTGTGTCTCTGTGTGTGTCTCTCTGTGTGTGTCTCTCTGTGTGTGTGTGTCTCTCTGTGTGTGTGTGTCTCTCTGTGTGTGTCTCTCTGTGTGTGTCTCTCTGTGTGTGTCTCTCTGTGTGTCTCTCTGTGTGTGTGTGTCTCTCTGTGTGTGTCTGTGTGTGTCTCTCTGTGTGTGTCTCTCTGTGTGTCTCTGTGTGTGTGTGTGTCTCTCTGTGTGTGTCTGTGTGTGTCTCTCTGTGTGTCTCTCTGTGTGTGTCTCTCTGTGTGTGTCTCTGTGTGTGTCTCTCTGTGTGTGTCTCTCTGTGTGTGTCTCTCTGCGTCTCCCTCCCGTGTCCCCTGCGCCCTCTCTTATACCCACCACCTCTGGCGGGCAGAGCCGCGCCACTGCCGCTGATTGGCCAGGCCCAGGCCAGGTGTGGGTGGGGGTGGTGGTGGTGAGACAGGTGAGGGGTGGGGGTTGTGCGGGGGTGGGGGTTGTGTGGGGGAGGGGGGATTCCCTCCTCAGAGCCGTGGCGCGCGCGCGCAGTGGCGTGGCGCGCGACCTTCATTCATTCATTCGCGTATCCGGTCATTCATTAATTCGTTCTTTGTCCCCTTCCTTGTCTCTCTGTGCGTGTGTGTCCCACGCTCTCTCTCGATCCGTCTCTGTGTATCCGTCTCTGTGTATCCGTCCGTCTGACAGTCTCTCTGTTTGTCTCTGTAGCTCTGTCTATGTGTGTCCGTGTCTGTCTCTCTCGGTGTCTCGGTCTCAGTCTCTCTCCTTCTCTCTGTGTTTCTGTGACGTTGTCTGTGTCTGTGCCTCTCTGTCTGTCTCTGCCTCTCTCGATGTATCTCTTTCTCTGCCTCTCCATCACCTCTCTGTCTCTTTGTCTATCTCTGTCTCCCTGTGTCTCGCTCCTCTTTCTGTGTGTCTGTCTGGGTGTCTCTCTGTCTGACTCTCGCTCTCTATCTACGTGTGTGTTGTCTCTCCCTGTCTCTCTCAGTCTCTCCCTCCTCTGTCTCTGTGTGTCTCTCTGTGTGTCTCACTCCCCTCTCTCTCTGTCTCTCTCTCCTCTCTCTCTGTCTCTCCCTCCTCTCTCTCTCTCTGTCTCTCACTTCTCTCTCTGTCTCTCTCCTCTCTCTGTCTCTCTCCTTTCTCTGTCTCTCTCCTTTCTCTTCTCTCTCCTCTCTCTCTGTGTGTCTCTCTCCTCTCTCTCTGTCTCTCAACTTCTCTGTCTGTGTGTCTCTCTGTCTCTCTCCTCTCTCTCTGTCTCTCTCCTCTCTCTGTCTCTCTCCTCTCTCTGTGTGTCTCTCTCCTCTCTCTCTGTGTCTCACTCCTCTCTCTGTGTGTCTCTCTCTGTCTCACTCCTCTCTGTGTGTGTCTCTCTCTGTCTCTCTCCTCTCTCTCTGTCTCTCACTCCTCTCTCTGTCTCTCTCCTCTCTCTGTGTGTCTCTCTCCTCTCTCTCTGTGCCTCACTCCTCTCTCTGTGTGTCTCTCTCTGTCTTTCTCCTCTCTCTCTGTCTCTCACTCCTCTCTCTGTCTCTCTCCTCTCTCTCTCTGTCTCTCTCTCCTCTCTCTCTGTCTCTCACTTCTCTCTCTGTCTCTCACTTCTCTCTCTGTCTTTCACTTCTGTCTCTGTGTCTCTCTCTCAGTCTCTCCCTCGTCTGTCTCTGTGTGTCTCTCTGTGTGTCTTACTCCTCTCTCTCTCTGTGTGTGTCTCTCTCCTCTCTCCTCTCTCTGTGTGTCTCACTCCTCTCTCTCTCTGTGTCTCTCTCTGTCTCTCTCCTCTCTCTCTGTCTCTCACTCCTCTGTCTCTGTGTGGGTGTCTCTCTGTCTGTCTCTGCCCTCTCTGTCTCTCTGTGTCTTCCTATTCAATCAGTCAGTGAACAAGAGCTATATTAGCTCAGTGGGGCCTTAGCTGGTAAAATAATAAAAACATGTGTTTAGTCTAAGGGTATGTATGTATCTCTATGGGTCTCGAAGTATCTTTAAGGGTCTGTATGTATCTCTATGGGTCTCTGTGTAACTCTATCGCCCATACACTCATTCATTCATCAATCCATCCTTCCATTCATCCACCAATGCACTCCTCAATACATCCATCAACTCCATGTGTTCGTTTGGTACCCATGTACCCAATTATTCTTCCCTCCATCCATCCCATTTCATTCGTCCATTCATTCAGCCATCCGTCCATGCGTCCATCAGTTGAATCGTGAATCCACCCGTTCGTTCATCTGTCCATTCATTTATTCATTCGTCCGTTCTTTCATTCATCCATCCATCCATCATGCCCGGTCCAATCATTAACCCCCGGCTGGCCTGTGCGAGCAGCTGAAGCGTTTGCAGGCTGGGATTGGGCGGCGATAGCTGCCTGGCTGTGAAAGGTTTTCCCGCGTTCCTTCCCGCCTCGAATTCTTGCCGGCACGGGTAGAGGGGGTGGAGTGGGTAGAGAGGGTGGAGAGGGTGGCAGGGGTGGAGTGGGTGGAGTGGGTGGCAGGGGTGGAGTGGGTGAAGTGGGTGGAGAGAGTGGCAGGGGTGGAGTGGGTGGAGAGGGTGGAGTGGGTGGAGAGGGTGGCAGGGGGTGGAGTGGGTGGAGTGAGTGGAGTGAGTGGAAGGGGTGGAGTGGGTGGAGTGGGTGGAGTGAGTGGAGTGAGTGGCAGGGGTGGAGTGGGTGGAGTGGGTGGAGAGGGTGGGCAGGGGTGGAGTGGGTGGCAGGGGTGGAGTGGGTGGAGTGGGTGGCAGGGGTGGAGTGGGTGGAGAGAGTGGCAGGGTAGAGGGGGTGGAGTGGGTGGAGTGGATGGAGTGGGTGGCAGGGGTGGAGTGGGTGGAGAGGGTGGCAGGGGTGGAGTGGGTGGAGTGGGTGGAGTGGGTGGCAGGGGTGGAGTGGGTGGAGTGGGTGGAGAGGGTGGCAGGGGTGGAGTGGGTGGCAGGGGTGGAGTGGGTGGAGTGGGTGAGTGGGTGGCAGGGGTGGAGTGGGTGGAGTGGGTGGCAGGGGTGGAGTGGGTGGAGTGGGTGGCAGGGGTGGAGTGGGTGGAGTGGGTGGAGTGGGTGGCAGGGGTGGAGTGGGTGGAGTGGGTGGAGTGGGTGGAGAGGGTGGAGAGGGTGGCAGGGGTGGAGTGGGTGGCAGGGGTGGAGTGGGTGGAGTGGGTGGAGTAGGTGGCAGGGGTGGAGTAGGTGGAGAGGGTGGAGTGGGTGGTAGGGGTGGAGTGGGTGGAGTGGGTGGAGAGGGTGGAGTGGGTGGCAGGGGTGGAGTGGGTGGAGTGGGTGGAGTGGGTGGAGAGGGTGGCAGAGGTAGAGGGGGGTGGAGTGGGTGGAGTGGGTAGAGGGGGTGGAGTGGGTGGAGTGGGTGGAGTGGGTGGCAGGGGTGGAGTGGGTGGAGTGGGTGGAGTGGGTGGAGGACAGACACGGTCTGAGCAAACTGAGCAAAGTCACGTGGAGAGCCCCGCGTTGCGAAATGAGCACTGATTAATTAACCGGATTAAACGATTTAAACTTAATGCGTTTGACCAGGTAAGGCTCCCCCCCCCCCCCCCCCCCCCCCCCACGGAGCTGCTCTATTAGAGCGACTTTTTATTTCAGAAGCCACCTGGCTATTGCAAATAATAGACTCGACGAAGTACGGCTTATGATGATCATCACCACCATCATAGCAGCGGCCAAATCAAATCAGACACGCGTGTGGTGACGGGGAGAGAGAGAGAGAGAGAGACACGCAAACTCCAAATATACAGCAGCAGCAGGCGTCGTCAGGGCCGGGATCGAACCCACGACCTCCTGTACACCAGGGCGAGGTAGTCAACATCTCCTAGCCACTGTGATGATGATGAGAGAGAGACACGCAGACTTCCAAATCTACAGCAGTAGCAGCAGGCATCGTCAGGGCCGGGATCGAACCCACGACCTCCTGTACACCAAGCGAGGGAGTCAACATCTCCTAGCCACCGTGATGATGATGAGAGAGAGACACGCAGACTCCAAATATACAGCAGCAGCAGCAGGCATCGTCAGGGCCGGGATCGAACCCACGACCTCCTGTACACCAGGCGAGGGAGTCAACATCTCCTAGCCACCGTGATGATGGTGATGAGAGAGACACGCAGACTCCAAATATACAGCAGCAGCAGCAGCAGGCATCGTCAGGGCCGGGATCGAACCCACGACCTCCTGTACACCAGGCGAGGGAGTCAACATCTCATAGCCACCGTGACGCCCTTATGCATATTTGCCCTTTGAGATTATTCTGCTGCCGCTATGCATTGCCACGTGACGATCAGCCCACTTGGGTTGAGCTGTCACGTGGCCAGGTCGCTTCTGAATGAAAATAATAAAGAGAGCGACGTGGCCACAGCAGGCTTCACCTGGTGAAATAAAAAAATACGTTTAGTTTTAGTAGTTTTAGTTTTACACTTCGGCTTGGGTGAGCGTTAAAACAGAGGCAAAGGTCCCCCGTGTAGCCTCTTAACGGACTGCTGGGGGCAAGTGCGGTCAGCGAGTAGCAGCAGGGGGAGGGGGGGGGTGGAGGTGGCCAGCAACCAAGCCGGGGCCGCCTTTGTCTCCCCAGTGGCGATGTTTACTACACACCGCATCGGGTACTCATTTGAGGCTGAGGCGACCTAGGGGGAGGCCCCGGACCGGTTCGGACGTCGCCATCACTGGCGTTGGCCGTGAGCGGAATCGAACTCGGGTCGCCAGGTTCGTAGCGCTAACCGCTGCACCACCTCTCCCCAAATACCACACAAAGACAAAGATCCTCCGTGTAGCCTTAACAGACTGTAGGGGCAAGTGCTGTTAGCGAGCACCTATGAAGGCCGGAACGGTACACGAGGGGGTGGGTGGCCAGCACCACGCCCGACCGCCTTTGTCTCCCTAGTGGCAATGTTTACACACCGCACCAGGTACTCATTTGAGGCCTGAGTCGACCTAGGGGAGGCCTGGGACCGGTTCAGATAATCGTCACTGGTGTTGGCCGTGAGCGGGAATCGAACCCGGGTCGCCAGGTTCATAGCGCAGCGCGCTAACCGCTACACTACCGCTCCCCACACAAACACTCAGAGACACACTCAGAGACAGACACAGAGACACACACTCAGAGACACACACACATAGACACACACACTCAGAGACACACTCAGAGACACACACACTCAGAGACACACTCAGAGACACACACATAGACACACTCAGAGACATACACACTCAGAGACACACTCAGAGACACACTCAGAGACACACACAGAAACACACACACTCAGAGACACCCACTCAGAGACACACACTCAGAGACACAAACACACACTCAGAGACACACACTCAGAGACACCCACTTAGAGACACAAACACACACTCAGAGACACACACTCAGAGACACTCACTTAGAGACACAAACACACACTCAGAGACACACACTCAGAGACACACTCAGAGACACACACAGAGACACACACTCAGAGACACACTCAGAGACACACACAGAGACACACACTCAGAGACACACTCAGAGACACACACAGAGACACCCACTCAGAGACACACGCACACACTCAGAGACACACTCAGAGACACACACTCTCAGAGACACACACAGAAACACACACACTCAGAGACACACACACTCAGAGACACCCACTCAGAGACACACACTCAGAGACACAAACACACACTCAGAGACACACTCAGAGACACACACACTAACACTCAGAGACACACTCAGAGACAGACACAGAGACACACACTCAGAGACACACTCAGAGACACACACAGAGACACCCACTCAGAGACACACGCACACACTCAGAGACACACTCAGAGACACACTCAGAGACACACACACTCAGAGACACACACAGAGACACACTCAGAGACACAAACAGAGACACACACTCAGACACACACTCAGAGACAGAGACACCCACTCAGAGACACACTCACTCAGAGACATACTCAGAGACACACACAGAGACACATTCAGAGACACCCACTCAGAGACACACCCACTCAGAGACACCCACTCAGAGACACCCACTCAGAGACACACTCAGAGGACACACACACACTCTCAGTGTGACTCCTGCATCTGGATTTACAACTTCTGTTAAAACTAAAGACGACTATAATGGACTTCAAAGGAGCGCCTACCAGTCTCACTTTAACTAAATACAAAATGATCATTATTGTTTTAAAACAATTCCTGACTCCCAAGCACGTGACACCGCCCTGTACATTTTAGAAGTCGGTACGTAGGTTTTTCTTTCTTTTTCAACTTCAAACTTTATTTTGAACCTTACACCTAACCTCGAGACGCCGCCTTTGCTGGCTTTGTTTGCTTGCTGTGGTTCCTCTCGTTGCCGTTTTATTGCTCAGCGAGGTTTTGTGTATGATTCACAACTCACCTGTCTCACCTGTCCCGACGCCACGTGCTCGGGCAACCCATGACCTCGGCGGTGAGCACGTGGTGTGCCAGTCACGAAACAAGCCTATAGCACCTGTGACTTTGTTGTTGTTGCTGTTGTTGGGTGTTTACCCCGTCGCTTGTAGAGAGAGAGAGAGAGAGACACACACACACGCGCGCGCGCGCGGATATCAGAATCGGAATATTGGTACCGCAGGTGGAATCCGATGAGCTACAAAGCTCTTTTGTCCACACGATGGTGATGTCGAGTGCAAAGGAGTCAGATACAAATCGCGCCCCCCCCACCAAATCACACACCAGACAAAGACTCAACGTTAAACCGTGCCCCCCCCCCACATCCTAACAGGCAACCCCCCCCCACCACACAACACGAACTATCAATAAAGGTGTCAGTTTTTGTGCCAGTTAAAAGGGTAAAACCTATTACTATATCTTGTTACTGGCAAAAGGAGGTCTCATATTGTAAATGCTCACCCCGAGCCCTCAATACTCTGATAGTGCGCTGTTTTTGAGTTGTACGCCTTTTGGCGTCTTCTGGTCCAACACCAATGGAGACTAGGCTCTAAGAAAAGCTGTCTCGGGTGTGGACCAATCAAATTCAAGGACAGTGCATACTATTATCAGAGTTGTCTTTTTTGTTTGCATTTTGACTGCTTGTGTTGTGGTTATTGCAAACATGATGCCTTGAATAAAGGTGTCAGTTTTTGTGCCAGTTAAAAGAGTAAAAACCTATTCCTATATCTTGTTATTGGCAAAGGAGGTCTCATAATGTAAATGCTCACCCCGAGCCCTCAATACTCCCTGATGGTGCGCTGTTTTTGAGTTGTATGCCTTTTGGCGTCTTCTGGTCCAACACCAGTGGAGACTAGGCTCTAAGAAAAGCCGTCTCTGGTGTGGACCAATCAAATTCAAGGACAGTGCCAATATTATTATCAGAGTTGTCTCTTTTGTTTGCATTTTGACTGCTTGTGTTGTGGTTATTGCAAACATGATGCCTTGAATAAAGGTGTCAGTTTTTGTGCCAGTTAAAAGAGTAAAAACCTATTACTATAACGAGCTGTCAACTTTTGCTTTGACAGAAACGACCCGGAAGTTGGGCGGGACTATCACGGACGACGATAGCTCAGCGAGGTTGGCGTATCGATCGATCGATACTCATGGAGATGCTTAGATACCCAGAGACTCGTGTGGATACACAGAGATACACGTAGAGATACATGGAGATACCTGGGGATGCATAGAGACATATAGGTAGCTTTCGATACAGTATATCGTATTACGGTGACACAGAGATGCATAGAGGTGCATAGGGATAGACACGTAGAGATACGTAGAGACACAGAGATAGATAGAGATGCATAGATATACATGGGGATACATAAAGACACGTCGAGACACGCAGAGGTGCATAGAGACCCATAGAGATGCATAGAGACCCATGGAGATACATAGAGACTCATAGAGACACATAGAGACACATAGAGATACATAGAGACCCATGGAGATGCATAGACCCATAGAGATACATAAAGACCCATGGAGATACATAGAGACTCATAGAGATACATAGAGACCCAGAGAGATACATAGAGACACAGAGATACATAGAGACACATAGAGATACATAGAGACACATAGAGATACATAGAGACACGTAGAGACACATAGAGACACATGGAGATGCATAGAGACCCAGAGAGATGCATAGAGACCCATAGAGATACATAGAGACACGTAGAGATGCATAGAGACCCATAGAGATACATAATGACACGTAGACTACACTACACTGTTTTAATATTGCCAGGCAAGGCCCCCACACAGCTATGTATCTCCTTTTTCAATTCGTAATCTGGCGATCACAAATGATTGCCAGCTCGAGCGAAGTGGGCTCATCATCATCACTATCACCGTGTGGAAATGTCGAGCGGCATCCAAAGACTCTGAACGCGTGGTGATGTTTATGCTAAATGTGGAGCGGGGAACCCGGAGGTCCCAGAGATAAATCCAAAAATAGCAGCAGCAGCAGGCGTCGTCAGGGTCGGGATGGAACCCACGACCTCCTGTACACCAGGCGAGGTAGTCAACATCTCATAGCCACCGTGATGATGATGAGAGAGAGACACGCAAACTCCAAATATACAGCAGCAGCATCTGTGTGTGTGTACTGTGTGTGTACTGTGTGTGTGTGTACTGTGTGTGTACTGTGTGTGTGTGTAATGTGTGTGTGTACTGTGTGTGTACTGTGTATGTGCGTACTGTGTACGTACTGAGTGTGTGTACTGTGTGTGTGTACTGTGTGTACTGTGTGTGTGTACTGTGTGTGTACTGTGTGTGTGTGTAATGTGTGTGTGTACTGTGTGTGTACTGTGTGTGTGCGTACTGTGTACGTATTGAGTACTGTGTGTGTACTGTGTGTGTACTGTGTGTATGTGTGCTGTGTGTGTGTACTGTGTGTGTGTACTGTGTGTGTACTGTGTGTGTGCGTACTGTGCGTGTACTGTGTTAGTGTGTACTGTGTGTGTACTGTGTTAGTGTGTACTGTGTTAGTGTGTACTCTGTGTGTACTGTGTGTGTACTGTGTTAGTGTGTACTGTGTGTGTACTGTGTGTGTACCGTGTGTGTATTGTGTGTGTGTACTGTGTGTGTACTGTGTGTGTGTACTGTGTTAGTATGTACTGTGTGTGTGTATTGTGTGTGTATACTGTGTGTGTATTGTGTGTGTACTGTGTGTGTGTACTGTGGGTGTACTGTGTGTGTGTACTGTATGTGTGTACTGTGTGTGTACTGTGTGTGTACTGTCTGTGTACTCTATGTGTATACTGTGTGTGTGTACTGTGTATGTGTACTATGTGTGTGTACTGTGTGTACTGTGTGTGTGTGCTGTGTGCTGTGTGTACTGTATGTGTACTGTGTGTGTACTGTGTGTGTACTGTATGTGTGTACTGTGTGTGTACTGTGTGTGTGTACTGTGTGTGTGTACTGTGTGTACTGTGTATGTGTACTGTGTGTGCACTGTGTGTACTGTATGTGTGTACTGTGTGTGTACTGTATGTGTACTGTGTGTGTACTGTGTGTGTACTGTATGTGTGTACTGTGTGTGTGTACTGTGTGTACTGTGTGTGTGCTGTATGTGTGTACTGTGTGTGTGTAATGTGTGTGTACTGTGTGTGTGTACTGTGTGTGTACTGTGTGTGTGTACTGTGTGTGTGCACTGTGTGTACTGTGTGTGTGTACTGTGTGTGTGTACTGTGTGTGTGTGTGTACTGTGTGTGTGTGTACTGTGTGTGTGTACTGTGTGTGTGTGTACTGTGTTAGTGTGTACTGTGAACTTCTTTCGCGCCGTACGTCGCCATCGGTCGCTAACCGGAGGCGCGCGACCTTGAGCGGAGTGTCCGCGAGGTGTTGTTGTTGACACAATACGGGGAGCGTGCCGGCAACCGTGTTGACTGGTGGCGGCACGTGTTGACCGGTCAACACGTGCCGGGCAACGCGCTGCTGTTGTGTGTGGGGTGTGGGTGTGCGGGTGACGTTGTGAGTGAGTGGGGTGTGTGGGTGACGTTGTTAAGTGAGTGGGTGATGTTGTGAGTGTGTGGGTGAGGTTGTGAGTGTGTGGGTGAGGTTGTGAGTGAGTGGGTGAGGTTGTGAGTGTGTGGGTGAGGATGTGAGTGTGTGGGTGAGGTTGCGAGTGAGTAGGTGAGGTTGTGAGTGTGTGGGTGAGGTTGTGAGTGAGTGGGTGAGGTTGTGCGTGAGTGGGGTGTGTGGGTGACGTTGTGAGTGAGTGGGTGATGTTGTGAGTGTGTGGGGTGTGTGGATGACGTTGTGAGTGAGTGAGTGGGTGAGGTTGTGAGTGTGTGGGTGAGGTTGTGAGTGAGTGGGTGAGGTTGTGAGTGAGTGAGTGGGTGAGGTTGTGAGTGTGTGGGTGAGGTTGTGAGTGAGTGGGTGAGGTTGTGAGTGTGTGGGTGAGGTTGAGAGTGTGTGGGTGAGGTTGAGAGTGTGTGGGTGAGGTTGTGATTGTGTGGGTGAGGTTGTGAGTGAGTGGGTGAGGTTGTGAGTGAGTGGGTGAGGTTGTTGCTGGGTCATGTAGCCCGCATGCCCAGCCACCGCATGCCTAAACAGCTTTTGTTCGGCCGGATCGAGGGGGCTAAACGGGCGCGGCACGCGCTAGAGAAGAGATGGAGTGATGTGGTACAGGAGGACGTGGAACTGAGTGGACTTGCCGATGACTGGTACCAGCGGTGTCAAGATCGGCCTCTGTGGAGGAGGCTCGTGAAGGACACTACTGGGCACTTGGAGGCAGTCGCCCTCCAACAACAACGGAGGGCGGAGGAGCGACGCTCACAACAACGAGCGGAGCGCCGGGTGGCTAAAGCACAGCAGGTTGGCACAGTATGGGGCACAGGTGGTGCATCAGCCAGTCATCTCAGTCATCTCAGTCAGTCGACCCGTGGCACCTGGGTCTGCCCCGTGACCTCCTGCCAGCGGGCGTTCGACACTTCACGTGGTAGCCTCAAGGTGCACATGGCCTGGCACAAGCGTCGTGGTAACGTCACCGCCACTTAGTGGCAAATTGCGGTTGTTGTTGTTGTTGTGAGTGAGAGTGTGTGTGAAGGCCAGAACGGTACACGAGGGGGTGAGTGGCCAGCCCCGCGCTCGGCCGCCTTTGTCTCCCCAGTGGCGATGTTTACTACACACCGCACCAGGTACTCATTTGAGGCTGAGTTGACCTAGGGGAGGTTCCAGGACCGGTTCAGAGAATCGTCACCGGTGGTGTTGGTGGTGGTGGACGTGAGCGGGAATAGAACTCAAGTGATGGCCGGGTCCGTAGAACCGCGCATTACCCTCCAGACTACCGCTCCCCACACGCACACACACACATGCACCACACGCACACACACACATGCACCACACGCACCACACGCACACCACACCACACACACACAACACACACACAACACACACCACAACACACACACACAACACACACCACACACACACCACACACACCACATACCACACACACACACCACACACATACCACATACCACACATACCACACACACCACATACCACACACACACACCACACACACACACTACACACCACATACCACACACACACACCACACACATACCACACACACACCACACACACCACATACCACACACATACCACACACACACACCACACACACACACCACACACACACATACCACACACATACCACACACACACACCACACACACACACCACACACACACATACCACACACACACATACCACACACACACATATCACACACACACACCACACACACACCACATACCACACACATACCACACACACACCCCACCCACACACACACACATCACACACACACCACACACACCCCACACCACACACACACAACACACCACACACACACCACACACACACACCACACACACCACATACACACACACCACACACACACACATACTACATACCACACACACACATACCACACACACACACACATACCACACACACCACATACCACACATACACACACCACACACACACATACCACACACCACATACCACACACACACCACACACACATACCACACACACACACCACACACACCACATACCAAACACATACCACACACACCACACACACACCACACACACACATACCACACACACACATACCACACACACACATACCACACACACACCACACACACACACACCACATACCACACACATACCACACACACACCCCACACACACACACCACACACACACACCACACACACACCACACACACCACACACACCACACACACCCCACACACACACCACACAACACCACACACATACACCCCACACACACACCACACACACACACACCCCACACACACACACCACGCACACACCACACACACACCACACACACACCACATACCACACACACACCCCACACACAAACACCACACACACCACACACACACCACATACACCACACACACATACCACACACCCCACACACACACCATACACACCACACACACACACCACACACACACCACATACACCACACACACCACACACCACACACCCCACACACACCACACACACACACACCACATACACCACATACCACACACACCACACACACACACACCACACACACACACCACACACACACACCACACACACCACACACACACCACACACACACACCACACACACACACCACACACACCACACACACACACCACACACACCACACACACACCACACACACACACACACACCACACACACACCACATACCACACACACACACCACACACACCCCACACACACCACACACACCACACACACCACACACACACCACATACCACACACACACACCACACACACCACACACACACACCACACACACACACACCACACACACACCACATACCACACACACACACCACACACACCACACCACACACCACACACACCACACACACCACATACACACACACACCACACACACACCACACACACACCACATACCACACACACACACCACACATACACCACACACACCACATACACCACACACACACACCACACACACCACACACACCACATACACCACACACACACACCACACACACCACACACACACCACACACACACACACCACACACACCACACACACACCACACACACACACACACACACACCACACACACACCACACACCACATACCACACACACACACCACACACACACCACATACACACACACACACCACACACACCACACACCACACACACACACCACACACACACCACACACACACACCACACGGCGTCCCAATGCGTGACCATGGGAGACGTCACACAGCGCCCCCCCACCCCATTCATTCATTCGCTGACACTGAGAACGAGCGGGAACTCTCGCGGGAACTCTCCCGGGAACTCTCGCGGGAACTCTCCCGGGAACTCTCGCGGGAACTCTCCCGGGAACTCTCGCGGGAACTCTCGCGGGAACTCTCCTGGGAACTCTCGCGGGAACTCTCCTGGGAACTCTCCCGGGAACTCTCGCGGGAACTCTCGCGGGAACTCTCCTGGGAACTCTCGCGGGAACTCTCCTGGGAACTCTCGCGGGAACTCTCCCGGGAACTCTCCCTGGAGCTCTCCCGGGAACTCTCGCGGGAACTCTCCCGGGAACTCTCGCGGGAACTCTCGCGGGAACTCTCCCGGGAACTCTCCCTGGAGCTCTCGCGGGAACTCTCCCCGGAACTCTCGCGGGAACTCTCCCGGAAACTCTCGCGGGAACTCTCCCGGGAACTCTCCCGGGAACTCTCGCGGGAACTCTCCCGTCGCGTCGGCCAAGCCACTCCAACCAGATCCCCGAGCCGCAGTCCATTCGAGTGGCTTCCTCATTCACTGAACGATGAAAGTGAATGGGGGTGGCTAGGAGATGTTGACTACTTCGCCTGGTGTACAGGAGGTCGTGGGTTCCATCCCGACCCTGACGATGCCTGCTGCTGTATATGTGGAGTCTGCGTGTCTCTCTCTCTCATCATCATCACGGTGGCTAGGAGATGTTGACTACCTCGCCTGGTCTACAGGAGGTCGTGGGTTCCATCCCGACCCTGACGACGCCTGCTGCTGCTGCTGTAGATTTGGAGTCTGCGTGTCTCTCATCATCATCATCACAGTGGCTATGAGATGTTGACTACCTCGCCTGGTGTACAGGAGGTCGTGGGTTCCATCCCGACCCTGACGGTGCCAGCTGCTGCTGTATATTTGGAGTCTGCGTGTCTCTCTCTCTCATCATCACGGTGGCTAGGAGATGTTGACTACCTCGCCAGGTCTACAGGAGGTCGTGGGTTCCATCCCGACCCTGACGATGCCAGCTGCTGCTGTAAATTTGGAGTTTGCGTGTCTCTCTCATCATCATTACAGTGGCTATGAGATGTTGACTACCTCGCCTGGTCTACAGGAGGTCGTGGGTTCCATCCCGACCCTGACGGTGCCAGCTGCTGCTGTATATTTGGAGTTTGAGCCTCTTTCTTTCTCTCCGTAGTGGCCGCGTGGATTTTTCTCCGGTTTCCCCCCCCCCACCCCTCCAAGTTTAGAATCAACATCGTCACCCACGTGTTCAGAGGATTTGGCTGCTGCTATACATCGATAATGTTGATGATGTTGATGACAAGCCACCACTTTCGTTGAGCTATCATTTGTGACAGAGTCGCTTCTGAAACAAGAGTTACACAGCTCAGTGGGGCGGGGTGGGGGGGCTGACACCTCGTCAAATAAAAACAAAGTCTAGTCGTGTACTTGTTCATTTTTGTGACTGAGTGATTTGCTCACCGTTCATAGACTTTGCACTCCGATCGTGAGTGAGTGCGATTGTTTGTTGCAGTTGCTACGCTCTCACCCGCCACCTGCTGGACACGACACGCAAAAGAGCTTCGTAGCTTCTCGGATTTCTCTCTGCAGGCTAAATACATTTGACTTGGTGTGGTCTGGGACTGTTTGTTGTTGTTGATGTGTTGCCCAGTCTTGATAAATGGGACTTGTATAATTAATTTTGTATATTCAGTTATTTCATTCATTCATTATCCATGGATACTCTTTAGTATTTGTTTGTTTTTATTTTGCACTCCGATCGTTGCTTTCGTATTTCTGTAACTTTATTGACCCGCCACCTGCTGGACTTCGGCGTGACACGCAAAAGAGCTTCATAGCTCATCGGATTTCCTCCAGTTTAAATAATTATTTATATTTTTTGAATTCCAATTCCGGCGGTTCCCTCCCCTCTCCTCCTTCTCCCGCCCCTCCTCCCCCCTCTCTCCCCTCCCCCTCCTCCCTCCCTTCCTCCCCCCTCCCTTCCTCCCCCCTCCCGCCCCTCCTCCCCCTCCCTCCCCTCCTACCCCCTCCCCTCCTACACCTCCCCTCTCTCCCTCCTCCTACCCCCTCCCCTCCCTCCCCTCCTCCCCCCTCCCTCCCCTCCTCCCCCCTCCCTCCCCTCCTACCCCCTCCCCTCCTCCCTTCCTCCCCCCTCCCTCCCCTCCTTCCCCCTCCTCCTCTCCTCCCCCCTCCTCCCTCCCCTCCTCCCCCCTCCCTCCCCTCCTACCCCCTCCCTCCCCTCCTACCCCCTCCCCCCTCCCTCCCCAACCCCTTACCAAGATGGCCGCCACCTCCCCCCGCCGCAAACCTCCCGACTCACGAAGCCGCCGGACGCGTCGCGTGACGTCACGCGCGCCGTAGCCCGTCACGTGGGCGGCGTGTGGCCACGGACCAATCAGAGACCTCGTCAGGCGAGTCGAGGGGCGGGGTCACGGGGAGGAGGAGGAGTTCGGCTAACACGAGGCCTGCACCCATTTGACTCGTAGCGTCTTTTTTTAAAAAAATAAAATAAAAATATCTCTTCACCACAACGGTCGATGTATATATATGAGACAAAACAAACGCATGCTTTGTTGTCGTCGTTTGCATCAGAACTACGACAATAATTGCGAATTAAGCGATTGCAAATAATTCGGTTTGTTTTGTAAAATAAAACTCGGCGTAGCTTTTTGTTTGCGTTTGATTTTGTTTTTTTTTATTTAAACCACCCATCGTGCCGATTATTGTCTCGCTTTAGTTCACTGGAGCTGCCCTCCCGCCGGGACCCTTCCTCGAGCGGTCGAGCCAAGAGGCTCCCACCCACCCCACCCCCTGCCGCCTTCTTGCCGCCGCGTGCGGCTCTCTTGCGTCCACAGGTAAAGGGCGGTCGTGGGTCGGGCCTCGTCGTCTTCTGTCTTCGCCTGTGCCCTCCGTGGCTCCCTTTGTCTCAGCGACGACGGCCCTCAAAGCGGCTGCACTAGCACCAGCAGTAGCACTAACCCCATCAGTAGCACTAACCCCAGCAGTAACACTAACCCCAGCAGTAGCACTAACCCCATCAGTAGCACTAACCCTAGCAGTAACACGAGCACCAGCAGCAACACTTGCACCAGCAGTAGCACTAACCCCAGCAGTAGCACTAACCCCAGCAGTAACACTAACCCCAGCAGTAGCACTAACCCCAGCAGTAGCACTAGCCCCAGCAGTAACACTAACCCCAGCAGTAACACTAACCCCAGCAGTAGCACTAACCCCAGCAGTAACACTAACCCCAGCAGTAGCACTAACCCCAGCAGTAACACTAACCCCAGCGGTAGCACTAACCCCAGCAGTAACACTAACCCCAGCAGCAGCACTAACCCCAGCAGTAACACTAACCCCAGCAGCAGCACTAACCCCAGCAGTAACACTAACCCCATCAGTAGCACTAGCCCCAGCAGTAGCACTAACCCCAGCAGTAGCACTAACCCCAGCAGTAGCACTAACCCCATCAGTAGCACTAGCCCCAGCAGTAGCACTAACCCCAGCAGTAGCACTAACCCCAGCAGTAACACTAACCCCAGCAGTAACACTAACCCCAGCAGTAGCACTAACCCCAGCAGCAGCACTAACCCCAGCAGTAACACTAGCCCCAGCAGTGCACTAACCCCAGCAGTAACACGAGCACCAGCAGCAACACTAGCCCCAGCAGTAGCACTAACCCCAGCAGCAGCACTAACCCCAGCAGTATCACTAACCCCAGCAGTAACACTAGCCCCAGCAGTAACACTAACCCCAGCAGTATCACTAACCCCAGCAGTATCACTAACCCCAGCAGTAACACTAACCCCAGCAGTAACACTAACCCCAGCAGTAGCACTAACCCCAGCAGTAGCACTAGCCCCAGCAGTAGCACTAACCCCAGTAGTAACACTAGCCCCAGCAGTAACACTAACCCCAGCAGTAGCACTAACCCCAGCAGTAGCACTAGCCCCAGCAGTAGCACTAACCCCAGCAGTAGCACTAACCCCAGCAGTAACACTAACCCCAGCAGTAGCACTAACCCCAGCAGTAGCACTAGCCCCAGCAGTGCACTAACCCCAGCAGTAGCACTAACCCCAGCAGTAACACGAGCACCAGCAGCAACACTAGCACCAGCAGCAACACTAGCCCCAGCAGTAGCACTAGCCCCAGCAGTAGCACTAACCCCAGCAGCAGCACTAACCCCAGCAGTATCACTAGCACCAGAAGTAACACTAACCCCAGCAGTAACACTAACCCCAGCAGTAGCACTAACCCCAGCAGTATCACTAACCCCAGCAGTAGCACTAACCCCAGCAGTAACACGAGCACCAGCAGCAACACTAGCACCAGCAGCAACACTAGCCCCAGCAGTAGCACTAGCCCCAGCAGTAGCACTAACCCCAGCAGCAGCACTAACCCCAGCAGTATCACTAGCACCAGCAGTAACACTAACCCCAGCAGTAACACTAACCCCAGCAGTAGCACTAACCCCAGCAGTATCACTAACCCCAGCAGTAGCACTAACCCCAGCAGTAACACGAGCACCAGCAGCAACACTAGCACCAGCAGCAACACTAGCCCCAGCAGTAGCACTAGCCCCAGCAGTAGCACTAACCCCAGCAGTAACACTAACCCCAGCAGTAGCACTAACCCCAGCAGTATCACTAACTCCAGCAGCAGCACTAGCACCAGCAGTAGCACTAGCCCCAGCAGTAGCACTAACCCCAGCAGTAACACTAGCACCAGCAGTAACACTAGCCCAAGCAGTAGCACTAGCCCCAGCAGTAACACTAACCCCAGCAGTAACACTAACCCCAGCAGTAACACTAACCCCAGCAGTAACACTAACCCCAGCAGTAACACTAACCCCATTAGTAACACTAGCCCAAGCAGTAGCACTAGCCCCAGCAGTAACACTAACCCCAGCAGTAACACTAACCCCATTAGTAACACTAGCCCAAGCAGTAGCACTAGCCCCAGCAACAGCACTAGCCCAAGCAGCAGCACTTTAAATAAAACAGGTGTCAAGATGTTAAGACACCAAACAGAATCCTTCTTCACAGATTCCTGTCCGTATCAACCGCACGTACTTGTGAACATGCAAAAAAAAAGCATTCTCTGATAATTAACACATGATGCATTGTCTTCGAAACCGATTGGCCCACACCATCTCGACGCCCGATTTATTTCCAGAAAGGTCGAATCGTTGTCGTCTACGGATGCAGGTCTCGTCACATCTTCCCTGCTCACCCCCCACCACCGCTGCCCCCCACAGTAAAGATGGGGAGAAAGAAAAACAAGGCCGGGAACTCGGCGCCGGCCAACGGCACGGAGTCGTCCGACAAGAGCCAGCCGGACCGCGGCAAAAAGAAGGCCCAGGCCGTGGGTCAGGGCCCGGCCCAGGCCCAGGGCCAGAGCGCGGGGCCTCCGTGTCCAGGCCAGGTCTCTGCTGTGGTGCAGGCCGACTTGCAGAGCAAAGGTGAGGGGCCGGCCGCCGGCGTCGCTCCGACCCGGTCTCCCTCGGCCTGCCTGCCCTTTGCTGCTGCCCCCGGGCCACTCACCCCACTGCAGCCAAATCTGTGCTGTGGAATCCCTCCCCAACCTCCTGCCCATCTCTGAATTTCCTGCCCATCATCTCATGCCCATCATCTCATACCAATCTCATACCCATCTCATACCCATCTCATACCCACCTCATACCCATCTCATACCCATCTCATGCCCATCTCATGCCCATCTCATACCCATCATCTCATACCCATCTCATACCCATCTCATACCCATCTCATGCCCATCTCATACCCATCTCATACCCATCTCATACCCATCTCATACCCACCTCATACCCATCTCATACCCATCTCATACCCACCTCATACCCATCTCATACCCATCTCATGCCCATCTCATGCCCATCTCATACCCATCATCTCATACCCATCTCATACCCATCTCATACCCATCTCATACCCACCTCATACCCATCTCATACCCATCTCATACCCATCTCATACCCATCTCATACCCACCTCATACCCATCTCATACCCATCTCATACCCACCTCATACCCACCTCATACCCACCTCATACCCATCTCATACCCACCTCATACCCACCTCATACCCACCTCATACCCACCTCATACCCATCTCATACCCACCTCATACCCACCTCATACCCATCATCTCATACCCATCTCATACCCATCTCATACCCATCATCTCATACCCATCTCATACCCATCTCATACCCACCTCATACCCACCTCATACCCACCTCATACCCACCTCATACCCATCATCTCATACCCATCTCATACCCACCTCATACCCATCTCCTACCCATCTCATACCCACCTCATACCCACCTCATACCCACCTCATACCCATCTCATACCCATCATCTCATACCCATCTCATACCCATCTCATACCCATCTCATGCCCAAGCATCCGCCGGTGTTAACGCTCCACCTACTCCCCCACCCGTCCACCGTGTGCCTCTGTGATTCAGGACCCAAGCAGTACAGCTTTGGGAGCTCTCAGCAGTCGGGGGAGGTGGACAATTCGGTGCTTAAGGTACGGTAGCATCCACCAATGGGCTTCAAATCTCCCTCCCTCCCCTCCCTCCCTCCCTCCCCTCCAAATGCACACACAGCAGGCATGAGGGTCAGGATCGAACCAACGACCTCCTGTATACCAGGCGAGGTAGTTAACATCTCCTAGTCACTGTGATGATGATGAGAGAGAGAGAAAGACAGAAACTCCACATATACAGCAGCAGGTGTCATCAGGGACGACCTCCTGTATACCAGGCGAGGTAGTCAACATCTCATAGCCACCGTGATGATGATGATGAGAGAGAGAGAGAGACAGAAACTCCACATATACAGCAGCAGGCGTCATCAGGGTTGAGATCGAACCCACGACCTCCTGTATACCAGGCGAGGTAGTCAACATCTCATAGCCACCGTGATGATGATGATGAGAGAGAGAGAGAGACAGAAACTCCACATATACAGCAGCAGCAGGCATCATCAGGGTTGAGATCGAACCCACGACCTCCTGTACACCAGGCGAGGTAGCGTTTGCACAATCTCACCCAACGGAACTTCCGCAATGGATAGCATCGGTCGCGAAAGGCTGCGGAGCGTTGAAGTGATCGCTTCAGCCTTAGTGAACAGGACTGGACCGTCCACCGCTGTCGCCCGTCTCTGCGTCGCCCCCCCCCCCCGCCCCGCCCCCCCAGATCTCCCTGCCGCCCGACCTGGAGCGGCGGATCCTGGAGCTCATCAACGCACGGCGGAGCGAGCAGCTGGCGCCCGAGGGCAGCGCCTCGCGCCGGCTCACCACCAAGAAGCTGCTGGTGTGGCACCGCCCCTCCCCCCCACTCCCTCCACACCCCCCTCAGCAACCCCCCCCCCCCTCCTCCCGCACAGCCCCCCCTCCACACCTTCCCTCCCCTCCGCACCCCCCCCTCCGCACCTCCCCCACCCTCCCTCCCTCTGCACCTCCGCAAATCCCCCCCCCAGCGGTTCTAACGTGCGTGCGTCTGTGCGTGCGTGCGTGTGTGTCTCCGCGTGTCTCCGCGTGTGTGCGTGTCTCCGCGTGTGTGCGTGTCTCCGCGTGTCTCCGCGTGTGTGCGTGTCTCCGCGTGTCTCCGCGTGTGTGCGTGTCTCCGCGTGTCTCCGCGTGTGTGCGTGTCTCCGCGTGTGTGCGTGTCTCCGCGTGCCTCTGCGTGCGTGTCTCCGCGTGTGTCTCCGCGTGTGTCTCCGCACGCGTGCGTGTCTCCGCGTGTGTCTCCGCGTGCGTGTCTCCGCGTGTGTCTCCGTGTGCGTGTCTCCACGTGTGTCTCCGCGTGTCTCCGCATGCATGTCTCCGCGTGCGTCTCCGCGTGCGTGTCTCCGCGTGTGTCTCCGTGTGCGTGTCTCCACGTGTGTCTCCGCGTGTCTCCGCGTGCATGTCTCCGCGTGCGTCTCCGCGTGTGTCTCCGCGTGTGTCTCCGCGTGCATGTCTCCGCGTGCGTCTCCGCGTGCGTGTCTCCGCGTGTCTCTGCGTGCGTGTCTCCGCGTGCGTCTCCGCGTGCGTGTCTCCGCGTTCGTGTCTCCGCGTGCGTGTCTCCGCGTGCGTGTCTCCGCGTGCGTCTCCGCGTGTCTCCGCGTGTCTCCGCGTGCGTCTCCGCGTGCGTGTCTCCGCGTGTCTCTGCGCGTGTGTCTCCGCGTGTGTCTCCGCGTGCGTGTCTCCGCGTGCGTGTCTCCGCGTGCGTGTCTCCGCGTGCGTGCGTCTCCGCGCGCGTGCGCTTTCGCCAGGACGTGTACACGGCGCTGCAAGACACGGGCTTCGAGCGGAGCCACGTGGAGCAGGCCATGGCGAGCACGGTGACGCGGGGGGGCGACCTCCGCTCGGCCCTCGACTGGCTTTGCCTCAACCTGCCGGACGGTAACGCGAGCGACGATTCGTCGAATTCCGAACCGATCGGCCCCGCTGGTCGCAGAGACCCATAGACTCACACGGCAGAGACCCATAGACTCACACAGCAGAGACCCATAGACTCACACGGCAGAGACCCATAGACTCACACAGCAGAGACCCATAGACTCACAGAGCAGAGACCCATAGACTCACACAGCAGAGACCCATTGACTCACACAGCGGAGACCCATAGACTCACACGGCAGAGACCCATAGACTCACACAGCAGAGACCCATAGACTCACACAGCAGAGACCCATAGACTCACACAGCAGAGACCCGTAGACTCACACAGCAGAGACCCAGAGACTCACACGGCAGAGACCCATAGACTCACACGGCAGAGACCCATAGACTCACACCACACAGACCCATAGACTCACACAGCAGAGACCCGTGTGTGTGGCCAGGTCGCTTCTGAGAAGTAAGTGAATACCCCGGTGGGCTTTGCCTGCCTGGTAGGATGGGGATGGTTTTAGAGTTCACGTGGACGCGCCCCAACGCGGCGGAGAGTGAAGGGGGCGGAACTATAGAAGGTGGCGGCCGGTCTCTTTTTGCAGAGGCGCTGCCCGACGGCTTCAGCCAGCGCCTGGAGGAGGAGGAGGAGAAGACTCGCCCGAGGTTCTCGCCCCCGGCGCCGGCGGCTCAGCCCCCGCGGGAGACGCGCGTGGCGACGCACGTCGCTCACCCGCGCCGGCAGGTACGGGCGGCCGGACGCGGGTCGGGGGTCGGGGGTCGGGGGTCGGGGGTCGCTTGGCGTCTTTGTTCCGACGGCCGGGCCACCAAAGGGCGCGGCTGCTTTCGTGAGTTGGCGTGACGCTCCCTGATGGAGGCGTTCGTGCGGTTCCCTGCACCGTGGGGTGGGGGTGATGGCGGGGGGGGGGGGGTGTGCGGCGCAGGCAGACGACGGGAGATCCACGGACGCCTCGGTCAAGGACTGGGTCCTCCGCTACGCGGAAGAGGAGAGCGACGAGGAGAAGGAGGAGGAGGAGGAGGACGACGATGACGTGGGAGCGTGGGACTCGGACCCGGTAAGGTGGCGGCCGCCGGGCCGGTCGCGGTGATCCACTGCTGGATGAGGGGCCGCTCGCGTGGGCGGCGGTGCTTCGGCCGTAGGCGTGGGAGCGTGTGGGTACGGTACAACGGTGACTGTTGTTTTGCTGCCCTCCGCTCGCTGCTGACTTCAGTAAAACAGAATTCTCCCCACGTGTCTCACCGTGTGTCTCACCGCGTGTCTCACCGTGTGTCTCACCGTGTGTCTCACCGTGTGTCTCATTGTGTGTCTCACCGTGTGTCTCACCGTGTGTCTCACCATGTGTCTCACCGTGTATCTCACCGTGTCTCACCATGTCTCACCCTGTTTGTCTCACCGTGTGTCTCACCGTGTGTCTCACCGTGTGTCTCACCGTGTCTCACCATGTCTCACCCTGTTTGTCTCACCGTGTGTCTCACCGTGTGTCTCACCGTGTGTCTCACTGTGTCTCTCTGTGTCTCACCGTGTGTCTCACCGTGTGTCTCACCGTGTGTCTCACTGTGTCTCTCTGTGTCTCACCGTGTGTCTCCCCGTGTGTCTCCCGTGCAGGACGAGCGCTACCTGAGCCTCACGGCGCGTCTCCTGGACGCGAGGGAGCGAGCGGCGGACGCCAAATCCCGGGGAGACGGCGCCGCGGAGAGACGCGCACGCAGTGAAGAAGCCTCGCTGTCTAGACGTATGGCCCCCCCCTCCCCCCCTCCCCTCCCCCCTCCCTCTCCCCCTCCCTCTCCCCCCCTCCCTCTCTCAAACTCCCCGCCCCCTCCATCCCTCTCCCCCTCCCCGCCCCCTCCCTCCCTCTCCCCCCTCCCTCTCCCCCTCCCTCTCCCCCCTCCCTCTCCCCCTCTCCTCCTCTGCCCCCTCCCTCCCTCTCTCTCCCACCCCTCCCCCGCCCCCTCCCTCCCTCCCTCTCCCCCCCTCCCCTCCCCCGCCCCGTCCCTCCCTCTCCCCCCCTCCCTTCCCCCGCCCCCTCCCTCCCTCTCCCCCCCTCACCTCCCCCGCCCCCTCTCTCCCTCCCTCTAACTCCCCTCTCCCGCCTCCTCCCTCCCTCTCTCTCCCTCCCCCGCCTCCTCCCTCCCTCTCCCCCCCCCTCCCCTGCCCCCTCCCTACCGCCCTCCCTTTTCCCCACTCCCTCCCTCCCCCTCCTTCCCTCCTTTCTTCTCTGCCCCCTCCCTCCCTCTCCTCCCACCCTCCATCCCCGCCTCCTCCCTCCCCTCCTTTGACCGCCACTTCACCACCGTCAGCCTCTTGACCAATCGATCCTCGGGATGTTTACCGACACCTCGTGGTGTTGCCCGCCCCCCCCCCTCCCGTTCCCCCACCCCCCCCACCCCCCCCACCCCCCGCTCCTCAGGGATGCTTCGGCTGGAAAGCCACCCCATGTTCAATCCCGCCGTGAAGCTGCCCGGCCTGCAGCTCGCCGCGGGCGACCGGGAGGCCGTCGTCAAGGGGACGGCGTCCAAGGAGACCGTCGCCAAGGTGACGGTCGCCAAGGAGGCCCTCGCCAGGGAGGCGGCCGCCAGGGAGTTGATGGCCAAGGAGGCCCTCGCCAGGGAGAGGGCCGCCAGGGAGTTGATGGCCAAGGAGGCCGTGGCCAGGGAGAGGGCCGCCAAGCAGGCGGCCGCCAGGCAGACGGTCGCCAAGGAGACCGTCGCCAGGGAGATGGTCGCCAAGGAGACCGTCGCCAGGGAGATGGTGGCCAAGGTGAAAGCCGCCAGGCAGACGGTCGCCAAGGAGACGGCGGAGGTGTCGCCTGACGAAGCCCTGGCCGGCCTCAAGCTGCTGGAGGGAGGCGCGGAGAAGACGGAGGCAAAGAAAGAGCCGCCGAGAGGTGGGACGGAGAGAGAGACACACGGAGAGACACACACAGAGACACACACAGACACACACAGAGAGAGAGAGAGACACACAGAGACACAGAGAGAGACACACACAGAGACACACACAGAGAGACTCACAGAGAGAGAGAGACACAGAGACACAGAGAGAGACAGAGAGAGAGACACACAGAGAGAGAGAGACAGACATAGAGACAGAGACAGAGAGACACAGAGAGAGAGAGACACACGGAGAGAGACACAGAGAGAGAGACAGAGAGAGACACACAGAGACACAGTGAGACACAGAGAGACACAGAGAGAGAGACACACACAGAGAGAGACACAGAGAGAGAGACAACAACAACAACAACCGCCATTCGCCACTAAGTGGCGGTGACGTCACCACGACGCTTGTGCCAGGCTATGTGCACCCTGAGGCCACGTGAAGTGTCGAACGCCCGCTGGCAGGAGGTCACGGGGCAGACCCAGGTGCCACGGGTCGACTGACTGAGATGACTGGCTGATGCACCACCTGTGCCCCCTACTGTGCCAACCTGCTGTGCTTTAGCCACCCGGCGCTCCGCTCGCTGTTGTGAGCGTCGCTCCTCCGCCCTCCGTTGTTGTTGGAGGGCGACTGCCTCCAACTGCCCAGTAGCATCCTTCACGAGCCTCCTCCACAGAGGCCGATCTTGACACCGCTGGTACCAGTCATCGGCAAGTCCACTCAGCTCCACGTCCTCCTGTACCACATCACTCCATCTCTTCTCTAGCCCGTGCCGCGGCCGCTTAGCCCCCTCAATCCGGCCAAACAAAAGCTGTTTCGGCATGCGGTGGCTGGGCATGAGGGCTACATGACCCAGCCATCGCAGCCTTGCCTGCCGGAGGAGCTCACCGATGGGACCCTGCCCAGATCTTTCAAGGATTTGTGAGCTCCTCACACAATCCAGTCTGGTTAAACCCAGGATGGATCGTAGGCAGGTCAGCCTAAATGTTTCTAACCGGCGAAGATGTTCCATTAGGGGGGTCCACGTTTCGCAAGCGTAGAGAAGGGAGGGAATGACCGTGGCCGAGAAGACCTGAAGCTTAGTGCGGAGCGACAGACCAGGTAGCTTCCACACAGCGTTACGCAACCGATGAAAATATATTGCCGCTCGACTGATTCGGAGTGAGACCTCTGCTGTTAAACTGGAGCCAGTCATAAGCACACTGCCCAGGTATGGGAAACTCTCCACTCTCTCCACAACTGCCCCATCACCGATTGGGAGTTGTGGGGGTGGAGTGTCCGATGGTACAAAATACCCAGGCAGGTGCTTAGTTTTGGTGGGGCTGATGGTAAGGCCCCACCTCTTAGTGGCACGCTCCAGTCTCAGCAGCAGCGTCTCCAACTCCTCCTCTGACTGAGCAGCTATTACCAAGTCATCAGCATACATAACGTGGTTGAGCAATAGGGAGCCATCCCTTGACCGCACCCGGGCATCGATTAGAGACAGAGAGACACAGGATCTCTGTGTGAGTCTGTGGGTCTCTGTGTGAGTATGGGTATCCACACCAGTCTATGGGTCTCTGTGTAAGACACAGAGAGAGAGACACACACACACAGAGACACACAGAGAGACACACAGAGAGACACACAGAAAGAGAGAGACACAGAGAGAGACACAGAGAGAGAGAAACATGGAGAGAGACACACGGAGAGAGACACACGGAGAGAGACACACAGAGACACAGAGAGACACACGGAGCGACACAGATAGACACAGAGAGAGAGAGAGACACAGAGACACAGAGAGAGACACAGAGAGACACGGAGAGAGAGACACACAGAGAGACACAGACAGAGAGGCACAGACAGAGAGAGAGACAGACATAGAGACACAGACAGAGAGACACAGAGAGAGAGACACAGAGAGAGAGAGACAGACATAGAGACAGAGACAGAGAGACACAGCGAGAGAGAGATACAGACAGAGAGACACAGAGAGACACAGAGAGAGAGACACAGAGAGAGAGACACAGAGAGAGAGAGACACAGAGAGAGAGACACAGACAGAGAGACACAGACAGAGAGACACAGACAGAGAGACACAGACAGAGACGCACAGAGAGAGAGAGACAGACAGAGAGAGACAGACAGAGAGACACAGAGACAGAGAGACACAGGATCTCTGTGTGAGTCTGTGGGTCTCTGTGTGAGTATGGGTATCCACACCAGTCTATGGGTCTCTGTGTAAGTTTTTGGGTCTCTATGCAAGTCTGTGGATCTCTGTGTGAGTCTGTGGGTCTCTGTGTGAGTATGGGTATCCACACCAGTCTATGGGTCTCTGTGTAAGTTTTTGGGTCTCTTTGCAAGTCTGTGGATCTCTGTGTGAGTCTGTGGGTCTCTGTGTGAGTCTGTGGGTCTTTGTGTGAGTCTGTGGGTCTCTGTGTGAGTCTATGGGTCTCTGTGTGAGTCTATGGGTCTCTGTGTGAGTATGGGTCTCTATGCAAGTCTGTGGATCTCTGTGTGAGTCTGTGGGTCTCTGTGTGAGTCTGTGGGTCTCTGTGTGAGTCTGTGGGTCTCTGTGTGAGTTTCTGGTTCCCTGTGCAAGTCTGTGGATCTCTGCGTGAGTCTGTGGGTCTCTGCGTGAGTCTGTGGGTCTCTGTGTGAGTCTGTGGGTCTCTGTGTGAGTTTCTGGGTCTCTATGCAAGTCTGTGGATCTCTGTGTGAGTCTGTGGGTCTCTGTGTGAGTCTGTGGGTCTCTGTGGGAGTCTGTGGGTCTCTGTGTGAGTTTCTGGGTCTCTATGCAAGTCTGTGGATCTCTGTGTGAGTCTGTGGGTCTCTGTGTGAGTCTGTGGGTCTCTGTGTGAGTCTGTGGGTCTCTGTGTGAGTCTGTGGGTCTCTATGCAAGTCTGTGGATCTCTGTGTGAGTCTGTGGATCTCTGTGTGAGTCGCGTGACGGCGGCGGCGGTGTTTACGGCACGCGCGGGTCGTAGGCGCGGGACGGGCGCCGCTGGACGTGCGCAGCTTCGAGTACAGCGCCCGCAACTGGACGGGGAAGTCTCCCAAGCAGTTCCTCATCGACTGGTGCCGCAAGCGCCTTCCGCGCAGCCCGGCGCCCGGCTTCCACAAGGTGCCGGCCGGCCGCTACTGGAGAAGCCGGTGAGCGCCGGCGCCCGACCCCCGACCCCCGACCCCCGACCCCCGACCCGCGCCGGCGCCGCGACCGTTGCGTTCGGGGGCGACGGAGAGTGAGCGGCTCGGCAAAGTGACGAGGGGGGGGGGGGAGCCAACTTTTCCGCGCCCGAATTCCCGCTACCGAACTCGATGTTTCAAGAGCCCCGCGGGCAATGCGTGCGGCAAAGACGCCGCCTGCAGTTCCCGGCGACTCTTTGTCTATCTCTCTTAATATCTCTCTGTCTATCTCTCTCTATCTCTCTATCTCTCTCTATCTCTCTTAATCTCTCTCTGTCTATCTCTATCTCTCTATCTATCTCTATCTCTCTCTATCTCTCTCTCTATCTATCTCTCTATCTCTCTCTATCTCTATCTCTCTCTCTATCTCTCTCTATCTCTCTCTCTATTTCTCTATCTCTCTCTATCTCTCTCTCTATCTCTCTCTCTCTCTATCTCTCTCTATATTTCTCTCTATCTCTATCTCTCTATCTCTCTCTTTATCTCTCTCTATCTCTCTCTATCTCTCTCTATCTCTCTCTATCTCTCTCTCTCTCTATCTCTCTCTATCTCTCTCTATCTCTCTCTCTCCCGTGGTCGCGTTGCATTTTTTTCTCTCTCATTTCAGAATCAACGTCACTCGTTTGAAAGACTCGTTTTGCTATGAATGTCCACGCGTCGTGACGATGACGACGATAATGAGCCCACTCTGTCGAGCTATCGTCTTGCGACTCGGCGGCTCCGCTTGCACTAAAACAAAAAAGCGCTACGTAGTAGTTCAGTGGGGCCTTCTTACTTGGTAAAATAACAAACAAAATCACATTTTTATATTCTTAGTTTTTTCGGTAAAGTCACGTTGAAGAGAAACAACAAAATAACAAAATATATATAAAACAATAAAAAAAATTCTCACGTTTCGACCATAACTCAAACGGTCATCATCAGGTGTGTCGGTTTGCATAAATTTATTTTTAAAACGGCACATTTATTTATTTATAAAAAACGTTGGCGTCACGCGCAGCGATTTGGCAGTTTGCCCAGGACTAGTCCATCTATTTTTTTTTGAAAAGAGGAGGGTGGAGATGAAATTTTTTATAATGTATGCTGTCTGAAAGCCACTGTAAGCGTGAACAATCAATTAAGAACTGAAATGATTTATCAAATCTTTCCAATGATTTGATTTAATTTTATTGATTTATCTCCTGCCAGAAAGCGTACCTGGCCGTCGCAGGTGACAGCGCCCCCGGAGTGCCGTCTCCGCGTGGAAACGTACGGCGGCAAAACCGAACCCGCCTGCGCTCAGGCGCGTCACGTTGAGCCTCACCCCTAGAGGCGGACTTTAACGGGCAGAGACCCGGGGGAGGCTTTGGCGGACGCGCCAGACCTCCGACCGTGCAGGAGTTTGCGCTCGGATGTTCCGAGCACCAAACGGGCAGACGCCTATCGCGAGCGGCTGCATTAACCGCACGTGGCACTCGTGGCGAAACGCCTCGCCGATTGCCAGGAAGGGGGTTTCAAGCCGATTCTCCGTTCCCCCCCCCCCCCCATCGTTTTTGATAGCGCCGGCAAACCCAACGGGTCCCGAAGCTGTTCCTTAAGGCAGCGGTCCACAACCTTCTTGGCCCCAGGGACCGGTGCCGTGGAAGACAACTGTTTCACGGACCCGGGGCGGGAGGGAGGGGGGGTGGTCATCATTGGGTCTTTCCCCCTTTTCAAAGAAGCTCTCCAACGACGTTTTTGTGTTTATTTTTACTCATCGTGGCTACTCGGGGGTTAGAGCTCGTGGGCTTTATACCAACACCACGTGACTGAGACTGAGCGCGCGGTGCGGGAAAGAGGCGCGGACGGAAGCGGTGGATAATAAAACAATGGGGGTCGGGCAACGTGCGGACTCACCGCTCTCTACTCCTCCTCCTGCTGCTGCTGTGCGGCCCGGTTCCTAACAGGGGGTTGGGGACCACTGCCTTAAGGAACACCGTCACCTCCACCCCCCCCCGCTCGTTCCTCTTGCTCGTTGCACCTCCGACGTGCGACGTTGTTTTGTCTGTCTGTCTGTCGTCGTCGTCGCCGTGCCGTGGCAGGGTGACGGTGGACAGGCTCAAGGAGGGCGGCGTGCTCGAGGTTTGCCCCGTCGTCGTGTGCGAGGACTCCATGCAGGCTCAGCACCTGGGAGCGACGCTCGCGCTCTGGCACCTGTGCAAGGGACAGGTACGTGGTGACGCGCACGTGTGCGTGTGCGTGCGAGCGCGTGCGTGCGTGCGCGTGCGTGTGTGTGCGCACGTGTGTATGTGCGTGCGAGCGAGTGGGTGGCGGTACAGAGGGGAGGTAGCTCACCGGATCCCTCCTCCTGGAGACAACCGTTTTTCTCTCGCGTCGTCACCCCCAGCGGTGACGTGCCGAGAAACTACACAGCGGAGACCCATAGACTCACACAGCAGAGACCCATAGACTCACACAGCGGAGACCCATAGACTCACACCACAGAGAGCCCATAGACTCACACAGCAGAGACCCATAGACTCACAGAGCAGAGACCCATAGACTCACACCACAGCGAGCCCATAGACTCACACCACAGAGACCCATAGACTCACACCACAGAGACCCATGGACTCACACCACAGAGAGCCCATAGACTCACACAGCGGAGACCCATAGACTCACACCACAGAGAGCCCATAGACTCACACAGCAGAGACCCATAGACTCACAGAGCAGAGACCCATAGACTCACACCACAGCGAGCCCATAGACTCACACCACAGAGACCCATAGACTCACACCACAGAGACCCATGGACTCACACCACAGAGAGCCCATAGACTCACACAGTGGAGACCCATAGACTCACACAGCAGAGACCCATAGACTCACACAGCAGAGACCCATAGACTCACACGGCAGAGACCCATAGACTCGCAGAGAGCCCATAGACTCACACCACAGAGACCCATAGACTCACGCCACAGAGAGCCCATAGACTCACACAGTGGAGACCCATAGACTCACACAGCAGAGACCCATAGACTCACACAGCGGAGACCCATAGACTCACACAGAGACCCATAGACTCACACGGCAGACACCCATAGACTCATAGACTCACACAGCAGAGACCCATAGACTCACACAGCGGAGACCCATAGACTCACACAGCAGAGACCCATAGACTCACACAGCAGAGACCCATAGACTCACACAGCAGAGACCCATAGACTCACACAGCAGAGACCCATAGACTCACACAGCGGAGACCCGTAGACTCACAGAGCAGAGACCCATAGACTCACACCACAGAGACCCATAGACTCACACAGCAGAGACCCATAGACTCACACAGCGGAGACCCATAGACTCACAGAGCAGAGACCCATAGACTCACACCACAGAGACCCATAGACTCACACCACAGAGACCCATGGACTCACACCACAGAGAGCCCATAGACTCACACAGTGGAGACCCATAGACTCACACAGCAGAGACCCATAGACTCACACAGCAGAGACCCATAGACTCACACAGCGGAGACCCATAGACTCACACAGCAGAGATCCGTAGACTCACACAGCAGAGACCCATAGACTCACACAGCAGAGACCCATAGACTCACACAGCAGAGACCCATAGACTCACACAGCAGAGACCCATAGACTCACACAGCAGAGACCCATAGACTCACACGGCAGAAACCCATAGACTCGCAGAGAGCCCATAGACTCACACCACAGAGACCCATAGACTCACGCCACAGAGAGCCCATAGACTCACAGCAGAGACCCATAGACTCACACAGCGGAGACCCATAGACTCACACAGCAGAGACCCATAGACTCACACAGCAGAGACCCATAGACTCACACAGCGGAGACCCATAGACTCACACAGCGGAGACCCATAGACTCACACAGCGGAGACCCATAGACTCACACAGCGGAGACCCATAGACTCACACAGCAGAGACCCATAGACTCACACAGCAGAGACCCATAGACTCACACAGCGGAGACCCATAGACTCACACAGCAGAGATCCATAGACTCACACAGCGGAGACCCATAGACTCACACAGCAAAGACCCATAGACTCACACAGCAGAGACCCATAGACTCACACAGCAGAGACCCATAGACTCACACAGCAGAGACCCATAGACTCACACAGCAGAGACCCATAGACTCACACAGCAGAGACCCATAGACTCACACAGCAGAGACCCATAGATTCACATGGCAGAGACCCATAGACTCACACAGCAGAGACCCATAGACTCACACAGCAGAGACCCATAGACTCACACAGCAGAGACCCATAGACTCACACAGCAGACACCCATAGACTCACACGGCAGAGACCCATAGACTCACACAGCAGAGACCCATAGACTCACACAGCAGAGACCCATAGACTCACACAGCAGAGACCCATAGACTCACATGGCAGAGACCCATAGACTCACACGGCAGAGACCCATAGACTCACACAGCAGAGACCCATAGACTCACACAGCAGAGACCCATAGACTCACACACAGAGACCCACAGACTCACACACAGAGACCCACAGACTCACACACAGAGACCCACAGACTCACACACAGAGACCCACAGACTCACACACAGAGACCCACAGACTCACACACAGAGACCCACAGACTCACACACAGAGACCCACAGACACACACACAGAGACCCACAGAGACACACACAGACACACACAGAGACCCACAGAGACACACACAGAGACCCACAGACTCACACACAGAGACCCACAGACTCACACACAGAGACCCACAGACTCACACACAGAGACCCACAGACACACACACAGAGACCCACAGAGACACACACAGAGACCCACAGAGTCACACAGAGACCCACAGACACACACACAGAGACCCACAGAGACACACACAGACACACACAGAGACCCACAGAGACACACACAGAGACGCACAGACTCACACACACAGAGACCCACAGACACACACACAGAGACCCACAGACACACACACAGAGACCCACAGACACACACACACAGAGACCCACAGACACACACATAGAGACACACACAGAGACCCACAGAGACACACACAGAGACCCACAGACACACACAGAGACCATCAGACACACACAGAGACCATCAGACACACACAGACACACACACAGAGACCCACAGACACACACAGAGACCCACAGACACACACAGAGACCCACAGACTCACACACAGAGACCCACAGACACACACACAGAGACCCACAGACACACACTCAGAGACGCACAGACTCACACACAGAGACCCACAGACACACACACAGAAACCCACAGACACACACACAGAGACACACACACAGACCCACAGACACACACACAGAGACCCACAGACTCACACACAGAGACCCACAGACACACACAGAGACCCACAGACACACACACACAGAGACCCACAGAGACACACAGAGACCCACAGACACACACAGAGACCCACAGACACACACAGAGACCCACAGACTCACACACAGAGACCCACAGAGACACACACAGAGACCCACAGAGACACACACAGAGACCCACAGATACACACAGAGACCCACAGACTCACACACAGAGACCCACAGACTCACACACAGAGACCCACAGACACACACACAGAGACCCACAGACACACACACACAGAGACCCACAGACACACACAGAGACCCACAGACTCACACACAGAGACCCACAGAGACACACACAGAGACCCACAGAGACACACACAGAGACCCACAGATACACACAGAGACCCACAGACTCACACACAGAGACCCACAGACACACACACAGAGACCCACAGACACACACACACAGAGACCCACAGACACACACAGAGACCCACAGACTCACACACAGAGACCCACAGAGACACACACAGAGACCCACAGAGACACACACAGAGACCCACAGATACACACACACAGAGACCCACAGACACACACACACAGAGACCCACAGACACACACAGAGACCCACAGACTCACACACAGAGACCCACAGACACACACACACAGAGACCCACAGACTCACACAGAGACCCACAGACACACACAGAGACCCACAGACACACACACAGAGACCCACAGACACACACAGAGACCCACAGACCAGCTGCTGCCGCCCCCCCCTACCGTGACTTGCGGCCCCAAGTGTCGGGGTGGCAGCAGCTCCCGACGGGGCTCACCTCCCCCCGTTTAAAACAATGTCCCCTCTCCCGCTGCCCGCCTCCGCCGCAGTCGATCCACCAGCTGCTGCCGCCGCCCTACCGCGACGTGTGGCTGGAGTGGCGTGACGCGGAGCAGGCTGCGCAGCAGGCGGCGCTCGCCGAGAACAACCGGCCCCGCGACGAGTTCCTCGACCGCCTGCTGGCGCAGCTCAAGGAGCAGCAGCAGCCGCAGCAGCAGCAGCAGCAGCCTGCGCTGCAGGAGCAGCAGCAGGAACAGCAGCAGTGGAGCGAGCAACAGGAGCGAAGGGTTCGCAAAGGTCACAGCGGCAAGGGGCGGAAGAAGCGCGCTCCCGCGCAGGTGGGTGACCGCGTCCACCCGCGGCAGATTGGCCCTGGCTGGATGGCGGCCCGGCCGACGCCGCGCTGGGATGCCGGCTGACGTCGCTCGCTCGTCTTCCTGTCCTGCGTAGATTTGTGTGGAGCGGCGGCTTCGTCCGAGGTGCCCTACGCCCGGTATAAAGTAGTACTGTATAAAGTAGCGCGGTGTAAAGTAGTACTGTATAAAGTAGTACTGTATAAAGTAGTACTGTATAAAGTAGTACTGTATAAAGTAGTACTGTATAAAGTAGTGCGGTGTAAAGTAGCGTGGTGTAAAGTAGCGTGGTGTAAAGTAGCGTGGTGTTAAGTAGCGTGGTGTAAAGTAGCGTGGTGTGAAGTAGCGTGGTGTAAAGTAGCGTGGTGTAAAGTAGCGTGGTGTAAAGTAGCGTGGTGTAAAGTAGCGTGGTGTAAAGTAGCGTGGTGTGAAGTAGCATGGTGTAAAGTAGCGTGGTGTAAAGTAGCGTGGTGTAAAGTAGCGTGGTGTAAAGTAGCGTGGTGTAAAGTAGCGTGGTGTAAAGTAGCGTGGTGTGAAGTAGCGTGGTGTAAAGTAGCGTGGTGTAAAGTAGCGTGGTGTTAAGTAGCGTGGTGTAAAGTAGCGTGGTGTGAAGTAGCGTGGTGTAAAGTAGCGTGGTGTGAAGCAGCGCGGCTTGAGGTAGCGGTATGCGGAGGGGTAGCGGGTCTCTGCCGTGTGAGTCTATGGGGGACTCTGCTGTGTGAGTCTACGGGGATCTCTGCTGTGTGAGTCTACGGGTCTCTGCTGTGTGAGTCTATGGGTCTCTGCTGTGTGAGTCTATGGGTCTCTGCTGTGTGAGTCTACGGGGATCTCTGCTGTGTGAGTCTACGGGTCTCTGCTGTGTGAGTCTACGGATCTCTGCTGTGTGAGTCTATGGGTCTCCGCTGTGTGAGTCTATGGGTCTCTGCTGTGTGAGTCTATGGGTCTCTGTGTGATGAGTCTATGAGTCTCTGCTGTGTGAGTCTTTGGATCTCTGCCGTGTGAGTCTATGGATCTCTGCTGTGTGAGTCTATGGGTCTCTGCCGTGTGAGTCTATGGGTCTCTGCTGTGTGAGTCTATGGGTCTCTGCTGTGTGAGTCTATGGGTCTCTGTGTGATGAGTCTATGAGTCTCTGCTGTGTGAGTCTTTGGATCTCTGCCGTGTGAGTCTATGGATCTCTGCTGTGTGAGTCTATGGGTCTCTGCCGTGTGAGTCTATGGGTCTCTGCTGTGTGAGTCTATGGGTCTCTGCCGTGTGAGTCTATGAGTCTCTGCTGTGTGAGTCTATGGGTCTCTGCTGTGTGAGTCTATGGGTCTCTGCCGTGTGAGTCTATGGGTCTCTGCTGTGTGAGTCTATGGGTCTCTGCCATGTGAGTCTATGGGTCTCTGCTGTGTGAGTCTATGGGTCTCTGCTGTGTGAGTCTATGGGTCTCTGCTGTGTGAGTCTATGGATCTCTGCCGTGTGAGTCTATGGGTCTCTGCCGTGTGAGTCTATGGGTCTCTGCTGTGTGAGTCTATGGGTCTCTGCTGTGTGAGTCTATGGGTCTCTGCCGTGTGAGTCTATGGGTCTCTGCCGTGTGAGTCTATGGATCTCTGCCGTGTGAGTCTATGGATCTCTGCCGTGTGAGTCTATGGGTCTCTGTGTGAGACGATGGGCTCTCTGTGAGTCTATGTACCGTACTTTGAACGTCCTCCGCACCGTACGTAGCCAGCAGGCGCTGAATCGGCGGTGCGTGTCGGAGGGGCAGGAGAACGACCGAGTAAACGCGACAGAGAGAGGCGGCCGTGAAGAAACGAGTTTCACAGTTCCCTTCTGCCGTCGCGTTCCGCAGGACAGCGACGGTGGGCTCAAGGAGTCGTGGGACGACTCGGAGGGCAGCGGCTCCGGCTCCGGCTCCGGCGACGACGACGACGACGTGGATGACGAGGAGGAGGATGAGGAAGCGAAAAACGGCGGCGGCAACGACGTTACGTGCGACGGGCGCGGTGACGGCGGCGGCGGCGGCGGCGGTGCGGAGGACGCGGCAGGGCGGGGCTCCCTGGCCGCGTGCCGCCACCTCTTCCGGCGCCTCCGCTCCTCGCCGGCGGCCGAGAGGCTCCGCGCCGAGCGCCGGGCCCTGCCCGTGTCGCAGCACCGCGAGCAGCTGGTGGGCGCCATGGCGACGCACCGAGTGGTCATCGTCGCCGGGGAGACGGGCAGCGGGAAGAGCACCCAGGTGCCGCAGTTCCTGCTCGAGGAGTTCCTGGCCGGTGAGTCGGGGGTGCAGGGGTCTGGGGGTCGAAGGTCAGGGGTGAGGGGCTAGAGGTGAGGGGTCGGGGGTGAGTGAGTGCAGACGCCACGGGTGTCAAATTCATCGCCAAGACGCAAGAGGTCGGATGCTGCCCCCCCCCCTTCCCCCACTTCTCCCCCCCTCATCCCCCCCTCATCTCCCCCCACTTCCTCCCCCCTCCTTTATCCCCCACTCACCCCCCCACCCCCCTCGCCCCCCAGGAGAGTCCCCGGCCTGTGAGGAGGGTGGTGCTGCCCCCTTCATGGTGGTGTGCACGCAGCCGCGACGCATCTCGGCCGTCAGCCTCGCGAGGCGCGTCAACCAGGAGCTGGGAGCGCACGGAGAGCCGGGCAGCGAGGTGACGCACGCACGCGTGTGTGTGGGTGTGGGTGGGTGTGTCTACGTGTGTGTGTGGGTCTGTGTGTGTGGGTGTGTCTACGTGTGTGTGTGGGTGTGTCTACCTGTGTGTGTGTAGGTGTGTGGTCTACGTGTGTGTGTTTACGTGTGTGTGTAGGTGTGTGCGTCTGCGTGTCTAGGTGTCTGTGTGTGTACGTGTAGAGGTTAGCGCTACGCCGCCCTACGAACCCGGCGACCCGATTCCCGCTCACGGCCAACACCAGTGACGATTATCTGAACCGGTCCCGGGCCTCCCCTAGGTCGACTCAGCCTCAAATGAGTACCTGTGGCCTGGCACAAGTGTCGTGGTGACGTCACCGCCACTTAGTGGCGAATGGCGGTTGTTGTTTACGTGTGTGTGTATGTGTGTGTGCCTTCATAGGTGATCGCTAACAGCACTTGCCCCTACAGTCTGTTAAGGCTATATGGGGGATCTTTTTGTCTACGTATGTGTGGGTGTTTACGTGTGTGTGTAGGTGTTTGTATTTACGTGTGGCCTGGCACAAGCGTCGTGGTGACGTCACCGCCACTTAGTGGCGAATGGCGGTTGTTGTTTACGTGTGTGTTTACGTGTGTGTGTGTAGGTGTTTGTTGTTGCGTGTGTGTAGGTGTGTGCGTCTACGTATGTGTGGGTGTTTACATGTGTGTGTAGGTGTGTGTGTGTTTACGTGTGTGTAGGTGTTTGTGTTTACATGTGTGTAGGTGTTTGTGTTTACGTGTGTGTAGGTGTTTGTGTTTACGTGTGTGTGTTTACGTGTGTGTGTGTAGGTGTTTGTTGTTGCGTGTGTGTAGGTGTGTGCGTCTACGTATGTGTGGGTGTTTACATGTGTGTGTAGGTGTGTGTGTGTTTACGTGAGTGTAGGTGTTTGTGTTTACGTGTGTGTAGGTGTTTGTGTTTACGTGTGTGTAGGTGTTTGTGTTTACGTGTGTGTGTGTGTGTTTACGTGTGTGTGTGTGTGGGTGTGTGCGTCTACGTATGTGTGTGGGTGTTTACGTGTGTGTGTAGTTGTGTGTGTTTACGTGTGGCCTGGCACAAGTGTCGTGGTGACGTCACCGCCACTTAGTGGCGAATGGCGGTTGTTGTTTACGTGTGTGTGTATGTGTGTGTGCCTTCACACACATACACACACACGGCAAAACAACCCCCTACCTCCTCGCGGTGCCGGACGGGCAACTCTGTCGTGGACAGCGCTGTGGGGGGAGATCCAATTTTGATTGGCTCCTCCCCTCATGGCATATGTGTCCACCACAGGGGCTAAACGGGGGCTCTGGACGGGTGCGAGGGGCTGGTAACCCCTCCACCTTCAATTAATTACCACGAAACTACGAATTAAACTGAAATATGTAACAACTAAGCTTGTGCCGGAGGCCCCGGGGGGCCAGGCGTCTATGACGTCTCCTGGCCAAACCCCAATTGGCGGAGCCAGGAGATTGAATACCTACCCTCGGGGCTACTCCAGAAACAACGAAAAGCCACTACGGTTGGCCACGTGGAATGTTCGAACGCTCACTGCAGAGGAGAGGCTGCCACTCCTCTGTCGGGAGCTGGACCGGTACCGCCTGGATCTATGCGGCATTCAGGAGGTCCGGTGGACCGGCTCTGGCTCCTGCCACCATGAGGGGTGGACAGTCCTCTACTCGGCGCAGCAGACTGCCAAACAACAGGGTGTGGGTCTTCTTTTGAACAAAAGAATGAAGGGGGCGTGGGAGCGTGGCGGTGAGGTGTGGGAAGCTGTAAGCCCCAGGCTACTTTGGGCTCGCCTTCCCATCAACCGGAGGCGAGGAATGGTGGTCGTGGTTACTTATGCCCCCACCGAAGATGAACATCCGTGGAGGGATGCAGGCAAAGCCGATGAGTCAGATGCCTTCTATGACCTCCTGTCACAGGTGCTGGCTAAAGTGGCCCCTCGGGATAGAGTCATCATGTTGGGTGACTTCAATGCCCGAGTTGGTCATGATACTGGCACCTGGTCTGGAGTGATTGGAGGGCATGGGCCAGATCAGCTCAATAACAACGGTAGGAGGCTGCTAGATTTTTGTGCAGCCCATGGGCTTGTAATTACCAACACGCTGTTCCGGCATCGGCGCATCCACACAACATCATGGATGCATGCCGGGTCCAAGCAAGAACATCTGCTGGACTACATAGTGACGGACCAGCGAATGCGAGCCCATGTCCTTGACACCAGGACCTACCGTGGAGCTGATCTTCCCTCTGACCATCGACTAGTCATCTGTAAGATGCGCCTGCCATTCTTCCACTCCGGTGGTGGGTGTACACCCAGGACCCCATTCCAACCTAAAGTGGCCTGGTCTCAGTTATCTGATGAAAGTTGCAAGCGAGAATTTCATCATCGCTTGCGGCTGGGATTGGCATCGTCCCCGACTCCTCCTGATGTCGAGGGTAAATGGGCGAGGTTTAGGACTGTGACTCATGCAGCTGCAATGGCTGCTTTGGGTACGCGGTCCAGACCTCCCCAGACACCCTGGATGACAGAGGAGTTGTTCACGATGGTTGAGAAAAAGCGACAGGCCCACTGTCATCGGCTACAGAATCCCACGTCAGAGAATGAGGAGGCTTACCGCAGCCTTCGCTCGGAGGTTCGGAGAGCCGTGAGGCGCTGCAAGGATGGGTGGTGGTCGCGGGTTGCTGAGGAGATGGAGTCTGCCTCAGTGGCCCGTGATCACAAATCTCTATTTAACTCCATCAAAAAAGTAACCTGCAGCGCCACACCTATTACCATCATTAGGGGAAAAAACGGTGATCCAATTTCCGACCCCCAGGAACAGGTTCGCAGATTTGCTGAGCATTTCTGTGAGGTCCTGGGGGAGGGAAAATCCCTCAGCCAGGAAAACATCGTGGCACAAAGTGAGGATGACCCTGCTGAGGCTGCGGTGCCTCAAATATTGGATGAAGTCACCCCCTGTGAGTGGCTGGCTGAGGTGCCATCTGCTGAGGAAGTATTGAAGGCGATCCGGAGTCTGAGACCAGGAAAGGCAGCGGGCAGAGATGATCTCCCAAGCGAAATGCTGAGGGAGGGTGGCGTTTGTGCACAGACTGCCCTATATGACATCATAACAACAGTCTGGACCACTGGACGGGTTCCGCAGGATTGGAAGGATGCCCTGGTGGTCCCCCTTTTTAAGAAGGGGGACCGCACAGACTGTAACAACTACAGGGGCATCTCACTCCTCAGTGTGCCGGGAAAGGTCCTGGCAAGGATTATTCAGCATCGCCTTGCCAGGCACGCTGAGGAGAGGCTTGCGGAGCCCCAATGCGGTTTCAGGAAAGGGCGGTCCTGCACAGATGCCATATTTTTCTGTCCGTCTGCTACAGCAGAGGTGTAGGGAATTCCAACAAGACCTACATCTCTGCTTTATTGACCTGGTCAAGGCCTATGATACCATCAGTAGGCCTGGGCTCTGGGTCGTTCTTCGTGCTTTTGGAGTACCTGACCCTCTGCTCACGATCATTAAGGACCTTCATGATGGTGAGCGGGCCCGGGTAAAACTACGTGGCCGGGAGTCAGAGCCATTCCCTGTACACCTTGGGGTGCGACAGGGATGTCCTCTGGCTCCCACATTATTTAACATCTATTTTGACCACATAGTTCGTGAAGCCTTCAATAGCTGTACCGGGGGAATCTCCATATGGTACAGATATAATGGGAGGCTAATCGATGCCCGGGTGCGGTCAAGGGATGGCTCCCTATTGCTCAACCACGTTATGTATGCTGATGACTTGGTAATAGCTGCTCAGTCAGAGGAGGAGTTGGAGACGCTGCTGCTGAGACTGGAGCGTGCCACTAAGAGGTGGGGCCTTACCATCAGCCCCACCAAAACTAAGCACCTGCCTGGGTATTTTGTACCATCGGACACTCCACCCCCACAACTCCCAATCGGTGATGGGGCAGTTGTGGAGAGAGTGGAGAGTTTCCCATACCTGGGCAGTGTGCTTATGACTGGCTCCAGTTTAACAGCAGAGGTCTCACTCCGAATCAGTCGAGCGGCAATATCTTTTCATCGGTTGCGTAACGCTGTGTGGAAGCTACCTGGTCTGTCGCTCCGCACTAAGCTTCAGGTCTTCTCGGCCACGGTCATTCCCTCCCTTCTCTACGCTTGCGAAACGTGGACCCCCCTAATGGAACATCTTCGCCGGTTAGAAACAGTTAGGCTGGCCTGCCTACGATCCATCCTGGGTTTAACCAGACTGGATTGTGTGAGGAGCTCACAAATCCTTGAAAGATCTGGGCAGGGTCCCATCGGTGAGCTCCTCCGGCAGGCAAGGCTGCGATGGCTGGGTCATGTAGCCCGCATGCCCAGCCACCGCATGCCGAAACAGCTTTTGTTTGGCCGGATTGAGGGGGCTAAGCGGGCGCGGCACGGGCTAGAGAAGAGATGGAGTGATGTGGTACAGGAGGACGTGGAGCTGAGTGGACTTGCCGATGACTGGTACCAGCGGTGTCAAGATCGGCCTCTGTGGAGGAGGCTCGTGAAGGATGCTACTGGGCAGTTGGAGGCAGTCGCCCTCCAACAACAACGGAGGGCGGAGGAGCGACGCTCACAACAGCGAGCGGAGCGCCGGGTGGCTAAAGCACAGCAGGTTGGCACAGTAGGGGGCACAGGTGGTGCATCAGCAAGTCATCTCAGTCAGTCGACCCGTGGCACCTGGGTCTGCCCCGTGACCTCCTGCCAGCGGGCGTTCGACACTTCACGTGGCCTCAGGGTGCACATAGCCTGGCACAAGCGTCGTGGTGACGTCACCGCCACTTAGTGGCGAATGGCGGTTGTTGTTGTTGTTGCCTTCATAGGTGATCGCTAACAGCACTTGCCCCTACAGTCTGTAAGGCTATATGGGGGATCGTTGTGTTGACGTGTGTGTGTAGGTGTGTGTGTGTAGGTGTGTGTGTTTACATGTGGGTGTGTCTAGGTGTGTGTGTGTAGGTGTGTGTGTGTAGGTGTGTGTGTTTACATGTAGGTGTGTGTGTTTACATGTGGAGCGATAGTGTAGCGGTTAGCGCGCTGCGCTATGAACCTAGCGACCCGGGTTCGATTCCCGCTCACGGCCAACACCAGTGACGATTATCTGAACCGGTCCCGGGCCTCCCCTAGGTCGACTCAGCCTCAAATGAGTACCTGGTGCGGTGTGTAAACATTGCCACTCGTGTACCGTTCCGGCCTTCATAGGTGCTCGCTAACAGCACTTGCCCCTACAGTCTGTTAAGGCTATATGGGGGATGTGTGATCTGTGTCTGTTTACATGTGGGTGTGTCTAGGTGTGTGTGTGTAGGTGTGTGTGTTTACATGTGGGTGTGTTTACATGGTGTGTTTACATGTGGGTGTGTCTAGGTGTGTGTGTGTAGGTGTCTGTGTGTAGGTGTGTGTGTAGGTGTGTGTGTGGGGAGCGATAGTGTAGCGGTTAGCGTGCTGCGCTATGAACCTGGCGACCCGGGTTCAATCCCGCTCACGGACAATACCAGTGACGATTATCTGAACCGGTCCCAGGCCTCCCCTAGGTCGACTCAGCCTCAAATGAGTACCTGGTGCGGTGTGTAAACATTGCCACTAGGGAGACAAAGGCGGTCGGGCGTGGTGCTGGCCACCCACCCCCTCGTGTACCGTTCCGGCCTTCATAGGTGCTCGCTAACAGCACTTGCCCCAACAGTCTGTTAAGGCTATATGGGGGATCTTTGTTTGTGTTTACATGTGGGTGTGTGTGTGTCTAGGTGTGTGTGTGTTTACATGTAGAGGTTAGCGCTACGCCGCCCTACGAACCCGGCGACCCGATTCCCGCTCACGGCCAACACCTCCCTCTAGGTCTACTCAGCCTCAAACGAGCACCTGGCGCGGTGTGCTTAGTAAACATCGCCACCGGGGAGACAAAGGCGGCCGGGCGCGGTGTTGTCCACCCCGCCCCCGCCTCGTGTGCCGTGCCGGCCTTCACGGGCGCCGCTCTCCGACCGCGCTGGCCCCGGCGGGCCGCCGTGGCCACGCGACGGACCGCGGGGGTCTCCGGCGTTTTGTGCGGGCGCGGGGCGATGTCGGCTCGGCCTCACGGCGAGCGGCCCGGCGCGATTCCGGGAAACATCGCCGCCACACCGGGGAGACAACGTCACACCGCCCCCCCCTCCCCCCCCCGCCGACAGAGCACCTGACCCCCCCCTCCCCCCCCCCCCCCCCCCCGTGTGTCCGTGTCAGTCGTCACTCTGCGGCTACCACATCCGCCTGGAGCGCCGCTCCGGGCCCTGCTGCCGCCTGCTCTACGCCACGGCCGGCGTGCTCCTGCGCCGGCTGCAGGTGGAGCCGTCGCTCTCGTCGCTCTCCCACCTCGTCGTGGACGAGGTGCACGAGCGCGGCGCCCACAACGACCTCCTCCTCGCCGCGATGCGCCGGCTGCTGGCGCAAGCGGCGTCTTCGGCGTCTCCGGCGCCTTCGGGGCGGCAGCAGCAGCAGCAGCAGCGGCGGCAGCCGCCGCGTCTCATCCTCATGAGCGCCACGGCCGACTGCCGGCGCCTGTCGCGGTATTTCGGCGGGTGTCCCATCGTCACGGTGCCCGGGCGCACCTTCCCCGTGCAGGTGCGGCGCTCGCGGGCACGGAGAGAGAGGGAGACTCACAGACTGGCACACACAGAGAGAGAGAGACTCATAGACTGGCACAGAGAGAGAGACTCATAGACTGGCACAGAGAGAGAGAGACTCATAGACTGGCACACACAGAGAGAGAGAGAGACTCATAGACTGGCACACAGAGAGAGAGAGAGAGACTCATAGACTGGCACACAGAGAGAGACTCATAGACTGGCACAGAGAGAGAGAGAGAGACTCATAGACTGGCACACACAGAGAGAGAGACTCACAGACTGGCACAGAGAGAGAGAGAGAGACTCATAGACTGGCACACAGAGAGAGAGACTCATAGACTGGCACACACAGAGAGAGAGACTCACAGACTGGCACGGAGAGAGAGAGACTCATAGACTGGCACGGAGAGAGAGAGAGACTCACAGACTGGTCCACACACAGAGAGAGAGAGAGAGACTCATAGACTGGCACACACAGAGAGAGAGACTCATAGACTGGCACACACAGAGAGAGAGACTCACAGACTGGCACAGAGAGAGAGAGACTCATAGACTGGCACGGAGAGAGAGAGAGAGAGACTCACAGACTGGTCCACACACAGAGAGAGAGACTCATAGACTGGCACACAGAGAGAGAGAGAGACTCATAGACTGGCACACAGAGAGAGAGAGAGACTCATAGACTGGCACACAGAGAGAGAGAGAGACTCATAGACTGGCACACAGAGAGAGAGAGAGAGACTCATAGACTGGCACACACAGAGAGAGAGACTCATAGACTGGCACACACAGAGAGAGACTCATAGACTGGCACACAGAGAGAGAGAGACTCATAGACTGGCACACACAGAGAGAGAGACTCATAGACTGGCACACACAGAGAGAGATACTCATAGACTGGCACAGAGAGAGAGAGACTCATAGACTGGCACACACACACAGAGAGAGAGAGAGACTCATAGACTGGCACACAGAGAGAGAGAGAGACTCATAGACTGGCACACACACAGAGAGAGAGAGACTCATAGACTGGCACAGAGAGAGAGAGAGAGACTCATAGACTGGCACACACAGAGAGAGAGAGAGACTCATAGACTGGCACACAGAGAGAGAGAGAGACTCATAGACTGGCACAGAGAGAGAGAGAGACTCATATACTGGCACACACAGAGAGAGAGACTCATAGACTGGCACACACAGAGAGAGATACTCATAGACTGGCACACACAGAGAGAGAGAGACTCATAGACTGGCACACACAGAGAGATACTCATAGACTGGCACAGAGAGAGAGAGAGACTCATAGACTGGCACAGAGAGAGAGAGAGACTCATAGACTGGCACAGAGAGAGAGAGACTCATAGACTGGCACACAGAGAGAGAGAGAGACTCATAGACTGGCACACACAGAGAGAGATACTCATAGACTGGCACACAGAGAGAGAGACTCATAGACTGGCACAGAGAGAGAGAGAGAGAGACTCATAGACTGGCACACAGAGAGAGAGACTCATAGACTGGCACAGAGAGAGAGAGAGAGACTCATAGACTGGTCCACGGTCAGTATCCTCCTCCTCCTACACCTCGTCCCCCGTCTCCCCCCGCGCAGGTGAGCTACATGGAGGACGTGGTGGAGTTGAGCGGCTACGCCCTGGACTCGGACTCCCCGTACGCTGTGCGTGACCGCGACCAGCAGCAGCAGCAGCAGTCCACCGCCGTCACCGTCACGGGAAGGGCCGGACAATCGCGTCGCGTGCAGGTGAGCGCCGGCGCGGCGGGGTGAGCCACGGGTCGCGGGGTTCACGGGGTTCACGGGGTCGCGGGGTCGCGGGGTCACGTTGGGGTCGTCGGTGCTCTGGCGGGACGCGGAGCGTGTTCGCGAGCGCGACGCGAATTGCCGCCGGGCTCCGTGTGCGCCTTTTTATGGGCCTTCACAGGCCCAGGGTGTGAGCCTTCACAGGCCCAGGGTGTGAGCCTTCACAGGCCCAGGGTGTGAGCCTTCACAGGCCCAGGGTGTGAGCCTTCACAGGCCCAGGGTGTGAGCCTTCACAGGCCCAGGGTGTGAGCCTTCACAGGCCGAGGGTGTGAGCCTTCACAGGCCGAGGGTGTGAGCCTTCACAGGCCGAGGGTGTGAGCCTTCACAGGCCGAGGGTGTGAGCCTTCACAGGCCCAGGGTGTGAGCCTTCACAGGCCCAGGGTGTGAGCCTTCACAGGCCCAGGGTTTGAGCCTTCACAGGCCGAGGGTGTGAGCCTTCACAGGCCGAGGGTGTGAGCCTTCACAGGCCGAGGGTGTGAGCCTTCACAGGCCCAGGGTGTGAGCCTTCACAGGCCGAGGGTGTGAGCCTTCACAGGCCCAGGGTGTGAGCCTTCACAGGCCCAGGGTTTGAGCCTTCACAGGCCGAGGGTGTGAGCCTTCACAGGCCCAGGGTTTGAGCCTTCACAGGCCGAGGGTGTGAGCCTTCACAGGCCGAGGGTGTGAGCCTTCACAGGCCGAGGGTGTGAGCCTTCACAGGCCCAGGGTGTGAGCCTTCACAGGCCGAGGGTGTGAGCCTTCACAGGCCCAGGGTGTGAGCCTTCACAGGCCCAGGGTGTGAGCCTTCACAGGCCCAGGGTGTGAGCCTTCACAGGCCCAGGGTGTGAGCCTTCACAGGCCGAGGGTGTGAGCCTTCACAGGCCCAGGGTGTGAGCCTTCACAGGCCCAGGGTGTGAGCCTTCACAGGCCGAGGGTGTGAGCCTTCACAGGCCCAGGGTGTGAGCCTTCACAGGCCCAGGGTGTGAGCCTTCACAGGCCCAGGGTGTGAGCCTTCACAGGCCCAGGGTGTGAGCCTTCACAGGCCCAGGGTGTGAGCCTTCACAGGCCCAGGGTGTGAGCCTTCACAGGCCCAGGGTGTGAGCCTTCACAGGCCCAGGGTGTGAGACTTCACAGGCCCAGGGTGTGAGCCTTCACAGGCCCAGGGTGTGAGCCTTCACAGGCCCAGGGTGTGAGCCTTCACAGGCCGAGGGTGTGAGCCTTCACAGGCCCAGGGTGTGAGCCTTCACAGGCCCAGGGTGTGAGCCTTCACAGGCCCAGGGTGTGAGCCTTCACAGGCCCAGGGTGTGAGCCTTCACAGGCCCAGGGTGTGAGCCTTCACAGGCCCAGGGTGTGAGCCTTCACAGGCCGAGGGTGTGAGCCTTCACAGGCCGAGGGTGTGAGCCTTCACAGGCCCAGGGTGTGAGCCTTCACAGGCCGAGGGTGTGAGCCTTCACAGGCCCAGGGTGTGAGCCTTCACAGGCCCAGGGTGTGAGCCTTCACAGGCCCAGGGTGTGAGCCTTCACAGGCCCAGGGTGTGAGCCTTCACAGGCCGAGGGTGTGAGCCTTCACAGGCCCAGGGTGTGAGCCTTCACAGGCCCAGGGTGTGAGCCTTCACAGGCCGAGGGTGTGAGCCTTCACAGGCCCAGGGTGTGAGCCTTCACAGGCCCAGGGTGTGAGCCTTCACAGGCCCAGGGTGTGAGCCTTCACAGGCCCAGGGTGTGAGCCTTCACAGGCCCAGGGTGTGAGCCTTCACAGGCCCAGGGTGTGAGCCTTCACAGGCCCAGGGTGTGAGCCTTCACAGGCCCAGGGTGTGAGACTTCACAGGCCCAGGGTGTGAGCCTTCACAGGCCCAGGGTGTGAGCCTTCACAGGCCGAGGGTGTGAGCCTTCACAGGCCGAGGGTGTGAGCCTTCACAGGCCCAGGGTGTGAGCCTTCACAGGCCCAGGGTGTGAGCCTTCACAGGCCCAGGGTGTGAGCCTTCACAGGCCCAGGGTGTGAGCCTTCACAGGCCCAGGGTGTGAGCCTTCACAGGCCCAGGGTGTGAGCCTTCACAGGCCCAGGGTGTGAGACTTCACAGGCCCAGGGTGTGAGCCTTCACAGGCCCAGGGTGTGAGCCTTCACAGGCCGAGGGTGTGAGCCTTCACAGGCCGAGGGTGTGAGCCTTCACAGGCCCAGGGTGTGAGCCTTCACAGGCCCAGGGTGTGAGCCTTCACAGGCCGAGGGTGTGAGCCTTCACAGGCCCAGGGTGTGAGCCTTCACAGGCCCAGGGTGTGAGCCTTCACAGGCCCAGGGTGTGAGCCTTCACAGGCCCAGGGTGTGAGCCTTCACAGGCCGAGGGTGTGAGCCTTCACAGGCCGAGGGTGTGAGCCTTCACAGGCCGAGGGTGTGAGCCTTCACAGGCCGAGGGTGTGAGCCTTCACAGGCCGAGGGTGTGAGCCTTCACAGGCCCAGGGTGTGAGCCTTCACAGGCCCAGGGTGTGAGCCTTCACAGGCCGAGGGTGTGAGCCTTCACAGGCCCAGGGTGTGAGCCTTCACAGGCCCAGGGTGTGAGCCTTCACAGGCCCAGGGTGTGAGCCTTCACAGGCCCAGGGTGTGAGCCTTCACAGGCCCAGGGTGTGAGCCTTCACAGGCCCAGGGTGTGAGCCTTCACAGGCCGAGGGTGTGAGCCTTCACAGGCCCAGGGTGTGAGCCTTCACAGGCCCAGGGTGTGAGCCTTCACAGGCCGAGGGTGTGAGCCTTCACAGGCCGAGGGTGTGAGCCTTCACAGGCCGAGGGTGTGAGCCTTCACAGGCCGAGGGTGTGAGCCTTCACAGGCCGAGGGTGTGAGCCTTCACAGGCCCAGGGTGTGAGCCTTCACAGGCCGAGGGTGTGAGCCTTCACAGGCCCAGGGTGTGAGCCTTCACAGGCCGAGGGTGTGAGCCTTCACAGGCCCAGGGTGTGAGCCTTCACAGGCCCAGGGTGTGAGCCTTCACAGGCCCAGGGTGTGAGCCTTCACAGGCCCAGGGTGTGAGCCTTCACAGGCCCAGGGTGTGAGCCTTCACAGGCCGAGGGTGTGAGCCTTCACAGGCCCAGGGTGTGAGCCTTCACAGGCCCAGGGTGTGAGCCTTCACAGGCCGAGGGTGTGAGCCTTCACAGGCCCAGGGTGTGAGCCTTCACAGGCCCAGGGTGTGAGCCTTCACAGGCCCAGGGTGTGAGCCTTCACAGGCCCAGGGTGTGAGCCTTCACAGGCCCAGGGTGTGAGCCTTCACAGGCCGAGGGTGTGAGCCTTCACAGGCCCAGGGTGTGAGCCTTCACAGGCCCAGGGTGTGAGCCTTCACAGGCCGAGGGTGTGAGCCTTCACAGGCCGAGGGTGTGAGCCTTCACAGGCCCAGGGTGTGAGCCTTCACAGGCCCAGGGTGTGAGCCTTCACAGGCCCAGGGTGTGAGCCTTCACAGGCCCAGGGTGTGAGCCTTCACAGGCCGAGGGTGTGAGTGAGGGTGTCAGCGAGGGTGTGAGTCTTCACAGCCCGAGGGTGTGAGTCTTCACAGTCCGAGGGTGTGAGTGAGGGTGTGAGCGAGGGTGTGAGTCTTCACAGCCCGAGGTTGTGAGCCTTCACAGGCCGAGGGTGTGAGCGAGGGTGTGAGCGAGGGTGTGAGCGAGGGTGTGAGTCTTCACAGCCCCAGGGTGTGAGCGAGGGTGTGAGCGAGGGTGTGAGCGAGGGTGTGAGCGAGGGTGTGAGTCTTCACAGCCCCAGGGTGTGAGTCTTCACAGCCCAAGGGTGTGAGCGAGGGTGTGAGCGAGGGTGTGAGTCTTCACAGCTGCTGCTACTCGCGACGAACAGAACTTGCCCCGACAGTCTGCGTTGGGTTATACGTGTGTGGCTTTGTGAGTGTCTGTGTGAGTATCTGTGTGTGTGTGTGTGATTGTCTTTGTGTGTGTCTGTGTGAGTGTCTGTGAGTGTCTTTGTGTGAGTGTCTTTGTGTGTGTCTGTGTGAGTGTCTGTGTGTGTGTGAGTGTCTGTGTGTGTGTCTTTGTGTGTGTGTGTCTGTGTGAGTGTCTGTGTGTGTGTGTCTGTGTGAGTGTCTGTGTGTGTCTGTGTATGTGTGTGTGTCTGTGTGAGTGTCTGTGTGTGTGTGTCTGTGTGAGTGTCTGTGTGTGTCTGTGTGTCTTTGTGTTTGTGGGGAGCGGTGGTGCAGCGGTGAGCGCTACGCTGCGCTACGAACCCGGCGACCCGGTTTCGATTCCCGCCCAAGGCCAACACCCGGTGACGGTTATCTGAACCGGTCCTGGGCCTCCCCTAGGTCGACTCGGCCTCAACTGAGTACCTGGTGTAGCGGTGCGTAGTGAACATCGCCACTGGGGGAGACAAAGGCGGCCGGGCGTGGTGCTGCCGGCCAACCACACACCCACCCACCCACCCCCCTCGCGTGCCGTGCCGACCTTCGTCGGCGCTCGCTCACGGCACTTGCCCCAACAGCCCGTTCGGGCCGCGCGGGGGATCTTTGTCTTTGTCGTGGTGTGCGCCCGTGCGGTGCCGACGGGCGACACCGGTTGGCGCTGTGGCGGTGCGAGCCTCGCCGGCGAGCCACCGAGGTTCGAGCCGCAAGCTCGCGGCCGCCAGCGACGCTGGGCGAGCATCTAAAACCGTTCCCCGCGGCGGCCGCGGGGGGGGCGGGCGGCACCACTCGGTCCCCCGACGGGCCGCTAACGGGTAAAGTCGCGTGGATTAGGGAAATAAGTCAATAATGCATCCCGACGTTTCGATCGCAACGGCGAGCGGTCGTCCCCAGGCGAGAGAAGCGCTCCTCTGTGGCGAGGCATTACATAGTAGGGGGGATGGGGGGGGAGGGGGTAGTAGGCCGCAAAGGGGGGCGAGAGCGCTGGGGATGACATTCAAAGAGGGCTTGGGTGAGAGAGAGAGAGAGAAGAGAAAAGAAATGTGACAAGGAAGCCGAGATGTCAAACGTAACAGAACCTTGAAATGCAACGCAACTCAGAGAGTCGGCTAACACAACAGTTAACACCTTCGCCCGGTTGATCAACGTCCTTCCAAAGATTGCTGCATTTTGCATCCCTCCCTCTCCGCGTGATGCCTCGCCGCAGAGGCGCGTTTCTCCCTTTCACCTGAGCACGACCGCCGCTTGCTGTTGCGATCGAAACGTCGGCACCTACCATTTGCCCCCCTTTTCCTAATCCGCGCGACTTTTTTGCCGAAATAACCCACGAGCGATGAAAATCCCGCAGTCACGGGAGCTTCCAATATATATATAAACAAAAAAAAAAAACACATTTCTTCAACTTTTCTCCTTCCTCGTCCCCACTGCGAGCTCAGCTGTCGTGGGAGAAGGAGGGGCCGCCCGGCACGGACCCCAGCGGCCTCGACCCGGCGCGCTACAGCGCCCGCACGCGCCACGCCGTCGCCACCGCCAGCCCCGAGCGCGTCAACCTGGAGCTCGTGGTGGCGCTTCTCTCCCACCTGGGTGAGTTGTTGGGGGGGGGGGCGGGGGGGGGGGGGGCGGGGAACAAATGTATACGTGTCATAATAAATCACGAGAATGAAGAAATTGATAATAAAATAAAATAAACAAAAAAATGCGTGGCAATACGGCAAAAATGACATCGTCCAAAATTGAATCATGAAAATTAATTATAATGAAACAAATAAAGTCCCCCCCCCCATCGGCGGGCGTGTGCCGGGGCCGGCAACGCCGCCTCGTCACGGCGCCACTGGGGGAGGCGAAGGCGGCCCCGGGCGGTGGTGCTGGCCACCCACCACCCGCTAGCGCCGTGTGCCGCAGTGCCGGCCTTCGTAGGCGCTGCCGCCGCTCGCTCGCGGCACTTGCCCCGACAGGCGTCTGCCAGAGGCTACACGGGGGACCTTTGTCCTCGTGCCTAGACACCAGCGCCGAGCTGCGTGCGGTGGACGGCGCCGTGCTCGTCTTCCTGCCGGGCTTCGCCGACATCCAGGATCTCCACGACGCGCTGAGCCAGCACCGGGACTTCCGCGACTCCCGCCGGTGAGGCCGCCCCCCCCGGCGCCGGAACGCCGCCGTTCACATCGATAGCCTCAACAGTGAGCCGATTGCGCCGGCATTGCCGCGGCGAACGCTTGCCGTGCGATGCGAGCGTCGTGCGCGTGTGTGTGTGTGTGCGTGTGTGTGTGTGCGTGTGTGTGTGTGCGTGTGTGTGTGCGTGTGTGTGTGTGTGTGCGTGTGTGTGTGTGCGTGTGTGTGTGCGTGTGTGTGTGTGTGTGTGCGTGTGTGTGTGTGCGTGTGTGTGTGCATGTGTGTGTGTGCGTGTGTGTGTGTGCGTGTGTGTGTGCGTGTGTGTGTGTGCGTGTGTGTGTGTGTACGTGTGTGTGTGTGTACGTGTGCGTGTGTGTACGTGTGTGTGTGTGTGTACGTGTGTGTGTGTGCGTGTGTGTGTGTGCGTGTGCGTGTGTGTGTGCGTGTGTGTGTGTGTGTACGTGTGTGTGTGTGCGTGTGTGTGTGTGCGTGTGCGTGTGTGTGCATGTGTGTGTGTGTGTGTACGTGTGTGTGTGTGTGCGTGCGCTGGGGTGTGGCCTCGGGAGCGTGGCCAGCGGCGGAGTAGCGGTCAGCGCTACTCCGCCCCTACACGAACCCGGCCTCACCGAGTTCGATTCCCGCTCGCGGCCACCAACACCGCCGGTGACGACAGAAATCTGAACCGGTCCCGGGCCTCCTAACTCGGTCGACTCGGCCTCAACGAGTACCTGGTGCGGTGTGTAAACATCGCCGCTGGGGAGACAAAGGCGGCCGGGCGTGCGTGGCACCGGCCACCTCGCCCCCACCTCGTGCGGCCGTGCCGGCCTTTCGTAGGTGCCGCTCGCTAACGGCGCTTGACCCGGCCGCCCGTGCAGGCTACACGGTGGAGGGCGGGACCTTTGCCTGTACCTGACCGTGCGTGCATCGCTGCGCCAGGTACAAGGTGGTGCCGCTCCACTCGGTGCTGTCGTCGCGCGACCAGAGCGCCGCTTTCTCCATCCCTCCGCCGGGTGTGCGCAAGGTACGGTCTCTGTTTGAGTCTGTGGGTCTCTGTGTGAGTCTGTGGGTCTCTGTGTGAGTCTGTGGGTCTCTATGCGAGTCTGTGGGTCTCTGTGCGAATCTGTGGGTCTCTGTTCGAGTCTGTGGATCTCTGTGTGAGTCTATGGGTCTCTGTGTGATAAGTCTATGGGTCTCTGTGTGAGTCTATGGGTCTCTGTGTGAGTTTGGGTCTCTGTGTGAGTCTGTGGGTCTCTGCGTGAGTCTGTGGGTCTCTGTGTGAGTTTGTGGGTCTCTGTGTGATGAGTCTATGGGTCTCTGTGTGAGTCTGTGGGTCTCTGTGTGAGTCTATGGGTCTCTGTGTGAGTCTGTGTGTCTCTGCGTGAGTCTGTGGGTCTCTGTGTGAGTCTATGGGTCTCTGCGTGAGTCTATGGGTCTCTGTGTGAGTCTGTGGGTCTCTGTGCGAGTCTGTGGGTCTCTGTGCGAGTCTGTGGGTCTCTGTTCGAGTCTGGGATCTGACTCTGTGTGAGTCTGTGGGTCTCTGCGTGAGTCTATGGGTCTCTGTGTGAGTCTGTGGGTCTCTGCGTGAGTCTATGGGTCTCTGTGTGAGTCTGTGGGTCTCTGTGCGAGTCTGTGGGTCTCTGTGCGAGTCTGTGGGTCTCTGTTCGAGTCTGTGGGTCTCTGTGTGAGTCTATGGGTCTCTGTGTGAGTCTATGGGTCTCTGTGTGAGTCTGTGTGTCTCTGCGTGAGTCTGTGGGTCTCTGTGCGAGTCTGTGGGTCTCTGTGTGAGTCTGTGGGTCTCTATGCGAGTCTGTGGGGTCTCTGTGCGAGTCTGTGGGTCTCTGTTCGAGTCTGTGGATCTCTGTGTGAGTCTATGGGTCTCTGTGTGATAAGTCTATGGGTCTCTGTGTGAGTCTATGGGTCTCTGTGTGAGTTTGGGTCTCTGTGTGAGTCTGTGGGTCTCTGCGTGAGTCTGTGGGTCTCTGTGTGAGTTTGTGGGTCTCTGTGTGATGAGTCTATGGGTCTCTGTGTGAGTCTGTGGGTCTCTGTGTAAGTCTATGGGTCTCTGTGTGAGTCTGTGTGTCTCTGCGTGAGTCTGTGGGTCTCTGTGTGAGTCTATGGGTCTCTGCGTGAGTCTATGGGTCTCTGTGTGAGTCTGTGGGTCTCTGTGCGAGTCTGTGGGTCTCTGTGCGAGTCTGTGGGTCTCTGTTCGAGTCTGTGGATCTCTGTGTGAGTCTGTGGGTCTCTGCGTGAGTCTATGGGTCTCTGTGTGAGTCTGTGGGTCTCTGCGTGAGTCTATGGGTCTCTGTGTGAGTCTGTGGGTCTCTGTGCGAGTCTGTGGGTCTCTGTGCGAGTCTGTGGGTCTCTGTTCGAGTCTGTGGGCCTCTGTGTGAGTCTATGGGTCTCTGTGTGAGTTTGGGTCTCTGCGTGAGTCTGTGTGTCTCTGCGTGAGTCTGTGGGTCTCTGTGTGAGTCTGTGGGTCTCTGTGCGAGTCTACGGGTCTCTGTGTGAGTCTATGGGTCTCTGTGTGAGTCTGTGGGTCTCTGTGCGAGTCTACGGGTCTCTGTGTGAGTCTACGGGTCTCTGCGTGAGTCTATGGGTCTCTGTGTGAGTCTGTGGGTCTCTGTGTGAGTCTATGGGTCTCTGTGTGAGTTTGGGTCTCTGCGTGAGTCTGTGTGTCTCTGCGTGAGTCTGTGGGTCTCTGTGTGAGTCTACGGGTCTCTGCGTGAGTCTATGGGTCTCTGCGTGAGTCTGTGGGTAACCAGCCGTGCTAATTTGGAGGTGCGTGGGGTTGGGAAGGCCAACAGACTAAACACAAAAAAGCTGTTCTAAAGAAACGAGGACGTTCACCTCGTCGTCGATGACGTCATCGAGGACGATGACGTCATCGATGACGACGTCGCCGTCGGCGAGCCCACCGCTCCGTCGAGCCGCTGCCGTTTTGGTTCTCGCGACTCGCAGATCGTGCTGGCGACCAACATCGCCGAGACGGGCATCACCATCCCCGACGTGGTGTTCGTCATCGACGGCGGACGCAGCAAGGAGAACAGGTGGCGCCTCCGTCGTCACGATCGCAATCATCATCATCATCGTCGTCGTCGTCGTCGTCGCTGTCGTCACGATCGTCATCATCACTGTCATCATGGTCATCGCTATCACCACCACTATCATCATCATCATCAATGTTATCTCTATCACCACCACTGTCATCACCACCATCATCACCACCATCACCACCACCATCACCACCACCATCACCACAACCATCATCATCACCACCACCATCATTATCACCACCATCACCAACAGCACTTGCCCCGACAGTCCGTGGCGGCGGTGGTGGCGGTGGTGGCGGTGGCGGTGGCGGTGGTGGTGGTGGCGGTGGCGGTGGTGGTGTGATCTTTGCCTGTGTGTGCGTGCGTGGGGCAGGTACAGCGAGAGCGGGCAGATGAGCTCCCTGGTGGAGACGTTCATCAGCAAGGCGAGCGCTGAGCAGCGGCGCGGGAGGGCGGGACGCGTACAGCCGGGATTCTGCTTCCGTCTCTACACTCGCAGCAGGTGGTGGCACCACCCCCACCCTCACACCCCCCTCACACCACCCCCACCCTCACACCACCCCCACCCTCACACCACCCTCACACCACCCCCACCCCTCACACCACCCTCAACTACACCACCTCACACCACCCTCACACCACCCACCCTCACACCACCCCCACCCTCACACCACCCCCACCCTCACACCCCCGCCACCCTCACACCCCCTCCACCTCACACCACCCCCACCCTCACACCACCCCCACCCTCACACCCCCCACCCTCACACCACCCTCACACCACCCCACCCTCACACCTTCACACCCCCACCCTCACACCCCCACCCTCACACCACCCCCACCCTCACACCACCCCCACCCTCACCCCCCCACCCTCACACCACCACCTCACCCACCCCACCCTCACACCCCCCCACCCACACACCACCCCCACCCTCACACCACCCCCACCCTCACACCCCACACCCCCACCCTCACACCCCCACCCTCACACCACCCCACCCTCACACCCCCCACCCTCACACCACCCCCACCCTCACACCACCCCCACCCTCACACCCCTCCCACCCTCACACCACCCCCACCCTCACACCACCTCACACCACCCCCACCCTCACACCACCCCCACCCCTCACACCACCCCCACCCTCACACCACCCCACCCTCACACCACCCCCACCCTCACACCACCCCCACCCTCACACCCCCCCCACCCTCACACCACCCCCACCCTCACACCACCCCCACCCTCACACCACCCCCACCCTCACACCACCCCACCCTCACACCCCCCCACCCTCACACCACCCCCACCCTCACACCACCCACCCTCACACCCCCCACCCCCACCCTCACACCCCCACCTCACACCACCCCACCCTCACACCACCCCCACCCTCACACCCCCCCACCCTCACACCACCCCACCCTCACACCACCCCCACCCTCACACCACCCACCCTCACACCACCCCCACCCCTCACCCCCCCCCACCCTCACACCACCCCACCCTCACACCACCCCCACCCTCACACCCCACACACCCCACCTCCACACCCCACTCCTCACACACACCCACCCTCACACCCCCCCACCCTCACACCACCCCCACCCTCACACACCCCACCCTCCACCCACCCCCACCCTCACACCACCCCCACCCTCACACCACCCCCCACCCACACCACCCCCACCCTCACACCACCCCCACCCTCCACACCACCCCCACCCTCACCACCCCCCACCCTCACACCACCCCCACCCTCACACCCCCCCCACCCTCACACCACCCCACCCTCACACCACCCCCACCCTCACAACCCCCACCCTCACACCACCCCACCCTCACACCACCCCCACCCTCACACCACCCCCACCCTCACACCCCACCCTCACAACCACCCCCACCCTCACACCACCCCCACCCTCACACCCCCACACCCCCACCCTCACACCCCACCTTCACACCACCCCACCCTCACACCACCCCCACCCTCACACCCCCCCACCCTCACACCACCCCCACCCTCACACCACCCCCACCCTCACACCCCCCCCACCCTCACACCACCCCCACCCTCACACCACCCCACCCTCACACCACCCCCACCCTCACACCCCCCCCACCCTCACACCACCCCCACCCTCACACCCCACCCTCACACCCCCACACCCTCACACACCCCCCACCCTCACACACCCCCCACCCTCACACCACCCTCACACCACCCCCACCCTCACACCACCCCCACCCTCACACCACCCCCACCCTCACACCACCCTCACCCACCCCCACCCTCACACCACCCCCACCCTCACACCACCCCCACCCTCACACCACCCCCACCCTCACACCACCCCCACCCTCACACCACCCTCACACCACCCCCACCCTCACACCACCCCCACCCTCACACCACCCCACCCCCTCACACCCCCCCACCCTCACACCACCCCCACCCTCACACCACCCCCACCCTCACACCCCCCCACCCTCACAACGCCCCCACCCTCACACCGCCCCCACCCTCACACCGCCCCCACCCTCACACCACCCCCACCCTCACACCACCCCCACCCTCACACCACCCCCACCCTCACACCACCCCCACCCTCACACCCCCCCCACCCTCACACCCCCCCCCACCCTCACACCACCCCCACCCTCACACCACCCCCACCCTCACACCCCCCCCACCCTCACACCACCCCCACCCTCACACCACCCCCACCCTCACACCCCCCCACCCTCACACCACCCCCACCCTCACACCACCCCCACCCTCACACCCCCACACCCCCACCCTCACACCCCCACCCTCACACCACCCCCACCCTCACACCACCCCCACCCTCACACCACCCCCACCCTCACACCCCCCCACCCTCACACCACCCCCACCCTCACACCACCCCCACCCTCACACCACCCCCACCCTCACACCACCCCCACCCTCACACCACCCCCACCCTCACACCACCCCCACCCTCACACCACCCCCACCCTCACACCACCCTCACACCCCCCCCCCCACTCCTTCTCACCACCCCCCTCCTCACACCACCCCCACCCTCACACCCTCACACCCCCCCTCCTCCTCACACCCCCCCCCCTACCAAGCCACCCCCCCCATCCCTCTCCTCCTCACCCCTCCCCCCATCCCCCCCTCCTCACCGCTCCCACAGCCCCCGCCCCTCCAGCCCCTTCCCCCCCTCTCCTCACACCCCCCGCCCACCTGCTCATATCCCCCCCTCCTCACATCCACCTCCAAACCACACCCCCCCAAGCCACACCCCTCCCCAAGCCACACCCCCCCTCCTCGCACCCCCCCAAGCCACACACCTACCCAAGCTACACCCCCTCCTCCTCGCACCCCCCCAAGCCACACCCCTATCCAAGCCACACCCCCTCCTCCTCGCACCCCCCCCAAGCCACACCCCTACCCAAGCCACACCCCCACCCAAGCCACACCCCCACCTCACACCCCCCAAGCCACACCCCCACCCAAGCCACACCCCTCCCCAAGCCACACCCCCTCCCTCCTCACACCCCTACCCAAGCCACACCCCTCCCCAAGCCACACCCCCCCTCCTCGCACCCCCCAAGCCACACCCCTACCCAAGCCACCCCCCACCCAAGCCACACCCCCCCTCCTCACACCCCCCAAGCCACACCCCCCCCAAGCCACACCCCTCCCCAAGCCACACCCCCCCTCCTCGCACCCCCCAAGCCACACCCCTACCCAAGCCACACCCCCTCCTCCTCACACCCCCCCAAGCCACACCCCTATCCAAGCCACACCCCCTCCTCACACCCCCCCCAAGCCACACCCCTACCCAAGCCACACCCCCACCCAAGCCACACCCCCCCTCCTCACACCCCCCCAAGCCACACCCCCCCCAAGCCACACCCCTCCCCAAGCCACACCCCTCCCCAAGCCACACCCCCTCCTCCTCACACCCCTACCCAAGCCACACCCCTCCCCAAGCCACACCCCCTCCTCCTCACACCCCTCCCCAAGCCACACCCCCTCCTCCTCACACCCCCCCCACCGTGGTGCTGCTCACTGCTGCGCGTGTCTGCCCTTCACGTGGCCTCAACGTGCACGTAGCCTGGCACAGGCGCCGTGGTGACGTCGCCGCCACTTGGTGGCCCCGACGGTCTGTTGGAGGCTTCACGGGGCCCCTTTGTCTTTGTGTGGGCAGGTACGAGGGATTCCCGCAGTACGCCGTGCCGGAGATCCAGCGGATGCCCTTGGAGGAGCTGTGCCTCAGCATCATGGTGAGAGGGGGGACGCCTCCCACCCCCCCCCCCCCACTACTCACCACCCCACCCTGGACGCCTCCAATAATAACCTGCTTCACTACTTAGCCTTGCACACACCCACTCGTCCACCCACCCACTCGTCCACCCATCCACTCGTCCACCCACCCACTCGTCCACGCACCCACTCGTCCACCCACCCACCCGTCCACCCACCCACCCGTCCACCCACCCACTCGTCCACCCACCCACTCGTCCACCCACCCACTCGTCCACCCACCCACTCGTCCACCCACCCACTCGTCCACCCACCCACTCGTCCACCCACCCACCTGTCCACCCACCCACTCGTCCACCCACCCACTCGTCCACCCACCCACTCGTCCACCCACCTACTCGTCCACCCACCCACTCGTCCACCCACCCACTCGTCCACCCACCTACTCGTCCACCCATCCACTCCTCCACTCACCCACCCATCCACCCATCCACTCGTCCACCCACCCACTCGTCCACCCACCCACTCGTCCACCCACCTACTCGTCCACCCATCCACTCGTCCACCCACCCACTCGTCCACCCACCCACTCGTCCACCCACCCACTCGTCCACGCACCCACTCGTCCACCCACCCACCCGTCCACCCACCCACTCGTCCACCCACCCACTCGTCCACCCACCCACTCGTCCACCCACCCACTCGTCCACCCACCCACTCGTCCACCCACCCACCTGTCCACCCACCCACTCGTCCACCCACCCACTCGTCCACCCACCCACTCGTCCACCCACCTACTCGTCCACCCACCCACTCGTCCACCCACCCACTCGTCCACCCACCTACTCGTCCACCCATCCACTCGTCCACTCACCCACCCATCCACCCATCCACTCGTCCACCCACCCACTCGTCCACCCACCCACTCGTCCACCCACCTACTCGTCCACCCATCCACTCGTCCACCCACCCACTCGTCCACCCACCCACTCGTCCACCAACCCACTCGTTCACCCACCCACTCGTCCACCCACCCACTCGTCCACCCATCCACTCGTCCAACCACCCACTCGTCCACCCATCCACTCGTCCACCCATCCACTCGTCCACCCACCCACTCGTCCACCCACCCACCCGTCCACCCACCCACCCGTCCACCCATTCACTCGTTCAGCCACCCACTCGTCCACCCACCCACTCGTCCACCCACCCACTCGTCCACCCACCCACTCGTCCACCCACCCACCCATCCCGCACCCACTCGTCCACCCACCCACTCGTCCACCCACCCACTCGTCCACCCACCCACTCGTCCACCCACCCACTCGTCCACCCACCCACTCGTCCACCCACCTACTCGTCCACCCACCCACTCGTCCACCCACCCACTCGTCCACTCACCCACTCGTCCACTCACCCACTCGTCCACCCACCCACCCGTCCACCCACCCACCCGTCCACCCACCCACTCGTCCACCCACCCACTCGTCCACCCACCCACTCGTCCACCCACCCACTCGTCCACCCACCCACTCGTCCACCCACCCACTCGTCCACCCATCCACTCGTCCACCCACGCACTCGTCCACCCACGCACTCGTCCACTCGTCCACCCACCCACTCGTCCACCCACCTACTCGTCCACCCACCCACTCGTCCACCCACCCACTCGTCCACTCACCCACTCGTCCATCCACCCACTCGTCCACCCACCCACTCGTCCACCCACCTACTCGTCCACCCACCCACTCGTCCACCCACCCACTCGTCCACTCACCCACTCGTCCACTCACCCACTCGTCCACCCACCCACCCGTCCACCCACCCACTCGTCCACCCACCCACTCGTCCACCCACCCACTCGTCCACCCACCCACTCGTCCACCCACCCACTCGTCCACCCACCCACTCGTCCACCCACGCACTCGTCCACCCACGCACTCGTCCACTCACCCCACTCGTCCACCCATCCACTCGTCCACCCACCCACTCGTCCACCCACCCACTCGTCCACCCACCCACTCATCCACCCACCCACTCGTCCACCCACCCACTCGTCCACCCACTCGTCCACCCACCCACTCGTCCACCCACCCACTCGTCCACCCACCCACTCGTCCACCCATCCACTCGTCCACCCACGCACTCGTCCACTCACCCACTCGTCCACCCACCCACTCGTCCACCCACCCACTCATCCACCCACCCACTCGTCCACCCACCCACTCGTCCACCCACCCACTCGTCCACCCACTCGTCCACCCACCCACTCGTCCACCCACCCACTCGTCCATCCACCCACTCGTCCACCCACCCACTCGTCCACCCACCCACTCGTCCACCCACTCACTCGTCCACCCACCGACCCCTCCACCCACCCACCCGTCCACCCACCCACTCGTCCACCCATCCACTCGTCCACCCACCCACTCGTCCACCCACCCACTCGTACACCCACCCACTCGTCCACCAACCCACTCGTCCACCCACCCACTCGTCCACTCACCCACTCGTCCACTCACCCACTCGTCCACCCACCCACCCGTCCACCCACCCACCCGTCCACCCACCCACTCGTCCACCCACCCACTCGTCCACCCACCCACTCGTCCACCCACCCACTCGTCCACCCACCCACTCGTCCACCCACCCACTCGTCCACCCATCCACTCGTCCACCCACGCACTCGTCCACCCACGCACTCGTCCACTCACCCACTCGTCCACCCACCCACTCGTCCACCCACCTACTCGTCCACCCACCCACTCGTCCACCCACCCACTCGTCCACTCACCCACTCGTCCACTCACCCACTCGTCCACCCACCCACCCGTCCACCCACCCACCCGTCCACCCACCCACTCGTCCACCCACCCACTCGTCCACCCACCCACTCGTCCACCCACCCACTCGTCCACCCACCCACTCGTCCACCCATCCACTCGTCCACCCACGCACTCGTCCACCCACGCACTCGTCCACTCACCCACTCGTCCACCCATCCACTCGTCCACCCACCCACTCGTCCACCCACCCACTCGTCCACCCACCCACTCATCCACCCACCCACTCGTCCACCCACCCACTCGTCCACCCACTCGTCCACCCACCCACTCGTCCACCCACCCACTCGTCCACCCACCCACTCGTCCACCCATCCACTCGTCCACCCACGCACTCGTCCACTCACCCACTCGTCCACCCACCCACTCGTCCACCCACCCACTCATCCACCCCACCCACTCGTCCACCCACCCACTCGTCCACCCACCCACTCGTCCACCCACTCGTCCACCCACCCACTTGTCCACCCACCCACTCGTCCATCCACCCACTCGTCCACCCACCCCACTCGTCCACCCACCCACTCGTCCACCCACTCACTCGTCCACCCACCGACCCCTCCACCCACCCACCCGTCCACCCACCCACTCGTCCACCCATCCACTCGTCCACCCACCCACTCGTCCACCCACCCACTCGTACACCCACCCACTCGTCCACCAACCCACTCGTCCACCCACCCACTCGTCCACCCACCCACTCGTCCACCAACCCACTCGTCCACCCACCTACTCGTCCACCCACCCACTTGTCCACCCACCCACTCGTCCACGCACCCACTCGTCCACCCACCCACTCGTCCACCCACCCACCCGTCCACCCACCCACCAAGTCACCCACCCAGTCACCCACCCCCCACCCTGTACTCCCACCCCCCACCGCTGTAGAAGTGTGGGCTGGGTCCTCCGGAGCAGTTCCTGTCGGAGGCCCTGGACCCTCCGCCGGTGCCGTCGGTGCAGCGCGCCATGACGGTGCTGCGCCGCCTCGGCGCCTGCTCCGCCGCCGCGGCGGCCGCGGCGGGGGGGGGCCCGGACGCGGCCGCCGCGGGGGGCCCCCCCCCAGGACTGGGTCCTGACGCCGCTGGGACACCACCTGGCGGCCCTGCCCGTGTCCCCGCGCGTCGCCAAGATGCTCATCTTCGCCGCCTACCTCGGATGCCTCCCCGCGGCGGTGAGGGAGCCGGCGCGCTCGCCGTGCTCACGCTCACGCTCACTCGCTCACTCACTCGCTCACTCCCTCGCTCACTCGCTCGCTCACTCACTCGCTCACTCACTCGCTCACTCGCTCACTCACTCGCTCACACACTCACTCGCTCACTCACTCGCTCACTCACTCGCTCACTCACTCGCTCACCCACTCGCTCACTCACTCGCTCACCCACTCGCTCACTCACTCGCTCACTCACTCGCTCACTCACTCACTCACTCGCTCACTCATCCACTCGCTCACTCACTCGCTCACTCACTCGCTCACTCACTCACTCACTCGCTCACTCATCCACTCACTCACCCCACTCGCTCACCCACTCGCTCACCAACTTGCACTCACCCGCACTCACGCTCACCCACTCGCTCACCCACTCGCTCACCCACTCGTCCACTCGCTCACTCACTCGCTCACCCGCACTCACGCTCACCCACTCACTCGCTCACCCACTCGCTCACCAACTTGCACTCACCCGCACTCACGCTCACCCACTCGCTCACCCACCCATTCGTCCACCCACCCACTCGTCCACCCACCCACTCGTCCACCCACTCGCTCACCCACTCGCTCACCCACTCGCTCACCCTCTCGCTCACCCACTCGCTCACCCACTCGCTCGCCCGCACTCACGCTCACCCACTCACTCGCTCACCCGCACTCACGCTCACTCACTCGCTCACCTGCACTCACGCTCACTCACCCACTCGCTCACCCGCACTCACGCTCACTCACTCACTCACTCACCCGCACTCACGCTCACCCACTCGCTCACCCACTCGCTCACCCGCACTCACACCCACCCACTCGCTCACCCGCACGCAGAGCTCGCCCACCGACCCGCACGCTCGCCCACTGTGACGGCGGGGTATTGTGGTCGTGTTTATGGTGGTGGTTGTTCTTGGTGGTGATTCTCGTCGTCGTTGTTGTTGTGGTTGTTGTTGTTGTGGTTGTTGTCATTGTGGTTATTGTTGTTGTGGTCGTCTTCCGCCAGGCTGTCATCGCCGCCACGGTGGGGGAGAAGTCCCCGTGGGTGTCGCCAATCGGGAAGCGGTCCGAGGCCGACCTCGCCAAGCTCAGCCTCTCATTGGCCAGCTCCGACCACCTGACGTTTTATCGAGCCTATCAGAGGTGAGCGCCTTCATTCAAAAGCCGTAACCATTTGCTTGCCGGGCTGCTGTTAACGTCGCGTTCACTTGCTCACCCCTTTCCTGTCCACCGCTGAATCTCGGAATGCACACGGTGACTAGGAGATGTTGACTACCTCACTTGGTACGCAGGAGGTCGTGGGTTCGATCCCGACCCTGACAATGCCTGCTGCTGTATATTTGGAGTTTGCGTGTCTCTCTCTCTCTCTCATCATCATCATGGTGGCTAGGAGATGTTAACTACCTCGCCTGGTGTACAGGAGGTCGTGGCGTCGATCCTGACCCTGACTATGCCTGCTGCTGCTGTATATTTGGATTTTGCGTCTCTCTCTCTCTCTGTCCGTGGCCGCGTGGATTATTTGGCTGCTGCTGTACATTTGGCGATGATATCAGCCACTTGGTTGAACCTGTCATTCGTGATGGCCGGGTTCGCTCCTGTTGCCCGGTTGTCACATGATCAGTCGTTGCCGGTGTCCGTCGCCTGTTGCCCGGTTGTCTCACGAGTCTGGTTTGTCGCACGATCGGTCGTTGTAGGTGGCAGGCTGCCCGGAGGGAGGGAGTGGCGGCCGAGACGGCGTTCTGTCAGCGCAACTTCTTGAGCCACAATGCCATGACCAACATCTCGGTGAGCCTTGCGGTGGGGGGGGGGGGGGCGGGTGTGCTGCGGCGGTGCCGCGTTGGCCAGGAGATGTTAACTCCCTCGCCCGGTATGCAGGAGGAGGTCGTGGGTTTTGATCCCGACCCTCACGATGCCTGCTGCTGCATATTTAAAGTTTCTGTGTGTCTCTCTCTCATCATCATCACGGTGGCTAGGAGATGTTAACTCCCTCGCCCGGTATGCAGGAGGAGGTCGTGGGTTTTGATCCCGACCCTCACGACGCCTGCTGCTGCTGCTGTATATTTAAAGTTTGCGTGTCTCTCTCTCTCTCCCCGTGGTCGTGTGGATTTTATCTCCGGGTCCTCTGTAAACACACAAAAAATCAGTTCTGAAGAAATTGAGTTTGTCAATGGCGATGATTTGTAAAAGTGCACCACGGTTTCCCATCGGCTTCCTGACATCGGAAGGGAGAGAACGTTCCAGACGGCCGCAGAAGCGCCGGCGCATCCGAAAGCGCCGACGCGGTGACCGCCACCGTCTTCGTTCGGCGGCCGAGCCCAAGAGGCCTCTGCTACGAAGATGATGGCGAGCGGAGTTCGCGCGACGATGGTTCACAGCACGACCCCCCCGCTCTCCCCTACAGGACGTGCAGAGAGAGCTCGTCCGCCAGGTCGAGGCCTTGGGCTTCAGGGGCGACCGCTCGGCCATGAAACCCGACCTCGGCCCCGGTGACATCGCCCTGCTAAAGGTCAGGAGGGTCACGGGGGGCACCGTCCGCTACCACCCCCCCCCCCCCCCCCCCCCGCGGGAGTCGGTGGGCAACGGGTACGTCACGGTGGCCGGGAGATGTTAACTACCACGCCTGGTGTACAGGAGGTCGTGGGTTCGATCCCGACCCTCACAATGCCTGCTGCTGTATATTTGGAGTTTGCGTGTCTCTCTCTCTCATCATCATCACGGTGGCTAGGAGATGTTAACTACCTCGCCCGGTGTACAGGAGGTCGTGGGTTCAATCTCGACCCTGATGACGCCTGCTGTTGCTGCTGTATATTTGGAGTCTGCGTGTCTCTCTCTCTCTCATCATCATCACGGTGGCTAGGAGATGTTAACTCGCTCGCCTGGTGTACAGGACGTCGTGTCACAGTAATAATTATTAATATTATTTATTAAAATACATTTATTTATTTTTACCCCCTCCCCCCCCGTCCCCCCCGTCCGAGCAGGCGGTGCTCACGGCCGGCCTCTACGACAACGTGGGCCGCATTCGCGTGGTGCCCGTGGTGCCCGTGGACCCCATGGAGGCGTCCGCCGAGAAGCCCCCGTGCCTGATCGACACGCCGCAGGGCCCGGCGCACGTGCACCCGTCGTCGGTCGCCCGCGGGCTCCGGGGACCCGGCTGGCTGCTCTACCAGGAGAAGGCAACGAGCACACGGCCAGGCGCGGGCCGACGAAGACCGTCACGTGACTCGCGTGTCACATGACGGCGACACGCGTGTCACCGTCATGTGACTGGCGTGTCACCGTCACGTGACACGCGTGTCACCGTCACGTGCACGTAGCAATGAGTTGGACCAAGATTGAACGTAGCAATGAGTTGGACCAAGATTGCACGTAGCAATGAGTTGGATCAAGATTGAACGTAGCAATGAGTTGGACCAAGATTGCACGAGGCAATGAGTTGGACCAAGATTGCACGTAGCAATGAGTTGGACCAAGATTGCACGTGGCAATGAATTGGACCAAGATTGCACGTAGCAATGAGTTGGACCAAGATTGCACGTGGCAATGAGTTGGACCAAGATTGCATGTAGCAATGAGTTGGACCAAGATTGCACGTAGCAATGAGTTGGACCAAGATTGCACGTAGCAATGAGTTGGACCAAGATTGCACGTAGCAATGAGTTGGACCAAGATTGCACGTAGCAATGAGTTGGACCAAGATTGCACGTAGCAATGAGTTGGACCAAGATTGCACGTGGCAATGAGTTGGACCAAGATTGCACGTAGCAATGAGTTGGACCAAGATTGCACGTAGCAATGAGTTGGACCAAGATTGCACGCAGCAATGAGTTGGACCAAGATTGCACGTGGCAATGAGTTGGACCAAGATTGCACGTGGCAATGAGTTGGACCAAGATTGCACGTAGCAATGAGTTGGACCAAGATTGCACGTAGCAATGAGTTGGACCAAGATTGCATGTAGCAATGAGTTGGACCAAGATTGCACGTAGCAATGAGTTGGACCAAGATTGCACGTAGCAATGAGTTGGACCAAGATTGCACATAGCAATGAGTTGGACCAAGATTGCACGTAGCAATGAGTTGGACCAAGATTGCACGTAGCAATGAGTTGGACCAAGATTGCACGTAGCAATGAGTTGGACCAAGATTGCACGTAGCAATGAGTTGGATCAAGATTGCATGTAGCAATGAGTTGGACCAAGATTGCACGTAGCAATGAGTTGAACCAAGATTGCATGTAGCAATGAGTTGGACCAAGATTGCACGTAGCAATGAGTTGGACCAAGATTGCACGCAGCAATGAGTTGGACCAAGATTGCACGTGGCAATGAGTTGGACCAAGATTGCACGTAGCAATGAGTTGGACCAAGATTGCACGTAGCAATGAGTTGGACCAAGATTGTACGTAGCAATGAGTTGGACCAAGATTGCACGTAGCATTGAGTTGAATCAAGATTGCACGTAGCAATGCGTTGGACCAAGATTGCACGTGGCAATGAGTTGGACCAAGATTGCACGTAGCAATGAGTTGGACCAAGATTGCACGTAGCAATGAGTTGGACCAAGATTGCATGTAGCAATGAGTTGGACCAAGATTGCACGTAGCAATGAGTTGGACCAAGATTGCACGCAGCAATGAGTTGGACCAAGATTGCACGTAGCAATGAGTTGGACCAAGATTGCACGTAGCAATGAGTTGGACCAAGATTGCACGTAGCATTGAGTTGGATCAAGATTGCACGTAGCAATGCGTTGGATCAAGATTGCACGTAGCATTGAGTTGGATCAAGATTGCACGTAGCAATGCGTTGGATCAAGATTGCACGTAGCAATGAGTTGGACCAAGATTGCACGTAGCAATGAGTTGGACCAAGATTGCACGTAGCAATGAGTTGGACCAAGATTGCATGTAGCAATGAGTTGGACCAAGATTGCACGTAGCAATGCGTTGGATCAAGATTGCACGTAGCAATGAGTTGGACCAAGATTGCACGTAGCAATGAGTTGGACCAAGATTGCACGTAGCAATGAGTTGGACCAAGATTGCATGTAGCAATGAGTTGGACCAAGATTGCACGTAGCAATGAGTTGGACCAAGATTGCACGTAGCAATGAGTTGGACCAAGATTGCACGTAGCAATGAGTTGGACCAAGATTGCACGTAGCAATGAGTTGGACCAAGATTGCACGTAGCAATGAGTTGGACCAATATTGCACGTAGCAATGCGTTGGACCAAGATTGCACGTGGCAATGAGTTGGATCAAGATTGCACATAGCAATGAGTTGGATCAAGATTGCACGTAGCAATGAGTTGGACCAAGATTGCACGTAGCAATGAGTTGGACCAAGATTGCACGTGGCAATGAGTTGGACCAAGATTGCACGTAGCAATGAGTTGGATCAAGATTGCACGTAGCAATACGTTGGACCAAGATTGCACGTAGCAATGAGTTGGATCAAGATTCCACGTAGCAATGAGTTGGATCAAGATTGCACGTAGCAATGAGTTGGATCAAGATTGCACGTGGCAATGAGTTGGACCAATTTGGGTTCCCCTCCCGGTTTAACAGAGACACTTAAACTTGACGCTTGACGCTTGAACGTAAGGGGGATCCTCGACACCAAAAGCGTGAAATGTAATTGTGGGTAAGGGAAGGGGAATGCGATGTCTCAACTAAACACGAACCGTTGGCTGTGTGGGAGTACGTCTCACACTGCGCGCACTTGCGTGTGTGCGTGCGTGTGCGTGCGTTGCTGTGTGGTGTGTACGGTGCGTGTGTGGTGTGTGGTGTGTACGGTGCATGTGTGTGGTGTGTGGTGTGTGTGTGGTGTGCGCGTGTGGTGTGTACGGTGCGTGTGGTGTGTACGGTGCGTGTGTGGTGTGTACGGTGTGTGTGGTGTGTACGGTGTGTGTGTGGTGTGTACGGTGTGTGTGGTGTGTACGGCGTGGTGTGTACGGTGTGTGTGGTGTGTGCGTGTGGTGTGTACGGTGTGTGTGGTGCGCGTGTGTGGTGTGCGTGTGGTACCTGCGTGTCGGTGTCTGCCAGGTGAAGTACGCCCGCGTGAGCGTGCGTGACTGCACCCCCGTGGGGGCCGTGCCCCTCGTGCTGTTTGGCGGAGAGATCGGCGTGCGGCACCGCGAGCGGCTCGTCAGCGTCGACGGCTGGATCCACTTCCAGGTCAGCCGGCGCGGTGGGGGGTCGCCTGAGTCTCCAGGTGGCGCGTGTGTGTGTGTGTGTGCGTCTGTGTGTGTGCGTCTGTGTGTGTGTGTGCGTCTGTGTGTGTGTGTGCGTCTGTGTGTGTGTGTGCGTCTGTGTGTGTGCGTCTGTGTGTGTGTGTGCGTCTGTGTGTGTGCGTCTGTGTGTGTGTGTGTGCGTCTGTGTGTGTGCGTCTGTGTGTGTGTGTGCGTCTGTGTGTGTGCGTCTGTGTGTGTGTGTGTGCGTCTGTGTGTGTGCGTCTGTGTGTGTGTGCGTCTGTGTGTGTGTGTGCGCGCCGGTGTGTGTGCGCGCCGGTGTGTGTGCGCGCCTGTGCGTGTGTGTGCGTGTCTGTGCATGTGTGCGCGCGTGTGTGCGTGTGTGCGTGCGTGTGTGCGTGTGTGTGTGCGTGTGTGTGTGTGTGCGTGCATGTGGGGAGTGGTAGTGTAGCGGTTAGCGCGCTTCGCTACGAACCTGGTGACCCGGGTTCAATTCCCGCTCACGGCCAACACCCCAGTGACGATTATCTGAACCGGTCCTGGGCCTCCCCTAGGTCGACTCAGCCTCAAATGATTACCTGGTGCGGTGTGTAGTAAACATCGCCACTGGGGGAGACAAAGGCGGCCGGGCGTGGTGCTGGCCACCCACCTCGTGTATCATGCCGGCCTTTATAGGTGCTCGCTAACAGCACTTGCACCAACAGTCTGTTGAGGCTATACAGGGGATCTTTGTCTTTGTGAGAATGGGAATGGCACCTGGGTCTGACCGGTGACGTCCTGCCAGCGGGCGTTCGGCACTTCACGTGGCCTTAACGTGCACATGGCCTGGCACAAGCGCCGTGGTGACGTCACCGCCACTTAGTGGAGAATGGTTGTGTGTTCAGTGGGGAGCGGTGGTGCGGCGGTTAGCGCTACGCTGCACTGCGAATCCGGCGACCCGAGTTCGATTCCGCTCGCGGCCAACACCGGCGACGATTATCTGAACCGGTCCTGGTGCGTGCGTGTGTCGTGCGCCGGCCTCGCTGTAGGTGCTACTCGCCCACAGCACTCGCTTTGTCTTTTTGTTGTTGTTGTTGCTGCTGCTGTTGTTGTTGCGAGCAGGCGCCAGCACGCGTGGGAGTGATCTTCAAGGAGCTGCGCGCCGCCATTGACTCCGTTCTTGAGCGCAAGATGGCGAATCCCAAACTCCCGCAGCAAGGTACGGGATACGCACATGGGCCAAGGTCCCCAGCGTGTAGCCTTTAACAGAGCTCCCAACTTGCGCACGAGCTGGGCTCCAGAGGTGTCTGTTCGTAAGTCCCAACTTTTACTCCCTGTCAAACGCCGTTGTAGGGCGTGTACACTGAACACGGGGGGATGGCTTTACAAGTTGTATAATCTCCTGTAGATGCCACTGGTTCTTCACGTTCTGCAGATGTAGATGCCACTGGTTCTTCATGCTCTGTAGATGGAGATGCCACTGGTTCTTTACGTTCTGCAGATGTAGATGCCACTGGTTCTTCACGTCCTGTAGATGGAGATGCCACTGGTTCTTCACGTTCTACAGATGTAGATGCCACTGGTTCTTCACATTATTCAGATGTAGATGTCACTGGTTCTTTACGTTCTGCAGATGTAGATGCAACTGGTTCTTCACGTTCTGCAGATGTAGATGCCACTGGTTCTTCATGTTCTTCAGATGCAGATGCCACTGGTTCTTAACATTATTCAGATGTAGATGCCACTGGTTCTTCACGTTCTGCAGATGTAGATGCCACTGGTTCTTCACGTTCTGCAGATGTAGATGCCACTGGTTCTTCACGTTCTGCAGATGTAGATGCCACTGGATCTTCATGTTCTTCAGTTGCAGATGCCACTGGTTTTTCACGTTCTGCAGATGTAGATGCCACTGGTTCTTCATGTTCTGTAGATGTAGATGCCACTGATTCTTCACGTTCTGCAGATGTAGATGCAACTGGTTCTTCACGTTCTGCAGATGTAGATGCCACTGGTTCTTCATGTTCTTCAGATGCAGATGCCACTGGTTCTTCACATTATTCAGATGTAGATGCCACTGATTCTTCACGTTCTGCAGATGTAGATGGCACTGGTTCTTCACATTCTGTAGATGTAGATGCCACTGGTTCTTCACGTTCTGTAGATGTAGATGCCACTGGTTCTTCACATTCTGTAGATGTAGATGCCACTGGTTCTTCACGTTCTACAGATGTAGATGCCACTGGTTCTTCACGTTCTGCAGATGTAGATGGCACTGGTTCTTCACGTTCTGTAGATGTAGATGCCACTGGTTCTTCACATTCTGTAGATGTAGATGCCACTGGTTCTTCACATTATTCAGATGTAGATGCCACTGGTTCTTCACGTTCTGTAGATGTAGATGCCACTGGTTCTTCACATTCTGTAGATGTAGATGCCACTGGTTCTTCACGTTCTGCAGATGTAGATGGCACTGGTTCTTCACATTCTGTAGATGTAGATGCCACTGGCTCTTCACGTTCTGTAGATGTAGATGCCACTGGTTCTTCACATTCTGTAGATGTAGATGCCACTGGTTCTTCACGTTCTACAGATGTAGATGCCACTGGTTTTTCACATTCTGCAGATGTAGATGGCACTGGTTCTTCATGTTCTGTAGATGTAGATGCCACTGATTCTTCACGTTCTGCAGATGTAGATGCAACTGGTTCTTCACGTTCTGCAGATGTAGATGCCACTGGTTCTTCATGTTCTTCAGATGCAGATGCCACTCGTTCTTAACATTATTCAGATGTAGATGCCACTGGTTCTTCACGTTCTGCAGATGTAGATGCCACTGGTTCTTCACGTTCTGCAGATGTAGATGCCACTGGTTCTTCACGTTCTGCAGATGTAGATGCCACTGGATCTTCATGTTCTTCAGTTGCAGATGCCACTGGTTCTTCACATTATTCAGATGTAGATGCCACTGGTTCTTCACGTTCTGTAGATGTAGATGCCACTGGTTCTTCACGTTCTACAGATGTAGATGCCACTGGTTCTTCACGTTCTGCAGATGTAGATGCCACTGGTTCTTCACGTTCTGTAGATGTAGATGCCACTGGTTCTTCACGTTCTGTAGATGTAGATGCCACTGGTTCTTCACATTCAGATGTAGATGCCACTGGTTCTTCATGTTCTTCAGATGTAGATGCCACTGGTTCTTCACGTTCTGTAGATGTAGATGCCACTGGTTCTTCACATTCTGTAGATGTAGATGCCACTGGTTCTTCACGTTATGCAGATGTAGATGGCACTGGTTCTTCACATTCTGTAGATGTAGATGCCACTGGTTCTTCACGTTATGTAGATGTAGATGCCACTGGTTCTTCACATTCTGTAGATGTAGATGCCACTGGTTCTTCACGTTCTACAGATGTAGATGCCACTGGTTCTTCACGTTCTGCAGATGTAGATGGCACTGGTTCTTCATGTTCTGTAGATGTAGATGCCACTGATTCTTCACATTCTGCAGATGTAGATGCAACTGGTTCTTCACGTTCTGCAGATGTAGATGCCACTGGTTCTTCATGTTCTTCAGATGCCGATGCCACTGGTTCTTCACATTATTCAGATGTAGATGCCACTGGTTCTTCACGTTCTGCAGTTGTAGATGCCACTGGTTCTTCACGTTCTGCAGATGTAGATGCCACTGTTTCTTCACGTTCTGCAGATGTAGATGCCACTTGATCTTCATGTTCTTCAGTTGCAGATGCCACTGGTTCTTCACATTATTCAGATGTAGATGCCACTGGTTCTTCACGTTCTGTAGATGTAGATGCCACTGGTTCTTCATGTTCTACAGATGTAGATGCCACTGGTTCTTCACGTTCTACAGACGTAGATGCCACTGGTTCTTCACGTTCTGCAGATGTAGGTGCCACTGATTCTTCACGTTCTGTAGATGTAGATGCCACTGGTTCTTCATGTTCTACAGATGTAGATGCCACTGGTTCTTCACGTTCTACAGACGTAGATGCCACTGGTTCTTCACGTTCTGCAGATGTAGATTCCACCACCGCCATCTGTTGCGCGAGGGTTGAGCTTACGACTCTCGGTCCAAACATGCAGCTGGACATTACGGACCAGCTTTGTTCGTATCTCTGAAAGTTTGTAAGTCGAATGTTCGTAATTAGAGGAGTCCCCGTATGTTGAAATTCTTTTTCACACCGTCACTAGCCAACCGCGCTAATCGGAGGTACGGGGAGAAGGACAACATACTATATACAAAAGCAGTTCTAAAGAAATTAGTTTTCAATCTAGATGATATAAAATACACAGCTCCAGTGGCTTCCTAATATCGGAAAGCAGAGCATTCCAGACGGCCGCAGAAGCGCATCTGATGCGGTAACCATCTTCGATCGATGGCTGAGTCAAAAGCCGCTGTTGCTGCTGCTGTGAGGATAATGACCGGAATCCGCGTGACGGTGATTTACGCGATCATCAAAGGTATCGTTGTGGTTCATTTGTTGTGGCCGAGCACTTTGAAAAAAGTTCTGTTCACGAACAGCACTCACGAAGGCTGGCACGGAGCACGGAAGGGTGGTGGGTGGCCAGCACCACGTCCCGTTACCCGGGTTCGATTCCCGCTCATGGTGACGATTATCCGCACGGGTCCTGGGCCTCCCCTAGGTCGACTTGGCCTCGAATGATTATCCGGTGCAGTGTGTAGTAAACATCGCCACTCGGGAGACAAATGCGGCCGGGCGTGGTGCTGGCCACCCCCACCCCCTTGTGCGCCACCATGTCGGCCTTACTAGGTGCTGCTTACTCACTCACACCCCCAACAGTTTGTTCAGGCTACACGGGGGATCTTTGTCTTTGGAGCAGTGGTGTAGCGGTGTAGCGCTACGCTGCGCTACGAACCCGGCGACCCGGGTTCGATTCCCGCTCGCTGCCAACACCGGTGACGATTATCTGAACCGGTTCCGGGCCTCCCCTTAGGTGGACTCAGCCTCAAAAGATTACCCGGTGCGGTGTGTAGTAAGCATCACCAGTGGGGAGACAAAGGCGGCCGGGCGTGGCGACGGCCACCACCCCCCCCCCCACCCCCTTCGTGCGCCGCCGTGCCGGCCTTCATGGGCACTGCTCGCTCACAGCACTTGCCCCAAACAGTCTGTTAAGGCTACACGGGGGATCTTTGTCTTTGTCTCGTGCGTGCGTGCAGACGAGCCCGCCATCAAGCTGTTGCTGGAGCTCATCCGGTCCGAGGCTGGCTCCGTGTGAAGTTCGCCAACGGGTCAACCGGATCATCCGGATCATCCGGATCATCCGGATCATCCGGATCATCCGGATCATCCGGATCATCCGGATCATCCGGATCATCCGGATATCATCGGCATCTGGATCATCCAGATGGTCAGGATCAATCATCGGCCTCCAGACCGTCTGGATCATCCAGATGGTCTGGGGGGGCTGGCTATCTGCATCGTGGATCGCGATGGCGACGACGACGATTAGTGAAGGAGAGTTGGGCCCGGCAATTGATTTGCTCGCGTCGCTGGCTGGCTGGCTGGCAGATGGGGGGGGGGGGGGGACTCCCACTCGAGCGGTGGCTCTAAACCTCTTGAGGCTCCCGTGTCACCCACCCCACACCCCCACCCCCCAGTGACCTGACCCCGCACGTGACCTGACCCCCGCCCCCCAGTGACCTGACCCCCGCACGTGTCCTGACCCCCGCACGTGTCCTGACCCCCGCACGTGTCCTGACCCCCACATGTGACCTGACCCCCGCACGTGACCTGACGCCCGCACGTGACCTGACCCCCGCACGTGACCTGACCCCCGCACGTGGCATGACCCCCGCACGTGTCCTGACCCCCGCCCCCCCAGTGACCTGACCCCCGCACGTGTCCTGACCCCCGCCCCCCAGTGACCTGACCCCCGCACGTGGCATGACCCCCGCACGTGACCTGACCCCCGCACGTGACCTGACCCCCGCACGTGACCTGACCCCTGCACGTGACCTGACCCCCGCACGTGTCCTGACCCCCGCACGTGACCTAACCCCCGCACGTGACCTAACCCCCGCACGTGACCTGACCCCCGCACGTGACCTCCGGGGAGTTGAACGGTTCGAGCCGAACTAAGGATCAGCGTGGCGGGGTCACTCGCTGGGGCGCGATGGCCGATTCGGGGTTTGCCGCATAAGCAATGGCTCGTGACGTTTTTTTTTAAATAAACGAATGTCACGGGAACATATGAAAAGCATTCATGCGGAGAGGAGCGTGGATAAGCGATGAATAAGTCGAGCATAAACAGGTGCATTAGAGCACAAAATGAAGAAAAAAATCTTAGGCTTAGGCCAAGCTGATGGATGGCTTAAGGGGTTGACGGAGACGTTGCGGGTGGGAGAAATTTAATTCAATAGTTTTCCTCACTTTATTTGCCTTCATATTCATTGGGGGTGAGGGGGGGGGGGCAGGGGCAGTGTTATCGATCGTAACTTTTAAGTAAAAAAAAAACGTTGAAAAGGTGGCAGACGGTTGCTCTCAAAACCGCTCACAGGAGCGGCCGGATCGCTTCATTGGCTGAGGCCTGCGGCCGAGTCCAACAACTTGCGCTCCGATTGGCCGGGTCCGCGTGATGTCGTAAAACACATCCGTCAGCCGGACATTTATCGTTGAACGGAAACAATGGGGATCGACCCTATAGGGAGAGGCGGCTCGTCAAATCGAAGTATCGATAAATGTCGATGGTGTCGTAAACAGAGGGGGGGGGGGAGGGGGCACCGCTGGGTTCGAACCCCAATTGTCCATTTTTGTGAGGGTATCCCGAAACCAGCGAGCGAGCAACTTGCAAGTGAATACGGGAAGCGATATCAACATTCAAACGGGCGCTCCGTGCGCGTTCGAGAGACGTAGAATCGTGATGAAGTTTTTTTCTTTTTTTGGGTCGGATCACGTAGATGTGAACGTGTGTCGTCAAATCCGCCGACGCAGGCAATGAGTGAGGAGGCCTGTCGCGTAAAACGGAAAGTGGCCAGCGGCCAATTCGTTACCGGAGCGGCACTAAACCGGCGGGGCGGCGTGTCAGAGGGGAACATCCACGAGACGGTGGAGCGTTCGCGCTGAGGCCGGTTGCCGAAGGAGCGCCGGGCCGACGCATCGTTTGTGTTCGACAGGTTACCGGAAGGGCTCTTTATTCATATTCTTTGGGTCTTTCGGTAAAGCCACGTAGATAGGAAAAAAAATAATACAAATATCACGGCGTTTCCATCGCAACGCAAGCGATCGTCATCAGGTGAAAGAGATAGCGCTAGAAAAAAATAATACAAATATGACGTTTCCATCGCAACGCAAGCAGTCGTCATCAGGTGAAAAAGATAGCGCTAGAAAAAAATAATACAAAAATCACGGCGTTTCCATGGCAACGCAAGCGATCGTCATCAGGTGAAAAAGATAGCGCTAGAAAAAATAATACAAAAATCACGTTTCCATCGCAGCGCAAGCAATCGTCATCAGGTGAAAAAGATAGCGCTAGAAAAAAATAACACAAAAATCAGGACGTTTCCATCGCAACGCAAGCCATCGTCATCAGGTGAAAAAGATAACGCTAGAAAAAAATAATACAAACATCACAACGTTTCCATCGCAACGCAAGCGATCGTCATCAGGTGAAAAAGATAGCGCTAGAAAAAAATAATACAAACATCACAACGTTTCCATCGCAGCGCAAGCGATCGTCATCAGGTGAAAAAGATAGCGCTAGAAAAAAATAATACAAAAATCACGGCGTTTCCATCACAGCGCAAGCGATCGTCATCAGGTGAAAAAGATAGCGCTAGAAAAAAATAATACAAACATCACGACGTTTCCATGGCAACGCAAGCAATCGTCATCAGGTGAAAAAGATAGCGCTAGAAAATAATAATACAAAAATCACGTTTCCATCGCAACGCAAGCAATCGTCATCAGGTGAAAAAGATAGCGCTAGAAAAAAATAATACAAAAATCATCGCAACGCAAGCAGTCGTCATCAGGTGAAAAAAGATAGCGCTAGAAAAAATAATACAAACATCACGACGTTTCCATCGCAGCGCAAGCAATCGTCATCAGGTGAAAAAAATAGCGCTAGAAAAAAATAATACAAATATGACGTTTCCATCACAGCGCAAGCAATCGTCATCAGGTGAAAAAGATAGCGCTGTTTCTTCACCTGGTGACGATTGCTTGCGCTGCGATCGAAACGTCGTGATATTTTTATAAAAAAAATTTCTATCTACGTGGCTTCACCGAAAGACCCGAAGAATATGAATTCCTGCGGTCACGAAAGCTTTAAGTCAAGATTTAAAGGGGTCTCTTTTTGTTGTTGTTTACTTATTGCGATGTTTTTACCGTTAACAGAGTCACAATTCTGTCGTCGTTATTCCACATGGGCAGATTCACGCGGCGCGATCGGCCGACGCCAAATGACTCTCGCGTCCGGTGTAATTCTCGCGAATTTTTTTTAATCGCCGTCACGCTAAGACCCCCCCCCCCCACCACCACCACCCCCTCGGGGAGGAGACATTGCCACCGTGTTCTACGCTGGAGGACGAATCCGCTGAGCCATCAGGTGTCCAGTGAGGGGGGCACGGGGTCAGAAGGTTAGCGCAACAACAAACGCAGTCCGCACGCGCACACAAACAAAAACAAAACACCAGAGGGAGTGCAAAGTGTAGGGAAAGTGAACACGATCACCCAACACACACACACATGGACAAATGTCCAGAATGATGATGGGCGACTTTTGTGTGGAGCTGTCATTTTGTGGTAGCCCAGGGTCGCTTTTGAAAAAAGAAGTTGATGCCTCAGTGGGGGCAATGTCTGGTCGCATTGGGGGGCGGAGGGGGGGGTGGAGACAATGGCAGAGCCAGGATTTAAGGATTTTCAGGTAAGGGGGGACAACCCCTCCAGCAATGAACAATGATAGAGGAGTTGTTAGTAAGTAAGGAGTTGTCCCTTGATTTCTATTCGACGCGTGTGCGGCGATGGCTCAGCCATCGATCGAGCGTCGGATTCGAACAGCGTTGTGTGATCGGCATCGCGCTCGCTGAAGGTGAATGCCTTTAGGGAAGTCGTGGACTGTATACGCAACTGCGCACAATTCTGTGAGTCACTTATAACTGCTTTGCCGTTACTTCTTGCCAATTATGGACTCGGACTATTGTCCTATCATCTCATAGAGTCCCTGGCACGTAATAATATGCTACACAGTGGCAGTGGGGGGTCGCAAAATGGCGATGTATTACTAATAAACCCCAATAATCCAATCAAAATGAGGGATTTCGATCGGATCATTGTGGGGGCACGTGCCACCCCCCCCCCCCATGGGGATGTTTTTTTGGTTTGTTTACCTTTGACCTGTTGTCATATTGTTTGTTCGTTGTGACGCTGTGACGCTGTGACGTTGTGACGCTGTGACGCTGTGACGTTGTGACGCTGTGACGCTGTGACGTTGTGACGCTGTGACGTGACGTTGTGACGCTGTGACGTTGTGACGCTGTGACGTTGTGACGCTGTGACGTTGTGACGCTGTGACGCTGTGACGCTGTGACGCTGTGACGTGAGGTGACGTTGTGACGCTGTGACGTTGTGACGTTGTGACGTTGTGACGCTGTGACGCTATTACCCCGTGCCCCCCCCATGCTGGACATCTCTGACCCAAGTGCTGTATAGCTCCTCGGATTCCTCCTACCAGTATAAAGACAATATTCTCATTGCGATCTTGCATAGCCCCCCTCCCCCGCCCCCCACGGCTGCAACATCAGAATTATAACTTGATCAGCTGTGCCCCCACCTCCCCACCTATCACGCGTGGCTTACCAATTGTCTTAACCATGGCCCGCCACCCATCCACAGAGGGGCGAGAGGATTTCAGAATTCTTTCCGCCGTGGATTCAACGGGCGAATTTGTTATTATTTTTTTTTTTATATACAGCGTAGATACATTTGTAGGAATGTAAGAGATTGATAACGGCGGTCATCTTGCTCCTCGTGGTGTCGGTCCCAGCGACGCTGTGGGGCGGCGTTTTACTGAGCGAGCGAGGGAGCGACAAACCCCTCCCACCGGTTCAACGTCATGGGTCTCATCAGCAGCCAGTAGCCGGGCTTGTCTCACAGGGGCTGCAAACCCCTCCCACCGGTTCAACGTTATGGGACTCGTCGGCAGTTAGTCGGCAGGCTCGTCACACAGGCTGCTGGGTAAGAGATGAGGCTCCGGTGGCGAGGGGGAAGGTGCATCATGTGTGTGAGTTAGCGTTGTTTCGCATAGGTTTATGTTTTCACACCCCTCCCCTCCCCCCCCCCATTTTACAACATGAATGGAAACCGCATTCGTGAATTAAAAACGGTGATAGGATTACCCCCCCCCCCCCCACGCGTGTCCCCGACCCTTGTGTTTGACACCCACGGCCGCTTGTAGGGCGCGCGCACTTCTGGATCATTCGGGACGATGTTGGGCCGCTGTAAAGAGGAGTTCCACGTGACGATGACGACGACGACAATGACGACGACGATGACGACGATGACGACGATGCTGACAATGACGATGATGACGACGACGACGATGACGACGACGATGCTGACGACCATGACGACGATGACGACGACGATGCCGACGACGACGATGACGACCATGACGACAACGATGCTGACGATGCTGACGACGACAATGACGATGACGACGATGACGACGATGACGACGGAGCCACCTTTGTTGAGCGGCTATCATTTGTGGCCAGGTCGCTTCTAAAAAAATAAGTTAAAGACCTCTTAAGTGGGCTTTACCTGGTAAGATACAACGAAGGAAGTTCAGTTTTCTTAGTATATTTTTATTTGTTGAAAGTGATTTGTTCACCTTTCTTGTACTTTGCACCGCTATCGTGCGTTTTTGTACTGCTTGTTGCTGTGACGTTCTTACCCCGTGACCATACCGGACATCTGTGGAAAAAAAAGAGCTTTATAGCTCATTGGATTCTTCCTGCAGTAATAATAAAATATTTTTCGATTCTAAACTACAAACACATTTTTTTTTTACCAAGGCACACTGCCGCTATTTAACTCTGAAACAGAAGCGACCTGACCACAAATGACGCACGAACTTCTTTTACACTGTACATAGCCAAACCGTGCTACTCGGAGGTGCAGGGGAAGAACAACAAACTATGGGTCTCTGTGTGAGTCTGTGGGTCTCTGTGTGAGTCTATGGGTCTCTGTGTGAGTCTGGGTCTCTGTGTGAGTCTGTGGGTCTCTGTGTGAGTCTATGGGTCTCTTTGTGAGTCTATGGTTCTCTGTGAGTCTGTGGGTCTCTGTGTGAGTCTATGGATCTCTCAGTCTATGGGTCTCTGTCTGAGTCTATGGTTTTCTGTGAGTGTGGGTCTCTGTGTGAGTCTATGGTTCTCTGTGTGAGTCTATGGTTCTCTGTGTGAGTCAGTGGGTCTCTGTGTGAGTCTATGGTTCTCTGTGAGTCTGTGGGTCTCTGTGTGAATCTGTGGGTCTCTGTGTGAGTCTATGGGTCTCTGTCTGAGTCTGGTTCTCTGTGAGTCTGTGGGTCTCTGTGTGAGTCTATGGGTCTCTGAGTCTATGGGTCTCTGTCTGAGTCTATGGGTCTCTATGTGAGTCTGTGGGTCTCTCTGTAAGTCTATGGGTCTCTCTGTAAGTCTATGGGTCTCTGTGTGAGTCTGTGGGTCTCTGTGTGAGTCTGTGGGTCTCTGTGTGAGTTTATGGGTCTCTGTGTGAGTCTATGCGTCTCTGTATGAGTCTGTGGGTCTCTGTGTGAGTCTGTGGGTCTCTGTGTGAGTCTACGGGTCTCTGTGTGAGTCTATGGGTCTCTGTGTGTGTCTGTGGATCTGTGCGAGTCTGTGGGTCTCTGTGTGTGTCTGTGGATCTATGCGAGTCTGTGGGTCTGTGCGAGTCTGTGGGTCTCTGTGTGAGTCTATGGGTCTCTGTGTGTGTCTGTGGATCTGCGTGTGAGTCTGTGTATGTTGAACTTTCACACCGTAGGTCGCCAAACCGTGCTAATCGGAGGTGCGGAGGGGAAGGACAACAAACTAAACACAACACAGCAAGCCGCGGTTTAAAACAAAACGAAAAGCGAGTTGATTAATCCAGACAATGATTTAAAAGTGGCACAGCTCCCAGTGGCTTCCTAATTTCGGAAGGGAGGAACGTTCCAGACGGCCGCAGACTCAGCAGCATCTGAAAGCGCCGCACAATGGCGATGACGACGACGACGACGACGACGACGACGATGACGACGATGACGACGATGACGACGATGACGACGATGACGACGACGACGCGGTGACCACCGTTCTTTGTTTGACGGCTCAGCCAGAAGCCGCGTGCTTCCGCCGCTGCGAGGACAAGGAGGAGCGGAGTTCGCGTGGTGGTGATGGTGGTTGATAGTCCTTGAGATCAGCAGCGAGGTATTGTCGTGGTTCTCATTTGTATCGCCGTCGACCCATAGGGTTTGTCATCCACGTATATCGGTGCCCTACCTTATTACAGGCCAACTCAGACGGTATTGGTCAACCCGTGCCCCCTTATAAATATCAACGCTCATCCTACAGTCCCATCACGAGGGAGAAACACAAACTAATAGACAAAGAAACCCCATGTGTTTTCTGCTCGTATTGAAACGACTGTAAGGCTCTATGGATCTGAACACTCAATTTCCCTGTACAAGAATCCGGGGTAAACCGTACGGGTTGACATGGTATGATACTATACACTATACACTACGCTATACACTACACTTTACACTACGCTATACACCACACTATATACCACGCTATACACTACACTATACACTACGCTATACACTATGCTGTACACCACACTATATACTACGCTGTACACTACACTATGCACTACACTATACACTACGCTATACACTACGCTATACACCACGCTATACACCACGCTATACACTACACTATACACTACACTATACACTACGCTATACACCACACTACCACGCTGTACACTACACTATGCACTACACTATACACTACGCTATACACCACACTATATACCACGCTATACACCACGCTATACATACACTATACACTACACTATATACCACGCTATACACCACGCTATACACTACACTATGCACTACACACCTGTCCAACCCCTTATCATTGCCCTACCTTAGAACGGACCAACTCAAAGACCGCATTAGTCACCCCGTGCCCCCTTATACATCTCAACGTTCACCCTACAAAGTCCCATCACAAGGAGAGAAACACAAACAAACAAACAGACACAAAACATTTGTGTTGTTCCGTACTGTAACGCCGCCGTACGGGCCTGCGAGACTCAAATTTCCCTGCGCGAAAATCCGGGGTTAGCCGCACGACGCTGCGTCCCTCCCATCGATTACCGCGGCACACGAGCAACCCCACTCGAAGTTGCGTGCTCAGCGTCGTGACGTCATAATGAAAGCTGACGTCACAATAAAAGCCAACGTCATTTCCGTGACGTCGCCACGCCACCGAACGGGCGAGATCGGCGGCGGCGGTCCGGATTTGCGTCCGCGACGTCATCGCGCCCGCCTCGGCGAAGCATCCGTGACGTCATCGCGCCACCCAAAGCGTCCGTGACGTTTACGCGCCCACCTCGCATTAGCGTTCGTTACGTAATCGCGCCCAACCTCAGCGAAGCCTCCGTGGGCGTCATCACGCCAACTCAAGCGTTCGTGACATCTCGGCCACCTCTGCGTCCGTGACGTCATTGCGTCACCTCAACCGTCCGTGACATCGCGGGCCGCCTCAGGAAATGTCCGTGACGTCATCGCAGCGAACCTCAACCGGCCCCGTGACATCGCGGGCCGCCTCGGCGAAGCCTCCGTGACGTCACTGCGCGGGCCAACCCTGACATCCGCGTGTCGCATCGGCGAAGTGTCTGTGACGTCATCGCAGTCCCTTTCAACCGTCCGTGACATCATCGCGTCCGCCTCTCCGCGAAGCCCTCCCGTGACGCTAAATGCAGCCAACACTCGGCGTCCGTGACGTCATCGCGCGGCCACCCACGACGTCATCGCCCAGACGAACCGCCCCTCGCCACCTCCAGAGTCACCGTCACTACTCCCGCTGAGGGAGAAGATCTCGAGCGAGAGAGAGAGAGGAAGAGAATGGCCTCGTACCGGCTGCGCTGTTCGATCCCGGCACACGACATGGACGTGCGCGGCGTGGCGCCGCTGCCGAACTCGGCGAGCGGCGGCTTCGCCTCGGTGTCGCGCGACCGCACCGCCTGCCTCTGGGTCCCCGCCGCGGGCCCCGGGTGAGTGTGCCGCGGCGGCGCGGCTCAGGCGAGGCGCTAGGGCCCGCGGGGATAACGCACCTTAGGCCTCGTCGTCGTCGTTGCTTGCGTGATTTATCCACTGCTCGATGGATACGGAAGGCAACTCACGCTCCCCCTCGCCTTCCCCCCTTAATTATCCTTAACGAAGCTTCACCGGCGTCCCCTTGTGTAACTTTCAATGCGGGCTTCAGTGCCGGTGAAGTTTGTAACGCAACCGCCATTTACTTTTTGAGGGTCTTCTCCGCTGCTGGATGAAGGGCCAGTGAGGTACACAGTCGTCGTCAACAACATCACCACTTTAACACGTAGCCCTCGTAGTAGTAGACTTTCGCGCTCAAATATTAACCATTGTTGAGGGTGAGGAGGTTAGATGGCGTGCGTATAAAAATGTGTGTGTCGTTAAACCGGTCACCACACGACACGGTCAGTGAAGTAATGTGGGGAGGGTGGTTGGCTGGGTTTGTGTCGCGTTAACAGAACCGTGGGTGCCAATTCGTTACGAGCACAGCACCAGCACCACCACCAGTACCACGCCGGGTTTTGTTGCGTGTTGGAGGGTTAAAGCCGCCGCCGCAGCAGCATTGACGATTCGAGTACTTTGTCCGTCGATTTAAGACCAGGATGATGATGAGGATGATGATGATGATGATGATTAGGAGGATTTCTCCACACGCTGCTGCTGATGGTTGTAACGATCCTCCTCATTCCGAGCTGAACGCTTACCAACACCAACCCCACCTAGCCCGACCCACCGGCGTGGCACGGCAGGCAGAAAACCCCTACCGACCTCGCCACCTGATGATAAATAACGCTGTGTACGTTAACGTGAACTTGCCAGCGAAACGTCGTCGTACAACTCAAATGTTGTGGATTTACTCTCCAACACACCCGTGGGCGTAAGTGGTAACTCTTTGGCGTTGTGTTTAGGGACCGTCCATAAATGACGTCACGCGATTTTTGACCCCCCCCCATCTCTCGTCACACGGCGTCACGAAAAGTCAGACCCCCCCCCCTCAAATATGACGTCACAAAGCTCTGCCCCCCCCCTAAAACCATATTTCCATTTTGAAAATAAAACATGCTTCAAATCGCTTTAAACGATTGTCATTGCAGTGCGTATTTAATGTGGCGCCGCACTCTGCTGTTGTTGTAGGAGTGTTGTTATAACAATTAGTGTTGTTACAACAATTCTGTATCTATTTCAAGTTGCGAATTTTGATGTGACGTCACATTTCTCACCCCCCTCCCCCTCGTCACAAATGTCTGCCCCCCCCCCGCCCCTAGGGGGGGGGTCTGACTTTTTGTGACGCCGTGTGGGGGGTCAAAAATCGTCCAAAATCGCGTGACGTCATTTACGGACGGCTCCTAAGCCAGACTCGCCGATACGGAATATTAACAACTTGGGACCTATCTGATCGTTGATCTCGACGGGGAGGGGGCGGATAGAGAGAGCACGAGGTGCTCTCTCTCTTCCTCGGGACTTTCCGAACAGCGACCAGACGTGTGTGTGTGAGAGCTTTCATTGGCAACTGCTAACCAAATCGAAAGTATGCAACGCAGAAGTTTAAAAGTGTGTTGGATTTCTTTTTAAGTGTTGGCTTTTTGTGTTCTGTACGTAACCAGTAATGTTCGGTAAAGCTTTAACAACTTTTTAAAATTTTACTAGGCATGGCCCACAGAGCTATTTATCCCTGTTTTTGAGAAGCGACCTGGCTATTAAACACGATATCTGAACGAAGTGGGCTTCTTATCATCATCGTCGTCGTCGTCGTCATCATCCTGTGGTAGGTTATGGCAGCAGCCAAGTACGCCTAAACGCGTGACGTTCATTCTAAATGTGGAGGGGAAAAAAACAAGAGGGCCCGGTAGAAAAATCCACGCGACCACCACGGGGTGAGAGAGAGAGAGACACACACAAACCCCAAACATACAGCAGCACAAGGCGTCGTCAGGGTCGGGATTGAACCCACAACCTCCTGTACACCAGGCGAGCGAGTTAACATCTCCTAGCCACCGTGATGATGATGAGAGAGAGAGAGACACACAAACCCCAAACATACAGCAGCAGCAAGGCGTCGTCAGGGTCGGGATTGAACCCACAACCTCCTGTACACCAGGCGAGTGAGTTAACATCTCCTAGCCACCGTGATGATGATGAGAGAGAAAGAGACACACAAACCCCAAACATACAGCAGGCGTCGTCAGGGTCGGGATTGAACCCACAACCTCCTGTATACCAGGCGAGCGAGTTTACATCTCCTAGCCACCGTGATGATGATGAGACAGAGAGAGACACGCAAACTCCAAACATACAGCAGCAGGCTTCATCAGGGTCGGGATCGAACCCATGACCTGTATACCAGGCGAGGGAGTTAACATCGCCTAGCCACCATGATGAGAGAGAGACACTGCAAACCCCAAATATACAGCAGCAGGCGTCGTCAGGGTCGGGACCGAACCAGCGACCTCCTGTACACCGGGCGAGGGAGTTAACATCGCCTAGCCACCATGGCGCCCGGCTAGGTTCCCGGAGCCACGTTGTAGAGCAGCAGAGGGCAGTGCGACAACATTCATTGCTGTTTCGTAATTCTGTGCTCCCAAAGGTAGGCGCCTCCCCGGCTTTGATCCCCAGTTTGGCCAAACAACCGCTGTAGGCCATCGTCCGGCAGCGGATTAAGAGAAAGGGGGACCCCGCTCTGTGCGTGCGCGGATAACGTGAGGGAGGCTGACCGCCCTGATTTGGCGGCGCAATTCGTTGGGACGAATCCCGCCGTGATCCTTTGGCGCGTTCGTCAAGCGTCAAAGAAGAGACGGAATAAACCGAGGGGGGGCGAATTTGACGGCCTCAAAGGTTTTTGCACCCTTAGCCTGGCGCAAACGCTGTAGGGTGACATCCACCGCCACTTAAGGATCATGATCGGAATCTGTATTATTTACACCAGAGGAATCCGATGAGCTGTAAAGCTCTTTATTTTCACAGATGTCCAGGAGGGGCGAGGGGTAAGAACGTCACGACGACAAACAGTACGAACACACGATAGGAGTGCAGAGTACAAGAAAGGTGAACAAATCACTCAAAACACGTCCGAATACAACGATAAACCATCCCCGTCCTACCAGGCAAAGCCCACTGAGGTGCTAATTGATATTTCAAAAGCGACCCTGCCCACAAGTGATGGCTCAAAACAAAGTGGCCCATCATTGGGACATTTCTAGTGGCAGCCAAAATAATTTAAATAATCTTGGTGGCTGACGGCAGCTACTGATGCCATTGTGTGTGTGTGCGTGTTACCCCGCGTCTTTGCCTCGTCAATTATTCCGCCCGTCACGTGCGTGTGTCCCCGCGTGTCCCCGCGTGTCCCCGCGTGTGTCCCCGCGTGTCCCCGCGTGTCCGCGTGCGCAGGTCCGAGTTCCGCGAGGCGGCCCGCTGGAAGGCGCACGACGCCTTCGTGTCGTGCGTGTGCGCGCTGCCGCCCTCCGCCGCCTTCCCCGCGGGACTCGTGGCGACGGGAGGCCACGACGGGCACGTCTGCGTCTTCGCGGCCGACGCCGTCGGGCCCGCGGCGGTTCCGCTCTACCGGCTCGAGGGCCACGGCTCCACCGTGTGCTGCCTGGCGGTGGCCGGCGACGGCGGCGACGGCGGCGACGGCGGCGGCGGCGGCGCCGCGCCGGCCGTGGCGGGCGCGCTCGTGAGCGGGTCGTGGGACGCGACGGCGCGGGTGTGGCTCCGGGACAAGTGCGTGACCACGCTGCAGGTCCGTCTGAGCATGGCGCCTTGGTGCGCGGCCTCGCGGTGCGCGCGTAGCCTGGCACAGGTGCCGTGGTTGACGTCAAAGCCGCTTGGTGGCGAACGGCGGCTGTTGTTTGTTGCCGCTGTGCGCGTGCTGCCGTGTGCTTGTGTGTCTTTGTGTGCAGTGGCATGTTTTCGCGTGTCTGTGTCATGGCATGTTTGTGTGTGTAGTGGTGTGTGTGTGTAGTGGCATGTTTGTGTGTGTAGTTGCGTCTTTGCGCGTGTAGTGGCATGTTTGTGTGTGTGTAGTGGCATGTTTGTGCGTGTGTGTGTGTAGTGGCATGTTTGTGTGTGTGTTTGGGTTGTGGGGAGGGGTAGTGTTGCGCTACGAACCTGGCGACCCAGGGTCGATTCCCGCTCGCAGCCAACACCAGTGAATATTATCTGAACCGGTCTTGGGCCTCCCCTCGGTAGACACAGCCTGAATTGAGTGGCTGGTGCAATGTGTAAACATCACCACTAGGGAGCCAACGGCGGCCGGGCGTGGTGCTGGCCACTCACCCCCTTGAGTGCCACAGTGCCGGCCTTCATAGGTGCTCGCTAACAGCGATAGCTCCTACAGTCTGGTAAGGCGATACGGGAGATCTTGTTTGGGTCTTTGTGTGTGTCTCTGTGCTTCGTGCTGTGTCTTAGCATCGGTGTGCTTTGTGTGCATGTTTAAATGATGCCGTGCCTTGTGGAGTGGTTAGCGCGCTGCGCTACGAACCCGGAAAGCCGGGTTCAATTCCCGCTAAATGGTCACCAACCAGTGACGATTATCTGAACCGGTCCTGGTGTGGGTGTGTTAACACCGCTACTAGGGTGGCCAGCATGGCACTGGGCACCCACCCACCCACCCCCCTCGTGTGCCGCGTAGCTCCGCTAATAGCACTCGCCCCAACAGTCTGTTAACGCTATACGCGGGGCGTGGTCTTTGCACACCTACACGTGCGCGCGTGCGCGTGCAGGGGCACGGCGCGTCGGTCTGGGCGGTGAGCGTACTGCACAAGCAGGGCGCCATTCTCACCGGCTCGGCCGACAAATCCATCAAGATGTGGAAGGCGGGGCGCTGTGAGGTCACCTACACGGGTAAGGCCAGAGGCTCGCGGCCGTCGATCCGTGACGCATCCATCCACTACAATCCATCTGTCGCAGTCCATCCATTGCAATCCATCAGTTACAATCCATCAGTGACAGTCCATATATTACAATCCATACGTTACAATCCAACCATTATAATCTATCTTTTACAATACATTTATTGCAATCCAACCATTATTATCCATACATCGCAAGCCAAACATCAAACTTGAAGCTATTCATCCATTACAAACCACCGATTACAATCCATCTACCCAACAACCAGGATAACAACAAAAACCCGGCCACGTGAGTTCAATACCTGGCCGCGGATAACACCATTCACGCGGGTAATGTCCGAACCGGTCCTGGGCCTCCCCTAGGTCGACTCGGCCGCGAATGAGTACCTGGTGCGGTGTGTAGTAAAACATCACCACCGGGGAGACAAAGGCGGCTCGGGGGCGTGGTGGTATTGGCCACCCCCCTCGTGTGTGCCACAGTGCCGGCCTTCACAGCCGCTGCTGCTAACCGCCAAGTGCAACTTGCCCCAACGGGTCTGTTAGGGGGCGGCTACGCGGTTGGGATCTCTTGTCATCGTCGTTTCACAGTAGATATTGTTGTTGGGTTAGATCGCGTAAATACAAACGTGTCCTTAAACCCGCCACCACCACCACCACCACCACCCACCCGTAAGGGAGTTTTGCGTCGCGTAACTAAAGCTGTGGCCAAGCCGTTGCTAGTAACAGCACTCCGGTTGCGTGTTGGAGAGTCAAAGCCACCGCAACATTTACGGTTCCGAGCGCGACGTTTTCGCCGGCAATCGCAGCCGGCGCTCCGCGCGATCTCGCCCGTCGGCGGCGGAAGGCCCCCTCCCGCCCACGCGCTTAGGCTGCCCCTGTGCCGTCGTCCGCGCGTCTCGTGAAACAAAAAGGCCACGAGGACTGCGTGAGGGGCCTCGTGGTGCTGGGCGGCGGCGAGGAGTTCCTGTCGTGCGGCAACGACAGCAGCGTGCGGCGCTGGGCGCTGGCGGGGCCGTGTCTCTCGACGCTCTACGCTCACACCAACTACGTCTACTCCATCTGCCTGCTGCCCAACGCCTCCGGTGGGGGTCGCACGCGGTGGGGGGACACGGAGGTAGATACGGGGGGGGGGGGTGGGACACGGCGGGAGATATGCACGGTGGGTGAGGGGGGTACACGTGGGGAGAGATGCGCGGGGAGGGGTGGTGTGACACGCATAGGGAGAGACACGGAGGATGCACGGGGGAAACGCGGCGAACCGCGCACGGGCAGACAAAGGCCGCGCGGGGAGATACGGGGGGTCGGGGGGGTCAAATACGCGCAGGGGGAGAGGGGGGCAGACGCGGGGAGAGACGCGGGGAGAGACGGTGTGCGTGTGTGTGCGAGCGCGTGCAGGGTTCGTGACGGGAGGAGAGGACCGCACGGTTCGCGTGTGGCGCGGCGAGGAGTGCGTCCAGACGGTGCGCCTGCCAGCGCAGTCCGTGTGGAGCGTTTGCGCTCTGCCCAATGGCGACATCGTGGCCGCCACCAGGCACGTCGACGCACACCCACAGACGCACATCGGTGGAGTTGAACCGGCGGTTGCAGTGAGCTCGCAAATGCTCACTTTATTTTCGTTACTTGACCCCCTTTTTCCCGTTCCGAGACTAAAACGACACCGGGCTCACGTTTTGTTGCAATAGGAAAAAAAAAGTATTCACCAGGGCGGCCATAAGATTCTACCACGAAACTATTTTTTTTTTTTTAATTTGACCAGGTAAGGCCCCCACTGAACTACGTAGCTCTTTTTTCAGAAGCGACCTGACCATCACAAATGATAGCCCAACGAAAGTGGCTTATTGTCATCACGTTTGAAATTTAGAGCAGCCAAATAATCTAGAAACGCGTGACGTTGAATCTAAATAACGGAGGGGAAAAACCGTGAGGACCCGGAGAAAAATTCCACGTTACCACGGAGAGAGCGAGAGAGAGAGACACCGCAAACTCCAAATATACAGGAGCAGCAGCAGGCGTCGTCAGGGTCGGGATCGAACCCACCACGACCTCCTGCATACCAGGCGAGGGAGTTAACATCTCCTCGTCACCGTGATGATGATGATGATGAGAAAGAGACACCACAAACTCCAAATATACAGCAGCAGCAGGCGTCGTCAGGGTCGGGATCGAACCCACGACGACCTCCTGCGTACCAGGCGAGAGGGAGTTAACATCTCCTAGTCACCGTGACGATGATGAGAACGAGACACCACAAACTCGTCAGGGTCGGGATCGAGCCCACGACGACCTCCTGCGTACCAGGCGAGAGGGAGTTAACATCTCCTCGTCACCGTGACGATGATGAGAACGAGACACCAGAAACTCGTTAGGGTCGGGATCGAGCCCACGACGCCCTCCTGCGTACCATGCGAGAGGGAGTTAACATCTCCTCGTCACCGTGACGATGATGAGAACGAGACACCACAAACTCGTGAGGGTCGGGATCGAGCCCACGACGACCTCCTGCGTACCAGGCGAGAGGGAGTTAACATCTCCTAGTCACCGTGACGATGATGAGAACGAGACACCACAAACTCGTCAGGGTCGGGATCGAGCCCACGACGACCTCCTGCGTACCAGGCGCGAGGGAGTTAACAATCCTGAGCCACCGAGGCGCCCGATACGAAACGGCGGACGCTTGTGCGACGAGCCGTGAGCCGCGTCAGCCCCGTGCTGGGCCGCGTCACCGCCCAGGCCGATGCGGGCGGCGTTCCCATCAACATTTTACCTTTGCCCGTCTGTTCGCCGGTGCCAACAGCGACGGGCGCGTGCACGTGTTCACGGAGAGCGAGGACCGGGCGGCGCCGGCCAGCGAGCAGCGCGCCCTCGAGGAGGAGCTGGCGGGCAGCGCCATCGACCCCAAGACCGGCGACCTCGGCGACATCGGCAGCAGCGAGCTGCCCGGGCGCGAGCACCTCGACGAGCCCGGTAAGGAGGGTGGGGGCCCTTAGCCCCCCGTAGAACCACAACCCCCGTAGCCCCCCGGGGGCAGAGCCGGGAGGGTTTTCCCCTCCACATTTAGAATCAACGTCACGCGTCTAAGAGTATTTCACCGCTGCTGTAAATTTCCACGCGCGGTGATGATCAGCCACGACGCTGAGCTATCATTCGTGATGTCCAGGTCGCTGTTATAGATAAGTGGGCTTTACCTGTAAAATACAAAGTTTAGCTTTGTCTGTGGGTCTCGATGTATCTCTGAGGGTATCTATGGGCCTCTCTGGGTCTAAGTGGGTCTCGATGCATTTCTGTGCTTTTAGATTACTTGGCTGCTGCTATAAATTTCCACACGCGGTGATGACGATGATAAGCCGCCACTCTGTTGAGCCATCATTCGCGATGGCCAGGTCGCTTCTGAAGAAGAGTTGTATAGCTTAGTGGGCCTTACCTGGTCAAAATTAACATAGTTTAATTTAGTCTATGGGTCTGTATGTATCTCTATGGGTCTTTGCATCTCCAAGGGGTCCGCCTTTCTATGGGCCCTCTGTGTCTCTGCGGGTGTCTGTGCATCTTTATTCTGTTTGATTATTTGGCTGCTCTTAGAAATTTCCACACGATGATGACGACGACGACGATAACCCACTTCGCCGAGCGATCACTGGCGATGGCCAGGGTCCCTTCCGAAAAACAATAAAAAAAACCGCCAAACACGGCTCACTGGTACAATAAAATAGTTGAGTTTTATTTTATCTGCACCGGTGTGTGTGCGCGTGCGCTGCGATGGAGGCACGAGAGACGGGCAGACTCGCCTGATCCGCGAGGAGGGCCGGGTGGAGGCCTACCAGTGGAGCGCGGCGCTCGGCGGCGACGGCGGCCGCTGGATCAAGATCGGCGATGTTGTGGGCTCCTCGGGGGCCACGCAGCAGACCTCGGGGAGAGTCATGTACGAGGGCAAGGTGATCTCCACCCCCCCCCCCCCCCTCCGTGTGTAGCCTTTTAACGGACCGTTGGGGCAAGTGCTGTTGGCGAGTAGCAGCACCTGTGAAGGCCGGCGCTGTGGCACACGAGAGGGGTGGGTGGCCAGCAACCAGGCCCATTCGGCCACCTTTGTCTCCCCCAGTGGCGGTGTTTACACGTCGCGCCAGGTACTCATTTGAGGCTGAGTCGACCTAGGCGAGGCCCAGGACCGGTTCAGATAATCGTCACTGGTGTTGGCCGTGAGCGGGAATCGAACCCGGGTCACCATGTTGGTAGCCCAGCTACTGCACCCCGCTCACTCACTCGCACACCCAATCAGCCCATCGTATGTCTAGCCCGTGGCCACCCGCGCGCTCACCCGCACGCCCGCCCGCACGCCCGCCCTGCTGTCGAACAACAGGAGTACGACTACGTCTTCTCCGTGGACCTCAACGAGGGCGGGCGGCCGCTGAAGCTGCCGTACAACGTGAGCGAGGACCCGTGGACAGCGGCCAACGCCTTCCTGGGTCGCCACGACCTGTCGTCCCTCTTCCTCGACCAGGTCGCCAACTTCATCGTGGAGAACACGCGCGGCGCCACGCTGGGCGGCGGCGCCAGCGCCGGCCAGGCGGATCCCTTCACCGGTGGGCGCCTGCCCTGACTTTAAAACAAATCCCGGTTATTCGGTGACGCTGCCGCGCCGAGATGATTTGTATTGTTTTGGCTGCTGTGGTGAATAAGTCGCTTTTGTTGCACGATCATTTGCGGCCAGGAGGATCTCTTTACCGGCTGGTGCTTGTCCTTTTTTTTGGGGGTTCTTTTTCGCTGCCGCCGCTGCTGCTGCATGTTACTCTCACTGTCAGACTGTCTTCCTCTAAACCCAATACGCGGTGCAACTATAATTATATGGATGGGGGCCACGGTGGCTAGGAGATGTTAACTACCTCGCCTGGTATGCAGGAGGTTGTAGGTTCATTCCTGACCCGACCCTGACGCCTGCTGTATATTTGGAGTTTGCGGTGTCTCTCTCATCATCATGGTGGCTATGCGATGTTAACTACCTTGACTGGTATGCAGGAGGTTGTCGGTTCGATCCCGACCCTGACGCCTGCTGCTGCTGCTGTATATTTGGAGTTTGTGGTCGCGTGGATTTTTCTCCGGGTCCTCGGGTTTTTCCCTCCACATTTAGAATCAACATCACGCGTTTAAAAGTATTTTGGCTGCTATAAATTTGCACGTGATGATGATGATAAGCCACTTCGTTGAGCTATCATCTGTGGCCAGGTCGCCGTGCCGGCTATCATAGCCGCTACTTGCTGACAGCACTTGCTCAAGCGGGTCTGTTAGAGGCTGTCCGGGGGATCTTTGTCTTTTGTGTCGCGTGTGCAGGAGGAGGGCGGTACATTCCGGGTGTTGGCTCCGCCCCCCACGGCACCCCCGGTTCCCAAGCCACCGCACCCAACCAACGAGACCCGTTCACAGGTAACACGACACATTCACGGGCAACGCTGTACAATCGCGGGTTCCGCGACACGTTCACGGGTGACACGTAACGTTCACGGGTAACGTGTCACGTTCCCCGGTAACGGGACACGTTCACGGGCAACGTGTCACGTTCACGGGTAACGTGTCCCGTTCCCTGGTAACGGGACACGTTCCCCAGTAACGGGACACGTTCACGGGTAACGCGACACACGCGACCCGTTCACGGGTAACACGTCACGTTAACGGGTGACACGTAACGTTCACGGGTAACGTGTCACGTTCCCCGGTAACGGGACACGTTCACGGGTAACACGGTACAGTGAGCCCTCGGTTGACGTGCGTGCGGCGGTCAGCGCGCTGCGCTACGCTACAAACCCGGTCGCCCGAGTTTTCATTTCCCTGCCCACCGCCGCGGGCACCAGCGATGGCGATTATCTGAGCCGGTCCTGGGTCTGTCCCCTAGGTCGACTCGGCCCTCAAACGGGTACCTGGTGCGGGCCATCGTTGGCACCGCTGCTGCTCGCCGAACGGCACTTGCCCCGTCAAGTGTGAAGGCTACGCGGTGGGGAACCTTTGTCTTTTGCAGGAGGTGGCGCGTACTTGAGCGGTGCCAAGCCGGCCGCCGTCTCCTCCAGCGCGTTCTTCCCGCAGACCAAGGTCGTGACCTTTGACCAGGCCAACGCCTCCGCCATTGTGGGTGAGAGTTCGATTCCCAGCCGCGGTCAGCACGCGCGCGTGTGCGTGTGTGGGGAGCGGTGGTGCGGTAGCGGTTGGCGCTGCGAACCTGGTGAACCGAGTTCGATTCCCGCTCGCGGCCAACACGATTATCTGAACGGGTCCTGGGCCTCCCCTAGGTCGACTCGGCCTCAAATTAGTACGTGGTGCGGTGTGTGGTAAACATCGCCACTGGGGAGACAAAGGCGGTCGGGCGTGGTGCTGGCAGCCCCCACCCCCTTCGTGTGCCGTGCCGGCCTTCACAGGCGCTACTCGCTCGCGAGCACTTGCCCCAACGGTCCGTCAAGGCTACGCGGGGGGGATGTTTGTATTTGTCGACAGCCAAGATCAGCGACCTCAATAAGCAGGTTGCGGAGACTCTGCGCGCCTCCGATGGCGACCTGCAGGCTCTGCAGACCCTGGCGGACTGTGCCACTCGGCCGGAGACGGGGGAGACGATCACAACGTCCCAGCTCGAAGCGCTGGAGCTCGTGCTGAGCTGGCCAGATGGTACGGCCCAATGATCGTTCGTTCACTCACTCCTCGTTCGTTCACTCACTCCTCGCTCGTTCACTCACTCCTCGCTCGCTCAGTCTCTCACACACACACACAGGGCGTTGTACAGCCTAATGCTCATTCATTCACACAGGGACCGGTACAGCCCCAATGGTCATTAATCAGTTAAATCAGACAGCTTCGATTGGAACGGATGGCTACATACAGTGCGAAAGAAGTTCATCATACAGCAGAGACCCAAAGACTCACACAGCAGAGACCCATAGACTCACACAGCAGAGACCCATGGACTCACACGGCAGAGACCCATGGACTCACGCGGCAGAGACCCATAGACTCACACGACAGAGACCCATAGACTCGCACAGCAGAGGCCCATAGACTCGCACAGCAGAGACCCATAGACTCACACAGCAGAGACCCACAGACTCACACAGCAGAGACCCACAGACTCACACAGCAGAGACCCATAGTTTGTCATCCGTCCCCCCGCACCTCCGATTAGCACGGTTGGCTACATACGGTGTGAAAGAAGTTCAACCTACACATTACGTTTCCATGACCGCCTGCCACTCACCCCCCCCACCCGTGCACTCCCCCAGAGTTTCTCTTCCCCGCGCTGGACATACTTCGCCTCTGCCTGCGCCTGGACGTCCCCAACAAGCACTTCCTGGGGGCCGCCTGCGGCCCGGCGCAGCTCTCCCGCCTCCTGGCGCTGACCTCGGCGCCCAAAGCCGGCGCCGCCGCCCCGATGCTGGCGCTGCGAGCGCTCTGCAACGCCTGCAGCCGCGACCCCGGGCGGCGGCTGATGCGAGAGCGGCGCTCGCGGGTGGTGGAGGGGGCGCTGGAGCTCGTCGGCTCCGACAACCGCAACGTGCAGGTGCCAACGGCGCTGGCGCCGAGACTGTGGCAACGAGACTGTGGCTCTAGCACTGAGACTATGGCACTAGTACTGAGATTATGGCAGAGAGAATATGGAACTGAGAGACTATGGCTCTAGCACTGAGGCTATGGCTCAGATTATGGCTCTAGCAGAGACTATGACACTGAGAGTATAGCACTGAAACTAGAACACTGAGACTATGGCATTGAGACTATGGCACTGAGATTATAGCACTGAGACTATGGCATTGAGACTGGCATTGAGACTATGGCACTGAGATTATAGCACTGAGACTATGGCACTGAGATTATAGCACTGAAACTAGAACACTGAGACTATGGCATTGAGACTATGGCACTGAGATTATAGCACTGAGACTATGGCAGAGATTATAGAACTGAAACTAGAGCACTGAGACTATGGCATTGAGACTATGGCACTGAGGTTATAGCACTAGCAATGGAGGCTGTAGGCCTAACACTGAGCCTATGTGTCCTTGTCGCCCCATGCCCCCATTGACCTTCGTCCCCATGTCCCCACGCTTCCCCCCTCGTGTCTCTTCCCACGTCTCCAGGTCGCGCTGGCCACGCTGCTGCTCAACTACGCCGTCCTCCACAACGAGTCCTCCTCCTCCTCGGCGTCATCCCCAAACGCCGCCGACGGCGACGACGACGACGAGGCCACGACCCAGCTGCTGTCGGCGGCTGTGGCGCTGCTGGAGCGGCGGCCGGACGCCGAGGCGGCGTTCCGGCTGCTCGTGTGCGTCGCCACGCTGCTGCTACGCGGCGGCGACGTCGCCCGGAGGCTGAGCGACGCGCTGGGGGTGAGGGCCCACGCCGAGCGCTGCGCCGGCCTGCCGGGGGCCCCGGCCAAGCTCACCGAGTGCGCGCGCTCGCTGCTGGCCTTCCTGTGATCGGCGCGGGCCGCGTAGGATGGTGGGTGGGGCGGTCGGTCGCGTACGGTGCGAAAGAAGCTTAAACGTGTCGGACAAAATGGTTTTGCGAGTCCAGGACGTGGAGGCCACAGAGTGGGGGGGGGGGGGGGGTGGAAGAACGGCGGCGGCGTGGGGGGGGGGGGGGGACGCGCCGGTGAGGCACGTGGTGGGTGGGGTACAGTGTGACACCGCGGGAGTTTGGTGGGACATGGGGTAGTTCAGTGGGACTGGGGTGGGGGGGGGGGGAGATGCTGCTAGCGTCCTCTTGCCCTGTGTCGTCCACGATGGTCGACGCGTACGACACGCACGACGCGCACGTTCAACTTCCTTCGCGCCGCAGGTCGCCAAACCGCGCTGATCGAGGAGAGCGCGGTTCGGCCACCTCGCGGCCTCGCGAGCGTGGGGTGGACGACGGCGACGACGACGACAAAGCTTGGGCGAGGCCGTGGCTCGCAGCCCGGTGTTTTTTTGAGTCTCCTCGTTAAGTGACGGCAACGGGGCGCCGTTTGCCACCGAGTGGCGATGGCGTCCCCGCGGCGCCTGCGCCAGGCTAGGTGCACTTCCAAGGCCCGCCACGTGAAGTGTCGAAGGCTCGCTGCTGGCGGGAGGAGGTCACGGGACGGAGCCAAATGCACCAGCTTACCGTGCCAACTTGGGTCAAATTAAAAGATGGCTACACACACATGCGCGCACACACACAAACTGTTGGGGCAAGTACTGTTAGAGGGGGTGGGTGGCCAGCACCACGCACGGCCGCCTTTGTATCCCCAGTGGCGATGTTTACTGCACACCGCACCAGGTACTCATTTGAGGCCGAGTCGACCTACGGGAGGCCCAGGACCGGTTCAGAGAGTCACCGGTGTTGACCGCAACCGGGAATCGAACTCGAGTCGCCGGTTTCGAAACGCAGCGTGGTAACCGCTACACTACTGCTGCCCCTGCACACACGTGTGATCACTGGTGGACCCGGGGGGGGGGGGTGTGGTGGCACGTGCCCCCCCCCAATGATCCGATCGAAATCGCTCATTTTGATTGTATCATTGGGGTTTATTAGTAATAAATCGGCATTTTGCGACCCCCCACTGCCACTGTGTAGCATATTATTACGTGCCAGGGACTCTATGAGATGATAGGACAATAGTCCGAGTCCATAATTGGCAATAAGTAACGGCAAAGCGGTTATAAGTGACTCACAGAATTGTGCGCAGTTGCGAATACAGAGTCCACGACTTCCCTGAAGGCATCGACACCTTCAGCGAGCGCGATGCCGATCACACAACGCGGTTCGAATTCGACCCTCGATCGATGGCTGCGCCATTGCCGCCCACATGTAGAATAAAAAGCAAGGGACAAGTCCTTACTTACGAACAACTCCTTACTTACTAACAACTCCTCTATCATGTTTAATTGCTGGAGGGGTTGCCCCCCGCTACCTGAAAATCCTGGCTCCACCATTGCGTTTGATAATGTAAGTGACGTGTCGTTAACCCACCACCACCCAACACGGCCAATCAGAGGAGACTTGTCACACAAACAAAACGTACCCCCGAATTGGTTACTAGTTCAGCGCTTGCCAGCTGCGTGTTGGTGACAGAGCCTGCAACAACTATGCCCTCCCCACTCCCCACCCCAAAGACGAGATGTATCATACTGCCTCCCCCCCCCCATTACATCACCTTTACCCTCCCTGCACCTGTACATTGAAATTGCCCCGGTGGGGTTCCCTGTACGTGTACATTGGATTTGTGCGCGAGATTGGTTTTAAGATTTCTCGCCCCCAAAATGGTTGAAAATTAATAAAAATGAATAAACTTCACGTTTTTGTTTCGTTTTAAACTCCGCGTGCTGCGAGGTTTTTGTTGTTTTAGTGCGGGACCTTTCCAAGGTTGCCTCAGCCGAAAATGATAATCGAGTGACCGTTCTGTGATGTAAACCATCACGCCAACGCTCGGGTAAATCCTCGCAAAGACGGGGCCGCTCACCACCGCCGCATCAACAGGCGGCACTTTCAGATGCGCCGCTTCTGCGGCCGTCTGGAACGCGCTCTGGATATTAGGAAACCATTAGGACCTGCGCACTTTTAAAATCATCTAGTTTTACAAACTAAAACTGCTTTTTGTTTCATTTGTTCCCCCCCCCCCCCAACACAGATTTGTTCATATTAAAGATTTTTTTGTTGGGTTAGATTGCCAGTGTTGCACACTTGCCTACACCTGGACATTACCAAAACACTTAGAGCAAACCCACAACATGTTACGATTCAAGTACTTTGACGTTTCGCAGGCTATTACAACCAGCTTCATTTGTAGGCGATAGCCAGAATCGCCTGCAAATGTGTCGTATCGGAACACACTGACGGAATCCGATTCCGACCCTGCCGATGCCTGCTGTATATTTGGAGTTTGTGTGTCCCTCTCATCACCACGGTGGCTAGGCGATATTTCCTACCTCGCCCAGTATGCAGGAGGTCGCGAGTCCGATCCCAACCTTGACGACGCCCGCTGTATATTTGAAGTTTGCGTGTCTCTCCCAGTGGCTTTTTCTCCAGTCGTCTGGTTTATGTTTTCCCCCCTCCACATTGAGAATCGACGTACGTTGACTATCGGCAGCCAGCCGCTATAAAATTTCCACGCGACAAGCCGCTTCTCGTTGAGCTATAACTTGCGAGGGCAAGGTCGCTTCTGAAGAATAATTACACGTAGCTCAGTGGGGCCCCTTGGCTGGTAAGACTTAAAAAAAAATTGTTTAGCTTAAGAGGTTAGCGAGTGGTGAAATCAGAGGCCATCTTTATTTTGACAGCGCACAAAATAATCACGAACCCCGACCATTGGTACAAATAAGCGGAATTGTTAAAGGAAAGCGTTGGCCCGTTTTTTAACAGGCACATTAACCAGGTTGTAGTGCAATGGGTTTGATCAATACGGTTAAGTCTTAAACTTTTGAACAATTCAATGAACCTGTCAAAATAATTCATGAAGCCACGGAGCTACGCACTTTTAAAAATCGATCGAGATTTTTTTTTTAAACTAATTTCGTTTGAACTGCCTTGTGTGCGAGTTTGTTGTCAAGCCCCCCCCACCACCTCCGATTTAGCACGGTTCGCTACGTACGGTGCAAAAGAAGTTCAACCGTACATAGACTCGCGCAGAGAGCCATAGACTCGCGCAGAGAGCCATAGTTTGTCGTCCTTCCCCTACACCTCCGATGACCACGGTTGGCTACGTACGGTGCAAAAAAAGTTCAACGTACACGCACACAGACGATTCAAGTATTTTTCCTTTGGAATGATTGCGGGGGGGTGGGCCTCAAGTGGCCGGAGGGGGTGGAATTTAAAAAACGCATTCGATGAACGGCGCACGAAGTCGCGTTCAGCAAGTGTTCTTCTTCTTCTTACACGGCTGGACTACGTCGGCTGTCGCTGTTGTTAGCGGTACAAGCGCCGCTACGACACCGACAACCAGGTTCAACACCCTGGCTACGTGAGTCCACGTACGTTGAACTTCATTTCGCGTCACCGTACCGTAGCCAACCGTGCTAATTGTAGGTGCGCGGGTGGTTGAGGGGGGGGGGGGGAGGACGACAGACGAAAAGGCACAAAAAGCAGTTTCGAAAGAAAAGAGTTTTCAATCTCGATTTGAAGTTAAAGAGCTCCAGCGGCTTCCAAATACGGCGACTCCTTTTACCTACCAACGAGTTAGGTTCCACGGGTCTGTTCGTACGTCCAACTTTACTCTCGGTCGATTCAAAATGGGTTATACTGCGTATACACTGTACACGGGGAAATGGCTTTATGTAGATGCCACCGGTTCATGTTCCGCAGATGTAGATGCCACCACCGCCATCAATTGCCCGGCGGTTGAACACGGTCCCAACAGGCAACTTGGACGTACAGACCAGGTTTGTTCATATCTCAAGTAGAGTGTTTATAAGTGGAGGAGAGTCCCTGGATCGGAAGGCTACAGACATGCAGTGTCGCCCATAACATTGCGGGGGGGGGGGGGGGGGGGGGGTGTGGGAGGAGGGTGGAGTCCCCTACCCACCCCCTCGCCTAGGTCGACTCAGACCAAAATATTACCGTGGTGTCGGCAGCGAGGAAAAACACGTGCAGAGCTGCGCACTGCACAAACGGGCGGCACGCCAACGCCACAGCCGCCCCCTCTCCCCACCACCACCACCACCGCCGCCCTCCCCAATCCGCGGTGAAGTATGGCCAAAACGCCCTTCACGATCGACGCGTGACATCGCAAGGCCTGCATCCAGCAGCGGATCAAGAGCGTTGCATTTTTTTATAAACGAGTAAACAGCGCTTGCCTTAATGTGCAACGAAACAAAAATCTAACCGAGAGGCTTTCGAGTCTTTAACCCTCTCAACACCACGTCCGAGACGTCCGCAAAAGTCGCAGGGGTTGGGGCTGTGTGGGTCCCGGTGTCACGTGCTCGCGGGTTTGGCATTAAATTTATATAGAAGTAGTAGTCGTAGTCGTAGCAGGAGTCGTGCCCCGTTGTTTTCGCAAAGACATCGCTACTCACCCCGCGGAGAACCGCAGCGGCACGACCGCCGCCACTCTACGACAGCCGGCGCCAAAAGCACTGCTTTAGGCCCTTTGCGGGAGCCTCGGTACGGCACCTTCGCGAACCCTGGCGACGTACCGATGAAGTCGATTTGACATTTTTTTTTTAATTTGTATTTATATTTCCCGACGACGTTCAACGCGCGTCAAAATCGGAGCAACGCGAGAGGGTTAATCTTTTCGGCGGCATCCAAGGAACTAAATTTGACCCCGAGAACAAAGCGCAGCGGGGGGAAAAGCCTGGCAGAGGGGTTTCCCGGTCATCTCTCGTGTAAATGGTGTACAGGCGCGCGATGGGCTTCAGTGATTGGGCAGCATGACCGAGGCTTCGGCGCCATCCTGCGGAAAGGGGGGGGGGGGGGGCGGGGGGGGGGGAGGGGCAAGGGTGGTGGGTGGAGAGGACAAGAGAGAGACTCGGGACGAACGTCGCCAAATGGTTTATCGTCCACGGGCAACATTTCCAGGAGATTTAAACGAAGCGATGTTTTCTACTTATCCGTGAGCAGGGCTCCCCCCCCCCCACTGGAGCCGTGCAGCTCTTTTTCGGAAGAGACCCTGGCCGTCACAAATGACAGCTTCAACCAAGCGGGCTCATCATCATCATCATCACCACGTGGAAATTTATAGTAGCGGCCAAATACTCTTGAAACGCGCAAAGTCGATTTCTGAATGTGGAGGGGAAAAAAAAAAAAACGGAGGACCGGGAGAAAAATCCACGCAAACTTCGGATATACAGCAGCAGGCGTCAGAGGGGTTTGGTATCGAACCAAAGATCTCCTGCATACCAGACGAGGCAGTCAACATCTCGCTACCACAGCACCCATTTGTTGTTGCCGCTTAAGGTGGCAGCAGCAGCAGCGGCGGCGGCTTTTGGCTCGGCCGTCGATGCTAAGACGATCGTCGCCCGCGTCGTCGCCCGCGTCGCTTTCAGATGCCGCTTCTGCATCCATCCGTCGCTGCCGTCGTTAAACTTTCTGCATCCCCCGCGCCCCAAGTGGGCCGTGCGTGGGAAAAATAAAACTTCACGGTTCACCGGATTCCTCCAGAATGCAGGAAAAATGATTTCGATTCCGGGCCCATCGGATCGACTCGGGCCACGTACCTTGAGCTCCTGCAGGGTCCGGCTCCAGTCCTGGGCCGCGATGTACGGCACCGCGGTGACCAGCAGGCTGGTCACCTTGGCGGCGTTCTGCCGGAACGTGGCCATCACCTTCTCCACGCTCACCTGCGGACGGACGCGCGCCGACGGCGGTAAAAATTTTCGCCGACCACGCCGACGACAATGTCGGCGTGGTCGGCGGGCTGCTGCCGTGTACAGCAGCAGCAGCGACCGAAGCCGTAGCCCTTCTCCTCCGAATCACCTAGGCCTACGTGAAAACTACGTGCGATGAAGGCGTCCCGTGAAGGAGGGCCGTTGCTCGGCGGGAACGTCTCCCATTGTGTCACGGTGGCTAGGAGACGTTAACTACCTCGCCTGGTATACAGGGGGTCGTGGGTACGATCCCGACCCTGACGTCTGCGTGCGTCTCTCTCTCTCGTTCATCATCATCATCACGGTGGCTAGATGTTGGCTACCCTCGCCTGGTATTCAGGAGATCGTGGTTTCGATCCCCGTACACCAGTCGAGGTAGTTAACATCTCGCCACAGTTTTGAGTGGGTGGGCGAGTGCGAGCGGACCTGCGAGCGTGCGAGCGCGAGCAACTGTGGAATGACACCGTGTCTGCCCTTGGGAAGAAAATAAAGAGCTTCTCGGCTCTACGGGCTTTACTTGGGCGAAAAAAAACTTCAGATTTCGTCACCGTTCCATCTCCTTCAAAAGCACCGCCCCCCTCTCCCCACCCACTCCGACGCTCACAGTCTCTGCCACCGCCGGTGTACCCCCCCCCCCCCACCCAACCCCCACGCGCCCCGCCAACCCCCTGTGCCGCCCGTACCGGCTCGTCGCCGTCCCTCCAGCAGTCGTAGTCGGTGACCATGGCGACGGCGGCGTAGGGCAGCGCCAGCTCGCGCGCCAGCACGCACTCGGGCACGCTCGTCATGTTCACGACGTGCGCCCCCCACGCGCCGAACAGGCGGCTCTCGGCGCGGCTCGAGAAGCGCGGCCCCTCGATGGTCACCACCGTCCCGGCGGCGTGCGCCCGCACGCCCAGCTCGCACGCGCACGCCACCAGCGCCTGCGTGGTGCGTGGTGGTGGTGGTGGTGGGTGGTGGGTGGGCGGACAGGGGGGGTGCGAATCGCCGCGTCACCGCCGTGCAGCGGCACCAACGACGACGACGACGACGACAGCCGCCGCCGCGGGCACGGACCGCCAAAGCTTGGGCAACGCCGCGGGCCGCAATAGCGGCGATGTTGCGCGCGTGTCGCAGCGAGCTTATCGGTTTTTAAAATCTCCTGGTGAAGCGCCGTGCGACGCTTCGAGGCCGTCGCGTGGAAGCGGCGGCGTCACCTGGCGCAGACGCGGGCAGAACGGCTCGGCGATGGGGATGTGGCACACGCCGGGGGCGCTGCCCCCCGCGCCGTCGTAGAAGGTCTGCTCCCGCTTTGTCGTCCTGAGCGGCGGCGAGGATGACAACAAACAACAATCATCAACATCAACAACAACAACAACCAATCAACGACGAACACTGCCGTCCCCGGGGGGCACTCCCGCAGACTTATAAAATAAAAATAAAAAAACTCAAAACGGGAGCCGGTCAAGTGACCAACCCACCTGGCCCCTCTCCCCCCCCCCCCACCCCGAACTACGTGACCACCACACGCCGCCCCCTCTTGCTCCTCCACAACGCGCGTCTGTACGGAACGTTGAACTCCTTTCGCACCGCGCGTAGCCGACCGTGCTAAACGTTTTTGTTTTTTTTAATCGGAGTTGCAGGGAGCACCGATTAAGGATTCACTCCGCGCGTCCCGAGCCGGCGTTGTCGCGAGCCGGGCCGGGCCCCCTGCCCGGCCCCCCCGTCGCCGGCAGCGCCCGGCCTTGCCGGCATTGCCGGCGTAAAATGGACAGCGGCCATCCGCGTACCGGTCGATGAACTGGTCGAGGAAGACGAGGTCGCCGGGCCGGATGTCCTCGCGGAGGGAGCCGCAGGCCGTGGTGGCGAGGACGTGCGTGGCGCCCGCGGCTCGCAGGGCCCACAGATTGGCGCGGTAGTTGATGCGGGACGGCGGCAGCGAGTGGCCGCGCCCGTGGCGGCCGAGAAGCAGGCACGGCACGGGCCCCATTCGGCCCGAGATGATCGCATCGGACGGCTGAGAGGTGGGGGTGGGGAGAGACGTTACAGTGTGTAGATTCCAGATTTGTCATTTACAATGTTTTGGTGAAATTTGGCCGGGCCGTCAAGGCGGTGGCCATAACACGCAACGGGTTTTTTTGGGTTCGATCGTGTAACTGTATAAATGTGCCGTTAAAGCCGCCGCCGCCGCCGCCGCCAATTAACCAAGGTTTGTCACGTAAACAGAACGTGCCAATTCGTCACTAGTACAGCAACACCGGCGCGTTGGAGGGCAAAGCCAGAACGTTTACAATCCGAGTACGGCGTTTCACCGGTAGTTACAACCGGCATCATCAGGCAGCAGCCAGATTTGCGGAGAAATCCTCCTACTTCGTCCCTCAAGTAGAAGGGTAAATGTGATGGCATCCCCGCGGCGCACGCGCGATGGCCCTGCTCCTGCAAAACGGCGTCAAGGGGGATCTGGGAACATCGATCGCGAGCAAAGGAATCATTTTAGAATCGACGTGCCGGTCATAAGCACATTTGACTGCTGCTATAAATTTCCGCACGATGATGATGACGACGATGACGATGACGGCGATGACGATGCCGACGCTTCGTTGAACTATCATTTGTGATGGCCAGGTGGAGTCTGAAAAAGAGCTGTACAGTAGTACAGGGACTCTCCTCGACTTATGAACATTCGACTCACGAACTTTGAGAACTACGTACAAACCCGGTCCGTACGTCCAGTTGCCTGTTTGGACCCGAGAGAAGTTCAACCACCGTGCAACAGATGGTGGCGGTGGCATCTACATCTGCAGAACGTGAAGAACCAGTGGCATCTACATCTGCAGAACGTGAAGAATCAGTGGCATCTACATCTACAGAACGTGAAGAATCAGTGGCATCTACATCTGTAGAACGTCAAGAACCAGTGGCATCTACATCTGCAGAACGTGAAGAACCAGTGGCATCTACATCTGCAGAACGTGAAGAACCAGTGGCATCTACATCTACAGAACGTGAAGAATCAGTGGCATCTACATCTGTAGATGTAGAACGGCTCGGATTGGCCGAAATTGGCGCCATCGCGGGCATAATGTCGACGTTATACCGTTGCATCAACATAAGAGTTTTTTTGGGGTTAGATTGGGTAAATATAAAATGTGTCGTTAAACCCGCCACCACCCGACACAGCCAATTAGTAAAGGGGGTTTGTCACGTAAACAAAACGTGGTGTCACGCACCTGGGGGGGGGGGTGGGGTGAGACATTTGTGACGATGTGTGACGAGGGGGGGGGGTTTGAGACATGTGACGTCACATCAAAATGCGCAACTTTAAATAAACAGACAACACGTTCTGCTTAATTAAATAGATTTTTTTTTATAAATGTTTTCTCCTACAACATCAGAGTGCAGCGCCACATTAAATACGCACTACAATGACAATAGTTTAAAGCAATTTGAAGCATGTTATCTTTTTTTGGGGAGGGGGGGGGCAGAGCTTTGTGACGTCATATTTGAGGGAGGGGTCTGACTTTTTGTGACGTCGTGTGACGAAGGGGGGGGGGGGTAAAATATCGTCCAAAATCACGTGACGTCATTTATGGACGGCCCCTTACTAGTACGGCACTCCGGTGGTGTGTTGGAGAGTAAACCCACTACATTTACAATTGGAGCGCATCAACATTTTAACGGTTAGTCGCCTCCATGGGGTTGCTACGGGAGGCGTTAAACGTTTACCGATGTCACCGTTAACCTGAGGGACTACTGCATAGCTCAAGTGGGCTTTACCTGGTCAAGTAAAAAAAAAGTTTAATCGTTAATATCTCCCCGTTGTTGTTGTTGTTTGTTGTTATTGTTGTAGCACCCGTACCTTCCCATAGGGAGTGTCCACGTGGATCTCCTGCCGGTCCTCCAGAATGTCGGGGTCATCCAGACCCGTGCCCCCGATGATCCCAATCTGTCCGGGGGTGGTGGTGGCAGAGGAGCGGGGGGGGGGGGGTGAGAGGGACAGGGGTCCGGGTAACCTTAGTCAGAGTTACAAGACTAACCCATTTCCCGTTCCGAGATGCCTGAAAAGTTTCAGTGGCGGGGGGTGGGGGTCCCCGTTCACCGCCGATTGTCGGTACGGAGCGAGCGGGTTCAGCGTTAAATGTTGATTCGGAGAGAGGCGTGGTCGTAGTAAGAGGAGGAAGAGTAGCGGTCCATTGTGTTTATGAAGACGCCGTTACTCAGCCGTAGAGAACCGCCAAAACCTGGCATTACGGGCGCCTCGGTACGTCTTCGGGATCGAAAAGTGATCTCATTATTTAGTTTTTCTTCCGATTCCGCTGCGATGACGTACGGACACGCCATCGCAAGCCCCTTTCCCGTGGATAATATTGACAAAAGGTTTTTTGGGTTCGATTGCGATGACGCAATGGTAAAAGGGTTCAAGTTGAGTTTCTGTTTGAAACCAGGCTCGGGACGTGAGAGAGAGCGAGAGACGAGGAGGAGGAGGTTTAACACGCGGCAGGCTTCCGCGACCAACATTATCCAGAGCAGAGGTTTTGTGGGTTAGATCGCTTAAGCATACAATCTTGACTCTAAGCTTTCGTGACTGCAGGAATTCATATTCTTTGGGTCTTTAGGTAAAGTCACGTAGATAGGCTTCAAAGATTACCGGACTTCACCGAAAGACCCAAGAATATAAATAAACAATGTTGTGTCGTTAAACCTGCCGCCACCACCCGACACAGCCAATCAGCAAGGGGGGGGGGAAGGGGAACGGGGCTTTGTGTCACGTGAACAAAACGTGGCCAATTCGTTACCGGTAACAGCGCTAACCGGGTGAGTGTCGGAAAGCGAAACCCACGACGACATTGACCACGGGGGGTCTCGTTCGAGAGAGCGACCCAGGGTCGAGGGAGACATGACGCTAGCAATGAAGAATGCCGCGGAAACGAAACCGAATTACTGCGAGTTCGTCACATGACGCAACGCACGCGCCACCACCTCCCGTCCAGCGGCACGCATGCAAAAACATCGTGCGAGACTTGTTTTTTTCAATGTACATTTCAAATCAGAATATTTATTTATCCTGGAAGGAATCCCACGAGCTATAAAAGCTCTTCCCCCCCAACAACGCCCAGTTCGGTTTCGCAGATGTCCAGCAGGGAATCTGCAATGATTCGGCAAACGGATCGAGTCATCAAACCCGACGATCGCGGGCGTAAATCGATCGATTACCCCAAATAAAATCGGGAATAGACATTCCCACGCTTTGTAAATGGGGCGAGACCTCACCTGGGTGGGGGCTAGGAGATGTTAACTCCCTCTCGTCTGGTGTGCCACCGAATTCCAAAAAAAAAAATTTTTGGCTCTTATTGTTATTTTGATTGCGAGAAGCCCTCTGGCCTAGATCAATGCTCATTTGTAACTCGTACAGGTCTCGTGTGCAAGCCCTGGGGCCCACGCTGTGTTCAAAATGGTCATGGCAGAAGGCACCGGGGTCTACACACAACTAAACTATTTTTTATTTATTTTACCAGGTAAGGCCACACCTAGCTGCTACGTAGCTCTTTGTCAGAAGCGACCCTGACCATCGCAAATAATATCTCAACGAAGTGGCTTCATCATCACCATGTGGACGTGTATAGCAGCAGCAACATGCAGTACTCTAAACACACACACACACACGTTTCGAAGATGTGGAGGGAAAACCCAGAGGACACGGTGAAAAACCCACACAACCACAGGGAGAGAGCGAGAGAGCCATTCAAACTCCAAATATACAGCAGGCGATAAGCGTTGGGATCGAACCTACAAAGCTCCTGCATACCAGGCGAGGTAGTCAACATCTCCTAGCCACCGTGATGATGATGATGAGAGAGAGAGACACGCAAACTCCGAATATACAGCAGCAGCAGCAGGCATTGTCAGGGCCAGGATCGAACCCACGACCTCCTGTATACCAGGCGAGGTAGTCAACATCTCCTGGCCACCGTGATGATGATGAGAGAGAGAGAGAGACACGCAAACTCCGAATATACAGCAGCAGCAGCAGGCATTGTCAGGGCCAGGATCGAACCCACGACCTCCTGTACACCAGGCGAGGTAGTCAACATCTCCTGGCCACCGTGATGATGATGAGAGAGAGAGACACGCAAACTCCGAATATACAGCAGCAGCAGGCATTGTCAGGGCCAGGATCGAACCCACGACCTCCTGTATACCAGGCGAGGTAGTCAACATCTCATAGCCAAAATTAAATCTTGGATGGTTTCAAACGCTGGGGAGGCTCCGTTGTCTGGAGGCCCATAATGGCCATGTCGGAGACAACTTCTTAAGCCGGCAACCTCTGAGAACACTGGTTCAATCAGAGCCCGGGTCTCTCCATCTCTCGCTCCCACTCGATGGGGTTCACAACGGCTGCGTTCGGCAACACTGCGACAAGAGGAGACGGAGCGATGAAATACACACACACACCAAAAAATATGTATACAGTATAACATTAATAATAATCCGCGAGAGAGAGCTTGTGAGCTCATCGGATTTCTCCAGGATAGAGTACGGACTCTTGATCGTGAGCAGGCGTCGGATGGGGCTGTATCGCCATCATCCCTAAGGTTGGTGGGTCGACGCCGCCTCTTGGGGTTGGGGGGGGCTGCCTTCGTCCAGCAGTGGATCGAGATCGTGGCTGGATGATGATGATGAAGAGGTCGAACGGAGGGACACGCTCGCTCTTCAAGCGTTCTGGCAACGAACACGTGCTTTACTGTACAAAGACAAAGGTCCCCCGTGTAGCCTCTAACGGACTGTAGGGGCAAGTGCTGTTAGCGAGCAGCAGCCAGAGCACACGAGGCCGTGTGGGCGGCTGCCAGCACCACGCCCGGCCGCCTTTGTCTCCCCCGTGGCGATGTTTTACCACACACCGCACGAGGTAGTCGTTTGAGGTCGAGTCGACCTAGGGGAGGCCCAGGAACGGTTCAGATAATCGTCACTGGAGTGTTGGCCGTGAGCGGGAATCGTGGCGCTAACTGCTGCACCACCGCTCCCCTTTGGCCACGACACACAAAGACACTCGCACAGAGACACTCACACACAGACACTCGCACACAGACACTCACACAGGCACACACACTCACACACAGGCACACACACTCACACACAGGCACACACTCACACACAGGCACTCACACACAGACACTCACACACAGACACTCACACACAGACACTCGCACAAAGGCACTCGCACAAAGGCACTCGCACAAAGACACTCACACACAGAGACACTCACACACAGACACACACACAAAGACACACACACACACACAGACACACACACTCACACAAAGACACACAAGACACTCAGACACACAGAGACACTCACACACAGACACTCACACACGGCCCCCAAACACAACAACAGCAGCAGCAACCATCATCACCACCATCAGCCATGGTCGATCCACTGCTGGGATGAAGTTTCCGACGCAACCGCCCGTTGCGATGTAACTAACAACAATAACAAACAACAACAAAAATCGAAGGGGCGCGCGAGAGACGCCGTCGTTGACTAATTAAGGTCCGCGCCTTCGTAGGTGAGAACGCCGATCGGACAGGGGTCGGTACCTTCACGGCAGCCATAACGGGGTCGAACACGCGCCCAACCACTCCCCCCCTAATCTCAAGGGCCGTGATGGTCTCGTCCAAACAGCATTAAGCCCCGCCCCCTTCCTCTGAGTTTACTTTCCCACAGTTGGGCTCGCCCAGCCTCGCGCGCTCTCTTTTTATATGCGGTGGGGGAAGTACCACTGTGACCTGCGGGGGAGGGGGGGATTGGGTTAAACCATTACGAATGTATGTACAGATATTAATTATGTCGATGATTGAAATTTGTTTTTGATAGGCGCATGGTGGAGTATGAGCGGTGGCGCAACGGTTAGCGGCACTTTCCCGCTGAAATCGAGCGTGATATTTGAAGCGTTGAAAAAGAGCTTTGTGGCTCATCGGATTCCTCTGCACCGGGTGATCATTTGAGGCTGAGTCGACTTACACAACAACACACAGAGATACACAACAACAACCGCCATTCGCCACTAAGTGGCGGTGACGTCACCACGACGCTTGTGCCAGGCCACGTGCACATTGAGGCCACGTGAAGTGTCGAACGCCCGCTGGCAGGAGGTCACGGGGGAGACCCAGGTGCCACGGGTCGACTGACTGAGATGACTGGCTGATGCACCACCTGTGCCCCCAACTGTGCCAACCTGCTGTGCTTTAGCCACCCGGCGCTCCGCTCGTTGTTGTGAGCGTCGCTCCTCAGCCCTCCGTTGTTGTTGGAGGGCGACTGCCTCCAACTGCCCTGTAGCGTCCTTCACGAGCATCCTCCACAGAGGCCGATCTTGACACCGCTGGTACCAGTCATCGGCAAGTCCACTCAGCTCCACGTCCCCGTGTACCACGTCACTCCATCTCTTCTCTAGCCAGTGCCGCGCCCGTTAAGCCCCCTCGATCCGGCCGAACAAAAGCTGTTTAGGCATGCGGTGGCTGGGCATGCGGGTTACATGGCCCAGCCAACGCAGCCTTTCCTGCCCGAGGAGCTCACCGATGGGACCTTGTCCAGATCTCATAAGGATTTGTGAGCTTCTCACACAATCCAGTCTGGTTAAACCCAGGATGGATCGTAGGCAGGCTAGCCTAAATGTTTCTAACCGGCGAAGATGTTCCATTAGGGGGGTCCACGTTTCGCAAGCGTAGAAAAGGGAAGGAACGACTTTGGCTAAGAAGACCTGAAGCTTAGTGCGAAGCGACAGACCAGGTAGCTTCCACACAGCTTTACGCAACCGATGAAAAGATATTGCTGCTCGACTGATTCGGAGTGAGACCTCTGCTGTTAAACTGGAGCCGGTCATAACCATACTGTCCAGGTATGGGAAACTCTCCACTCTCTCCACAACTGCCCCATCACCGATTGGGAGTTGTGGGGGTGGAGTGTCCGATGGAACAAAATACCCAGGCAGGTGCTTAGTTTTGGTGGGGCTGATGGTAAGGCCCCATCTCTTAGTGGCACGCTCCAGTCTCAGCAGCAGCGTCTCCAATTCCTCCTCTGAATGAGCAGCTATTACCAAATCATCGGCATACATAACGTGGTTGAGCAATAGGGAGCCATCCCTTGACTGCACCCGGGCATCGATCAGCCTCCCATTATATCGTACCAAATGGAAATTCCCCTGGTACAGCTATTGAAGGCTTCACGAACTACGTGGTCAAAATAGATGTTAAATAATGTGGGAGCCAGAGGACATCCTTGTCGCACCCCAAGGTGTACAGGGAATGGCTCTGACTCTCGGCCACGTAATTTTACCCGGGCCCGCTCACCATCATGAAGGTCCTTAATGATCGTGAGCAGAGGGTCATTGACTCCGAAAGCACTAAGAACAACCCAGAGCCCAGGCCTACTAATGGTATCATAGGCCTTGACCAGGTCAATAAAGCAGAGATGTAGGTCTTGTTGGAATTCGCTACACCTCTGCTGTAGCAGACGGACAGAAAATATAGCATCTGTGCAGGACCGCCCTTTCCTGAAACCGCATTGGGGCTCCGCAAACCTCTCCTCAGCGTGCCTAGCAAGGCGATGTTGAATAATCCTTGCCAGGACCTTTCCTGGCACACTGAGGAGTGAGATGCCCCTGTAGTTGTTACAGTCTGTGCGGTCCCCCTTCTTAAAGAGTGGGACCACCAGGGCATCCTTCCAATCCTGCAGAACCCGTCCAGTGGTCCAGACTGTTGTTATGATGTCATGTAGGGCAGTCTGTGTACAAACGCCACCCTCCCTCAGCATTTCGCTTGGGAGGTCATATCTGCCCGGTGCCTTTCCTGGTCTCAGACTCCGGATCGCCTTCAGTACTTCCTCAACAGATGGCACCTCAGCCAGCCACTCACAGGGGGTGATTTATTCCAATATTTGAGGCACCGCAGCCTCAGCAGGGTTATCCCGACTTTGTGCCGCGATGCTTTCCTGGCAGAGGGATTTCCCCTCCCCCAGGACCTCACAGAAATGCTCAGCAAATCTGCAAACCTGTTCCTGAGGGTCGGAGATTGGATCACCTTTTTCCCCTAATGATGGTAATAGGTGTGGCGCTGAAGGTTACTTTTTTGATGGAGTTAAATAGGGATTTGTGATCGCGGGCCACTGAGGCAGACTCAATCGCCTCAGCAACCCGCGACCACCACCCATCCTTGCAGCGCCTCACGGCTCTCCGAACCTCCGAGCGAATTCTGCGGTAAGCCTCCTCATTCTCTGACGTGGGATGTTGTAGCCGATGAGAGTGGGCCCGTCGCTTTTTCTCAACCATCCTGAACACCTCCTCTGTCAGCCAGGGTCTCTGGGGAGGTCTGGACCGAGTACCCAAAGCAGCCAATGCAGCTGCATGAGTCACAGTCCTAAACCTCGCCCATTTACCCTCGACATCAGGAGGAGTGGGGGGGACGATGCCAACCCCAGCCACAAGATACACACACAGAGATACACACACAGAGATACACACACAGAGAGATGCACACACACAGATACACACACACAGAGATGTCAGCGTTGGAATCAATTTATTTAGACTTGAGGAATCCGATGAGCTATGAAGCTCTTTTTCATTGTGTGTGTACTGCGGGGAGCGGTAGTGCGGCGATTAGCGCGTCGCGCCGGGTTCAGAAACCCGAGTTCGATTCCCGCTCACGGCCACCAACACCACCGGTGACGATTCTCTGAACCGGTCCTGGGGCCTCCCCTAAGTCGACTCAGCCTCAAATGAGTACCTGGTGCGGTGTATTAAACATCGCCACTGGGGAGACAAAGGTGGCCGGGCGTGGTGTTGGCCACCCGCCCCCTCGCGTGCCACAGCGCCGGCCTTCATAGGCGCTGCTGCTCGCTAGCAGCACTTGCCCCCAACAGTCTGTAAAGGCTACACGGGGGACCTTTGTCTTTGTGGCAGCTGTCTCCTCGTGCGTTGCACGACGCAGGTTTGGAGTGGCTGTGCGCTCCACGCTTCGAGACATTCGCTCTGTGCGCTATTTTGCTTACTACCGCATATCAACTATAAACTTTTGATTTATTTTCCCAGTTAAGGGTCCACATGAGCCGCTTAGCTCTTTTTTTGTTCAGAAGCGACCTGGCCATCACAAATGACAGCTCAACGAAGTGGTGGCTTCTTATCATCATCATCACGTGGAAATGTATAGCAGCAGTCAAATAACTCTGAACGCGTGTTTCTAAATGTGGAGGGGAACACCTGGGGGATTGGTAGAAAAATCCACGCGACCACGGGGTTAGGGAGAGACACGCAAATTCAAAATATACAGCAGCAGGCGTCAGGGTCGGGATCGAACCCACGCCCTCCTGTACACCAGGCGAGGTAGTTAACATCTCCTAGCCACCGTGATGATGATGAGAGAGAGAGACACGCAGACTCCAAATATACAGCAGCAGCAGGCGTCAGGGTCGGGATCGAACCCACGACCTCCTGTATACCTAGCGAGGTAGTTAACATCTCCTATCCCAAATCAAATCTTGTATGGTTTCAAACGCTGGGGAGGCTCCGTTGTCTGGAGGCCCATAATGGCCATGTCGGAGACAACTTCTTAAGCCGGCAACCTCTGAGAACGCCGGTTCAATCAGAGCTTGGGTGCGGGTCTCTCTCTCGATGGGTTCATCATGGCCCATGTCAGGCGACACCGTGTGTGAAGTCAGTGGAGCCCTTCAGGTGCCGTAGCGAAAATCAAACGCCAGGTGGCAGCAGACTCACGCGCACGGAAATTAAATCACGAATCCCGTTCAGCCGTCCTTCAGCGCCCCAAATCAATAGAGCGGACAAAACCCATCTTTGCCGAATCGATCTGCCCCTCCGCATTAAAAAAAAAACCCAACACATTGTTTTACACATCCCTTCAGTCACACGGCCCTTCTGAGAGCGCGCACACTGTGGACCCGGTGTCGCGACATCGATCTGAGCACGCCCGACTCCGCCCTAATATCGCGAGACAATCTTTAAAAACAAACTCAAACATTTCTCTGCCGTGCCTTCATTTGTCCGATTCGGAGATTCGCTTCATCGTGGCCTGTATTACATCCAACAACCCCCCTCCCCGCCCCCGTCATAGGAACGTGGAATTTCCAGGGTAACTAATGACGATGGCTGCTTTCGCCCAATGCCAATGCTTGAGCCACCCGGGTTAATGCTGAGCCAGCTACCCCCATGAGCGGCATTTGATTCGGGTAATCGAATTCACGTAATTGCATCACGGCGCCTGTGCAGAATTGGGATCGCAAAGATCCCCTGTGTAGCCTCTAGCAGACTGTTGGGGCAAGTGCTGTTAGCGAGAAGCACCTACGAAGGCCGGCACGGCACACGAGGGGGTGGGTGGCCAGCACCACGCCCGACCGCCTTTGTCTCCCCCAGTGGCGATGTTTACTACACACCGCACCAGGCACTCATTTGAGGGGAGGCCCAGGACCGGTTCAGATCATCGTCACTGGTGTTAGCCGTGAGCGGGAATCGTAGTGCAGCGTAGCGCTAAACACTACACCACCGCTCCCCACCATGTCACACACAGACACACACACAGACACACACAGACACACAAAAAAACAAAGATCCCCCATATAGCCTTAACAGACTGTAGGGGCAAGTGCTGTTAGCGAGCACCTATGAAGGCCGGAACGGTACACGAGGGGGTGGGTGGCCAGCACCACGCCCGACCGCCTTTGTCTCCCTAGTGGCGATGTTTACACACCGCACCAGGTACTCATTTGAGGCTGAGTCGACCTAGGGGAGGCCCGGGACCGGTTCAGATAATCGTCACTGGTGTTGGCCGTGAGCGGGAATCGAACCCGGGTCGCCAGGTTCATAGCGCAGCGCGCTAACCGCTACACTATCGCTCCCCACAAAAAAAAAAACACACAGACACACACACACAGACACACACACAGACAAACACACACAGACACACACACAGACAAACACACACACAACAACAACAACCACAACCGCCATTCGCCACGAAGTGGCGGTGACGTCACCACGACGCTTGTGCCAGGCTATGTGCACCCTGAGGCCACGTGAAGTGTCGAACGCCCGCTGGCAGGAGGTCACGGGGCAAGACCCAGGTGCCACGGGTCGACTGACTGAGATGACTGGCTGATGCACCACCTGTGCCCCCTACTGTGCCAACCTGCTGTGCTTTAGCCACCCGGCGCTCCGCTCGTTGTTCTGAGCGTCGCTCTTCCGCCCTCCGTTGTTGTTGGAGGGCGACTGCCTCCAACTGCCCAGTAGCATCCTTCACGAGCCTCCTCCACAGAGGCCGATCTTGACACCGCTGGTACCAGTCATCGGCAAGTCCACTCAGCTGCACGTCCTCCCGTACCACATCACTCCATCTCTTCTCTAGCCCGTGCCGCGCCCGCTTAGCCCGCACAATCCGGCCAAACAAAAGCTGTTTCGGCATGCGGTGGCTGGGCATGCGGGCTACATGACCCAGCCATCGCAGCTTTGCCTGCCGGAGGAGCTCACTGATGGGACACTGCCCAGATCTTTCAAGAATTTGTGAGCTCCTCACACAATCCAGTCTGGTTAAACCCAGGATGGATCGTAGGCAGGCCAGCCTAAATGTTTCTAACCGGCGAAGATGTTCCATTAGGGGGGTCCACGTTTCGCAAGCGTAGAGAAGGGAGGGAATGACCGTGGCCGAGAAGACCTGAAGCTTAGTGCGGAGTGACAGACCAGGTAGCTTCCACACAGCGTTACGCAACCGATGAAAAGATATTGCCGCTCGACTGATTCGGAGTGAGACCTCTGCTGTTAAACTGGAGCCAGTCATAAGCACATTGCCCAGGTATGGGAAACTCTCCACTCTCTCCACAACTGCCCCATCACCGATTGGGAGTTGTGGGGGTGGAGTGTCTGATGGTACAAAATACCCAGGCAGGTGCTTAGTTTTGGTGGGGCTGATGGTAAGGCCCCACCTCTTAGTGGCACGCTCCAGTCTCAGCAGCAGCGTCTCCAACTCCTCCTCTGACTGAGCAGCTATTACCAAATCATCAGCATACATAACGTGGTTGAGCAATAGGGAGCCATCCCTTGACCGCACCCGGGCATCGATAAGCCTCCCATTATATCTGTACCATATGGAGATTCCCCCGGTACAGCTATTGAAGGCTTCACGAACTACGTGGTTAAAATAGATGTTAAATAATGTGGGAGCCAGTGGACATTCCTGTCGCACCCCAAGGTGTACAGGGAATGGCTCTGACTCCCGGCCACCTAGTTTTACCCGGGCCCGCTCACCATCATGAAGGTCCTTAATGATCGTGAGCAGAGGGTCAGGTGCTCCAAAAGCACGAAGAACGACCCAGAGCCCAGGCCTACTGATGGTATCATAGGCCTTGACCAGGTCAATGAAGCAGAGATGTAGGTCTTGCTGGAATTCCCTACACCTCTGCTGTAGCAGACAGACAGAAAATATGGCATCTGTGCAGGACCGCCCTTTCCTGAAACTGCATTGGGGCTCCGCAAGCCTCTCCTCAGTGTGCCTGGCAAGGCGATGCTGAATAATCCTTGCCAGGACCTTTCCCGGCACACTGAGGAGTGAGATGCCCCTGTAGCTGTTACAGTCTGTGCGTTCTCCCTTCTTAAAAAGGGGGACCACCAGGGCATCCTTCCAATCCTGCGGAACCCATCCAGTGGTCCAGACTGTTGTTATGATGTCATATAGGGCAGTCTGTGCACAAACGCCACCCTCCCTCAGCATTTCGCTTGGGAGATCATCTCTGCCCGCTGCCTTTCCTGGTCTCAGACTCCGGATCGCCTTCAATACTTCCTCAGCAGATGGCACCTCAGCCAGCCACTCACAGGGGGTGACTTCTTCCAATATTTGAGGCACCGCAGCCTCAGCAGGGTCATCCTCAATTTGTGCCACGATGTTTTCCTGGCTGAGGGATTTTCCCTCCCCCAGGACCTCACAGAAATGCTCAGCAAATCTGCGAACCTGTTCCTGGGGGTCGGAGATTGGATCACCGTTTTTTTCCTCTAATGATGGTAATAGGTGTGGCGCTGCAGGTTACTTTTTGATGGAGTTAAATAGAGATTTGTGATCACGGGCCACTGAGGCAGACTCCATCTCCTCAGCAACCTGCGACCACCACCCATCCTTGCAGCGCCTCACGGCTCTCCGAACCTCCGAGGGAAGCCTGCGGTAAGCCTCCTCATTCTCTGACGTGGGATTCTGTAGCCGATGACAGTGGGCCTGTCGCTTTTTCTCAACCATCCTGAACACCTCCTCTGTCAGCCAGGGTCTCTGGGGAGGTCTGGACCGTGTACCCAAAGCAGCCATTGCAGCTGCATGAGTCACAGTCCTAAACTTCGCCCATTTACCCTCGACATCAGGAGGAGTCGGGGACGATGCCAATCCCAGCCGCAAGCGATGATGAAATTCTCGCTTGCAACTTTCATCAGATAACTGAGACCAGGCCACTTTATGTTGGAATGGGGTCCTGGGTGTACACCCACCACCGGAGTGGAAGAATGGCAGGCACATCTTACAGATGACTAGTCGATGGTCAGAGGGCAGATCAGCTCCACAGTAGGTCCTGGTGTCAAGGACATGGGCTCGCATTCGCTGGTCCATCACTATGTAGTCCAGGAGATGTTCTTGCTTGGACCCGGCATGCATCCATGATGTTGTGTGGATGCGCCGATGCCGGAACAGCGTGTTGGTAATTACAAGCCCATGGGTTGCACAAAAATCTAGCAGCCTCCTACCGTTGTTATTGAGCTGATCTGGCCCATGCCCTCCAATCACTCCAGACCAGGTGCCAGTATCATGACCAACTCGGGCATTGAAGTCACCCAACATGATGACTCTATCCCGAGGGGCCACTTTAGCCAGCACCTGTGACAGGAGGTCATAGAAGGCATCTGACTCATCGGCTTTGCCTGCATCCCTCCACGGATGTTCATCTTCGGTGGGGGCATAAGTAACCACGACCACCATTCCTCGCCTCCGGTTGATGGGAAGGCGAGCCCAAAGTAGCCTGGGGCTTACAGCTTCCCACACCTCACCGCCACGCTCCCACGCCCCCTTCATTCTTTTGTTCAAAAAAAGAGCCACACCCTGTTGTTTGGCAGTCTGCTGCCCCGAGTAGAGGACTGTCCACCCCTCATGGTGGCAGGAGCCAGAGCCGGTCCACCGGACCTCCTGAATGCCGCATAGATCCAGGCGGTACCGGTCCAGCTCCCGACAGAGGAGTGGCAGCCTCTCCTCTGCAGTGAGCGTTCGAACATTCCACATTTCAATCTCCTGGCTCCGCCAATTGGGGTTTGGCCAGGAGACGTCATAGACGCCTGGCCCCCCGGGGCCTCCGGCACAAGCTTATTAGTTACATATTTCAGTTTAACTCGTGGTTTCGTGGTAATTAATTGAAGGTGGAGGGGTTACCAGCCCCTCGCACCCGTCCAGAGCCCCCGTTTAGCCCCTGTGGTGGACACATATGCCATGAGGGGAGGAGCCAATCAAAATTGGATCTCCCCCCACAGCACTGTCCACGACAGAGTTGCCCATCCGGCACCGCGACACACAGACACACAGACACACAGACACACAGACACACAGACACACAGACACACAGACAGACACACAGACACACAGACACACAGACACACAGACAGACACACAGACACACAGACAGACACACAGACACACAGACAGACACACAGACACACAGACAGACACACAGACACACAGACAGACACACAGACACACAGACACACAGACAGACACACAGACACACAGACAGACACACAGACAGACACACAGACACACAGACACACAGACACACAGACAGACAGACACACAGACACACAGACACACAGACACACACAACGGTAACGGTACACGAGCGGGTGGGTGGCCAGCACCACGCCCGACCGCCTTTATCTCCCTAGTGGCAATGTTTACACACTGTACCAGGTACTCATTTGAGGCTGAGTCGACCTAAGGGAGGCCCGGGACCGGTTAAGATAATCGTCACTGGTGTTGGCCGTGAGCGGGAATTTAACCCGTGTCGCCAGGTTCGTAGCGCAGCGCGCTAACCGCTACACTATCGCTCCCCACACACAGACACACACACACAGACACACACAGACACACACACAGACACACACACATAGACACACACAGACTCACACAGACGCACACAGACACACACACACATACACACACAGACAGACAAAGACACACACACAGACACACACACAGACTCACACAGATGCACACAGACACACACACAGACACATACACAAACACATACACACACAAACACACACTGATACACACAGACGCACATAGCCCTCCTCCTGGCCCACTAATGCCCTCAGGGCAGTTTAGGTGTATGTCTTTCTATGGGTCTCTATGCGTCTCTATGGGTCTTCTTACGTCTCTATAGGTCTCTATGCGTTTAGAGTATTTGGCTGCTGTTATAAATTCCCACGTAGTTCGCCCACTTCGCCGAGCTGCTACGATTTGCCACAGCCACGTGTCGCGTCTACAGCCACGTGTCGCGTCTACAGCCACGTGTCGCGTCTACAGCCACGTGTCGCGTCTACAACAACAAACAAAGGACTGCAGAGCTCAGTGGGGCCTTAGCTGGTAAAATAAAATATTAACACTTTAACATAGCCATTTCCATGCCCTCTAATTTCTCACGTGAACATCACGCTAATCCCTCACATTAACATAGCCACTTCTGTGCCCTCTAATTTCTCACGTGAACATCACGCTAATCCCTCACATTAACATAGCCACTTCCGTGCCCTCTAATTTCTCATGTGAACATCACGCTAATCCCTCACATTAACATAGCCACTTCTGTGCCCTCTAATTTCTCACGTGAACACCATGCTAATCCCTCACATTAACATAGCCACTTCCGTGCCGTCTAATTTCTCACATTAACATCACGCTAATCTCGGCTCTGGCTCCTGCCACCATGAGGGGTGGACAGTCCTCTTCTCGGGGCAGGAGACTGCCAAACAACAGGGTGTGGCTCTTCTTTTGAACAAAAGAATGAAGGGGGCGTGGGAGCGTGGCGGTGAGGTGTGGGAAGCTGTAAGCCCCAGGCTACTTTGGGCTCGCCTTCCCATCAACCGGAGACGAGGAGTGGTGGTCGTGGTTACTTATGCCCCCACCGAAGATGAACATCCGTGGAGGGATGCAGGCAAAGCCGATGAGTCAGATGCCTTCTATGACCTGCTGTCACAGGTGCTGGCTAAAGTGACCCCTCGGGATAGAGTCATCTTGTTGGGTGACTTCAATGCCCGAGTTGGTCATGATGCTGGCACTTGGTCTGGAGTGATTGGAGGGCATGGGCCAGATCAGCTCAATAACAACGGTAGGAGGCTGCTAGATTTTTGTGCAGCCCATGGGCTTGTAATTATCAACACGCTGTTCCAGCATCGGCGCATCCACACAACATCATGGATGCATGCCGGGTCCAAGCAAGGACATCTGCTGGACTACATAGTGACGGACCAGCGGATGCGAGCCCATGTCCTTGACACCAGGACCGACCGTGGAGCTGATCTGCCCTCTGACCATCGACTAGTCATCTGTAAGATGCACCTGCCATTCTTCCACTCCGGTGGTGGGTGTACACCCAGGACCCCATTCCAACCTAAAATGGTCTGGTCTCAGTTATCTGATGAAAGTTGCAAGCGAGAATTTCATCATCGCTTGCGGCTGGGGTTGGCATCGTCCCCCACTCCTCCAGATGTCGAGGATAAATGGGCGAGGTTTAGGACTGTGACTCATGCAGCTGCAATGGCTGCTTTGGGTACGCGGTCCAGACCTCCTCAGAGACCCTGGCTGACAGAGGAGATGTTCAGGATGGTTGAGAAAAAGCGACAGGCCCACTGTCATCGGCTACAGAATCCACGTCAGAGAATGAGGAGGCTTACCGCAGCCTTCGCTCGGAGGTTCAGAGAGCCGTGAGGCGCTGCAAGGATGGGTGGTGGTCGCGGGTTGCTGAGGAGATGGAGTCTGCCTCAGTGGCCCGTGATCACAAATCTCTATTTAACTCCATCAAAAAAGTAACCTGCAGCGCCACACCTATTACCATCATTAGGGGAAAAAATGGTGATCCAATCTCCGACCCCCAGGAACAGGTTTGCAGATTTGCTGAGCATTTCTGTGAGGTCCTGGGGGAGGGGAAATCCCTCAGCCAGGAAAACATCGTGGCACAAAGTGGGGATGACTCTGCTGAGGCTGCGGTGCCTCAAATATTGGAAAAAGTCACCCCCTGTGAGTGGCTGGCTGAGGTGCGATCGGTTGAGGAAGTATTGAAGGCGATCCGGAGTCTGAGACCAGGAAAGGCAGCGGGCAGAGATGATCTCCCAAGCGAAATGCTGAGGGAGGGTGGCGTTTGTGCACAGACTGCTCTATATGACATCATAACAACAATCTGGACCACTGGACGGGTTCTGCAGGATTGGAAGGATGCCCTGGTGGTCCCCCTCTTTAAGAAGGGGGACCGCACAGACTGTAACAACTACAGAGGCATCTCACTCCTTAGTGTGCCGGGAAAGGTCCTGGCAAGGATTATTCAACATTGCCTTGCCAGGCACGCTGAGGAGAAACTTGCGGAGCCCCAATGCGGTTTCAGGAAAGGGCGGTCCTGCACAGATGCCATATTTTCTGTCCGTCTGCTACAGCAGAGGTGTAGGGAATTCCAACAAGACCTACATCTCTGCTTTATTGACCTGGTCAAGGCCTATGATACCATCAGTAGGCCTGGGCTCTGGGTTGTTCTTCGTGCTTTTGGAGTTCCTGACCCTCTGCTCACGATCATTAAGGACCTTCATGATGGTGAGCGCGCCCGGGTAAAACTACGTGGCCGGGAGTCAGAGCCATTCCCTGTACACCTTGGGGTGCGACAGGGATGTCCTCTGGCTCCCACATTATTTAACATCTATTTTGACCATGTAGTTCGTGAAGCCTTCAATAGCTGTACCGGGGGAATCTCCATATGGTGCAGATGTAATGGGAGGCTGATCGATGCCCGGGTGCGGTCAAGGGATGGCTCCCTATTGCTCAACCACGTTATGTATGTCGATGATTTGGTAATAGCTGCTCATTCAGAGGAGGAGTTGGAGACGCTGCTGCTGGGACTGGAGCGTGCCACTAAGAGATGGGGCCTTACCATCAGCCCCACCAAAACTAAGCACCTGCCTGGGTATTTTGTACCATCGGACACTCCACCCCCACAACTCCCAATCGGTGATGGGGCAGTTGAGGAGAGAGTGGAGAGTTTCCCATACCTGGGCAGTGTGCTTATGACCGGCTCCTGTTTAACAGCAGAGGTCTCACTCCGAATCAGTCGAGCGGCAACATCTTTTCATTGGTTGCGTAACGCTGTGTGGAAGCTACCTGGTCTGTCGCTCCGCACTAAGCTTCAGGTCTTCTCGGCCACGGTCATTCCCTCCCTTCTCTACGCTTGCGAAGCGTGGACCCCCCTAATGGAACATCTTCGTCGGTTAGAAACATTTAGGCTAGCCTGCCTACGATCCATCCTGGGTTTAACCAGGCACGGTCCCATCGGTGAGCTCCTCCGGCAGGCAAGGCTGCGTTGGCTGGGTCATGTAGCCCGCATGCCCAGCCACCGCATGCCTAAACAGCTTTTGTTCGGCCGGATCGAGGGGGCTTTACGGGCGCGGCACGGGCTAGATAAGAGATGGAGTGATGTGCTACAGGAGGACGTGGAGCTGAGTGGACTTGCCGATGACTGGTACCAGCGGTGTCAAGATCGGCCTCTGTGGAGGAGGCTCGTGAAGGACGCTACTGGGCAGTTGGAGGCAATCGCTCTCCAACAACAACGGAGGGCGGAGGAGCGACGCTCACAACAACGAGCGGAGCGCCGGGTGGCTAAAGCACAGCAGGTTGGTACAGTAGGGGGCACAGGTGGTGCACCACCCAGTCATCTCAGTCAGTCGACCCATGGCACCTGGGTCTGCCCCGTGACCTCCTGCCCGCGGGCGTTCGACACTTCACGTGGCCTCAAGGTGCACATGGCCTGGCACAAGCGTCATGGTGACGTCACCGCCACTTAGTGGCGAATGGCGGTTGTTGTTGTTGTGTATTGTGCTGTATTGTGTGTGTGTGTTGTGCTGTATTGTGTGTGTGGTGTGCTGTATTGTGGGTGCGTGCGTGTGTGTGTATCTGTGCGTGTGTTGTGCTGTATTGTGGGTGTGTGTGTATCTGGGTGTGTGTTGTATTGTGGGTGCGTGCGTGTGTGTGGGAAGCGGTAGTGTAGCGGTTAGCGCGCTGCGCTACGAACCTGGCGACCCGGGTTCGATTCCTGCTCACGACCAACACCCAGTGACGATTATCTGAACCGGTCTTGGGCCTCCCCTAGTTCGACTCAGACTCATATGAGCACCTGGTGCGGTGTGTAAACATCGCCACTGGGGAGACAAAAGCGGCCGAGCGTGGTGCTGGCCACCCACCCCCTCGTGTGCAGTGCCGGCCTTCATACAGTGAGGGAAAAAAAGTATTTGAGCCCCTGCTGATTTTGTACGTTTGCCCACTGACAAAGAAATAATCAGTCTATAACTTTAATGGTAGGGTTATTTGAACAGTGAGAGACAGAATAACAAAAACATCCAGAAAAACGCATGTCAAAAATGGTATAAATTGATTTGCATTTTAATGAGGCAAATAAGTATTTGACCCCCTCTCCATCAGAAAGATGTCTGGCTCCCAGGTGCCTTTTATACAGGTGACGAGCTGAGATTAGGAGCACACTCTTAAAGGGAGTGCTCCTAATCTCAGCTTGTTACCTGTATAAAAGACACCTGTCCACAGACGCAATCAATCAGATTTCGAAATCTCCACCATGGCCAAGACCAAAGAGCTCTCCAAGGATGTCAGGGACAAGATTGTAGACCTACACAAGGCTGGAATGGGCTACAAGACCATTGCCAAGCAGCTTGGTGAGAAGGTGACAACAGTTGGTGCGATTATTCGCAAATGGAAGAAACACAAAATAACTGTCAATCTCCCTCAGCCTGGGGCTCCATGCAAGATCTCACATCGTGGAGTTGTAATGATCATGAGAACGGTGAGGAATCAGCCCAGAACTACACGGGAGGATCTTGTCAATGATCTCAAGGCAGCTGGGACCATAGTCACCAAGAAAACAATTGGTAACACACTACGCCGTGAAGGACTGAAATCCTGCAGCGCCCGCAAAGTCCCCCTGCTCAATAAAGCACATATACATGCCCGTCTGAAGTTTGCCAATGAACATCTGAATGATTCAGAGGACAACTGGGTGAAAGTGTTGTGGTCAGATGAGACCAAAATGTAGCTCTTTGGCATCAACTCAACTCGTCGTGTTTGGAGGAGGAGGAGGAGGAGGAGGAATGCTGCCTATGACCCCAAGAACACCATCCTCACCGTCAAACATGGAGTTGGAAACATTATGCTTTGCGGGTGTTTTTCTGCTAAGGGGACAGGACAACTTCACCGCATCAAAGAGACGATAGACGGAGCCATGTACCGTCAAATCTTGGGTGAGAACCTCCTTCCCTCAGCCAGGGCATTGAAAATGGGTCGTGGATGGGTTTTCCAGCATGACAATGACCCAAAACACACGACCAAGGCAACAAAGGAGTGGCTCAAGAAGAAGCACATTAAGGTCCTGGAGTGGCCTAGCCAGTCTCCAGACCTTAATCCCATAGAAAATCTGTGGAGGGAGCTGAAGGTTCGAGTTGCCAAACGTCAGCCTCGAAACCTTAATGACTTGGAGAAGATCTGCAAAGAGGAGTGGGACAAAATCCCTCCCGAGATGTGTGCAAACCTGGTGGCCAACTACAAGAAACGTCTGACCTCTGTGATTGCCAACAAGGGTTTTTACCATCAAGTATTAAGTAATGTTTTGCAGAGGGGTCAAATACTTATTTCCCTCATTAAAATGCAATCAATTTATAACATTTTTCACATGCGTCTTTCTGGATTTTGTTGTTGTTATTCTGTCTCTCACTGTTCAAATAAACCTACCATTAAAATTATAGACTGATCATTTCTTTGTCAGTGGGCAAACGTACAAAATCAGCAGGGGCTCAAATACTTTTTTCCCTCACTGTAATATTGGGGCGGGGGACAGTTTGAGCATATTTGAATATTGGGGGGGATGTGTCCCCGTAATTATAATATATATTATAAATACGGCCTTGCTTTCTATGATTCTCTATGTGTCTCTATGCGTCTCTGTGTATCTCTGTGGGTCTGTATGTATCTTTGTGGCTCTCTATGTGCCTCTGTGGGTCTCTATGTGTCTCTATGCGTCTCTGTGTATCTCTGTGGGTCTGTATGTATCTCTGTAGCTCTCTATGTGCCTCTGTGGGTCTCTATGTGTCTCTATGCATCTCTGTGTATCTCTGTGGGTCTGTATGGATCTCTGTGGCTCTCTATGTGCCTATGTGGGTCTATATGTCTTTGTCCGTCTCTGCGTATCTCTGTGGGTCTGTATGTATCTCTGTGGCTCTCTATGTACCTATGTGGGTCTATATGTGCCTTTGTGCGTCTCTGCGTATCTCTATGCTTTCAGATTATTAGGCTGCTGATATAAATTTCCACGTGACGCCGATGAGACCACTTTGTTGAGCTGATATAATTTGTGATAGCCAGGCCGCTTCTGCAATAAAACAAAGCTGCTATATATAACTCAGTTGGGGCTTTACCCATTAAAATAAAAAAAATAAAAATTTTCGTAGAAAAAAAAAAGAAGACATCTGGAGCCAACATCCAGGCGAACGGTTCAGATTGCACGGTCGGCTCGCAAAGGCTCCTAAACATCGCGGTGCAAAGCAGATCTTTGTCTGTGGCAACAGCCGCCAATCGAACTATTTAGGAGCTCTTGCGACGCGTTACGCAGAGGCCTCAGTGCCGGAATAAGCTAGTGCCGGGGCCTGTAGCATTACGTTATAAAGGGGCCCTAAATAAAAAAAAACACGCGTAAATATTAAAACACAACTTTTTTACCTGCACTGTAAAGCTATTGCATTTTTTCATTTGCTATACAGCCCAGATAATACGACAAATCGCTAACCTTAAACACCCGGCCGTTCGTAAAAGTCGAAGGCGGTATAGTACTATAGCGATAGAGCAAGTGCAGAATCACTGAACCGGAATTGATAGCTTGAAAGCGTTTAGCGCGGGTCCCGTAGCATGCGTAGCTACTTGTGCTACCACGAGAATCCCTCACTGAGAGGCCCCCGTGTTCTGCCATGACCCAGTTTACACGGCCCCGCCGTCACGGTCGTCCATAGCGGGGGTGGGGGAGGGGTGCCCCCCCCCCCCAAGTTCGGGGCCCAGGGCGGTCGTCTCGATTGTCTCGTAGCCCACCCAGGGGCAACAACGGCTCATCCCCTGCCCCCATCCGCGAAGCCCCAACCGCGCCGCTCTCAAACCGGGCGAGGACAGCCCCGCGGCATTCATGGGTTTCGTGCATTCGATCTTCCACTCATTTTTCAGAAGTGGGGGGTGGGGGGGACACTCTCAGTGTGAGAGTCGCTCAACTGTGGACTGTCTTCAGTCAGAGGCGTCCCTTCGGGGGAGGGTGGAGGCTGACTGGCCCGGGCCCCGCACTTTGGGGGGGGCCCACAGCCACCCCACCTCACCCCCACCACGGGCCTCTATGTCCAGTATCTCTGTCGGTTAACGAATACGTTTAATCAGTTTTGGTTGCGCGATCCTAATCGCACCACCATCTCTTCGATGTCCACGTATCTTCGTGCATCTCTATACATTTGTCGTGACGTATATTGGGTCACTACGGCGTTTAGCGCCAGCTACTGATAAAAGTGTGGAGCTGCGAGTGTTGGAGCCTCTCGCCGGCACCGGGGTGTGCTACGGCATGGAAAGGGGGCCCTAGGGGACGTAGTTCTGGTGACCGTTAGAGAGGGGGCTGTGAGAATGTGACAGGTGGTTGATCCTGAGAGGGACAGCTGGTGTGGGGCCCAGAGCCTTCTGGGAAGATCCGGAAGGGGGCGGGGCCGAGGGCGGAGCCAGGCCACGCTCAGGGGATATAAAAAAAACTTTTTTTAAAATACGCTTTTATGAAATGTACCATACTAGTAATGGCAGAACTCCACAACTCCAGGAAGTGGCCGCAAAGCTTGCAATAACGTAAGGGACCGTGGCCAATTACAGTCAACGTCAGTTGACCGTGGACAATTAGACCCAAACCGAAACTTAACATATAAAAAAGAACGTTTAAAAATATATATTTTTTACGATAGAATATAGTATTGTCATCAGTATGACATAAGTATACCGAGTTTGCAGTCGATACCACATTGGGAAGGGGGTTAAAATTGAGTCACAAGATTGAGGATACAACAACGACAACAGAGTGAGTTAAACGAAATCGTGTAATAAGGGGTTCCTGAGCTGCCTCCCAAGTTCAAGTGTCTGCCTCCTGTGGAACCCACTACACATTTCTACGGATCTCTATGCGTGCCTCTATGAGTCTCTTTATATGGGTTTATAGTTTATACTATAGGGCCCATCATTTGGGTTGCATTGTCACGATCACTCTCTGGCTCATTTCGTTTGCTTGTTAAAGTGTTACGTATCTCTACGGGTCTCCATGTATCCTTATGAGAAGTCCCTATATGGCCGTGTCTATGACATGTATCCCTATGAGAAGTCTCTATATGGCTGTGTCTATGACATGTATCCCTATGAGAAGTCTCTATATGGCTGTGTCTATGACATGTATACCAATGAGAAGTCTCTATATGGCCGTGTCTATGACATGTATCCCTATGAGAAGTCTCTATATGGCTGTGTCTATGACATGTATCCCTATGAGAAGTCTCTATATGGCCGTGTCTATGACAGGTATCCCTATGAGAAGTCTCTATATGGCCGTGTCTATGACATGTATCCCTATGAGAAGTCTCTATATGGCCGTGTCTATGACATGTATCCCTATGAAAAGTCCATATATGGCCGTATCTATGACATGTTTCCCTATAAGAAGTCTCTATATGGCCGTGTCTATGACATGTATCCCTATGAGAAGTCTCTATATGGCTGTGTCTATGACATGTATCCCTATGAGAAGTCTCTATATGGCCGTGTCTATGACATGTATCCCAATGAGAAGTCTCTATATGGCCGTGTCTATGACATGCATCCCTATGAGAAGTCTCTATATGGCCGTGTCTATGACATGTATCCCTATGAGAAGTCTCTATATGACTGTGTCTATGACATGTATCCTATGAGAAGTCTCTATATGGCCGTGTCTATGACATGTATCCCTATGAGAAGTCTCTATATGACTGTGTCTATGACATGTATCCCTATGAGAAGTCTCTATGGCTGTGTCTATGACATGTATTCCTATGAGAAAGTCTCTATATGGCTGTCTATGACATGTATCCCTATGAGAAGTCTCTATATGGCCGTGTCTATGACATGTATCCCTATGAGAAGTCTCTATATGGCCATGTCTATGACATGTATTCCGATGAGAAGTCTCTATATGGCCATGTCTATGACATGTATCCCTATGAGAAGTCTCTATATGGCCGTGTCTATGACATGTATCCCTATGAGAAGTCTCTAAATGGCTGTGTCTATGACATGTATCTTTATGAGAAGTCCCTATATGGCTGTCTATGACATGTATCCCGATGAGAAGTCTCTATATGGCCGTGTCTATGACATGTATCCCGATGAGAAGTCTCTATATGGCCATGTCTATGACATGTATCCCGATGAGAAGTCTCTATATGGCCATGTCTATGACATGTATCGCTATGAGAAGTCTCTATATGGCCGTGTCTATGACATGTATCCCGATGAGAAGTCTCTATATGGCCATGTCTATGACATGTATCCCGATGATAAGTCTCTATATGGCTGTGTCTATGACATGTATCCCTATGAGAAGTCTCTATATGGCCATGTCTATGACATGTATCGCTATGAGAAGTCTCTATATGGCCGTGTCTATGACATGTATCCCGATGAGAAGTCTCTATATGGCCATGTCTATGACATGTATCCCGATGATAAGTCTCTATATGGCCGTGTCTATGACATGTATCGCTATGAGAAGTCTCTATATGGCCATGTCTATGACATGTATCCCGATGAGAAGTCTCTATATGGCCATGTCTATGACATGTATCCCGATGAGAAGTCTCTATATGGCCATGTCTATGACATGTATCCCGATGAGAAGTCTCTATATGGCCATGTCTATGACATGTATCCCTATGAGAAGTCTGTATATGGTCGTGTCTATGACATGTATCGCTATGACTAATGGATCGGCACGGCGCATAAAGGGGGTGGGTGGAACAACACCACCCCCGGCCGCCTTTGTCTCCCCCAGTGGCGATGTTTACCACACACACCGCACCGGAAACTCATTTGAGGCTGAGTCGACCTTGGGGAGGCCCAGAACCGGTTGAGATAATCGTCACCGGGTGTTGGCCGTGAGCGGGAATCCAACTCGGGTCACAGCCGGGTTCGAAACCACTACAGAGACAAAGATCCCCCGTGTAGCCTTTAACGGACTGTAGGGGCAAGTGCTGTTAAGCGAGTACCTGTGAATGCAGACCACGGCACACGAGGGGGTGGGTGGCCAGCACCACGGCCGGCCGCCTTTGTCTCTCCCAGTGGCGATGTTTACTACACACCGCACCAGGCCTCGGGGGAGGTTCAGAACCGGTTCAGATAATCGTCACCGGGTGTTGGCCGTGAGCGGGAATCGAACTCGGGTCACCGAGTTCCGTGTCGCAACGTGGGACGCTAACCGCTGCACCACCGCTCCCCACACGCCACACACACGCACGCATATATATAATGCGTGTGGTGCATCGAACACAGCGGGAAACATTGTTTATATTGATTTATTTATTACAGTTTTCACGTAGGCAAACGCAAAATTACAATGATGTCGTTTTACGCTGCGAGGATGCGCGCACGCACAAAGGGGGGGGGGGGGGGGGGACACACGACGGGGAGATACAGGGGGGCACGGATCATGTTGCAAAATAATAATATCACCACCCACCACGCCCTAGCTCCCCTCTCGTCCACCTACCTACCCCACTTCCATCTCACCACCCTACCTACCTACCCCCCCCCAACTCCCATCTCACCACCCTGCCTACCTACCCCCCCCAACTCCCATCTCACCACCCTGCCTACCTACCCCCCCCAACTCCCATCTCACCACCCTGCCTACCTACCCCCCCAACTCCCATCTCATCACCCTGCCTACCTACCCCCCCCAACTCCCATCTCACCACCCTGCCTACCTACCCCCCCAACTCCCATCTCACCACCCTGCCTACCCCCCCCCCAACTCCCATCTCACCACTCTGCCTACCTACCCCCCCCCCCAACTCCCATCTCACCACCCTGCCTATCTACCCCCCCCAACTCCCATCTCACCACCCTGGCTACCTACCCCCCCCCAACTCCCATCTCACCACTCTGCCTACCTACCCCCCCCCAACTCCCATCTCACCACCCTGCCTACCTACCCCCCCCACAACTCCCATCTCACCACTCTGCCTACCTACCCCCCCCCCAACTCCCATATCACCACCCTGCCTACCCTCCCCTCAACTCCCATCTCACCACCCTGCCTACCTACCCCCCCCCAACTCCCATCTCACCACCCTGCCTACCCCCCCCCCCAACTCCCATCTCACCACCCTGCCTACCCCCCCCAAATCCCATCTCACCACTCTGCCTACCTACCCCCCCCCAAACTCCCATCTCACCACCCTGCCTACCCCCCCCCAACTCCCATCTCACCACCCTGCCTACCTACCCCCCCCCAACTCCCATCTCATCACCCTGCCTACCCCCCCAACTCCCATCTCACCACCCTGCCTACCTACCCCCCCCAACTCCCATCTCATCACCCTGCCTACCCCCCCCCCAACTCCAATCTCACCACCCTGCCTACCTACCCCCCCCCCCCAACTCCCATCTCACCACCCTGCCTACCTACCCCCCCCCCCCAACTCCCATCTCATCACCTTGCCTACCCCCCCCAACTCCCATCTCACCACCCTGCCTACCTACCCCCCCCCAACTCCCATCTCACCACCCTGCCTACCTACCCCCCCCCCAACTCCCATCTCACCACCCTGCCTACCTACCCCCCCCCCCCCAACTCCCATCTCATCACCTTGCCTACCCCCCCCAACTCCCATCTCACCACCCTGCCTACCTACCCCCCCCAACTCCCATCTCACCACCCTGCCTACCTACCCCCCAACTCCCATCTCACCACCCTGCCTACCTACCTACCCCCCCCAGCTCCCATCTCACCACCCTGCCTACCCCCCCCCAACTCCCATCTCACCACCCTGCCTACCCCCCCCCAACTCCCATCTCACCACCCTGCCTACCCCCCCCCCCAACTCCCATCTCACCACCCTGCCTACCCCCCCCAACTCCCATCTCACCACCCTGCCTACCCCCCCCCCAACTCCCATCTCACCACCCTGCCTACCCCCCCCCCAACTCCCATCTCACCACCCTGCCTACCTACCCACCCCAACTCCCATCTCACCACCCTACCTACCCCCCCCCCAACTCCCATCTCACCACCCTGCCTACCCCCCCCCCAACTCCCATCTCACCACCCTGCCTACCTACCCCCCAACTCCCATCTCACCACCCTGCCTACCTACCCCCCAACTCCCATCTCACCACCCTGCCTACCTACCCCCCAACTCCCATCTCACCACCCTGCCTACCTACCCCCCCCAACTCCCATCTCACCACCCTGCCTACCTACCCACCCCAACTCCCATCTCACCACCCTACCTACCTACCCCCCAACTCCCATCTCACCACCCTGCCTACCCCCCCCCCCCAACTCCCATCTCACCACCCTGCCTACCTACCCCCCAACTCCCATCTCACCACCCTGCCTACCTACCCACCCCAACTCCCATCTCACCACCCTACCTACCTACCCACCCCAACTCCCATCTCACCACCATGCCTACCCCCCCACCCCAACTCCCATCTCACCACCCTGCCTATCCCCCCACCCCAACTCCCATCTCACCACCCTACCTACCTACCCACCCCAACTCCCATCTCACCACCCTACCTACCCCCCCCAACTCCCATCTCACCACCCTGCCTACCTACCCACCCCAACTCCCATCTCACCACCCTGCCTACCTACCTACCCACACCCCCCCCCCCCAACTCCCATAACGAAGTCAGCCGGCGAGCCCGAGTTGGCTTATCCCTGCCCCACGGCACGACTGTACATCTGAGCCGGTCCCGCCTGGGCCTCCCCCTAGGTCGACTCGGCCCTAAAGAAAGAAAGAGCACTTGTACCCGGTGCGGCGGTGTGTGGCAAACACGTCGGCAAACCGGGGAAGACAAAGGCGGACCGAGGCGCGGGGTTGACCACCCCGCCCAACTTTTTCGTAGGAATGTTGTGCCGGCTTTGCGACTAAAAGACAAAGATCCCCCGTGTAGCCTTAGCAGACTGTAGGGGCAAGTGCTGTTGGCGAGCAGCACCTATGAAGGCCGGCACTGTGGCACACGAGGGGGTGGGTGGCCAGCACCACGGCCGGCCGCCTTTGTCTCCCCAGTGGCGATGTGTACTACACGCCTCATTTGAGGCCGAGTCGACCTAGGGGAGGCCCAGGACCCGGTTCAAATAATCTTCACTGGTGTTGGCCGTGAGCGGGAATCGAACCCGGGTCATAGCCGGGTTCGGAGCGCGGCGTAGCGCTAACCGCTCCACCACCGCTCACCACCACTACCACCATCAGCTTCTGCGGCCGTCGGGAACGCTCTATTCCTTCCGATATTAGGAAGCCAACGTGGGAGCTACGGACTTCGACATCATCTCAGATCGACAAACTAATTTCTTCAAGAACTGCTTGTTGGTTGTGTTTAGCCTGTTGTCTGTCCCTCGCACCTCCAATCAGCGCGGTTGGCTAGGTAAGGCGCGAAAGAAGTTCAACACACATGCGCACACAACAGCAACTGATCCTTACGGCGGCACCCCGGGGTAACCAAATAATACAAACTGGCCGAGGCAATGAAATATTTTATTTCTGGGACACTATTTTTTCCAGGGGTGTTACTTCACCCCGCCACTGGGGTGACCAATCAATCCGAAATCGGTGCGACACTCCACGACGTCGAAACGCGGCGAGGACGATTGCGCCGAAACCCTGAACGCCCGCACGCACCGTGGGCGGTGCATCGTGAGTACGGCTCGTCGAGATGAGTCGGTTGCCGCATCGCCGACCATCAACGGACCAAAAGTGACCGCGTCACGGACATTGTGCGAGAGACGGGGTACCGCCAATTAGGTTCAATTGCCCCAACAGCCTGTCGGAGGATGTGCGTCGGACCTTCGCTATTTTTTCGCTCGCTCGCTCGCTAATGAACACGGCCTTAATTCAATTACTTCCATATCCCACGATGACCTTATAGCGATAGTGCGTGGGGAAGGGAAAGTGGGTTTGGAATAGGGGGAGGGGGGGGGGTAAGACGTTTGCTACGCGTCACATATTCATTCACGTTCTAATTAATTAGCCCCGCATTTCAACGAGCAAAAAATAATCATCTGCCGCGCCACTCCGGGCCGCGTCCGCCTCGTCCCACCGCACTCCGCCTCGTCGTCTCCGAACGTGGCGGTGCCGGCCGGGGTCCGGGCACCTTTCTCTCACGCGCAACATCGCGACCGGCACGGGTTTGGCCGCGGAAGGAGATCGACCCCGCGGCGCGATGGCAGCGTACGGGGGCTCGCGGGGCTGTCCGCAGTAGTCGGTTCTCGGAAAACTAAAGACGCCGTGCCCTGCGAGCGCGCGGATGTGTGGCGAGCGGTCGTGGCAGCGGTTAGCGCTACGCTGCGCTACGAACCCGGCCATGACCCGAGTTCGATTGCCGCTCGCGGCCAACACCGGCGACGATTATCCGAGCCGGTCCTGGGCATCCCCCCCCCCCCCCTCCCCTAGGTCGACTCGGGCTCAAATGAGTACCCGGTGCGAAAGTCGTAAACATCGCCCACTGGGGGAGACGAAGGCGTGGTGGTGCCGGCCACCCACCACCTCGTGCGCCGTGCCGGCCTTCATAGGCGCTCGCTAACAGCACTTGCCCCAACAGTCCGTTATTTGTTTAAAAAGCCATGGAGTGGCACGCGTCCTTACCGGAGCGACTGGGTACGGTGGTTCACAAGCGGCATCGCATCAGGCAGGTTGGCAGAACCACGACAAAAGGGTCCCTTCGGTCTTGGGCTCTATTTCAGGCTGCTTGATGAATAATAATCATTGTAAGAGTGGATCGAGGAAAGCGAATTCACGCCGACGGATTAAATGAACATAAAAGGGACTCCTCTACTTACCAGAGGTGTCTGTTCGTAAATCGATTTGTTCGCAAGTCCCAACTTTACTGTTGCCGATTCCAAACGCGTTCTACGGCGTGTACACCAAACATGGGGAATGGCTTTACAAGTTGTATAATCTCCCGTAGATGTAGCTGTCACTGGGTTCTTCAAGTTCTACAGATGCAGATGCCACTGGTTCTTCACGTTCTGCAGATGTAGATGTCACTGTTCTTCATGTTCTACAGATGCAGATGCCACTGGTTCTTCACGTTCTGCAGATGTAGATGTCACTGTTCTTCATGTTCTACAGATGCAGATGCCACTGGTTCTTCACGTTCTGCAGATGTAGATGCCACTGGTTCTTCACGTTCTGTAGATGTAGATGCCACTGGTTCTTCACGTTCTACAGATGTAGATGCCACTGGTTCTTCATGTTCTACAGATGCAGATGCCACTGGTTCTTCACGTTCTGCAGATGTAGATGCCACTGGTTCTTCACGTTCTGTAGATGTAGATGCCACCACCGCCATGTATAGCGAGGCGGTTGAACTTACAACTCTCGGTCCGAACAGGCAACTGGACATACGGACCAGATTTGTTCCTATCTCTGAAAGTTCGAAAGTCGACTATTCGTAAGCAGAGGAGTCCGTGTACGTTGCTTTAATTTACACGTTACATTACGTGTGTGAGTATTTTGAACTTCTTTCACGCCGTATTAGGCCAACATGACAGTATACGCTTGTTCGGTGGTAGGCGGTGGTAGGCGGTGGTGGTAGGCCAGGGTAGGTGTTGGTCGTAGGCGGTGGTGGTAGGCCGTGGTGGTAGGTGGTGGTACACGATGGTCGGCGGTGGTGGTAGGTGGTGGTAGGCGGTGGTGGCAGGCCGGGGTAGGCAGTGGTGGTAGGCGATGGTAGGCAGTGGTGGTGGTAGGCGGTGGTGGTAGGTGGTGGTAAGCGATGGTCGGCGGTGGTGATAGGCGATGGTAGGCAGTGGTGGTAGGCGGTGGTAGGCAGTGGTGGTAGGCGGTGGTAGGCGATGGTAGGCGGTGGTGGTGGTAGGCGGTGGTGGTAGGCCAGGGTAGGTGTTGGTCGTAGGCGGTGGTCAGCGGTGGTGATAGGCGATGGCAGGCGGTGGTGGTAGGCCAGGGTAGGTGTTGGTGGCAGGCGGCGGCGGTGGGATGTGCACGCGATGCCGGCCTGCTGCCGCCGATGCGCGACGCCGCCTACTCGACATGCGTAGCTACTACATGTGTGTACTACACGTGTAGTAGCTACTACATGTGTGTACTACACGTGTAGTGTGGCGAGCGGTCGTGGCAGCGACCGTAGCTACTACTACGTGTGTAGTAGTAGCTACTACACAGCTAACACACGTGTAGTAGCTAGGGGCCCCGCGCGCTAAACGCTTTCAAGCTATCAAGTCCGGTTCGGTGATTCTGCACTTGCTCTATCACTATAGTACTATACCGCCTTCAACTTTTATGAACGACCGGGCGTTTAATGTTAGCAATTTGTTGTGTTATCTGGGCTGTATAGCAAATGAAAATATACAATTACTTCACTATGTAAGTAAAAAAACATTGCGCGTTTTAATATTCACGTGTCGCGTTTGTTTTTGATGATAAATTCAGGGCCCATCTACACACACACACACACACGCGCGTGTTCGCAGTCTTGTGTGTGACCACAACACACGCACACGCGCGTACACAGCCTTACAAAGCAACACCCGTGTTGCAGTTCTCCCGACGCATCTGTGGCTCGATCGGCAACGGTGTCCCGACGTTCCGCCCCGCCTCGCGCCGGGAGGGGCCCCGCCGGGAACGTCCGTCCCGTCCCGTCCCGCGCCGGTGCCCCGCCCACCTGCAGCTCCTGAAGCGAGGCTCGCGGAGCGAAACGTCGGACGGACACCCGCCACGGAGCGTCGCCGGGGAGACAGCGGCGCGGGGGCCCTGCGCATCGTCACCGCTCTCGCCAGCCGCCGCGCGGCCCCTCGTGTTAGCGCGGCGCCGCCACCGCTCGCTGCGGTCGGCGCTTGTCCCCCCCACCCCCCGAACAATCTGCGAGAGGCGACGCGGCGTTTTGGGGGGGGCGGGGGGGGGGTACGCGCGGCGCCTCCGTGATCGTCGTCATTCACGGACGAGCGAAGCGCGGCCGAGCTTCGATCGTCTCTGACTTTGCGCAAAAAAAACCTTCGGCCGGGACCCACGTGTGTGGGGGACGGTGGGGGGGGGGGGGGGGGGCTTCGAGTTAACGCGGACGACGAGAAAGAAAATACAAAATGGACTTGAGACGTCGGAGGCGTCCGTGGGCGCCGTTACACCCGCGACCAAACCTAAAGTAAAAACACAGCCGCCACCGCCGCCACCGCCGCCACCGCCGCCACCGCCACCGCCACCGCCGCCACCGCCGCCACCGCCGCCCGCCGCGACGCCGGCCGGCGTGACGATTCTCCATGGAAGAGAACGTCGCAAATTGTCAACTCGCGCTTTTAAGAGCAGCTTACAGAGAGAGGGGGGAGGAAGGGGGCAATCACCAGGGGACGGACGGACGGACAGGGAGGAACGGCTGTCAGGCTGCCTGGCTGGCTGGCTTCCTGGCTGGCTGCCTGACTGCCTGGCTTCCTGGCTGGCTTCCTGGCTGGCTGCCTGGCTGGCTGCCTGGCTGCCTGCCTGGCTGGCTTCGTGGCTGGCTTCCTGGCTGGCTGCCTGCCTGGCTGCCTGGCTGCCTGGCTGGCTGCCTGGCTGGCTTCTTGGCTGGCTGCCTGGCTGGCTGCCTGGCTGGCTGGCTGCCTGCCTGGCTGGCTTCGTGGCTGGCTTCCTGGCTGGCCGCCTGGCCGGCTGGCTGCCTTGCTTCCGGCGTAACACACGAAGGGGGGGGGGGGGGGAGCAGAACAGAAGCGACGAGGAGACCGACTCGACAATGAGACCTCACGAAACGTCTCTCTTTCTCTCCGTAAGAAAAAATTGGTCCAGTATTCTCGAGGGATTGACGATTATGATTATTATGATTTTATATATATATTTGCGTGTGTATATATATTTTTAAAACTTTGACCGCAGCAGGGAGTTTTGGGGGTGTTGGGAGGGGGGGGGGGCCCTGCCCGCGCATCGCCACGCACGAGCAGGGGGCGGTGTGTAGTGGGGGGGGGGTGCTGGGTCCAATGGCCCTCGCAAGCAACGGCGGTCACGGCCTTCGAACGCAGAAGACGGCGGTGCTTCCAGACGCGCTTCCGCGGCCGTCTGGAACGCTCCCTTCCCCTTACGATATATTCGGAAGCCACTGGGAGCTGTGCCACTGTCAAATCATCATCATCTCGATTGGAAAACTAATTTCTTTAGAGCTGCTTTTTGCGCGTTCAGTTTGTTATCCTTGCCACCGCACCTCCGATTGGCACGGCCGGCTACGTACGGTGCGAACGAAGTTCAACGTACAAACGTACAAACGCGCACGCGTACATCAATCCCGAACCAATCGCGACTCTGCAACAACAACAACAACGACGACCCAAAAAGAGCTGAAAAGAACCCCCAGCGAACGTTCGCAAATCAAACGGGACCTGGCGATGCCACGGCGGGCGGTGGCGTCCGGGCAGTGCCGGATTATCCCATTGGCACAAGTAGCTACTACACGTGTAGTAGTAGATACTTGTGCTACTAGTAGCTACTACTTGTGCTACTAGTAGTACAAGTAGTAGCTACTAGTAGCTACTACACGTGTAGTAGTAGCTACTTGTGCTACTAGTAGCTACTTGTGCTACTAGTAGTACAAGTAGTAGCTACTAGTAGCTACTAGTAGCTACTACACGTGTAGTAGTAGCTACTTGTGCTACTAGTAGCTACTTGTGCTACTAGTAGCACAAGTAGCTACTACTACACGTGTAGTAGCTACTAGTAGCTACTACTAGTAGCTACTAGTAGCTACTTGTGCTACTAGTAGCACAAGTAGCTACTACTAGTAGCTACTACACATGTAGTAGTAGTAGCTACTACTACACGTGTAGTAGTAGCTACTACTACTACACGTGTAGTAGTAGCACAAGTAGCTACTACTACACGTGTAGTAGTACACATGCAGTAGCACAAGTAGCTACTACTACAACATAAGTAGTAGCTACGCGTGTAGTAGCTACATGTGTAGTAGCTACATGTGTAGTAGCTACATGTGTAGTAGCTACAACATAAGTAGCACAAGTAGCTACTACTACACGTGTAGTAGTAGCTACTTGTGCTACTACACACATGCAGTAGCACAAGTAGCTACTACACATGTAGTAGCTACTTGTGCTACTACACACATGTAGTAGCTACTTGTGCTACTACACATGTGCAGTAGCACAAGTAGCTACTACTACACGTGTAGTAGTAGCTACTTGTGCTACTACACACATGCAGTAGCACAAGTAGCTACTACACATGTAGTAGCTACTTGTGCTACTACACACATGTAGTAGCTACTTGTGCTACTACACATGTGCAGTAGCACAAGTAGCTACTACTACACGTGTAGTAACTACGGGCCCCGCACTTTGAAGGGCCCCGCGCTAAATGGTTTCAAGCTATCAATTCCGGTTTGGCGACTCTGCACTTGCTCTATTACTATAGTACTATACCGCCTTCGACTTTTACGAACGACTGGGCGGTTTAAGGTTAGCGATTTGTCGTATTATCTGGGCTGTATAGCAAATGAAAAAATACAATTACTTTACTATGCAAGTAAAAATTTGTGTTTTAATATTTACGTGTTTTTCTAAATTTAGGGCCGCTTTATAACATAATGCTACAGGCCCCGCACGAGCTTAGTCCGGCACTGGGGGGGGGGGGGTGGGGGTTAACCGCTCCGGACAGGGCAGTGCCCGAGGTAACGTCCAGTTGATTCCCCCGCGTAGATTTGCCTCCCTTGTACCCCACTCACTGCCCCCACCGCTCGCCGCTGTCCGGAAACCCGCTCAGCTCTGATACCAACCAGGATTTCGGCACGAACTGGGGGGGGGGGCTCCCTGCGATAGGGGGGGGGGGCCCCGGCCAATTTTCTGGTCTTTATCATCTCTTGCACGGAGGGACCGCAGTAGCAGCAGCAGCAGCTTAGCTTCTATTTTTTTTGGTCTGCTTCTCGAAAAACGCGCCTCCGTTCGTTTGTGCTGTCCTCGTCGTTTTTTTGTGGCCGGGGGAGAGGGGCGGCGGGGGGGGGGGGGCGGGTTCTTCTTTTGTGCCACCTTTTTCCCGCAGGCTTCGCCGTGTGCGGGCGGGGGACGCTGCCTTCGGAATTCATGTGCTTGAGAGCTTCAGTGCTTCGACGTCGGCCTGAAAGCCAGACAGAGTCGCGGTGGGACGCCCGTTGGGCCAGGCTGTCTCAGCTGTGGGGGGGGGGGGGGGGGAGTTGCCTCCCAACGTTAGAAGGAGGAGGAGGAGGTTTTTTAAGAAATGCGATTTTTGTCCGACCAGGAGAGAGATCCCCGTGGTGAGATCCGCGCCTCGTTCCTCAAAAGTTTGGGGGGGTCTCCCGGCGATGGCGGCAAGGCGACGCTGGCTTTGTCAGTCCCACCGGTTTAAGGATGTCCTGTGCACAAGGCGAGTGCTGGTGGTGCTGGTGGGCTGGTTAGGATGAGGGGGGGGGGGCGCGTACATAGCGGCCGGTTTATGTGTTAACAGAGCTTCGGTGAGTCCCTGGGAGCTCTGTGCGGAACCTCTGTACAAAGTATTTACAGCGAGCGGTGATGCACGCGGTGGGTGGGGGGGGGGTGGGGGGGGGGGTGGGGTTCGACCGCCTCCGATAACGCTCCGCGGCGGGTGCCTGTCCGACGTTTCGCTCCGCGAGCCTCGCGGGGCCGGTGGGCGCGTCGTCGTTTCTACTTCTTCTCAACAGAGGCACTCGAATCGACGCTCTCAGGCGCTCGCGAGCTGAGCACGCTCACCCACACTCCTGCATCGCGCACGTGCGTTTGCGCTTGCGCAACCACGCGCGCTCGCAAGCTCGGATCGCTCGGCGGGACTCTCCGTGCCGTTCCGTTCTCCGCTGCCACCTCGTTGTTGGCGACGCTACGGGGGGGGGGGGGGTGGGGGGGGGGGCGTGAGGGAGAGGACGTGGCGGGGGAGGGGGGAATCACGGCGACGACGCTGACCGCGATGACCACAACACCACCACCACCACCACCACGACGGACGACGCTTTGTAAAAACCGAACGTGTTTTCCCGACGACGAGCAGCTCACCCCGGGGGGGGGGGGGGGGGGGGCGGCGGGGGGAGAGGGGCGGGGCCTCACTCCGCTACCCCGCTACGCTATCGGGAACGCCCACCCCCACCAGACCCCTCCCACTGTCGACACTCGCCACCCCCCGAGAGTCGGCAGCGGTCACTCCCCAACGGCCAACTCCCTCGCAAACCCGCTCTTCTTTGGATTATTCGTCGCACGGTCTCGCGAGCGCGCCGCCGCCCGCCCGCACCCACGTCCTTGTTCGCGGGAAAGCTCGGAGAAGCCGATCGCGCACCGCCGTTGCCGAGGCCAAAGTTTCATTCGCGTCTCGCGAGAAAAGTGGAAGTGTCGCGACCGCCGGCTGGCTGGGCGAGCGTCCGAGCGTGTCCATCGCCCGATGGCGGCCGTGGTGGGGAACGCGTGCCGAACGCTCAAAGTCTCGCGGCGGGTGGTCGGCTTGGCAGGAGGAGTTTTGTTGCGTGGACCAATCCGTCGCGGCGATGCTCAGAGGTAAACCACCCGCTACGCACTGCCCCCCCCCCCAAAAAAAAAAAAACTGCCGCCATTCCCCGAACAACCTCCCCCCCACCCCCCCCCGAGATCCCTGCAACATCTCTCTCCCTCTTCTTCTCCATCAACTCCTCCTCCTCCAACCTCCAACCTCCTCCTCCTCATCGTCGTGCGTCGTGATGTTGGCGAGTGATGGGCACGTGGACGATGGCGGCGGTGATGCGAGGGCCGCTCACGTGGAGTAGTGGTCGAAGCTCGCGAGGTACTCGAGCGCGGCGCGGTAGCAGAAGTGGTACTGCTCCTGTAGGGGGGGGGGGGGCAGCACGTGGTGGTGGGTGGGTGGGGGGTAGCAGCACGTGGGTGGGGGGGTGGGGGGTAGCAGCACGTGGGTGGGGGGGCAGCAGCACGTGGGTGGGTGGAGGGGGCAGCAGCACGTGGGTGGGTGGGGGGGCAGCAGCACGTGGGTGGTGGAGGGGGCAGCAACACGTGGGTGGGGGGGCAACACGTGGGTGGGTGGGGGGGCAGCAGCACGTGGGTGGAGGGGGGGGGGCAGCAGCACGTGAGTGGGGGGGGGCAGCACATGGGTGGGGGGGGGGGCAGCAGCACGTGGGTGGAGGGGGCAGCAGCACGTGGGTGGTTGGGGGGGCAGCAGCACGTGGGTGGGTGGGGGTGCAGCAGCACGTGGGTGGTGGAGGGGGACAGCAGCACGTGGGTGGGTGGGGGTGCAGCAGCACGTGAGTGGTGGAGGGGGACAGCAGCACGTGGGTGGGTGGGGGGGCAGCAGCACGTGGGTGGGGGTGCAGCATCACGTGGGTGGGGGGGGGGGCAGCAGCACGTAGGGTGGTTGGAGGGGGCAGCAGCAGGTGGGTGGTGGAGGGGGCAGCAGCACGTGGGTGGTGGAGGGGGGCAGCAGCAGGTAGGGTTGGTGGTTGGGGTGGGGGGGACAGCACCTCGGTCTGCACCATGCCGGCGCGCTGCGTGCGCAGGATCTTGACCGTCTGGAACATGTCGACGACTCCCTCGTAGCGCATCCGCTCCAGCACCATGCTGAGCGCGATGAAGACGCCCGTGCGGCCGACGCCGGCGCTGCACGACGCACGCAACAAAAAGACCCCCGACCGCGTCGCCTCGCTCAGTCGATTTTCGCATGCAAGGCGCTGGTCTCCTTGCGGAAGGGTCCCAACTTCGCTCCCGCCCGATTCCAACGCGCTGAGCAGCGTGTGCACCGCCGCTCCACCCGCACACGAGATAAAGACGACCCCCTCCCACCCCCCCTACCCCTCCTGTACAGCCTTAAAGAGACTTCTGGGGCAAGTGCTGCTGCTCGCGAGGAGCAGCACTTGCCCCAGAAGTCCTGTGAAGGCCGGAACGGCAACGCCACGCCCGGCCGCCTCTGCGATGTTTACCACGCACCGCGCCGGGCACTCTTTGAGGCTGAGTCGACCTAGGGGGAGGCCCAGGGCCGGGTTCAGATAATCGTCGCTGGCGGTGTTGGTGGCCGTGAGCGGGAATCGAACCCGGGTCGACCCGGGTTCGTAGCGCGGCGTCAGCACTAACCGCTATACCACCGCTCCCCACACGCACACGCGCGCACACGTGCACACGCACGCACACACACGCACACACACGTGCACGCACACGCACGCACACGCACGCACACACACACGCACACACACGTTGCCCTGGCACGCCTGAGGCAGATGCACGCTCCATCTTCAGTGCAAGGTCACGGGAGGCGAGGGGGGAGGCCGGGCGGGCGGCTTCTCCACCGCCCCGCAGAGAGCCCCAACGCTGCCACCCGGCCGCCGCTATCGCCGCCGCCGCCGTGGCGCCGATAGCGGCGGCGAGAGAGAGAGAGAGACCGCTGCGGCGACCTCCACCGTGAAATTAAGGTTGTGGCGCGAGGTGGAGGTCAGCGTAATACGTGTCGAGTGGTGGGCGGGCGTGGCGTGTGTGTGTGTACGTGTGTGTACGTGTGTGTGTACGTGTGCGTCAGTGTGTGTAAGTGTGTATGTGTGTGTGTATGTGTGTGTGTACGTGTTTGTACGTGTGTGTGTGTACGTGTATGTGTGTACGTGTGTGTGTGTACGTGTGTATGTGTGTGTGTGTACGTGTGTGTACGTGTGTGTGTGTAGGTGTGTGTGTAGGTGTGTGTAGGTGGGGAGCGATAGTGTAGCGGTTAGCGCGCTGCGCTATGAACCCTGCGACCCGGGTTCGATTCCCGCTCACGGCCAACACCAGTGACGATTATCTGAACCGGTCCCGGGCCTCCCCTAGGTCGACTCAGCCTCAAATGAGTACCTGGTGCGGTGTGTAAACATTGCCACTAGGGAGACAAAGGCGGTCGGGCGTGGTGCTGGCCACCCACCCTCTCGTGTACCGATCCGGCCTTCATAGGTGCTCGCTAACAGCACTTGCCCCTACAGTCTGTTAAGGCTATATGGGGGATCTTTGTCTTTGTACGTGTGTTTGTACGTGTGTTTGTACGTGTGTTTGTACGTGTGTGCGTGCGTGTGGGCGTACGTGTGGGCGTACGTGTGCGCGTGCGCGTGCGCGTGCGTGCGCGCGCGTGCGTGCGCGTGCGTGCGCGTGTGCGTGTACGTGTGCGTGTACGTGTGCGTGTACGTGTGCGTGTACGTGTGCGTGTACGTGTGCGTGTACGTGTGCGTGTACGTGTGCGTGTACGTGTGTGTGTACGTGTGTGTGTATGTGCGGTAGTGTAGCGGTCAGCGCTACGCTGCGTTACGAACCCTGCGACCCGGGTTCGATTCCCGCTCACGGCCAACACCAGTGACGATTATCTGAACCAGTCCTGGGCCTCCCCTAGGTCGATTCGGCCTCAAATGAGTACCTGGTGCGGTGTGTAGTAAACATTGTCACTGGGGAAACAAAGGCGGCCGGGCGTGGTGCTGGCCACCCACCCCCTCGTGTGCCACGCCGGCCTTCATAGGTGCTCGCTAACAGCACTTGCCCCAACAGTCTGATAAGTCTTAATGGGGGATCTTTGTCTTTGTGTGTATTTGATTGGAAAGTGGTAGAACTGGGCCACACACAGTGTACGTGTGTGTGTGTGTACGTGTGTGTGACTGAGTGCGCGGAGTGTGTTGCTGTCAATGTACGTGCGCGTGTGTGTGTGTACACGTGTAAGTGCGTGTACGTGTGTACGTGTATGTCAATGTACGTGCGCGCGTGCGTGTGTTTAAGCGTGTGATTGTGAGTGCACGGAGTGCGCGCGTGTGTGCACGCGTGTGGAGTGTATGTAGTGTGTGTTATCGCCGGCGTGCGTGCGCGCGTGTGTGCGTGTGTGTGCGTGTGTGTGTGTGTGTGCGCGTGTGTGTGCGTGTGTGTGTGCGCGTGTGCGCGCGCGTGTGTGCGTGTGTGTGTAGCTTCGCGTCACCTGCAGTGCACGGTGATGGGCCCGTCCTGGCCGAACTGCTCCTTGGTCTTGTGCACCTGGCCGATGAAGTCGATGAAGCCCTCGCCCGTCTTGGGCACCCCCTGCTCGGGCCAGTCCGTGAACTGGAACTGGCGCACGGTGCGCGACTGCCCGTCCTGCGGGCGGGCGGGCGGGCGGGGGGGTCAGAGGCGACCGTGGATGGGCGGGACGCGACGGATCGACCGCGCGTGGCGGCCTCGACGGGCGTGCCGGGGCGAGCGAACGGCGTGGGCGGGGCGGCCGGCACCAGCGCCCGGGGCCGCCTTTGTCTCCCGCCGGTGGCGACGTTTGCACAACCGTCAGCGGTGTCGGGCGGGAATCGAACCCCGGGGTCGCGAGCGCGGGGCTTGCGGCACCGCGGGGGCGCCGGCGACGGCGGCGACTCACCCGGGCGTCGGTGACCTTGAACTCGCGAAGGATGTACTGCGGCATGTTGTACTCGGCCATGGGGTCCACCACGAAGTACTGGTAGCGCGCCGAGCGCTCCGCCGGCCAGTACTGGTGGCACTTCTCCTGCGGGGAGGGGGGGGCGGTGAGGGGGGCGAGTGGGGGGGTGGGGGGCGAGCAACGAGTCGAGTGACCGCTCGCGCGTAGCGGTAGCGGTGCTCAAAGCGACGCAGCGGTGAGCGCACAGTGGTGCTACGAACCAAGGCCCCACCCCCCTCGCGCGCCGTGCCGGCCTTCGTAGGTTCTAATCGCAAACAGCACTTGCCCCCGCCGGTCTGTGAAGGCTATCTGGGGGATCTTTGTCTGCGTGCGTAGCGGCTACGACCCGAGTTCGATTCCCGCTCACGGTGACGATTGTCTGAACCGGTCCTGGGCGGCCACACCTCAGGTCGACTCGGCCTCAAATGAGAAACCCGGCGCGGTGTGTAAACATCGCCACTGGGGAGACAAAGGCGGCCGGGCGTGGTGCTGCTGGCCACCGACCCCCTCGTGCGCCGTGCCGGCTTTCGTAGGTGCCACTCGCTAGCGGCGCTCGCCCCAACAGCGTGTGAAGGCCATCGTCGGGGGGCGGGGGGGGCCTTTGTCTGCACGCGCGTCGGCGTACCCGTCCCATCTCGCGCAGCTTAGTGAGCATGACCACGATGGTGGAGTTGTGCTCCCACAGCATCCTCCACAGGTCCTCCGTGGTCTCCGCCATGGGGCCCTGCGTGGCAATGTACGCCGCCTGCTGTCTGCAGGCGGAACGACGGCGACGACGACACCGTCAACATCAACGACAACGATGACATCAACATCAACGGTGATGACAACGATGACACCAACATCAACGGTGACGACAACGATGACATCAACATCAACGGTGACGACAACGATGACATCAACATCAACGGTGACGACAACGATGACATCAACATCAACGGTTCACGACAACGATGACATCAACATCAACGGTGACGACAACGATGACATCAACATCAACGGTGACGACAACGATGACATCAACATCAACGGTGACGACAACGATGACATCAACATCAACGGTGACGACAACGATGACATCAACATCAACGGTGACGACAATGATGACATCAACATTAATTGTGACGACGTCGACACCATCAACATCAACGGTGACGACAACGATGACATCAACATCAACGGTGACGACAACGATGACATCAACATCAACGGTGACGACAACGATGACATCAACATCAACGGTGACGACAACGATGACATCAACATCAACGGTGACGACAACGATGACATCAACATCAAAGGTGACGACAACGATGACATCAACATTAATGGTGACGACGACGACATCGACAATGAAAACATCGGCGATGACAACAATGACCACAACATCGACAACATCGACAACATCGACCAATGACCACAACATCAACAACGGCAATATCAACATCAAAAACATCAACGACAGCATCAACAATAACGACGACAACATCGACAATGACAACATTGGCAACAACATCAACGACAAAAGTGACCACAACATGAACAATGGCAACATCAACAACGGCAACAACAACAACATGGTTGTGGCGTGGTGGAGGTAACGGTGTCGCAGTTGTGGTGGTGGTGTCGGTATCGTCATCATGTATGGTCTTGAGTTTTGATTATAGTGCGCCAATCTTTAAAGGTGTATTGAATTTTTTAAAATTCTTCTCCCGATACTCCTGCTGTTATGGAGTGACTCATGCAGCCAGCTATGGCTGCAAAGTTTGGTCGTACATGTTATGTACATATCGTTCATTGTTAAATTTGAATCACAGTTCCCAATGATCACTGTTACATTGTTTTTATAGCTTTATTTTGGTGATTTTGAAAACGTTTTGGTTTAGCCATGTTTGTTGTAGTACAGTGTTAGCCTGATAACTTGAATCTACAATTACCTCATGGTTGTTATTGTTTGACTTGCATCCCACTGGGATTTTTTCACACATCGTTGAAATACGGTGTTTTTTTCTGGAAGATTTTGCTGTTTTCTCGTGGACGTTTCTGTTGCGTGAAGTCACTTTAAGATGTTTATTGTTCATGTTTTAGTTTTGTTGCGGTTGCACCCGAGTCAAGAGCCGCATGGCTCACAGGGTTATACCTAATAAAGAATAAATGAAACTGAATGTAGTAGCAGCAGTCGTGGTGGTGCGGTGGTGACGGTGCGGTGGTGACAGTGGTGGTGGTGCTGATGGTCGTGGTGTCGTGGCGGTGCCGGCGGAGGTGGTGGCGGAGGCAGCGGTGGCGGTGCTGGCGAAGGTGGTGGCGGCCGTGGCGATCGTGGTCATGTGGCGAGTGCTTGTCGTGGTGATTTCGTGGTGGCGGCTGTGGTGGCGCCGTGGCGGCGGCGTGTCGCCCCGTCACCGGTATCCGTCGATGAAGCTGGCGTTGATGTAGTCGGAGCCCTCGACGCCGCGGATGGGCTGCAGGGGCACGCGTGTCACCTCGTAGGGCAGCACGTTCACCAGGCGGTTCTTGAACTTGTTGCAGGGCAGGTTGGCGCTGACGAAGCACGCCGGGCTCAAGCGCGTGTTGGCCAGGCGCTGGGTGTCACGCACGGACGGATGGACGCGTCGGGGGGTTTGGAGGGAAAGCGTTCGTTCAGTCCGCGTTAAGGGCCGTATCGTGTGTGCGGATATGTTGAGCTTCTTTCGCGCCGTACGTAGCAAAAGCGTGCCGTCACGGCTCGGATCGGAGCTTTGGCTCTCCGGCTCAACTCGATCCGCCGGCGGCGCGGTTGAGCCTGAGCGTGAGCCTGCGCCACGGGCTGAGCCGCCCGCTCGCTCGCTCGCCTTTGCATGCGAGCCGAGCCTGAGCGTTAAGAGGCCTAGCCACGGGCTGAGCAGCTCGCTCGCCTTTCTACGACCTCCACCGTGGCCACCAGGTGACCACCTGGGCCGGATTGATCCCTGGACCAGTTGCGACCCCCTGGGCTGGGTCATTTGACCCCCCCCCCCACCACCCACCAACCTCCTCCCCCCCCCTCCCACTTCGCTCACCCCACCTAACCCCCTCCCTCGCTTTCTCCCCCCGCCCCACCTCACGGCCGCCTCCTCACCTTGAACTCCAGCACCATGCCCGTGATCCCGTGCGTCGCCTGCGGACTCGACGGCGCGGCAGTCACCGTCTGCGGCTGCTGCTTGGCCGAGGACGCGCCGCCGCCGCCGCCGGTGGTGGGCTGCTGCTGCTGCTGCTGCTGCTGCTGCTTGTGCTGCGCGGACGACGCGGACGACGCCGCCGGCGGCGGCGGCGGCGCCTGCTGCTTATCGTGGCGGTGCGGCGCGGCGGGCGAGGCGAGGCGGCGCACGTGCGCGTGGAGGGAGCGCGCCGGCACCTCGGTGCCGCCGGCGCTGGCCGCCTCGAGCAGCGCCTCGTGCACGAAGGCGTACTGCTCCTCCGTCTGCACCGTGTAGTTGCGCTGCGAGCGCAGGCACGTGACGAGGCCGTACGCGTCCGCCGTGCGCTCCGAGCGCAGGCGCTCCAGCGCGGCGTCCAGCGCCACGAAGCAGCCCGTGCGGCCCACGCCGGCGCTGGGGCGGAGGCCGGCAACGTCGCGGTGAGCAACACGGGTTGTTGTTGGGTTAGATCGAGCAAACATGCAAACGCGTCGGTAATTTTCGCCGCCACCCGACGTTTTACGTGACAAACCTTACCAGGTGGCTGTGTCGGGTTTGTCCGACGTGCGGAATATTCGCGTTACGTGATCGTTCTCGGGAACCTAACCCTTCCGTAACCCGGGGACTGCCTGTACCAAGACCACAACCCTCTGCCATCGCCCCTACATTACCACAACCATCACCGCCAACAAGCACCACCGTTACCACAACCACCGGCTACTACCCCGTCCACCACCACCCCCTCCACCACCACCATCACCACCACCCTCTCTACCACTACCACCACCGCCGCCACCAGAACCAACCTCTCTACCGCTACCATCACCACCACCCTCTCTACCACTACCACCACCGCCGCCACCACCACCACCCTCTCCTCCACCACCACCACAGCCCGAGCGTCGTCTCAGCACCTGCAGCACACCATCCATCACAACAATCACCACCACCACCACCACCCACCCTTAAAAGACAAAGATCCCCCGTATAGCCTTAACAAACTGTTGAGGCAAATGCTGTTGGCGAGCAGTGCTTATGAAGGCCGGCATGGCACACGTGGAGGTGGGTGACCAGCATCACCCCCACCACTACCGCCACCACCACCAACACCACCCTCCACCACTACCGCTACCACCACCACCACCGCCACCACCACCACCCTCCACCACTACCGCTGCCACCACCGCCACGGGCATCGTCATCTCGGCACCTGCAGTGCACCACCATGGGGCCCGCGTCGGGTGGGTTGCAGGCCTTGACGCGCCGCAGGAATGCCAGGAAGGGCGTCGGGTACTCGGGGACGCCGTGGTCCGGCCACGCCGTGAACTGGAACTGCCGCACCTCCCGCCGCTCCCCGCTGCCTCCCTGCCGGGGTGGGGAAGGGGGTGGAAGGGGGAGGCTGTCACGTGACTCTGTGGCTACGTAGGGCTTGACTGGGCTGATGTCCACTCTGTTTAAGTATTTCACCGGGTAAGGCCCACACTAAGCTCTTTTTCGGAAGTGACCTGGCCGATGACAAATGAGAGTTCATCAAAGTGTGGAAATGTACAGCAGACAAACACTCTAAACGCGTGATGTTGATTCTAAATGTGACCACGGCGAAAGCGACATGTAAACTTCAAATATACAGCAGCAGGAGTCGTCAGGGTCGGGATCGAACCCACGACCTCCTGCACACCAGGCGAGGTAGTCAACATCTCTCCACCGCCGGCGCCCACTCAAAAAACAACTTCTTCTCTCCACCTTCTCCCCCTCTCACAGAAGCCACTGTACATACGTACGTAGCTCCCAACGGCTTCCTAACATCGGAGGGGAAGAGCGGGATTCCAGACGGCCGTCTGGAACGCGCGACAAGGGCCTCACCCTCTGCAGCGTGAACGTGCGGACGCAGTACGTCGCCAGATCCATGGTGTCCTGCAGCGCCACGGTCAGCGTCCCGTACGTCTCCGAGCCGCGCGCCGGCCAGTAGCGGTCACACTTCACCTGGTGGGGTGGTACGGGGGTGGGGGGGGGCGGGTGACGAGGGGCAGCGGTGGTGACGTCGTGACGTCGTCGTCATCGTTGACACAAGGAGCCGGACCCCAACTCCGGCTTGCGTCAGCCGGCGGTCGTGCCGCCGCTGTGCCTCCGCCGCTACGGCGCGACTCCACCGGGTTCCCGGCGTCACGCCTGATGATTACTAATCACGCCTGATGATTACTAAACACGCCTGATGATTACTAATCACGCCTGATGATTACTAAACACGCCTGATGATTACTAAACACGCCTGATGATTACTAAACACGCCTGATGATTACTAAACACGCCTGATGATTACTAATCACGCCTGATGATTACTAATCACGCCTGATGATTACTAAACACGCCTGATGATTACTAAACACGCCTGATGATTACTAATCACGCCTGATGATTACTAATCACGCCTGATGATTACTAATCACGCCTGATGATTACTAAACACGCCTGATGATTACTAAACACGCCTGATGATTACTAATCACGCCTGATGATTACTAATCACGCCTGATGATTACTAATCACGCCTGATGATTACTAAACACGCCTGATGATTACTAAACACGCCTGATGATTACTAATCACGCCTGATGATTACTAATCACGCCTGATGATTACTAAACACGCCTGATGATTACTAATCACGCCTGATGATTACTAAACACGCCTGATGATTACTAAACACGCCTGATGATTACTAATCACGCCTGATGATTACTAATCACGCCTGATGATTACTAATCACGCCTGATGATTACTAAACACGCCTGATGATTACTAATCACGCCTGATGATTACTAAACACGCCTGATGATTACTAATCACGCCTGATGATTACTATTCACGCCTGATGATTACTAAACATGCCTGATGATTACTAATCACGTCTCTCTCTCGCGATGCCAGGGACCGTCGATGAGCGTCTTGCGCCCCGTTGCCGCCACCTGTGCTGCTTCGTCCCGGGATCCGCAGCCCCCCCCCCGCCCCTTTCCCCGCCGCTCCCACCTCTTCCCCCTCTCTCACCTCATCCGCCTCTTCCTACGGAGCGTCCCGATTTCTCTGCACAGCGCCGGAGGTTTGGCCGAGACCGCCCCACCCCACCCCCACCCCACCCCCGCCGCCGCCTTCCGGCGACGCTCAACTCAATCGACCGCACCGCCGCCGCTGCCGCCGCCGGCCGACGGAGCCGGCGCCGCCGCCCCGCCCGTACCCGCGAGCGCTCCTCTAGCTTGGTCATCATGACGACGGTGGCGCTGCGCTGCTCCCACACCATCCTCCAGAAGTCGGCGAAGGTCTCGGGCAGCGGGCCCTGCGTGGCGATGTAGGCGTTGTGCTTGCGGTAGCCGTCCATGTAGTTGGCGTTGATGTAGTCGCTCCCGGGCTCTCCTGCGGCGGGGGGGGACGGGGTGGCGGGGGAGGGAGAGGGGGTGGGCGCACCGCACGCTCCGATTAGCGTGGTTGGCATAAACCATCGTCACACGAACTCCGGTCATCATCCTCGCAGCAGCAGCAGCAGCAGCAGCGGTTTTTGGCGGGCCATCGAGAAAGACTGCTTTTAGCGTGTTAGCACAGTTGGCTACGTACGGTGCGAAAGAAGTTCAACCGTACGTACACACATACAAAGAGGGTCGTCGCATCGCTTTCAAATGCGCCTCTGCGGCCGTCTGGAACGCTCTTCCTTCCGATATTAGGAAGCCACTGGGATTTACGCACTTTTAAATAATATAGATTGACAAACTCATTTCTTTAGAATTGCTTTTTGTGTTTAGTTTGTTGTCCACCCCCCGCACCTCCGACTAGCACAGTTGGCTACGTACGGTGCGAAAGAAGTTCAACACACGTACACGCCCGGCAGACGGCTGAATCTTTGAGAATTTTTGGGAATCTTTATTTCTAACTGAAGAAGGCGGAGGAGGAATGTGATGGTGGCAATGAATATTATTTTTTTTTTCTTTCACAACTACAAGCAATGACAGGAGGACGAGAGAGAGAAAAAGTTCAGCGAGCCGATGGAAAACAAGTGAATGAATATTCACGCAGCATGGAAGAACACGTTGCTACGAGTCGCATCGGGGAGCATGATCACCGTGGTGGTGATAGCGGTGGTGGTGGTGGTGGCGGCAGCGGTACCGGTGGTGACGGTCGACTCAGCCTCAAACGAGCACCTGGCGCGGTGCGTAGTAAACAGCGCCACTGGGGAGACAAAGGCGGCCGGGCGTGGTGTTGGCCACCCACCCCGTTCCGGCTTTCAGAGGCGCTACTCGCTAACAGCACTTGCCCCGACAGTCTGTTAAGGCTATACGGGGGATCTTTGTTTTTTGTTTATGTGATGATGATATCAGCCGCAGTGATGATGGAGCTGTCATCACGTGCGGCCAGGTCGCCTGCATCTTAGAGCTAATAGCTCGGTGCAGGCCATTATCTGCAGGTTAAATAACAATGATTGTAACAGGTAGGCTTTCGCGACGAATATCATGCATAATAGAGGTTCTTTGGGTTAGATCGTGTAAATGTATAAATGTGTCGTTAATAATAATTGTAATCATAATAACACATTTATATTTTAAATAACTATAACACGCACCACGAATATAATGAGCCAAAAATGTCTGTGTGTAACGCGCGTGACGTGACTCCACGTCGACCAGCCCCCCTAATTAATAATCACGAACAGGTTACATCCTCCACATGGACGCCGCCCCCGCCCCCCCCAGTCATTCAGGATCATGAACGGGTGACGTCACTCCGCATGAAGAAGGTGGAGCAAATTAGCTTTCATTTAGACTTTTCTTCATGGAAAGTAAATCTCACTAAAAAAAAAAATCAACGCAGCAACTAACATAACGAGCCAATAACGGCTGTGTGTGTGTGTGCCCCGCGCGTGACGTCACTCCACACGATCCCCCCCCCCCCCCTCATAATTATTCACGTGTGCCTGGATTTTTTGACTAACGCAGAAGGTCGAGCGGCTATGATAAAAAAGAAAATTTTTACGCAAATTCGCTTTCGATTTCACGTATCTTTCTAGAAATCCCACGTCGCATCGCGCTGCATTTGGTGACTTCATTTATTTCTTCGCCACGTCCGGCAAATTACGCTGCGGTAAATATTCCTCTGCCATTTAAAACTTTCGTGACTGCAATGATTCACCTTCTTTGGTTCTTTCGGTAAAGTCACGTAGAATGAGAATAAAATAATAAATTATTGTGTTATTTTATTTTATCAATTTATTATTTCATTCTCATTCTACGTGACTTTACCGAAAGAACCAAAGAAGATTCCTCTGCCACTTCGCAGGCATAGTATCGAATTCCAATTGTTTTCAACCCCAGCGAGTGAAGGCGGAAGACAGGTAAAGCATCGTGAGCACCGAGTGGCAACTGATTTGGCGTCCGTTAAATACGCCATGACGTGGTTGCGCGCAACAACAACCACTGCCATTGATGCAGTGCTGCGGTCGAATTCTGTGAGGTGTTTTATGACTTCCTCTCGTGCAACATTCACTGCCGTTAATACAGTGCTACAGTGACTATCAACGAGTCGCAGGGTGAGACTTTTGGAAAATGTGGGGTATTTATCTGAATGGACCCGTATTTTTTCCATGGCCAGTGGTACGTGGCTCTGTCGAGATCAAAATATCCTCAGCGGATCAAAGTGTTCATCAAGGATAGCCAACTGCAATGGGAACCTTTTGAACAGTGATGGGAGATTCACACGAAAATATCGTATACCGAGAAATCTTCCAAAGTCCTTAATTGAATTTAATAAATTTTGATTTACAGCTTTCGTGACTGCAGGGATTCATATTCTAGGTTCTTTCGGTAAAGTCACGTAGAAGGGAAACAATAAAATAATAAAATATAAAACAATAAAATTATCACGACGTTTCGACTGCAACACAGTCAAAACGTCGTGATAATTGTATTGTTTCCCTTCTACGTGACTTTACCGAAAGAGCCAAGAATATTAATTTAATAAGTCAAGAAAAAATGTCTTCACGTGTTACATTTCCTAATAAAATGAACAATCACGCAACAAGACGTTAATTTACATCTTTAATATCACAGCTTCCGTCCCAGGACGGGCTAACAAGCTAGTAAAAATAATAACAATATAATTATAATATTTTGATTATTATGATATTATAATATAAGAGCCAATAGCTCGGTGTGGCCTTTCTAATAATATTATTATTATTCATACTCAAGGTTTTTGGGTTAGATGCGTAAGTATAAATGTGTCCTATTCTTAGCTCTTTCGGTAAAGTCACGTTGAAGGGAAACAATAAAATAATAATATATATAAATAATAATTTATTTTATATACTTTATTATGTTATTGTTTCCCTTCAACGTAATTTTACCGAAAGAGCTAAGAATATGAATTATTGCAGTCACGAAAGCTTTAAATCTAAATATAAATGTGTCGTCACCCTCCACCACCCGACACAGCCAATCAGTAAGGGATTTGTCACGTAAACAAAACGCCAATTACTAGTATAGTGTAGTGTGTAGTGTAGTGTACTACTTCAGCCCACCGGTGTGGTGGAGAGTAAATCCACAACGTTTGCAATTTCAGGAGTGCCCTGAGGTTTCGCCGGTAATTACATCAACCAGCGATCATTGGGCGATTTGCCAGCATAGTGAAGCAATCCGCCCGATTCGGGTCTCAAACATCACTGTTATAGTCAACATTACGTTTCCCTTGAAGGCCACGGGCGCGGTTGCTGTTGACGGAGCCCGCTGAGTTGCCCTGTGCGTTTCGTCGAGACATTTCTCCCGCAGAAACTTAGCCACCGTTGGGATTCGAGGTATATGTACAGGCACGCGTTTCATACGTAACATTATAAATGTTCTTTCCCCTTCCTTCTTTCTTTCTTTCTCTCTCCTTCTCCGAGGCTAAATCGCGTCTGTTGCTTTGCAGATAACGCGTGAGGAAGAAAAAAAAATATTCCCCGCGCATTTTTAAGCGAAGCACGGAAAATAAGGGAATTAAATGAGGACTCACATTAAAATGTAATTAAGAGGCACTGGAGCGGGCGGACGGGCGGGCGGGCGGCCGCTACCGCTGGTGCGATCTCGCTGCCGTTACGCGCCGATAATCACGCCCCGGAACCGACTAAGTGCGGCGCGAGAGAGAGCGGCTAATTGAACGGTGCGCCAGGAAAAAAAAAGACTCCTCGCAGGCTCCCGCGGCGTCGTGAGCTCGAGAGCGGCGTCGATCGTGAGCGAGAGGGCGAGCGAGAGGGCGAGAGAGAGGGCGGGCGAGAGAGAGGGCGAGAGAGAGGGCGAGCGAGAGAGGGCGAGCGAGAGGGCGAGCGAGAGAGGGCGAGCGAGAGAGGGCGAGAGAGAGGGCGAGCGAGAGGGCGAGAGAGAGGGCGAGCGAGAGAGGGCGAGCGAGAGGGCGAAAGAGAGAGGGCGAGCGAGAGAGGGCGAGAGAGAGAGGGCGAGCGAGAGAGGGCGAGAGAGAGGGCGAGCGAGAGAGGGCGAGCGAGAGAGGGCGAGAGAGAGGGGGCGAGCGAGAGAGGGCGAGCGAGAGAGGGCGAGAGAGAGGGCGAGCGAGAGGGGGCGAGCGAGAGGGCGAGCGAGAGGGTGAGCGAGAGAGGGCGACCGAGAGAGGGCGAGCGAGAGGGCGAGCGAGAGATGGTGAGAGAGAGGGCGAGCCAGAGAGAGAGAGAGCGGTCGACAGCCCGAGAGGGGGGAGAGGGGGGGGCGGTGGTTTAGCCGCTGGTGGTGCTGGTGACGTCGGTTGGCGCTGCGACGTACGGTGCGAAAGAAGTTCAACACACACACACACATACAAGCAAGCGCAGCCCCTCCGCGTGTGTGTGATTGGGCCGGGGTGTCAGTGCGGGGAGGGGGGTAGTGTAGCGGTCAGCGCTGCGCTACGAACCCCGGCTACGACACGACATTGATTCCCGCTCACGGCCATCACCACCACCAACACCAACACCCAGTGATAGCGACTATCTGACACCGATCCTAGGCCTCCTCCCCTAGGTCGACTCAGCCTCAAATGAGTAACCTGGTGCGGTGTGCAGTAAAGATCGCCACCGGGGGAGACAAAGGCGGCCGAGGACAGAAATACGTAGACTCCTGTATACCAGGTGAGGTAGATAGCCATCTCTCCATATTCTTTGGGTCTTTGGGTAAAGTCACGTAGATAGGTTCAGATAAAATAACAAAAGTTTTCGTATTTTCTTTGAACCTATCGACGTGACTTTGCCGAAAGACCAAAAGAAATATGAATTCCTGCAGTCACGAAAGCTTTAAGTCCAAATATACGGAAGTCGTCAGGGGTCGGGATCGAACCCACGACCTCCTGCATACCAGGCGAGGTAGTCAACATCTTCCAGCCAGCGTGATGATGATAATGAGAGACACAAACTCCAAATATACAGCAGTCGTCAGGGGTCGGGATCGAACCCACGACCTCCTGCATACCAGGCGAGGTAGTCAACATCTTCCAGCCACCGCGACATTACCGCGGTGTAAGTGTAAGCGGGTGGTGGGCGGGGCGGGGGTGGTCGGGCGGGCGGGCGCGCCGCTAACTCACCGTCCACGGGCGCCAGCAGCACGCGCGAGTGGTCGTAGGCGATGACGTTGGCGTAGCGGTTCTTGGGCTTGTTCACCTCCAGGTTGGAGTGCTCCCAAGTGAACTGCTGCCCCGGGTCAATGGACTGCAAAGAGAGAGACAAGGACGAAGGTTCACCCCCCCCCCCCCACCGTGTAGCCTACGATGGACTGTCGGGGCGAGTGCCGTTGGCGAGTCGCCGAACGTAACAGCAACAAACGCAAAAACAAACAACGTGATAGGAGTGCAAAGTGTATCGGGAAGCTAAACAAATAACAAATCGCTGCAATTTTTTTTAAAAAAAACTAAACTATCTTTTCTATATCTTGCCAGGCATTCGGGGCTGCGCCGTGGCCTACGACTTCACATACCCCCCTCCCCCACCACCCCCCCCCCCCACCCCCCCCTCTGTGACAAAGAGCTTTATAGCTCGTCGTATTTCTCCACGTTGCGAATTGGGGCGAGCGCCGGTCACCTCACCTCGTACTCCTGCGCGAACAGCATGTTGTCGTTGGCCTTGAGCCGCTCCACGTGATCCACCAGCTCCTCCACGGCAATGGGCGGGTGACTCATCATGCCTAGGGGCAAGGGGTCGGCAAGGGGGGAGGGGGGCAGGGGGGGGGGGTGATCAATGAGACTTGACAGCGGCCGACGAGTGTAGGACGAGGTAGGAGGAAGTAGGACGAGGTAGGAGGAGGAAGAGGGAGGAGGGAGGAGAAGGGGGGAGGAGGGAGGAAGGAGGAAGGGGTAAGGAGAGAAGAGCGATAAATCTGTTGTTAAATCTTTCATTTAAAAAGGGGGGAGGGGGTTACATAAAGCAAAGCATTAGAAAAAAACAAAAAAGGAGAGAGGAGGGAGATGGAGGGAGGAAGGAGAGAGAAGAGAGGAAGGAGGAGGGAGGAGGATGAGATGACAGCGCATCAGGAGAGGAGAGTAAACCAACATCACACAAACTCCGGTCTTCCTCGCTAACAGCAGCAGCAGCGGCGGCTTGTGGCTGACCATCGAAAAAAAAAAGACGGTCACGGGCATCGCGCGGCGCTTTCAGATGCGCGCTCTCCGCGGCCGTCTGGAACGCTCCCCTCCTTCCGATATTTCCCGCGCCTCCGATTAGCACGGTTGGCTACGTACAGCGCGAAAGAAGTTCACCATGCATGCATTCGGAAGCCACTGGAGCTATGCACCTTTAAATCTAATTTGAAAACTCATTGATTTAGAATTGCTTTTTGTGTTTAGTTTGTTGTCCTTCCCCTCCCCAATCCCCTCCCCAATCCCCTCCGCACCTCCAATTTAGCACGGTTGGCTGCGTACGGTGCGAAAAAAGTTCAACCATACGTACGTACGTACGTTCAGAACTCAAAGGGAACTGTAGATGAGGTCACATTTAAGGAGAGCGCCACTGAGTCTCAAGGCTCTTATCAAGAGCATCCTGAGAATAGGGTTTTTCCCCTTTTTTCTGGCAACACAACTGAAACCTTTTCACGAGGATTCATGTTACTGCATTAACCACGATACCTGCAGTCAAAATGCAAACAAGAAACATACTATGATAATTTATGCATTGTCCTTGAAACTGATTGGTCCACCCAACGACCTTTTGGCGTCATCTGGTCGAGCACCAATTGGGTCGAGGCTCAAAAGAAAGCCGTCCCTTGGTGTGGACCAATCAGTTTCAAGGACAATGCATATATTTCGATTTAAAGCTTTCGTGACTGCAAGGATTCATCTTCTTTGGTTCTTTCGGTAAAGTCACGTAGAATGAGAATAAAATAATAAATTGATAAAATAAAATAACACAATAAAATTCTCACGACGTTTCGGCCACAACACAAGCTTCGCTCCAGCGCTGTCCTCCAGACAGTCTCGTCCCTTCACCTGATGAAGGCCGCTTGTGTTGTGGCCGAAACGTCGTGAGAATTTGATTGTGTTATTTTATTTTATCAATTTATTATTTTATTCTCATTCTACGTGACTTTACCGAAAGAACCAAAGAAAATGCATATATTATCAAAGTATGTTTTTGTTTGCATTGTGACTGCAGGTATTGTGGTTAATGCAGACATGAATCCTTGTAAAAAGGTTTCAGTTTTTTATATATATTCTTAGTTTTTTCGGTAAAGTCACGTTGAAGAGAAACAACAAAATAACAAAATATATATAAAACAATAAAAAAATTCTCACGACGTTTCGACCATAACTCACCTGATGATGACCGTTTGAGTTATGGTCGAAACGTCGTGAGAATTTTTTATTGTTTTATATATATATTGTTATTTTGTTGTTTCTCTTCAACGTGACTTTACCGAAAAAACTAAGAATATGAATTACTGCAGTCACGAAAGCTTTAAATCAAAGGTTTCAGTTTTGTTGCAAGAAAAAAGGGGAAAAACCCCTATTATTACATTTTGGTACTGGCAAAGGAGGTCTAATGATGAAGAGCATCCTGCTTCGGGGACGTTCGGCCGATACGCTGCTGGACGGATGCCAGTCTGCCTTAAGCCCCCTGGCCCTCTGCCACGGGATCCTGCCGTGTAGCAAGTCCATCTTGGGGGCGCCGCGGAGGCTAGGAGATGTTAACTACCTCGCCTGGGTATACAGGAGGTCGATGGGTGCCTTCCCAAACCCCCCGACGCCCGCTTGTATATTTAAAGTTTTTGCGCGTCTCTCCGTCTCTCTCCGTGGTGGTCAAGTGGATTGGGCACCACGGTGGCTAGGAGGTGTTAACTACCTCGCCTGGGTATACAGGAGGTCGTGGGTTGCGATCTCAAACCCCCCAATGCCCGCTGTATATTTGGAGTTTTAGCGCGTCTCTCTGGGGGGTCGGCGGGGGCAAACACCGAGGAGAGCGGAGAGGCAGGGAAGGGAGGGCGGTGTAAAATATTAAATAATAATAGATTATGAAATTTTATAATTATAAAATAAATCCCAAAAATGTAAATGATGAAAAATAAAACAAATTATTGTCACATTTTTTTTATTATGAAAAAAATATTATACAAAAATGTACATTATAAAAAAAATACAATGCTAGAAAAAGAAATGTAGATAATATTAAAAGACAATGATCAAATAAATCATTTGTCGAAAATTAATTATAAAAAAAAGATTGTAATTTTTATAAAAACATAATTATGAAAACAAAAAAATTCTAATAAAAAAAAGTACGCAAAATAATTGTTTTTAAAATTATTAAATATATATGTAATAGTAGGTGGCAAACGGGGAAGGGTTGTGCACAAGAAAGCGGCGAAGCAGAATCTTGCGCAACCCCACACTCGGCGAAAGGGGCTGGAGAGAGGTAGAGAGGCAACGCGGTTCGTAACGGCGGCGCCGTGAAGAGAGCTGGAAGGCAGCCAGGGCAGCTGTCACTCACGACGGCCGCCACCCCTTGCACGTGAAAGCACGCGGAGCCAACCGTGCTAATGGCAGGTGCCGGGGGAAGGACAACAAACTGTCGGTCTCTGCTGTGTGAGTCTATGGGTTTCTGCTGTGTGTGTGTATGGGTCTCTGCTGTGTGAGTCTGTGCGTCTCTGTGTGAGTCTATGGGTCTCTGCTGTGTGAGTCTATGGGTCTCTGCTGTGTGTGTCTATGCGTCTCTGCTGTGTGAGTCTGTGCGTCTCTGTGTGAGTCTATGGGCCTCTGCTGTGTGAGTCTATGGGTCTCTGCTGTGTGAGTCTATGGGTCTCTGCTGTGTGTGTCTATGGGTCTCTGCTGTGTGAGTCTATGGGTCTCTGCTGTGTGTGTCTATGGTTCTCTGCTGTGTGAGTCTATGGGTCTCTGCTGTGTGAGTCTATGGGTCTCTGCTGTGTGAGTCTATGGGTTTCTGCTGTGTGTGTCTATGCGTCTCTGCTGTGTGAGTCTGTGCGTCTCTGTGTGAGTCTATGGGTCTCTGCTGTGTGAGTCTATGGGTCTCTGCTGTGTGAGTCTATGGGTCTCTGCTGTGTGTGTCTATGGGTCTCTGCTGTGTGTGTCTATGGGTCTCTGCTGTGTGAGTCTATGGGTCTCTGCTGTGTGAGTCTATGGGTCTCTGCTGTGTGTGTCTATGGGCCTGCTGTGTGAGTCTATGGGTCTCTGCCATGTGAGTCTATGGGTCTCTGCTGTGTGAGTCTAAGGGTCTCTGTGTGAGTCTGTGCGTCTCTGTGCGAGTCTATGGATCTGTGTGCGAGTCTATGGGTCTCTAAGTCAGTCTATGGGTCTCTGTGTGAGTCTATGGGTCTCTGTGTGAGTCTGTGCGTCTCTGTGTGAGTCTATAGGTATGTGTGTGAGTCTGTGCGTCTCTGTGTGAGTCTGTGCGTCTCTGTGTGAGTCTATGGATCTGTGTGCGAGTCTATGGGTCTCTAAGTTAGTCTATGGGTCTCTGTGTGAGTCTATGGGTCTCTGTGTGAGTCTGTGTGCTCTGCTGTGTGAGTCTATGGGTCTATGTGTGAGTCTATGGGTCTCTGTGTGAGTCTGTGCGTCTCTGTGTGAGTCTATGGGTCTCTGCTGTGTGAGTCTATGGGTCTCTGCTGTGTGAGTCTATAGGTCTCTACTGTGTGAGTCTATGGGTCTCTGTGTGAGTCTGTGCGTCTCTGTGTGAGCCTATGGGTCTCTACTGTGTGAGTCTATAGGTATGTGTGTGAGTCTATGGGTCTCTCAGTTAGACTATGGGTCTCGGTGTGAGTCTATGGGTCTCTGCTGTGTGAGTCTATGGGTCTCTACTGTGTGAGTCTATGGGTCTCTGTGTGAGTCTGTGCGTCTCTGTGTGAGCCTATGGGTCTCTACTGTGTGAGTCTATAGGTATGTGTGTGAGTCTATGGGTCTCTAAGTTAGTCTATGGGTCTCTGTGTGAGTCTATGGGTCTCTGTGTGAGTCTGTGTGCTCTGCTGTGTGAGTCTATGGGTCTATGTGTGAGTCTATGGGTCTCTGTGTGAGTCTGTGCGTCTCTGTGTCTCTGTGTGAGTCTATGGGTCTCTGCTGTGTGAGTCTATGGGTCTCTGCTGTGTGAGTCTATGGGTCTCTACTGTGTGAGTCTATGGGTCTCTGTGTGAGTCTGTGCGTCTCTGTGTGAGCCTATGGGTCTCTACTGTGTGAGTCTATAGGTATGTGTGTGAGTCTATGGGTCTCTCAGTTAGACTATGGGTCTCGGTGTGAGTCTATGGGTCTCTGTGTGAGTCTATGTGCTCTGCTGTGTGAGTCTATAGGTCTCTGTGTGAGTCTATGCGTCTCTGTGTGAGTCTATGGGTCTCTACTGTGTGAGTCTATGGGTCTCTATGTGAGTCTGTATGGGTCTCTGCTGTGTGAGTCTATGGGTCTCTGCTGTGTGAGTCTATGGGTCTCTGGTGTTTGAGTCTATCGGTCTCTGTGTGAGTCTATGGGTCTCTGCCGTGTGAGTCTATGGGTCTCTGCCGTGTGAGTCTATGGGTCTCTGCCGTGTGAGTCTATGGGTCTCTGCCGTTTGAGTCTATCGGTCTCTGTGTGAGTCTACGGGTCTCTGCTGTGTGAGTCTATGGGTCTCTGCTGTGTGAGTCCATGGGTCTCTGCTGTGTGAGGTGTGAGTCTATACGACAAATCGCTAACCTCAAACACCCGGTCGTTCGTAAAAGCTGAAGGCGGTATAGTACTATAGTAATAGAGCAAGTGCAGAATCACCGGACCTGAATTGATAACCTGAAAGCATTGAGCTTTCAAGTTATCAAAAAGTGCGGGGCCCCCGTAGCTACTACACATGTAGCTACTTGTGCTACTGGAACGTGCTGTAGTCGGGCACTGCACCTGGTGTCTGGAAGTTGATGCGTCTCAGCTCCACGGGGTCCGTCGGCTGCTGAGCGGCGGCCGCGTTCTCCTTCCCGAACGCCTCGGCAGCACCGGCGCCGCCGCCGCCGCCGCCGCTGCCCGCGGGCGCCGCCGTCCCGCCGGGCCCGGCGCCGGCGCCACCCCCGCCGGAGGATCCTCGGCCCGCCGGCCGCGCGTCTCCCAGCAGGATGGGCTTGGTGGGGTCCGAGTCGCTGCGCTTCCTGTTGGGGGGCGGGTGGGGGAGGTGCGGAGCGGCACGGTGGGGACCGGGAGGTGAAACTGCGGTTGCCAAGGCAAGTAACAAAGACAATGTTCCCCCCCACGTAGCCTGAACAGACTGTTGGGGGGGGGGGGGGGCAGGGCCGTTAGTAGCGAGTCGTAGCGCCTGTGAAGGCCCGGCACTGTGGGTACACGAGGGGGTGGGGTGGCCAGCACCGCGCCCGCCCTGGCCGACCTTTGTCTCCCCAGTGGCGATGTTTTTACACACCGCACAAAGGTACTAATATTCGAGGCAGAGTCGACCTAGGGGAGGCCCAGGATCGGTTCAGATATTCGTCGCTGGTGTTGGCCGTGAGCGGGGAATCGAACGCAAGTCATAGATAGGTTCGTAGCGCGGCGCGGCGGCGACCGCTACTCCACCGCTCCCCACACTGTCACCAGGGTCCACTCACACACCGGACGTAGCCAACCGTGCTAATCGGAGGTGCGGGGGTGGGGAAGGACAACAAACTATGGGTCTCTGTGTGAGTCTGTGGGTCTCTGTGTGAGTCTATGGGTCTCTGCGTGAGTCTGTGGGTCTCTGCGTGAGTCTGTGGGTCTCTGTGTGAGTCTGTGGGTCTCTGCGTGAGTCTGTGGGTCTCTGCGTGAGTCTGTGGGTCTCTGCGTGAGTCTGTGGGTCTCTGCGTGAATCTGTGGGTCTCTGCGTGAGTCTGTGGGTCTCTGCGTGAGTCTGTGGGTCTCTGCGTGAGTCTGTGGGTCTCTGCGTGAGTCTGTGGGTCTCTGCGTGAGTCTGTGGGTCTCTGTGTGAGTCTGTGGGTCTCTGCGTGAGTCTGTGGGTCTCTGCGTGAGTCTGTGGGTCTCTGCGTGAGTCTGTGGGTCTCTGCGTGAGTCTGTGGGTCTCTGCGTGAGTCTGTGGGTCTCTGCGTGAGTCTGTGGGTCTCTGCGTGAGTCTGTGGGGTCTCTGCGTGAATTTGTGGGTCTCTGCGTGAGTCTGTGGGTCTCTGCGTGAGTCTGTGGGTCTCTGCGTGAATCTGTGGGTCTCTGCGTGAGTCTGTGGGTCTCTGCGTGAGTCTGTGGGTCTCTGCGTGAGTCTGTGGGTCTCTGCGTGAGTCTGTGGGTCTCTGCGTGAGTCTGTGGGTCTCTGCGTGAGTCTGTGGGTCTCTGCGTGAGTTTCGCCTTTAGCAGTCTACTGGGGCAAATGCGCACGCACGCGTATGTACGTGCCCTTCGTAGGTGCTCCCTAACAGCACTTGCCCCAACAGTCTGTTAATGCTACACGGGGGATCTTTGTCTTTGGTCTGTGTGTGTGGGGAGCGGTGGTGCAGCGGCTGGCACTACCAACCCGGCTATGACCAGAATTCGATTCCCGTTCTCGGCCAATGCCAAACGGTGAAAAGCATCTGAACTGGTCCTGGGCCTACTCCTAGATCGACTCAGCCTCAAGTTATTACCTGGTGCGGTGCGTAAACATTGCCACTCGGGAGACAAAGGCGGCCGGGCGTGGTGATGGCCACTCGCCTCCTCGTGTGCCATGCCGGCCTTCATAAGTTATCGCTAATAGTACTTGCACCGACGGTCTGTTGAAGGCTATACGGGGGATCTTTGTCCTTGTCAGAATGAGAATATGTATTTATCCCGGAGAAACCCGATGAGCTATGAAGCTCTTTTTCACAAACGTCCAGTAGGGATGGGTCAGAAAGTTACAACAATAATTAATACAGGAAAGGTAAGAAAATCACTATAAATAAACTAAAACTAAACAATGTTTTTATTTTAGCAGGTAAGGCCCCACTGAGCTACGTCGCTCATTCCAGAAGCGACCCTGGCTTATCACAATCGATAGCTCAACGAAAGTCACTTCTCATCATCACATGGTAATGTATAGCAGCAGCCAAATAATCTGAAAGCATAGAGATGCATAGAGACCCATAGAGAAACACAGAGACTCATGGAAATATATACTCACTCTCAGAGATACATAGAGACCCATAGAGATACATAGAGACCCATAGCGATACACAAAGACCCTTAGAGATGCATAGATACCCATAGAGATACATATATACCCATTGACTAAATGAAACAATTTTTATTTTACCAGATAAGGCCCCATTGAGCTACGTAGCTCTTTTTCCAGAAGCGACCCTGACCATCACAAACGACAGCTCAACTAAGTGGCTTAGAGACCCATAGAAACCCACAGAGACACATAGAGATCCACAGAAAGTCATACAGATCCATAGAGATACATATAGACCCACAAAACTAAATTGCAACTTCATCAGGGTAGGCGAGGCTGCGTCGCGTGAAGGTGTTCCGCTGTAAGCGAGTGGGGCAAATTAAAACGGCCGTTAGTGAGAATATTGCACGGGGACTACTCGAAGAGAGACAGCGAGAGAGAGAGAGAGAGGGAGCGAGAGAGAGAGGGAGCGAGAGAGAGGAGGAGGGGTGGGTGGGTTGGGGGAAACGGCTGGCCCTGGATTGGTTCGGTTTGCTGTTTGTTGTTGTTGATGTTGTTGCTTTTCGAGAAATGGTTATTCGCTGTCGACCGGCTGTGGCTGTTGGGGTTTTACTCCTTCCACGGGTTTCAGATGTTGACGTTTTCAGGCACTTTTAGAGAGGACGCGGCCAATTGTTACCGCGCCTGTGGAGGAAGAGGCCCTTCCATCAATCAAAAGCACCCCCGAATTGAGGGCTCTGCGGTGTCTAGGCGATGTTGACTACCTCGCCTGGTATACAGGAGGTCGTGGGTTCGATCCCGACCATGACGATGCCCGTACCGCATATTTAGAGATGGCGTCTCTCTTTCTCATCATCATCACAGTGGCTAGGAGATATCAACTACCTCGCCTGGTATACAGGAGGTCGTGGATTTGATCCTGACCCTGACGCCCGCTGTATATTTGGAGTTTGCGTGCCTCCGTCGCTGCCTGTGGTTGCTGCTATAAATTGCCACGCGATGGTGGTAAGCCACTTCGTTGGGCGACGCTTTGTGATAAGCCAGGGTCGCTTCTGAAAAATAGCGATGTAGCGGAGTGGGCCTTACCTGGTAAAATAAAAAAAGTAAGATTTAGCTTAAAGATGCGTGAGGAATTTGTCAAACCGTTCCCGCTAACCGCTGCTCCACCACTCCCCGCCAACGCCCGCCTCTGCCTTTGAGTGCAACAAGACGAGCACGCACAAAGACAAAGATCCCCCCTATAGCATGTAAGCAGACTGTCGGGGGCAAGTGCAGTTAGCGAGTGAACGCCGGAACAGCTCACGAGGGGGTTGGGTGGCCACCACCACGCCCGGACGCCTTTGTCGTTTGCTGCACACCGCACCGGGTACTCATTTGAGGCCGAGTCGACCTAGGGAAGGCCCAGTACCGGTTCAGATCATCGTCGGCGGTGTCGGTGGCGGTGAGCGGGAATCGAACTGGGCTCCCTGCCGGGTTCTTAGCGCAGCGCCCTAACAGCTGCGCCACCGCTGCCCTGCCCGCTACCTACCCCGTCGAGCACACAGCGCACGCACGAGCAGCAACAACAGCTTCGCGGGCCGCGAAACCCACTCCGTGGTCACGAACCACAACCCGCACAAATCAGCGCGCCGCTCGCCACCGCGTAACTGCACCCGTGGCGCTGGCAGCGGTAGTGAGGAGGGTGGCAGTGGTAGTGAGGAGGGTAGCAGTGAGGAGGGTGGCAGCGGTAGTGAGGAGGGTGGCAGTGAGGAGAGTGGCAGTGGTAGTGAGGAGGGTGCCAGTGGTAGTGAGGAGGGTGGCAGCGGTAGCAAGGAGGGTGGCAGTGGTAGTGAGGAGGATGGCAGTGAGGAGGGTGGCAGCGGTAGTGAGGAGGCTGGCAGTGAGGAGGATGGCAGCGGTAGTGAGGAGGGTGACAGTGGTAGTGAGGAGGGTGGCAGCGGTAGTGAGGAGGGTGACAGTGGTAGTGAGGAGGGTGGCAGTGAGGAGGGTGGCAGTGGTAGTGAGGAGGGTGGCAGTGGTAGTGAGGAGGGTGGCAGCGGTAGTGAGGAGGGTGACAGTGGTAGTGAGGAGGGTGACAGTGGTAGTGAGGAGGGTGGCAGCGGTAGTGAGGAGGGTGACAGTGGTAGTGAGGAGGGTGGCAGTGAGGAGGGTGGCAGTGGTAGTGAGGAGGGTGGCAGTGAGGAGGGTGACAGTGGTAGTGAGGAGGGTGACAGTGGTAGTGAGGAGGAGGGTGACAGTGGTAGTGAGGAGGGTGGCAGTGGTAGTGAGGAGGGTGGCAGTGGTAGTGAGGAGGGCGCCGGCGGTAGCGAGGAGGAGGGTGGCAGCAGCTCACGCACGGCAGCCACATTTGCATAACCATCAGCTCTCGCTAATGGCCGCGCATGATCACCGTCTTTCTAACGAGCGCCACGACACGGCCCGCTGGGGAGTGATGGCGGTGGGGGAGGGTGGAGACGCAACCGGCGCGCTCGCGAGCGGGGGGGAGAGCGAGCGGCGACGTCCTTCACGGCGCTGTCACCGCCATCGCCACAACCGCCACCATCGCTACCGCCACTGCCACCACCGCCTCCACCACCACCGCCATCGCCACAACCGCCACCACCGCTACCGCCACTGCCACCACCGCTTCCACCACCACCGCCACCGCCTCCACCACTACCGACACTGCCACCACCGCCTCCACCACTACCGACACTGCCACCACCGCCACCGCCTCCACCGCCTCCACTGCCACCACCGTCACCACCATTGGTGACGGTGGAGGACAAGGAGCTATGGGTCTCTTCTGTGTGAGTCTATGGGTCTCGATGCGAGTCTATGGATCTCTGTGCGAGTCTATATAGGTAGGTATGGTTGAACTTCTTTCACACCGTACGCAGCCGACCGCGCGAATCCGAGGTGCGTGGGGCAGAGGACAACAAACTAAAACACAAAAAGCAGTTCTGAAGAAATCCGTTTCCAATCAAGATGATTTAAAAGCGCCTCGCTCCAGTGGCTCTCTAATGAGGAACAGAGAGCCCTCCAAAGGCGGTCACCGCGATGCGATGCGGTGACCGGGGCTTCAGCAGAGAGAGAGAGGAGAGTTCGTGTGGTTCCGCTCCTCCTCCTCCTCCTCCTCCGACGGCAGGAGGACGCGATCGACGCGACGAGCCGACGGTTAAAAATCGATCGCGCGGAGCGCTAGATAAATCACGCGGGCGTTCCCCCGCGTGCGAGAAAAAGAAAACCACATTGCTAACGGCCGCGGCGTTTAGACTTTAGACTAACGGGGCGTCTACAGCTGGCACGCGAGAGAAGGCGAGGCAGATCGAGAAGACGGGAAGTGGTGATGATTTTTTTTTTTACTTCTTGAATTGAAACACGACGCAGAATTGTGAAAAGAATTCGTGAAATCGGAGGGGTGTAGGTGGGTGGGGGGGGGGTGGCGGGCGCCGGCGGGGTGAAATGTTACAAACCTCTAATTGGTTGTCTCGTCCACCCAGGAGGTCGTGTAGGTTCGATCCCGGCCCTGACGATGCCTGCTGCTGCTGTGTATTTGGAGTCTGCGTGTCTCTCTCGTCATCATCATCACGGTGGCTAGGAGATGTTGACTACCTCGCCTGGTATACAGGAGGTCGTGGGTTCAATCCCTACCCTGACGCCTGCTGCTGTATAGTTGGGAGTTTGCGTGTTCTCCCCGTGGCCCTCCGGTTTTTCCCCTCCACATTAATAATCAGCATCACACGTTTCGAGTATTTTGCTGCAACACATTTCCACGCGATGACAATAAGCCCACTTCGTTGGGCTATCATTTGTGGTGGCCAGGTCGCTTCTGAAAAAGAGCTACACAGCTCAGTGGGGGTCCTGAACCGGTAAAGGGGGGGGGGGGAAGGGAAGGGAGGGGGGGAAATTCCACATTCCTACGCCGAGGACCGTTCGAGCCCGAGAAACGCAGCCAGAGGCTTACCGACGCAACAAGCAAATCCGTTGAGCGACGTCGCTGAGGAGCAGACGTGTAGACTGAATCGCCACCGAGGGTACGGCCGCGATGCGCTCCACGCTAACCCTTCGCCGGGTGTTTGCTAACCACGTGGGTTCACACGTGCGACCCCGCGGGGCGTTGATTTTTCATTCGTCGCACGCGAGCGCGGGCCTCTCTCGCGTGAACCGCTCCCTCGCTGCTGCTGCTGCTGCTGCCGTACACCGGCGTCTCAAGCGCGATTCGTTTGGTCCACGGATCATTTCATGGATGTGTGGGAGCGGGGGGAGCGGGGGGAGCGGGGGGGGGGGGCGCGGGGGGCGTTCCCTTGAGGGTCACGGTCCTCACTTCGATCGTCGCCCGCCGACTGAAGCGAGCAAATTTGCCGGACATGCCAAGCTATACTGTTCAAAAAGTAAACCATTTTTATTTGAGCAGGTTAACGTCCCACTGAGTTATTGGAGCTCTTTTTCACGAGCCACCTGGCTATCACAAATGATTGCTCAACGGAGTGGGCTTATCATCGTAATCATCATCACGTGGAAATGCATAGCAGGAGCCAAATAATCTCTAAGCGCAGTGACGTGGATTCTAAATGCGGAGGGGATAAAAACCGGGGGACCGAGAGAAAGAGAGACCCTCCAAATGTACAGCAGGCGTCAGGGCTGGGATCGAACCCACGAACCTCCCGCGTGCCAGGCGAGGTAGTCCACATCTGCGGTGGGGTGGTGGAAGGGCTTCACGCGCGACAACACAAACTGACACGGACGACGACACCGCCGCACATTGTCGTAGGCCGAGGCCGTCGAACCTCCCCCACTACCCCCCCCCCCTCCCCATCCCACAACCATCACCACTCATCACCCGTGGAGGAAGGGGCGTTGATAAACAGCGAAGGGTAATTACGGAAGGACACCCCCCCCCGCCGCCCCCGTCCTTTTAAGAATGTTCCTCTCGAGCGGGGGGGGGGGGGGGGGGAGATGGGAGGGTGGTGTCGATGATTGTGACGCATCGATTGAGCGAAAGTGCCCACCTGTCCGGCTTGCTGTCACGGGCACGCGGCGGTGACGGTGACGACCACGGGAGCCATCGGGAGCCATCGTCGTCGTACCGGGAGGGAGGGAGGGAGGGAGGGTGGGGAGGGGGAGGATGAGGAGGTGGTGGAGGGTGGGAGATGGAGAGAGGGAGATGGAGGTGCGGGAGGAGGTGGTGGAGATGGTGGTCGGAGGTTGGGAGATGGAAGGAGATGGAGGATGAGGAGCAGGAGCAGGTGGAGGGAGGGAGATGGAGAGAGGATGATGGAGGTGCGGGAGGAGGTGGTGGAGATGGTGGTGGGAGGGAGGGAGATGGAAGGAGATGGAGGATGAGGAGCAGGAGCAGGTGGAGGGAGGGAGATGGAGAGAGGATGATGGAGGTGCGGGAGGAGGTGGTGGAGATGGTGGTGGGAGGGAGGGAGATGGAAGGAGATGGAGGATGAGGAGGTGGTGGAGGGAGGGAGATGGAGAGAGGGAGATGGAGGTGCGGGAGGAGGTGGTGGAGATGGTGGTGGGAGGGAGCGAGGGAGGGAGGGAGGGAGGCGAAGGGGAGACAAAAAAACAAAAGGGAGAGCGGAGATCATCGGAGATCGATGGCGGCTTTTAGAACGACAGCATCCTTCGCTCCGGATTCGCGCGATCCTTCTCTTCTTCCGGATGGCGGCCGATGACGGAGGTGCGGAGCAAACAACGAACACTTTCACATTGCTGGCGGGTCCGAGCAACAGGTAACCAACCGCCAGACGTCGCGTGACGATGCAATGGGCCCCGATCCACACAACAACAACAAACGAAGGAGGCATCGCGGCGGCGGTGGCGATGATGACGACGACGATACACCGCTACTCACGCGCTGATTCTGCCGTGACTCGAAACCCGCAGAAAAAAACACGCACGCTGTGTTAGTATCTTAAGCACCGCGCAACTCGGCGTGTGTTCATGTATTCACTGCGTGCGCGTGTTAGTATGTTCACATGTTACATTAGCGACAACAACAACAGCCGCCATTCGACACTAAAGTGACGGTGACGTCACCACGGCGCTTGTGCCAGGCCATGTGCACGTTAAGGCCGAGTGCGAGGGGCTGGTTGTTTACCACTAAACCACGTGAAATAAACACATACAGTGAGGGAAAAAAGTATTTGATCCCCTGCTGATTTTGTACGTTTGCCCACTGACAAAGAAATGATCAGTCTATAATTTTAATGGTAGGTTTATTTGAACAGTGAGAGACAGAATAACAACAACAAAATCTAGAAAAACGCAAGTCAAAAATGTTATAAATTGATTTGCATTTTAATGAGGGAAATAAGTATTTGACCCCCTCTCAATCAGAAAGATTTCTGGCTCCCAGGTGTCTTTTATACAGGTAACGAGCTGAGATTAGGAGCACACTCTTAAAGGGAGTGCTCCTAATCTCAGCTTGTTACCTGTATAAAAGACACCTGTCCACAGAAGCAAGCAATCAATCAGATTCCAAACTCTCCACCATGGCCAAGACCAAAGAGCTCTCCAAGGATGTCAGGGACAAGATTGTAGACCTACACAAGGCTGGAATGGGCTACAATACAATTGCCAAGCAGCTTGGTGAGAAGGTAACAACAGTTGGTGCGATTATTCGCAAATGGAAGAAACACAAAAGAACTGTCAATCTCCCTCGGCTTGGGGCTCCATGAAAGATGTCACCTCGTGGAGTTGCAATGATCATGATAACGGTGAGGAATCAGCCCAGAACTACACGGGAGGATCTTGTCAATGATCTCAAGGCAGGTGGGACCATAGTCACCAAAAAAACAATTGGTAACACACTACGCCGTGAAAGACTGAAATCCTTCAGCGCCCGCAAGGTCCCCCTGCTCAAAAAAGCACATATACACGCCCGTCTGAAGTTTGCCAATGAACATCTGAATGATTCAGAGGACAACTGAGTGAAAGTGTTGTGGTCAGATGAGACCAAAATGGAGCTCTTTGGCATCAACTCAACTCGCCGTGTTTGGAGGAGGAGGAATGCTGCCTATGACCCCAAGAACACCATCCCCACCATCAAACATGGAGGTGGAAACATTATGCTTTGGGGGTGTTTTTCTGCTAAGGGGACAGGACAACTTCACCGCATCAAAGGGACGATGGATGGGGCCATGTACCGTCAAATCTTGGGTGAGAACCTCCTTCCCTCAGCCAGGGCATTGAAAATAGGTCGTGGATGGGTATTCCAGCATGACAATGAACCAAAGCACACGGCCAAGGCAACAAAGGAGTGGCTCAAGAAGAAGCACATTAAGGTCCTGGAGTGGCCTAGCCAGTCTCCAGACCTTAATCCCATAGAAAATCTGTGGAGGGAGCTGAAGATCGAGTTGCCAAACGTCAGCCTTGAAACCTTAATGACTTGGAGAAGATCTGCAAAGAGGAGTGGGACAAAATCCCTCCTGAGATGTGTGCAAACCTGGTGGACAACTACAAGAAACGTCTGACCTCTGTGATTGCCAACAAGGGTTTTTCCACCAAGCACTAAGTCATGTTTTGCAGAGGGGTCAAATACTTATTTCGCTCATTAAAATGCTAATCAATTTATACCATTTTTGACATGCGTTTTTCTGGATTTTGTTGTTATTCTTTCTCTCACTGTTCAAATAAACCTACCATTAAAATTATAGACTGATCATTTCTTTGTCAGTGGGCAAACGTACAAAATCAGCAGGGGATCAAATACTTTTTTCCCTCACTGTATATACAAACATACACACATAAAACACCTCTGTGTGTGTGCACGCCTTCATGTGTGTTAATATATTAACCGTTTTTGTGTTAATATGTGAAAATATTATATTAACACGCGGACACATCTCTGAGTGTGGGTGTGTGTGTGTGCACACCTCTGCGTGTGTTAATGTATTGACTGTGTGTATTAATAGACGTGACTATATTATATTACGTGTGTGTGCTCCCTAACTGTACATGCCCTAACAGTCTGTTAAAGGCTACATGGGTGGGATCTTTGCCTTTTTCTTTAGCGGGGAGCGGCGGTGCAGCGGTTAGCGCTACGCAGCCCGGCGACCCGAGTTCGATTCCCGCTGACGGCGAATAACGGTGGCGATTCTTGAACCGATCCTGGGCCCTTCCCCTAGGTCGACTCAGCCTCAAAAGAGTATCTGGTGCGGATGTGTAAACGTCGCCACTGGGGAGACAAAGGCGGCCGGGCGTGGTGCTGGCCACCCACCCCCTCGTGTGCCGTGCCGGCCTTCATAGGTGCTCGCTAACAGCACTTGCCCCAACTGTCCGCTAAGGCTATATGGGGGATTGTTCATCTGTGTCTGCATGTACATGCGTGCGAGCGTGCGTGCGAGTGTGTGTGCGTGTGTGCGTGCGTGTGTGTGTGCGTGTGTGTGTGCGTGCATGTGTATGTATATTTGGTGTGTGCTTGTGCGTGATGGCGATGATGACAATGGTGATGACGACGAAGAAGATGACCACGATGACGACGGCGATGATGAGTGGTGGTGGCGGCGATGATGACGATGATGAGTGGTGGTGATGATCATGACGATGACGACAATGATCATGACGATGAAGGCGATGATGATGGCGACGATGCGTGTGCGCGCGCCCGCCCGCCCGCCCGCCCGCCACCTCTTGTAGAGGAGGATGGCGATGACGACGCAGATGATGAAGATGACGGCCAGCACGGGCCCCACCACCCACAGCAGCCCCTCCTCCTCCTCCGAGATGGGCAGCGGCTCCGGCTCGGGGGACACCACGGGCTCTGAGTAGCCGCTCACCGCCCACATGCGCTGTGGCACGCGCACACACACGCGAACACACACACACACGCGAACACACACACACACACGCGAACACACACACACATACACACGCACACGCGCACACACACACGCACACGCGAACACACACACACACGCGAACACACACACGCACACGCGAACACACACACGCGCACACACACACACGCGAACACACACACGCACACGCGAACACACACACGCGCACACACACACGCGCGAACACACACACGCGCGCACACACACACGCGCGCACACACACACACACGCGTGCGCACACACATACACACACACACGCACACACATACACACACACGAGCGCACACACACGTGCACACATGTACACACACACGTACACACACACGCAAAGACAAAGCTCACCCGTATAGCCTGAACAGACTGTTGGGGGCAAGGGCTGTTAGCGAGCGGCACCTATGAAGGCCGGCACGCTGGCACACGAGGGGGTGGGTGGCCAGCACCACGCCCGGCCGTCTTTGTCTCCCCAAGTGGCGATGTTTACGCACCGCACCAGGTACTCATTTGAGGCCGAGTCGACCTCAGGGGAGGAGACCCGCGCCCGGCCACCGCCGCCGCCGCCACCACCACGTGACGAAAAATCCGCTCCGGTCTCTTGACGAGCGGCGAAACGGCCTTTTTGTGTTCGACAGCGGACCGCGGAAGCAGACGCCATGGAGCTACCTCTGAGAAGTCGCCCGTCACGGCGCCGCGATGTTTTAATGGGGGGGGGTTTTGGGACACGTGACCGAGAGGAGCGACCCGCAACCCTGCCCCGACCGCGGAGATGGAGCAACGAAATCACCTGGGGCGCAGGTGCCGGGGAGGGTTGGCGGATCCGTCGTTATGGGAGAAATACCGCTTCCCAAGCGAGAATTAACGCGAGAGACGCTTTAATAAAAGCAGAGGAGGAGGAGGAGGAGGGGATTTTGACATTTAAAAAAATAGACAAACGTAATTCCTCACTGGTCAAATAGCACACATCCCGTTTTCATTCGGCACAAACCGAAGCATCAGAAAAATTAAAATGAATGCCCCAATATTCTCTGTGCCATCAGCAGCAGTCGCCGTGGCCGCTCCCGAGACTCCCGCCGAAGCCGTCAGCCGTCAGCCGACAGCTCGGCGCGGCCTGGAAGAACGACCAGAAAGGTTTTTCCTCGCCAGACGAAACCCCCCCCACCCCGCTCGCGGGGTCCTGCTAAACGAAACGATTTTTATTTTACCAGGTAACAGGCCCCGCGGAGCTGTGCAGCTATTCTTCAGTTAGCGACACTGTCCCGTCACGAATGATGATGTGCTCAACAAAAACGGGGGCTTATCGTCGTGAGTGGAAATTTATTGCAGCAGCAAAAAGAGTCTCAACGCGTGACGTTGACTCTGAAATGCGGAGGGTAAAATCGGAGGACCCCGAGAAAAATCCACGCGACCACGCGCAGAGAGAGAGAGAGAGAGACACACACCGCAAACTCCAATTATACAGCAGGCGCTCAGGGGTCAGGATCAAACCCACGACCTCCTGCACACCAGGCGAGGTAGTTAACATCTCCTAGCCACCAAGTCCACTCCGCTGGCGCTTCTCCTCGACCGCTGTCGTTCCACGGCGCCGGTGCCAATCGTGCCGGGCTCGACCCGCCGCGGCGAAGCGACCCCCGAGCAGCACACGCAGAGGGCGGTCGGGAGGGCCGGCGGTAGGGGCCAGCGGCCGTCCGCCGACGCGCTTCCCGCTAGCCACCGATGGAGATGGCGGGTGGCGAGGGGGGGGGAGGGTGGCGTGGGCGGCAGGGAGGGGCAGGGGTGGGGCGGTGGGGGGAGGGAGGGAGGGGTACGGGTGGGGGGGGGGGCGCGGGGATCGGCACACGACGGCCGCCACTCACGGCGTCGCGGGAGCCAATGGCCGCCATGGCGAAGAAGGTGAAGGCGCGGCCCTCCTGCAACGGGCGGTTGGCGTGGCCGCCCAGGCGGGCGCCGTCGCCCACCACGAAGCCGCCGGCGCCGGCGGAGGGCGGCGGCGGCGGCCCCCCGTCCCAGCGCGCCGTCACGTACGCCGCGGCTCCACCGCCGGCCGCGTCCGCCGCGGCACCCCGAGGAGTCGCCCGTCGACGACGACGGCGCCGGCGCCGGCCGCCGGGCGTCGTCTCCTCCATCAGCTGGGGATTGGGGGGGGGCGGGGCAGGGAGATGCCGGCAGTGATAGGGGGGTTGGTGTTGGCGTGGTGGCGGTGGTCATGGTGACGGCAATGGTAGTTGTGGTGGTGGTGGTGACGACAATGGTAGTTGTGGTGGTGGTGGTGACAATGGTAGTTGTGGTGGTGACGGCAATGGTAGTTGTGGTGGTGGTGATGACAATGGTAGTTGTGGTGGTGATGGTGACGACATTGGTAGTTGTGGTGGTGGTGACAACAATGGTAGTTGTGGTGGTGGTGACAATGGTAGTTGTGGTGGTGGTGATGGTGGTGGTGGTAGTGGTGACGACAATGGTAGTTGTGGTGGTGGTGGTGATGGTGGTGGTGGTAGTGGTGACGACAATGGTAGTTGTGGTGGTGGTGATGACAATGGTAGTTGTGGTGGTGGTGGTGACAATGGTAGTTGTGGTGGTGGTGACAATGGTAGTTGTGGTGGTGGTGACGACAATGGTAGTTGTGGTGGTGGTGACGACAATGGTAGTTGTGGTGATGGTGATGACAATGGTAGTTGTGGTTGTGGTGGTGGTGATGACAATGGTGGTTGTGGTGGTGGTGATGACAATGGTAGTTGTGGTGGTGGTGGTGACGACAATGGTAGTTGTGGTGGTGGTGACGACAATGGTAGTTGTGGTGGTGGTGACGACAATGGTAGTTGTGGTGGTGGTGACAATGGTAGTTGTGGTGGTGGTGATGACAATGGTAGTTGTGGTGGTGGTGACGACAATGGTAGTTGTGGTGGTGGTGACGACAATGGTAGTTGTGGTGGTGGTGGTGACGACAATGGTAGTTGTGGTGGTGGTGATGACAATGGTAGTTGTGGTGGTGATGACAATGGTAGTTGTGGTGGTGGTGACAACAATGGTAGTTGTGGTGGTGACGACAATGGTAGTTGTGGTGGTGGTGACGACAATGGTAGTTGTGGTGGTGGTGACAACAATGGTAGTTGTGGTGGTGATGACAATGGTAGTTGTGGTGGTGGTGATGACAATGGTAGTTGTGGTGGTGGTGATGACAATGGTAGTTGTGGTGGTGACGACAATGGTAGTTGTGGTGGTGGTGATGACAATGGTAGTTGTGGTGATGGTGATGACAATGGTAGTTGTGGTGGTGGTGACGACAATGGTAGTTGTGGTGGTGGTGATGACAATGGTAGTTGTGGTGGTGGTGACGACATTGGTAGTTGTGGTGGTGGTGGTGACGACAATGGTAGTTGTTGTGGTGGTGGTGACGACAATGGTAGTTGTGGTGGTGGTGACGACATTGGTAGTTGTGGTGGTGGTGACGACAATGGTAGTTGTGGTGGTGGTGACGACAATGGTAGTTGTGGTGACGACAATGGTAGTTGTGGTGGTGGTGATGACAATGGTAGCTGTGGTGGTGGTGACGACCATGGTAGTTGTGGTGGTGGTGACGACAATGGTAGTTGTGGTGGTGGTGGTGACGACATTGGTAGTTGTGGTGGTGGTGACGACAATGGTAGTTGTCGTGGTGGTGGTGACAATGGTAGTTGTGGTAACAATGGTAGTTGTCGTGGTGGTGGTGGTGACAATGGTAGTTGTGGTAACAATGGTAGTTGTCGTGGTGGTGACGACATTGGTAGTTGTTGTGGTGGTGGTGGTGGAGACGCGGTGCCGTGGCACCCCGCACCTGGTCCAGGTCCAGCTCTTCGGGACTTCCTGACGGCCGCAGGTAGCGTCCTTTCTGCCGCGCCAGCGGCACCACCACCAAGCAGTATGACCTGCGGCCACACGCAGCAACGCAACGACTCAGATCCCCCCCCGGAGTCTTGGCAGAATGTTGGGGCGAGCGCTGTTGGTGAGTAGCAGCACCTACGAAGGCTGGGAGGGCACACTAGGGAGACGGTGGCCAGCGCCACGCCCGGCCGCCTTTGTCTCCCTAGCGGCGAATATTTACACACCGCACCAGGTGCACAGCACGCCACCACGCCATCACAACGCCCCTTCACCCACATCCACTCCACCCACACAACCACACCTCTCCATCCACACCATCACCACACGCCTACACCAACACCACCACCCCCACCAGCCCCACATCCACTCTACCCACACCTCAATACCCACTCCACCCACACCACCACACCTCTCCACCCACACCACCACCACCACCACACCCACACCACCACACCCCTCCACCCACACCACCACCCCCACCAGTCCCACATCCACTATACCCACACCCCAATACCCACTCCACCCACACCACCACACCCCTCCACCCACACCCACCACACCACCACCCCCACCAGCCCCACATCCACTCTCCCTACACTCCCCCACACCCAATCCACCCACACCACCACCATCACACCCACCACACCTCCCCCTCCCCCCCCACCCCCAACCACCACACCACCCACCGCAGCTGCACGCCGTCGGCGGGCTGCGGCAGGTCGAGGCTGATGGTGCCGTCGGCGGAGACGCGGCCCAGCGGCACGGGGCGAGCCCCCCTGAAGAGTTGGGGGGCCGTGCGGACCCCCACCTCCTGCTGCAGGGCCCCCGCGCTGTCGCCGCGGCTCGTCAGGCCCAGCCGGTACTCCGTGTCGGGCCGCAGGCCGCTCACGCGCTTGCGGCCCGACCAGCCGTCCACCTCAATCGCCTGCCCGTCGCTCGACACCACCTTGGTGGTGTCGAGCGACGGCGGGGGGGGGGGGTCATGGGTCATTGTGGGGGTTAAGGGGTCAGAGCGGGGGGCGGGGAGGGTTGTTAGAGAAGGTACAACGGTTGCCGTGGTTTTGGACTCGGCGGTGGCGAGATGTTATCTCCCTCGCCTGGTATGCGGGCGGTCGCGAGTGTATGGCGCGAGTGCGGTGCCCGCGTGTGCACGAGTGTGGAGTGTGTGTAGTGTGTAGTGTGAGTGTGGTGCCCACGTGTGCACGAGTGTGGAGTGTGTGTAGTGTGAGTGCGGTGCCCGCGTGTGCACGAGTGTGGAGTGTGTGTAGTGCGAGTGTGGAGTGTGTGTAGTACGAGTGTGGAGTGTGTGTAGTACGAGTGTGGAGTGTGTGTGTGTAGTGTGAAGTGTGTGTGTGTGTGTAGCGCTAGTGCGGTGCCCTCATGTGCGCCCGCGCCACCTTGAGCGGCTCGCTGGAGCTGTACGACGCCGGCGCTTCCCACACCAGCAGCACGGAGGTCTGCGTCACCGATTTGACGCGGAAATTTTTCACGAAAGCTGCTGGAGAGACGCAGACGTGGAGAGATGGGGGGGGGGAGGCGGGGGGGGGGCAGCCCATGGGGGGGAGGTGGGCATTGACGGGGGGGTACGTGACAAACACACGCAGGTTAGCTCATCGCCAACCTCGCCATCGTTGTCGTCATCATCGCCATTACCGCTGTCATCGCCATCGTCGCCGTCATCATCATCGCCGTCATCATCATCGTCATCATCGCTATCATCGTCATCATAATCATCATTGTCATCATCGCCATCATCGTCATCATCACCATCATCGCCGTCATCCTCGCCATCATCGCCATCATCATTATCATCGTCATCATTGCCATCATCGTTATCACCATCGTCACCGCCATCATCATGGTCATCATCATCGCCGTCATCGTCATCATCGCCATCATCGTCGTAGTCAATGTCACCATCGCCATCATCATAAAGTTCTCGCGATCGTCATTTGCCTTCACCGTCAACAACACCATCATAAAGTTGTCATCACCATCATCAATCGTCATCGCCGTTGTCATCATCGCCGTCGTCATCATCATAATTGTCATCATCATCAATCACCGTCAATCACTGTCATCATTGCCATCATTGCCATCATTGCCATCATCATAAAGTTAACATAACACCATCATAATCACCAACGCACAGGATACCTGCGACTAACATCGCTATCCCCACAATAACCATGACCACCATCACCACCACCACCATCATCATCATCGCCGAACGAATCTCGCGCCGAGCTGCCGGCTGGCGGTAGCGGGGTCACCGCACTGCCGGAGTTCGATGCAGGGCCACGGCCAGCATCGGTCCCTTCCGAGAGTGTCACTGCGCGAGCGAGCGAGCGAGCGAGCGAGTCACGTGTCGCAGCGGGGCGGCGAGCGCTTCACGCCCGCACGCACAAAGACAAAGGTCGCCCTGTCGAGCCAAACAGCCGCGGTCAGGAATCAAACTCAGGTGGCAAGACTCGGAGCGCGGTGCGCTAAACCACCAATGCCGCCGCCACTCCCCTCCAACACGCACGCACGCGCGCACGCACGCGCGCACACACGTCAACATGAATACACTCGCGCACAAAGGTCCCCCGTGTAGCCTGTAGCGGACTGTTGGGGGCGAGTGCTGCTAGCGAGTAGCAGCGCCTATGAAGGCCGGCAGGGCACGCGAAGGGGTGGGTGGTCAGCACCACGCCCGGCCGCCTTTGACTCCCCAGTGGCGAGTTTGACACACCGCACAAGGTACTATTTAAAAACAAAAAAACTAAACAGAAAAAAATCTTTTTTTACTTTACCAGGTAAGGCCCACTAAGCTATACAGCTCTTTTTCAGAAGCGACCTGGCCATCACAAATGACAGCTCAACAAAGTGGCTCATCACGTGGACATTCATTGCAGCCAAATGCATGTGAACGCTTGTTTCTAAACGTGGTGGGAAAATCCGGAGGACCCGGAGAAAAATCCACGCGACCACAGGGCGAGAGAGCAAGACGCAAACTCCAAATCTACAGCAGCAGCAGCAGGTGTCAAGGTCGGGATCGAACCCACGACCTCCTGTATACCAGGCGAGGCAGTCAACATCTCCTAGCCACCGTGGCGCCTTTGAGACTGAGTCGACCCAGGGGTGGCACCAGGACCGGTTCAGATAATTCGTCACTGGGTGGCCGTGAGCGGGAATCGAACTCGGGTCGCAGCCGGGGTCGGTGGGCGCAGCGCGCCAACCGTTTGCGCCACCACTCCCCACACCGGCGCTGCATCCACACTAATATTACGCGTGTGCGAGTCGACCCGCACCAATATCCAACACGCGGCATTCGCAACTAAGTGACGGTGACGTCACCACGACGCCCGTGGCCAGGCCAGGTGCACTTTGAGGCCGCGTGAAGTGTCGAAGGCTCGTCGCTGGCACGAGGAGGAGGAGGTCTCGGGACAGACCCGGCGGGTGCCAGGGGTTGACGCGGGTGCACACAAGCGTGCGGACACACGCGCGCGCACAGGCACTTAATTGGATTTTTGACGACAGCAAAAAAAAAAACGAACATCAAGTGAACGTGTTAGTGCGTAGACGAATGCTAATCCGTGCCCTCTGAAGCTGTTACCTTGGGGAGTGTGGAGTGGGGGGGGGGGACGCAAGGCATTGGTTGGCTTGAGTTGAAACTATTTGAAATTTGAAACTATTTGAACATTTTTTGAGCTAGGTAAGGCCCCCCCCCCGAATGAGCTACGTAGCTCTTTCTCAGACGTGACCTGGCTATCACAAACGATAGCTCAACGAAGCGAGCTCATCATCATCATCGTCGTCGTCGTCGTCGCTACGTGAAAATTTATAGCAGCAGCCAAATACTCTGAAAGCATAGAGATGCAGGAGACCCATAGAGACACACAGAGACCCATAGAGATACATAGACACTCTATACTAGAGGAATCCGCTGAGCAATGAAGCTCCTTTTCACGGAGATACATATAGACCCACAGAGATGCATACAGACCCAAAGACTAAACTAAACTATATTTTTTATTGCAGCAGGTAAGGCCCTCTGAGCTACGCGGCTCTCTCTCAGAAGCGACCATGGCTATCACGAAATTATAGCTCACCGAAGTGGCTTATCATCATCATCATCATCATCGCGCAGACATTTATAGGCAGTAGCCAAACATTTCTAACCGCGTGAAGTTGATTCTTCATGCGGAGAAGAAAAACCGGAAGACTCGGAGAAAAATCCACGCGACCACGGAGAGAATATTGAGACGGGTCTACCCAGGTGAGGTGGTTAGCATCTCCTAGCCACCGTGGTGCCCAATCCACACGACCACCACGGGGAGAGAGACACCGTAAACTACAAATATACAGCAGCAGCAGCAGGCGTCGTCAGGGTCGGGATGGAACCCGCGACCTCCCGCACACCAGGCGAGGTAGTCAACATCTCCCAGCCACCGTGGCGCCCAAATCACCGCGGCGCAACCCTCGCCACCGCGGAGGGATGAACCGAGGCCCTGCAGGTCAGATCGCGAGCACCGTTTTATTTGCGCGAGCCCCTTCAACGTCAGCCGCGCTAACCGGCCCACTCCCAGACAGGCCCTCCCCCCCTCTCCCCGTGAGCCCCCAAGGCGAGGGGGTACATTTCGGTCGGGGGGGTGGGTGGGGGTTAAACGGAGTTTGCGTTGCCTGGAGAAATGGCCTATAACGACAAGTGACATTTGGAAGTGATAAGCAAAGGAGAAAGGTTATATACCGCTATACCGCATGAATTCCGCTTTTATTGGCCAATATCGGGGAATGGGCGCCGCGTTTCCGACGCCGCTGTTTTTTTTTTGTTTGACCCGCGTGGAATTGGAGCACGGAGGGGTCGGAAGCCGCGGCATCGCAGAGGGAAATGTTCGCGTGCGCGCAAATGTGCGCACGCCGATGCGGTGCGGGAGGAGCGGCGGCGGCGGTGTGGCGGTTAGCCCAGGCTTGGCCACGAACCCGCGGCTACGCCCCGAGGTTCGATTCCCGCTCGCAGCCACCACCAACGCCGGTGGCGATTATCCGAACCGATTCCCGGGCCATGTCATCTCCGTGGTCGACTCGGCCACTGGGGAGACGATGGTGGCCGGGTGTGGTGCTGGCCACCCGCCCCTTCGTGTACCCTTCCGGCCTTCATAGGCGCTCGCTAACAGCACTTGCCCCTATAGTCTGTGAAAGCTACACGGGGGACCTTTGTCTTGTGGCAGCTGTCTCATCGTGCGTTGCACGACGCAGGTTTGGAGTGTCTGTGCGCTCCACGTTTCGAGACATTCGCTCTGTGCGCTATTTTGCTTACTACCGCATATCAACTATAAACTTTTGATTTATTTTCCCAGTTAAGGGTCCACATGAGCCGCTTAGCTCTTTTTTTTCAGAAGCGACCTGGCCATCACAAATGACAGCTCAACGAAGTGGTGGCTTCTTATCATCATCATCATCACGTGGAAATGTATACCAGCAGTCAAATAACTCTGAACGCATGTTTCTAAATGTGGCATTGCTGCTACTCGCTAACAGCACTTGCCCCCAGCAGTCTGTTAAGGCTACACGGGGGATCTCTGTCTTTGCATGTGTGCGTGTGGGGGGAGCGGTGGCACAGTGGTTAGCCAACTCTCTAAGCTCTGTTTGTTGAGTTTTTAATTATCCTTCCCAGTGCTGGATGCTCGCCCGAAACGTTCATGATCGACATCGGCCCCCATTTTCCCGAGCACGGCCAACAACAAAAAACTCTACACCGGAGTTTCGTTCACGAGCGTAAAGCGGACAGGCGGGCGGGAGCTGAAGCGTTGCAGAGAGGTGGCATTTTTTTTTTCATTTTAAGGACAAGCGACGCTAATTTTCTTGGCAACGATCCGTAAACTACTGCTGATGAGCACGGCCAGCCAGCGATCGATCGGGCGCGTGCGTGCGTGCGCATCGCCCACGTGAATACCCATCCCCCCAGCAGCACCTCACCTCAACTCCCCCCCCCCCCCCCCCCCACTGGCCTCCATCCCCCACACACACAAGGGTCCATTTCGTGTCCCGCCTGGGTGAATGCGATGAAGCCGAGCGGAGCGTAGGCTCGTTCCGTTTGCGGCGTTTACCAATTTACACATCGGGGTTTTTCGCGGAGACGGTGGTCGTTTGATTGCAGGTTGTCGTGTTGAGCCGCATGTCGGTAGGATGCGTGAAAGGCACATGCGCGATCCTCGCAAGGTGGCTTTGTTAAAAAGATTAAAGAACAGCAGCACAACGTGATCTTGTTTGCGTAGGATTAACTAAAGGGCTGCGGTGAAACGAGAACGGGCATTCGGCGCACGTCAAGAGTCTTACATTTTCTCCTGGAGAAATCCGATGAGTTGTGAAGCTCTTTTTTTTCCATGAAAAAAAATGGGGTTGGGGTGGGGGGGCGGGGCGGAGGGCTCGGGATCAGAAACTTTACAACAGCAAACAATACGGCGACACAATAGACGATCAGAATGCAAAGCATAGGAACCACGGTGAGCACGGCAATGGATTCCGTCCAATCGCAGCGCTCTAGCCTTTGAATATCTCCTCACGGCCTCGCTCCCCTCTTACCTCGGCACCTCTCATCTCGCTCGACGTACCCTCGCCGCTCTCTGCGCTCACAATCCCAGATGCGTCCCTCTCCGTTCCCCACCCCCTCCGCCCGGCGCTCAACGTCGGTTCACATTCCCTTCTCGCTCCTGGGCCCTCTGCGCCGGAACGGAACTCCCTCGTCGGCGTCAAAAGACGGTCACGCCCGCTCTCACCGTCTTCCACTCCTCCTTAAGGACCCCGTCTTTTCTCATCCCCCACCCCCCCCCTTCCTCGTCTACCCCTTGCCCCCCCCCTTGCCCCCCCCCCTGCGTCATCGCCGATACCCTGGCCGTCCCCACCGTCGTACCCTCCACCGACTCGTCCACCTTCACCGAAGTTTCCTCTCGAGCGCCGCCGCCGCCGCCGCCCTCACGTACCGCGATGGCCGATGGCCGAGATTCACGACCGCTCACCCGAAGCGAACGCGCGGGCAGACAAGAGCGCCTGCCGGGAATGAGGAATGAGGAATAATCCGCGGCGATTTGGTCGGCAGGCAAAGGCGCAAAGGGACGCGGGGGGAGATATTCCGAGGCGGGTCGAGGGTTCGAGGCGACGGTTGACAACCGTTTGGGGGGGGCGCGGGGACGAGGGCGAAGGTCGGCCCGAAAACTTGAGCGGGGTTCCGAGCGAGAGAGGAGCTCGCGAGGGTAGGGAAGGGGGAGAGCACAAGGCGAGGAAGCCGGGCCTTAGATGTTGGTGCCGTGTCAGATCGAAAGGGTCGGGCGTCGTTACGCATTTATAAGACTTCACCGCGCCCGTTTCATCTCGTCCCATGCCACGGCGTCTTTCTGTGCCGTCGTTAATTCATTTTCGGCTAAGGCGCTTTATGAATGTAATTGAGTTAAGTTAGGGATGAATATGCAGACAAAGCACGCGCCGCCTTCACGTATCTGTAACTTCACGTATATTATAATTTGTTTAACACGTCCGCCACACGGCACTCTGGGAGTGAGGCCACGTGGCAGATGGGCCGTGTGTTGCGCACTCCCAGAAGGCCATTAAAGCTGATGGGATGTGTAAAAAGAAAATAAAGAAAGTTTTTCTTTAAGTGGCAGAACACAAAACGAGAAGAGCGCGGAGCGTCTGCCGGATTCATTTTGTTTTGCTCCTTATAATTTTGCACAACGACGCTAATTACCGTCGACTGCGATGCGAGATTTCGTTTCCGTCGAACTAGGAGCGGTGTCTAACAGGCAGGGCCCTTGCCTATGAACGTCTGGCAGTTCGCCAGCATTGGTTCAAGCGAGCCCGACGCTGCCGATGAGACACTGAATGTTGAAATCGGTCCTGGGCTTATAAACACTTGGCAGTTCAGCAGCATTGGTTCCATAATGGGGGAGGCAGGGAACGCATTCGCGGCGGAGGGAGCGGCGTCTGTGCGGGCGCCGAGATGAGGATGGAGGGGAGGGAGATGGGGTGAGAGAGGAGGAGCGGGCAGGATGGAGGAGGAGGGGTGACGGAGTAGGAGCGAGGAGGATGGAGGAGGGGTGAGCGAGGGGGAGGATGGAGGAGGAAGGGTGAGGGAAGAGGAGGATGGGGGAGGGGTGAGGGAGGTGGATGGAGGACGAGGGAGGAGCGAGGAGGATGGAGGAGGGGTGAGGGAGGAGGATGGAGGAGGAGGGACGATTTAAAAGTGGCATAGCTCTCGGCGGCATCCTTATATCGGAAGGACGAGAGCGTTCCAGACGGCCGCGGAAGCCCACCCCGAAAGCGCCGCCGAGCTGAGCCAAAAGCCGCCGACCGCCGCGCTGACGTATTGCGGCTCCCTTGACGAGATGGGCCGCAGAGGTCGGTGACTTTAAAAGTGATTGCCCCCCCCCCACACACGGTCCCCCCCCCCCCCCCCGAAGCGTCACTCTCTCGTGATGACGAATCCGTTCGGGGGTAGAAAAAACATGCCTCGGGGGGTGGGGGGAGGGCAGTGGGAAAAAAACCATTGCGAGAAAATTGTACGACGGAAAGTTGATGTCACGGAGCCACCGCCGAGGTCCATTCGAGTGACCGGGGCAAGCCCCGCCCCCACCCGCTTTCCCCCCCCCCCCCCGCTCGCCCAGAAGAGGGAGTGATGCTCGTCGTGCGACGACGGCCAAACCAGTATTTTTTTATTCTGAGAGAGCTGCAATTTAGCAGAATTGCATCAGAATATTGTATTTATCCTGGAGGAGCAATCCAATGAGCTGTAATAATAATTAGATTTCTATCGCGGCTTTTCATCAAGGATCTCAAAGTGCTGTACCGGACACAGTAAGCAGACACTTAGCATGAAAATAATTGTATTACGAAAACATTTTGAAGAATCACGTACTAAATTTCACTTAAAATCTTGATTTTATTTAAAAGTTTAACAAGCGAGAAACGTACAAATAGGTTTTAAGGCGGATTTATAAAAATGCCCACAGACTCGGAGATCCTTGATACCTCGTTTCCGGAAGAGCTTTCCATAGCCTGGGGGCTACGCGGGGAAAAAGCTCAGTCACCCGTAGACCGAAGCCTCGACCTGGGAATTCAGAGAAGATCTGCATTATGCCCAGATCCTAGGGCCCTTGAGGGGACACGTGGGTGCAACGTGTCAATGATGTAGGCTGCAGCAAGGTGGTTCACTGCTTTGTGAGTTAACCAGAGGATTTTAAAAGTACGTGAAGCCAGTGCGGGGAGGCCACAACGGGCGTAATATGATGTGAGGAAGGTGTTCTCGTGAACACCTGAGCAGCCGAGATTCTGAACATGCTGCAAATGATGTCCAGTAGGGGCACGGGGTAAGAACGCTACAACAACAAACTTCAGTGCGGGAAGCAAAAAACAAAACTAATTAAACGCGATGGGTTTTCGTTTATTCTGCGTGCAGTCGTTTTGAGCGAGCGAGCGGGCCGAGTCCATCAACTCAGCACACTTGAGAATATGGCTATATCTCAGGCAGCTGCGTGGTTTCGAGCCATTGAATAACCGTTTGACACGCTCGCTGCAAATGCAGCAGCAGCAGCGTCATCATCATCATTAACGGCAGCAGCTGCAATCGCCTACAAACTGCCGGATGGAGATCTTCTTAGCCCGCGATTGTATTCTTTTTTCAGTTTTTTGCAGCGGTGAAAATTGCCCGACATTCAATATTACGGTACAATCTGTAGGCGCTCAGCGAGATCTTTTTGGACGGGAGTCAAAAAGCGACGGCGATTTCCCGGCCACTCGAGCGCTCATCTGCCGTTCCTGCGACGGAAATTCCACGTTGCTATGACCCACGCCACCCCACGGCCACCCCACCCCGCGCCTCCGCCCAACGCCATCCCACGCCATCCCCACGGCCACTCCAACCCGGCACCACCGTCCCATGCCACCTCGCGCCATACCACACCGCCACCCCACGGCACAACGTGCCATCCCCGCGGCCACCCAATCCCGCACCACCACCCCATGCTGCCCCGCGCCATCCTACGGCGCCAGCTCACGCAACACCACCCCACACCACACCACACCACGCCACACCACGCCACACCACGCCACCGCGCCAACGCGAGCGTCCGCGGCAAGGCCCCCCGCGGGCGCTGCCGAGGGCGGGCGGGCGGGCGGGCGGGAGGGAGGCGCCCGTGGGCAGCGTGGCAGCGGCTGCCCCCCCCCCCCCTCCCTACACAGCGGCATCGTGGATGCGCCCTTTCTTTCTACACAACCACAAGGGGTGCATGTTAATTGCCAGATTACTACTAATCAATGTGTGTCATTGATTATTTACCATTGATTCCTTTCCTTTTTAAATATGCAGTTAATTCGAAAAGAGATATTTTTTTTTTCAAAGGGGTGCACGTTTTGACTCGTTGTCCACGTTTGGGTCGCAATCACCCCCACCCCTCCCCCCGGTCCCCCCTGCCCCCCCACCTCTGCCCCCCCCCCCCATCACCTAGAAGTAAATCCGATCCCCGGCATCTCTCGCGGCCGAGAGTTACGCCGATTAAAAAAAACAAAAATCTGATCGGTCGACCGCGCGGTTTAAACAGGGGGTGGAAGACCCCCTAGAGTGTATAATGAGTCGATGGTATCAGGGCCCCTTGCTCGCCAATCACTGCCGGAGGAGAAAGAAAGACAGAGAGAGCGAGAGATATTCGCAGCATAATTAGATTTTCCACTTAATCTGGCACGCCCCCCCCCCATCCCCTACACACGTCTAAGAGATTAAAAAAAACGCTTATATACACGTGGGTTGAGTGACACGCGTTAGGCCTTCACATTCTCAAGAGACGTAATGTAGCGGGCACCCTCTTCATCGGTTTTCACCGCTGGTGGATGAGCCACCTCCCTGCACTGTGTTTGGTGACGATGGGGGAGGGGGGAGTGGGGTGGGGGGTGGAGTTTGAACAAACTTCACCACGTCGGCTAGTGAGATGAAGTGGGGAGAGGGGGGTTATCCCAGGATCACACACAATGCCGGTGTTGTGATAGCCGTGGCCGGGAAATGAAATCTGGCAATATCACGGGAGCTGCGCTAAGATATTCAAACACCAAACGGACACACACCGATTGCGAAGCATCAAAGTCTGGATTAACCACACATTATACTTGTGCAGTACAACATTAACCACACGTACTTGTGTCGTAAAACATGCAAAGACAAATATGCTTTGAAAAAATGATAATAATAATGCGGGCTTATCACTGCGTGGAAATGTATAGCAGCCAAATAACTCGACGTTGATTCTAAATGTGGAGGTGGAAAAACCGGAGGATCCACGCGTCAGGGTTGGGATCGAACCCACGACCTTCTGTACACCAGGCGAGAGAGTTAACGTCTCCTAGCCACCGTGATGATGATGAGAGAGAGAGAGACACGCAAACTCCAAATATACATCAGCAGGCATTGTCAGGGTCGCGATCGAACCCACGACCTCCTGTACACCAGGCGAGGTAGTCAACATCTCCTAGCCACCGTGATGATGATGACGATGAGAGAGAGACACGCAAACTCCAAATATACAGCAGCAGGCATCGTCAGGGTCGCAATCGAACCCACGACCTCCTGTACACCAGGCGAGGTAGTCAACATCTCCCGGCCACCGTGGCGCCCGGACGTGACCGGAGTCAAAGGGGTCGCCTCCGTGCTCGCTCAAAGCGACCGCCGGTCGGACGGACGACGGAAAAAACCGAAGCGGGAGGTGAACGAGCCACGGGCTGACACCGTCGCCACCCACCACCACCCACCCACCCACCGCCACCCACCCCCACCGCCACCCACCCACCGACCCCGCTCCCGATAACGAGCCGCCGTCACGATCACGCCTCGTTCTGCTGAAGCTGCCCGTCTCGAGCAAGTGTCATTAATTACAATCATTACACGGGCGGCTCTGATTGACGCCGCCCTAGACACCGCTGCTCCCCCCCCCCCACCCCGCCCCAAAGCCAAAGCTCCCCCGTATAGCCTGAACAGACTGTTGGGGCAAGCGCTGTTAGCGAGATGCAGCACCTATGAAGGCCGGCACGGCACGGCACAGCACGGCACAGCACGGCACACGAGAAGGCGCTGGGTGGTAACCAGGCACGCCCGGGCCGCCTTTGTCTCCCCAGTGGCGATGTTTGTTACACACCGCCGCACCGGGTACTCATTTGAGGCTGAGTCGACCTCGGGGACGAGGCCCGGGCACCGGTTCCGATGATCGTCATCGGCACGGGCGGTCGGCCGTGAGCGGGAATCGAACTCGGGTTCCGTAGCGCAGCGCCACCGCTCCCCCCCCCCCCCACCAACACCACCACCCCCCCCTCGGCTTCCTTGACATCTACAACCGCCTAATGGAGCCACCCCCCCCCCCAACTCCTCCCCCACACTGTGGCACCCTAACCCTGGCGTGTTTTAGCAACTGATCGTTAGGCTGATTGAGCAAGCGCCAAAGTGGTTTTAAATCAGGAACGGGATAAGGGAGGTTGGAGGGTGGGGGGGAGAGAAAAAATGGAAGGTTCAGAAGCCCCCCCCCCCGCCACTCCCCCCCCCCTATTAAAAAGTCCTCTCGACAATCATCGCCGTCGCTACACCTCATCATCATCATCACCCGTGGGGCGCCGTAACCGCCGCCGTTTTGGCCGAGTGAGTGAGTGGTGGTGGTGGAGGTGTTAAGGAGCATGGGGTTGTGATGGTGGGTGGGGGGATGGTGGGGGGGAAGGGATGGTGGGTGGGCTTTGAGTGCGCATCTCACTCTGTCTCTCTCTGCCTCTCCTCTGTCTCTATGTGTCTCTCCTCTGTCTCTATGTGTCTCTCTGTGTGTCTCTGTGTCTCTCTCTGTCTCTCTCTTTCTCTGTCTCTCTCTCTGCCTCTCCTCTGTATCTCCTCTGTCTCTATGTGTCTCTCTGTGTGTCTCTGTGTCTCTCTCTGTCTCTCTCTTTCTGTCTCTCTCTTTCTGTCTCTCTCTGCCTCTCCTTTGTCTCTCTGTGTATCTCTCTCTGTCTCTCTCTCTGCCTCTCCTCTGTCTCTCCTCTGTCTCTATGTGTCTCTCTGTGTGTCTCTGTGTCTCTCTTTCTGTCTCTCTCTCTCTGCCTCTCCTCTGTCTCTCTGTGTATCTCTCTCTGTGTGTCTCTCTATGTCTCTCTCCCTCTCTCTCGCGCGTGTGGCTCCACCACCACCCCCCCTCCCCCTCCATGTGCCGCGCGCTGGCGACGGCGTCCGCGGGGGTCGAGGTTTGTGGGGTCCCGGCCGCCGCGTGTGGCTGACAGCGCTTTGCCCTCTACGCGATTGTGGTCCCCACCCCCCTCCCCACGCCATGTAACGGTGAGCGGTTAAAGGGCAACTGAGCAAGACAATTGTCACCGGAAACCCGCGGTGATGTGACACGCGACCTAACACGCAGGGGCAACCCGCGCGTTGGGACGTGACGGGAGCTCTCCAAGGTGTCTCTTTATCTCTCTCTCTCTCTGTCCCTCCCTCACTCCCTCTCTCTCTCTCTCTGTCTCCCTCCCTCTCTCAATGTTGCGCCTTTTGGGGGACATCTTCAGGAAACTGGGGGTACCCTTCTACAACAGCAGCTTCGTATATGGGGTGGTGCCTTACCTGGCTAACAAGCGCCATGACCTCGCCAACTTCGCCTGTGCTCAGGCGAAGTTGGCGGTGTACAGAACGAGGAAAGGTGACATTGACGGCTGCTCTGTGCTGCTTCCAGTGTTCAGGGGCCTGCTCAAGGCGCGGCTCCGGCTGGAGCACGCCACGTACCACACACGTGTCGGTGATGTGCAGCGCGTCTTCTTAGAACGCTGGGGAGCCGGACAAGCCCCTCTCTGTACCGGCGTGGACGGCACCACCCCACGTGGTCACCTTCTGAAGCGCTCGCTCGTCGCCGTGGCGAGCGCGATGACCACCACAACCACGTGACTTTTCTGTCGTGTTGTGCGCGGTGCTTTTAGCGCCACAGCGCGTGGATTTGTAGCGTTTATTTTCATTTGTGTTGCTGGTGACTTTGTGTGTTTCATATCGAAATCGCCTCCAGTGCTGTTGCTGCTGGCGGCAATAAAAGTTGTTTAAAAGTCAAACGTCTATCTATCTCTCTGTCTCCCTCTCTCTTTCTATATCTCTCTGTCTCCCTCTCTCTATCTCTCTCTCTCATCATCACGGTGGCTATGAGATGTTAACTACCTCGCCAGGTGTACAGGAGGTCGTGAGTTCGATCCATGCCCCCTGACGACGCCTGCTGTATATTTGGAGTTTGCGTGTCTCTCTCTCTCTCTCATCTCCGTGGTCGCGTGGATTTTTCACCGGGGGTCCTTCGGGGTTTTTCCCTTCCACATTTAGAATCAACAACGTCATGCATTCAGAGTTACTTGTCTGCTGCTATAAATTTCCACGTGATGATGATGATAAGCCACCACTTTCGTTAGAGCTTATCATTTGTGACAGCCATGTGGTTTCTGAAAAAGAGCTATACATAGCTCAGGGGGCCTTACCTGGTAAAATAAAAATACTTTATAGTTTTTAAAATAGTTTTTAAATGCCCCCACCCCCCACCGCACCTCCCCCACCACTGTTCAAATCCCCCCCCATGTTCTCCAGATGTAGATGCCACTGGTTCTTCACGTTCTACAAATGTAGATGCCAATGGTTCTTCACGTTCTACAGATGTAGATGTCACTGGTTCGTCACATTCTGTAGATGTAGATGCCACTGGTTCTTCACGTTCAGCAGATGTAGATGCCACTGGTTCTTCACGTTCTGCAGATGTAGATGCCACTGATTCTTCACGTTCTGCAGATGTAGATGCCACTGGTTCTTCACGTTCTGCAGATGTAGATGCCACTGGTTCTTCACGTTCTGTAGATGTAGATGCCACTGGTTCTTTACGTTCTGCAGATGTAGATGCCACTGGTTCTTCACGTTCTGCAGATGTAGATGCCACTGGTTCTTCACGTTCTGTAGATGTAGATGCCACTGGTTCTTTACGTTCTACAGATGTAGATGCCACTGGTTCTTCACGTTCTGCAGATGTAGATGCCACCACTTCCATCTGTTGCGTGGCGGTGGAACTTACGACTCTCGGTCCGATTGGGCAACTGGACGTACAGACCAGGTTTGTTCTTATCTCTGAAAGTTCGTAAATCGAATGTATGTAAGTCGAGGATTCCGTGTATATCTTTTTATGGTCTTGTAGAAACCAGAATTCGAGACATCTATTCTATCGGTTCTGCTCATGGTCGATCTCCCCCCTCCCGCCCCCCCCCTTTTTTCTGATTGGCCACTTTTTCCAATTTTTTTTGCATGTGGTTTTCACACCTGATGATGATTGCTTGTGTTGCAGTCGAAACGTCGTGATAATTTTATTGTTTTATATTTTTTTATTATTTCATTGTTTCCCTTCTACGTGACTTTACCGAAAGAACCAAGAATATGAATCCCTGCAGTCACGAAAGCTTTAAATAAAAACTACCCATAGACTCAACACTCCCATAGACTCAACACTGCCCATAGACTCAACACTGCCCATAGACTCAACACTGCACCATAGACTCAACATTGCCCATAACGTTAAAATAACCGCCACTTTTTTTATAATTTTCTTATTGTGGTTTTCACACCTGATGATGAGTGCTTGTGTTGCAGTCGAAACGTCGTGAGAATTGTATTGTTTTATATATTTGTATTATTTGATTGTTTCTCTTCTACGTGACTTTACCGAAAGAACCAAGAATATGAATCCCTGCAGTCACGAAAGCTTTAAATCGAAATATCTTGTATGATCGATGATTTGCTTGCAGTCTGTTCTTATCGTATGTATGTTGAACTTCTTTCACACCAAGTGTCTGTGTGAGTCTATGGGTCCCTGTGTGAGACCATGGGTCTTTATGGGTGTATGGATATCTGCTGTGCGAGTCTGTGGGTCTCTGTGTGAGTCTATGGATCTCTATGAGTGTATGGGTTTCTGCTGTGTGAGTCTATGGATCTCCGTGTGAGTCTATGAGTCTCTGTGTGAGTCTATGGGTCTCTGTGCGAGTCTATAGACGTCTGTATGAGTCTATGGGTCTCTGTGAGAGTCTATGGGTCTCTGTGTGAGTCTATGGGTCTCTGTGTGAGTCTATGGATCTCTATGAGTGTATGGGTTTCTGCTGTATGAGTCTATGGATCTCTGTGTGAGTCTATGGGTCTCTGTGTGAGTCTACGTATGTACGTTGAATTTCTTTCGCACCGTACGTAGCCAACCGCGCTAATCAGAGGTGCGGGGGGAGGATGAAGGACAACAAACTAAACACAACAACAAGAAGCGGTTCTAAAAAAAAAATGCCAATCCGTGCATAGCTCCCAGTGGCTTCCTAACATCGGGGGGAGAGAGCCTTCCAGACGGCCGCCTAAGCGGGACGATGCGGTGACCGCCGTCTTTGTTCGACGGTTCGCCAAACGCTGCCGCCGCGAGGACGACCGGAGTTTGCGTGACGGCGGTGTGCACCGCTTTACGGCAGGGCCCTATTGTTGCGTGACGACGGTGTGCACCGCTTTACGGCATGGCCCTATCGCGTGACGACGGTGTGCACCGCTTTACAGCAGGGCCCTATTGTTGCGTGACGACGGTGTGCACCGCTTTACGGCAGGGCCCTATTGTTGCGTGACGACGGTGTGCACCGCTTCACGGCATGGCCCTATCGCGTGACGACGGTGTGCACCGCTTTACGGCAGGGCCCTATTGTTGCGTGATGGCGGTGTGCACCGCTTTACGGCAGGGCCCTATCGCGTGACGACGGTGTGCACCGCTTTACGGCAGGGCCCTATCGCGTGACGGCGGTGTGCACCGCTTTACAGCAGGGCCCTATCGCGTGACGACGGTGTGCACCGCTTTACGGCAGGGCCCTATTGTTGCGTGACGACGGTGTGCACCGCTTTACGGCAGGGCCCTATTGTTGCGTGACGACGGTGTGCACCGCTTTACGGCAGGGCCCTATTGTTGCGTGACGACGGTGTGCACCGCTTTACGGCAGGGCCCTATTGTTGCGTGACGACGGTGTGCACCGCTTTACGGCAGGGCCCTATTGTTGCGTGACGACGGTGTGCACCGCTTTACGGCAGGGCCCTATTGTTGCGTGACGACGGTGTGCACCGCTTTACGGCAGGGCCCTATTGTTGCGTGACGACGGTGTGCACCGCTTTACGGCAGGGCCCTATCGCGTTTGGACACTCGAAAGCAGCCAAACCGCCGCTCTAACCCCCCCCCGCCCGCCCCACTCCAAGTAGACGCCAGCTGGCTGCTCGGATATCATCTCGACGTGAGATTGTATCCTCCGGAGGCAGCGCGCAGCGTCCTCGGAGTGAAAACAACGCTCGGTGGTTTCCCACCCCCCCCACCCCCCCCGGCCTCGCTTTAGAGTGGAGGTCGTGATTTATGGGGGTTGGTGGAAATCGTTTTTTTTCTGACCACATTCTGGTCGATAAATAGCGACAACAGCATACAACAACAAAAACACGCCGCTCTTTTTCTGTTGACTTGCTAGTTTTGGTCATTGAACCGGGACGGCGGTGGTGGCGGCGGTGGTGGCAGTGGTGGTGGCGGTGGTGGCAATAGTGATGGAGGTGGCGGTGGTGGCGGTGGTGGTGGTGGCGGCGGTGGTGGTGCCAGTGGTGGTGGCGGCGGTGGTGCCAGTGGTGGTGGCAGTGGTGGCAATAGTGATGGAGGTGGCGGTGGTGGTGGCAGTGGTGGTGGCGGTGGTGGCAATAGTGATGGAGGTGGCGGTGGTGGCGGCGGTGGTGGCAGTGGTGGTGGTGGCGATAGTGATGGAGGTGGCGATAGTGATGGAGGTGGCGGTGGTGGCGGCGGTGGTGGCAGTGGTGGTGGTGGCAATAGTGATGGAGGTGGCGGTAGTGGCGGCGGTGGTGGCAGTGGTGGTGGTGGTGGCAATAGTGATGGAGGTGGCGGTGGTGGCGGCGGTGGTGGCGATAGTGGTGGCAATAGTGATGGAGGTGGCGGTGGTGGCGGCGGTGGTGGCAGTGGTGGTGGTGGCGATAGTGATGGAGGCGGCGGTGGTGGCGGCGGTGGTGGCAGTGGTGGTGGTGGCGATAGTGATGGAGGCGGCGGTGGTGGCGGCGGTGGTGGCAGTGGTGGTGGTGGCGATAGTGATGGAGGTGGCGGTGGTGGCGGCGGTGGTGGCAGTGGTGGTGGTGGCGATAGTGATGGAGGCGGCGGTGGTGGCGATAGTGGTGGCGACTACGCTGCTGCTGCACGTGGCGGGCTGTGAGCCGGCGCTCTGGGAGCAGCAGCAGCAGCAGTAGAGGGTTGGTGGATCACCACCGCGCAGATTCTGCTGTGAAACTCCCCGCCCTGTGGGGGCGCCCAGGAGGTGCCCGTACCCCTTGGCTCGCACCGCACACAGATGTGGACCTCACCTGTTCTATCTGCGCGGGATAGAGCGTTCCTCCATCACACGCACAGCGTGGGTTTTCTCCGAGTGCTCCGGTTTCCTCCCGCAACTCAACACCTTCATACGTAGAGGGCGCCAGAGCTCAGTGCGCGGGGGGGGGGGGGAGATTTGGCACTGGCTCCTCACTGCCGCGTCGCAGCTGCTGCTGCCTTCCCGCTCCTCGTATGTGGTGCCTCCTCCTGGCGCCTCTGAAGTCGTCCTCTCTGTCTGAGTCGTCCTCTCACTCTGAGTCGTCCTGTTTATGAGCCGTCCTCTCTCTGAGTCGTCCTCTCTCTCTGAGTCCTCTCTCTCTGAGTCGTCCTCTCTCTCTCTGAGTCGTCCTCTCTCTCTGAGTCGTCCTCTCTCTCTCTCTGAGTCGTCCTCTCTCTCTGAGTCGTCCTCTCTCTGAGTCGTCCTCTCTCTCTCTGAGTCGTCCTCTCTCTCTCTGAGTCGTCCTCTCTCTCTCTCTGAGCCGTCCTCTCTCTGAGTCGTCCTCTCTCTCTGAGTACTCCTCTCTCTCTGAGTCGTCCTCTCTCACTGAGTCGTCCTCTCTCTCTGAGTCGTCCTCTCTCACTGAGTCGTCCTCTCTCTCTGAGTCGTCCTCTCTCTGAGTCGTCCTCTCTCTCTCTCTGAGTCGTCCTCTCTCTCTCTGAGTCGTCCTCTCTCTCTCTGAGTCGTCCTCTCTCTCTCTCTGAGTCGTCCTCCTCTCTCTCTGCGACGACTATTATTCGCGAAGGGAGGAGGGGGGTGGGGGGGTTAAAAATATGAAGGAAAATATCCACGCGCGACTGAAAAAAAACACTCCCCGCTCGCCGGCAGCAGAGCGGGGAGGTTAAACGGCCGCCGGGCGAAGTTCATCGCTCACACGGCGTGAATTGCTCTCTGGGCTCGCGACGACCCCCGCGTGCGACACTGGTTCTTCACGTTCTACAGATGTAGATGCCACTGGTTCTTCACGTTCTGTAGACGTAGATGTCACTGGTTCTTCACGTTCTGTAGATGTAGATGCCACTGGTTCTTCATGTTCTGCAGATGTAGATGCCACTGGTTCTTCATGTTCTACAGATGTAGATGCCACTGGTTCTTCACGTTCTACAGATGTAGATGTCACTGGTTCTTCACGTTCTGCAGATGTAGATGCCACTGGTTCTTCACGTTCTGTAGATGTAGATACCACTGGTTCTTCACGTTCTGTAGATGTAGATGCCACTGGTTCTTCATGTTCTACAGATGTAGATGCCACTGGTTCTTCATGTTCTACAGATGTAGATGCCACTGGTTCTTCATGTTCTACAGATGTAGATGCCACTGGTTCTTCACGTTCTACAGATGTAGATGCCACTGGTTCTTCACGTTCTGTAGACGTAGATGCCACTGGTTCTTCACGTTCTGTAGATGTAGATGCCACTGGTTCTTCATGTTCTGCAGATGTAGATGCCACTGGTTCTTCATGTTCTACAGATGTAGATGCCACTGGTTCTTCACGTTCTACAGATGTAGATGTCACTGGTTCTTCACGTTCTGCAGATGTAGATGCCACTGGTTCTTCACGTTCTGTAGATGTAGATACCACTGGTTCTTCACGTTCTGTAGATGTAGATGCCACTGGTTCTTCATGTTCTACAGATGTAGATGCCACTGGTTCTTCATGTTCTACAGATGTAGATGCCACTGGTTCTTCATGTTCTACAGATGTAGATGCCACTGGTTCTTCACTTTCTACAGATGTAGATGCCACTGGTTCTTCACGTTCTACAGATGTAGATGCCACTGGTTCTTCACTTTCTACAGATGTAGATGCCACTGGTTCTTCACGTTCTACAGATGTAGATGTCACTGGTTCTTCACGTTCTGCAGATGTAGATGCCACTGGTTCTTCACGTTCTGTAGATGTAGATACCACTGGTTTTTCACGTTCTGTAGATGTAGATGCCACTGGTTCTTCACGTTCTGTAGACGTAGATACCACTGGTTCTTCACATTCTACAGATGTAGATGCCACTGGTTCTTCATGTTCTACAGATGTAGATGCCACTGGTTCTTCACTTTGTACAGATGTAGATGCCACTGGTTCTTCACGTTCTACAGATGTAGATGCCACTGGTTCTTCACTTTCTACAGATGTAGATGCCACTGGTTCTTCACGTTCTGTAGATGTAGATACCACTGGTTCTTCACGTTCTACAGATGTAGATGCCACTGGTTCTTCACGTTCTGTAGATGTAGATGTCACTGGTTCTTCACGTTCTGTAGATGTAGATGCCACTGGTTCTTCACGTTCTGCAGATGTAGATGCCACTGGTTCTTCACGTTCTGCAGATGTAGATGCCACTGGTTCTTCACGTTCTGCAGATGTAGATGCCACTGGTTCTTCATGTTCTGCAGATGCCACTGGTTCATCACGTTCTGTAGACGTAGATACCACTGGTTCTTCACGTTCTACAGATGTAGATGCCACTGGCTCTTCATGTTCTACAGATGTAGATGCCACTGGTTCTTCACTTTGTACAGATGTAGATGCCACTGGTTCTTCACGTTCTACAGATGTAGATGCCACTGGTTCTTCACTTTGTACAGATGTAGATGCCACTGGTTCTTCACGTTCTACAGATGTAGATGCCACTGGTTCTTCACTTTCTACAGATGTAGATGTCACTGGTTCTTCACGTTCTGCAGATGTAGATGCCACTGGTTCTTCACGTTCTGTAGATGTAGATACCACTGGTTCTTTACGTTCTACAGATGTAGATGCCACTGGTTCTTCACGTTCTGTAGATGTAGATGCCACTGGTTCTTCACGTTCTGCAGATGTAGATACCACTGGTTCTTCACGTTCCACAGATGTAGATGCCACTGGTTCTTCACGTTCTGCAGATGTAGATGCCACTGGTTCTTCACGTTCTGCAGCTGTAGATGCCACTGGTTCTTCACGTTCTGTAGATGTAGATACCACTGGTTCTTCACGTTTTACAGATGTACATGCCACTGGTTCTTCACGTTCTGTAGATGTAGATGCCACTGGTTCTTCACGTTCTGCAGATGTAGATGCCACTGGTTCTTCACCACCGCCATCTATTGCGCGGCGGCGGTTGAACTTATGACTTTCGGTCCGAACGGGCAACTGGATGTACGGACCAGGGTTGTTCATATCTCTGAAAGTTCGCAAGTCGAATGTTCGTAAGTAGAGGAGAGTTCGCCCCCCTTGTTTGCCTGTGGCAGCGCTCCTAAAACCACGGGGCGTTGTGCACGGCTACTCGACGGTTGTTGTTTTTCCAAGACGAATGAGGCCGGATCTGTGAGACATCGCCCGTGCCCCCTCCTCCCTCCCTCCCTTCCGCGGAGGTTCAGTGTCAGAGATTATTACTCAGTGTCTGAACACTGCGGCCAGTACCCTTGAGAGATAACTAGGCCCAGGGTTTAAAGTTTAGTCTTCAGAGATTATCACTCAGTGTCTGAACACTGCAGCCAGTACCCTTGAGAGATAACTAGGCCCAGGGATTAAAGTTTAGTCTTCAGAGATTATCACTCAGTGTCTTAACACTGCAGTCAGTACCCTTGAGAGATAACTAGGCCCAGGAGCTTGAAGCTTAGTCTTCAGAGATTACCACTCAGTGTCTTAACACTGCAGCCAGTACTCTTGAGAGATAACTAGGCCCAGGGTTTAAAGTTTAGTCTTCAGAGATTATCACTCAGTGTCTTAACACTACAGTCAGTACCCTAGAGAGATAACTAGGCCCAGGGTTTAAAGTTTAGTCTTGAGAGATTATCACTCAGTGTCTTAACACTACAGCCAGTACCCTTGAGAGATAACTAGGCCCAGGGATTAAAGTTTAGTCTTCAGAGATTATCACTCAGTGTCTTAACACTGCAGTCAGTACCCTTGAGAGATAACTAGGCCCAGGAGCTTGAAGCTTAGTCTTCAGAGATTACCACTCAGTGTCTTAACACTGCAGCCAGTACTCTTGAGAGATAACTAGGCCCAGGGTTTAAAGTTTAGTCTTCAGAGATTATCACTCAGTGTCTTAACACTACAGTCAGTACCCTAGAGAGATAACTAGGCCCAGGGTTTAAAGTTTAGTCTTGAGAGATTATCACTCAGTGTCTTAACACTACAGCCAGTACCCTTGAGAGATAACTAGTCCCAGGGATTAAAGTTTAGTCTTCAGAGATTATCACTCAGTGTCTTAACACTCCAGCCAGTACCCTTGAGAGATAACTAGGCCCAGGAGCTTGAAGCTTAGTCTTCAGAGATTATCACTCAGTGTCTTAACACTGCGGCCAGTACTCTGACAGCTAATCAGGTCTGGGGCTTGAACTGAGAAGTATTGTTGCATCAATGCAGCCCAACATGAGCCTCCTGAGAGAGAGAGAGAGAGGTGCCACCTTCAGAAAACTGAAGCCTGGTTCTGAAGAGGTCCTAGCTTGTGCCTTTTAACACATCCTCTGAGAGACTAACAGGTCCAGGGGTTGAACCTAGCTCGATGGCACAACACAGCAACCAAGTACTCCGAGAGACAGCCAGGCCCAGTGTTTGAAATTAAGACTTCCGAGGGTCGGTCCTGGCTCGTTAAATCAGAATCTTGATTTAGACTGGAGGAGGAATCCGATGAGCTATGAAGCTCTAAAAGATGTCCAGCATAAGGTGGGGGGTGTGGGGGGTGGCACGTGCCCCCCCAATGATCCGATTGAAATCCCTAATTTCGATCCGATTATTGGGGTTTATTAGTAATACATCGGCATTTTGCGACCCCCACTGCCACTGTGTAGCATATTATTATGTGCCAGGGACTCCATGAGATGATAGGACAATAGTCTGAGTCCATAATTAGCAAGAACTAACGGCAAAGCGGTTATAAGTGACTCAGAATTGTGCGCAGTTGCGTCTACAGAGTCCACGACTTCCCTGAAGGCAAACACCTTCAGCGAGCGCGATGCCGATCACACAACGCGGTTCGAATTCGACGCTCGATCGATGGCTGAGCCATCGCCGCACACGCGTCGAATAGAAATCAAGGGACAAGTCCTTACTAACAACTCCTTACTCACAACTCCTTACTAACAACTCCTTACAACAACTCCTTACTCGCTAACAAGTCCTTACTAACAACTCCTTACTTACTAACAACTCCTTACTCACTAACAAATCCTTGCTTACTAACAACTCCTTACTCACTAACAAGTCCTTACTTACTAACAACTCCTTACTCACTAACAACTCCTTACTAGCAACTCCTTACTCACTAACAACTCCTTACTAACAACTCCTTACTAACAAGTCCTTACTCACTAACAACCCCTTACTAACAAGTCCTTACTTACTAACAACTGCTTACTCGCTAACAACTCCTTGCTTACTGACAACTCCTTACTCACTAACAAATCCTTACTAACAACTCCTTACCAACAACTCCTTACTTACTAACAACTCCTTACTCACTAACAACTCCTTACTCACTAACAACTCCTTACTAACAACTCCTTACTTACTAACAACTCCTTACTCATTAACAACTCCTTACTCACTAACAATTCCTTACTTACTAACAACTCCTTACTCACTAACAACTCCTTACTTACAACTCCTTACTTACTAACAACTCCTTACGTACTAACAACTCCTTACTTACTAACAACTCCTTACTCACTAACAGCTCCTTACTTGCTAACAAGTCCTTACCTACTAACTCCTTACGTACTAACAAGTCCTTACTCACTAACAACACCTTACTTACTAACAACGCCTTACTCACTAACAACTCCTTACTCACTAACAACTCCTTACTCACCAACAACTCCTTACTTACTAACAACTCCTTACTCACTAACTCCTTACTCACTAACAACTCCTTGCTTACTAACAACTCCTTACTTGCTAACAAGTCCTTACCTACTAACTCCTTACGTACTAACAAGTCCTTACTCACTAACAACTCCTTACTCACTAACAACTCCTTGCTTACTAACAAGTCCTTACTCACTAACAACTCCTTACTCACTAACAACTCCTTGCTTACTAAGAAGTCCTTAATAACTAACAACACCTTACTCACTAACAACGCCTTACTAACAACTCCTTACTCACTAACAACTCCTTACTTACAACTCCTTACTTACTAACAACTCCTTACGTACTAACAACTCCTTACGTACTAACAACTCGTTACTAACAACTCCTTACTCACTAACAACTCCTTACTTACTAACACGTCCTTAATAACTAACAACACCTTACTCACTAACAACTCCTTACTCACTAACAACTCCTTACATACTAACAACTCCTTACTAACAACTCCCTACTCACTAACAACTCCTTACTTACTAACAACTCCTTACTTACTAACAACTCCTTACTTACTAACAACTCCTTACTCACTAACAACTCCTTACTAACAACTCCTTACTAACAACTCCTTACTTACTAACAACTCCTTACTCACTAACAACACCTTACTCACTAACAACTCCTTACGTACTAACAACTCCTTACGTACTAACAACTCCTTACTAACAACTCCTTACTCACTAACAACTCCTTACTTACTAACAACTCCTTACGTACTAACAACTCCTTACGTACTAACAACTCCTTACTAACAACTCCCTACTCACCAACAACTCCTTACGTACTAACAACTCCTTACTAACAACTCCTTACTCACTAACAACTCCTTGCTTACTAACAAGTCCTTACTCACTAACAACTCCTTACTCACTAACAACTCCTTGCTTACTAACAAGTCCTTACTCACTAACAACTCCTTACTAACAACTCCTTACTTACTAACAACTCCTTACTCATTAACAACTCCTTACTCACTAACAATTCCTTACTTACTAACAACTCCTTACTCACTAACAACTCCTTACTTACAACTCCTTACTTACTAACAACTCCTTACTTACTTACAACTCCTTACTTACTAACAACTCCTTGCTTACTAACAACTCCTTACTTGCTAACAAGTCCTTACCTACTAACTCCTTACGTACTAACAAGTCCTTACTCACTAACAACTCCTTACTCACTAACAACTCCTTGCTTACTAAGAAGTCCTTAATAACTAACAACACCTTACTCACTAACAACGCCTTACTAACAACTCCTTACTCACTAACAACTCCTTACTTACAACTCCTTACTTACTAACAACTCCTTACGTACTAACAACTCCTTACGTACTAACAACTCGTTACTAACAACTCCTTACTCACTAACAACTCCTTACTTACTAACACGTCCTTAATAACTAACAACACCTTACTCACTAACAACTCCTTACTCACTAACAACTCCTTACATACTAACAACTCCTTACTAACAACTCCTTACTCACTAACAACTCCTTACTTACTAACAACTCCTTACTCACTAACAACTCCTTACTTACTAACAACTCCTTACTTACTAACAACTCCTTACTCACTAACAACTCCTTGCTAACAACTCCTTACTAACAACTCCTTACTTACTAACAACTCCTTACTCACTAACAACACCTTACTCACTAACAACTCCTTACGTACTAACAACTCCTTACGTACTAACAACTCCTTACTAACAACTCCTTACTCACTAACAACTCCTTACTTACTAACAACTCCTTACGTACTAACAACTCCTTACGTACTAACAACTCCTTACTAACAACTCCCTACTCACTAACAACTCCTTACGTACTAACAACTCCTTACTAACAACTCCTTACTCACTAACAACTCCTTACTTACTAACAACTCCTTACTCACTAACAACTCCTTACTTACTAACAACGCCTTACTAACAACTCCTTACTAACAACTCCTTACTTACTAACAACTCCTTACTTACTAACAACTCCTTACTCACTAACAACACCTTACTCACTAACAACTCCTTACGTACTAACAACTCCTTACGTACTAACAACTCCTTACTAACAACTCCTTACTCACTAACAACTCCTTACTTACTTACAACTCCTTACTTACTAACAACTCCTTACTCACTAACAACTCCTTACTCACTAACAACTCCTTACTTACAACTCCTTACTTACTAACAACTCCTTACTTACTAACAACTCCTTACTAACAACTCCTTACTCACTAACAACTCCTCTATCATTTTTCATTGCTGGAGGAGTTGCCCCCCCCCCGCCGCCTACCTGAAAATCCTGGCTCCGCCATTGCTCTCATTGCGCACACAAAGTGCTCGCCACGAATGAACCTCGCCAGTAAACCTCGCTGCTGCTGCTGCTGATACCTTTGCTGATCTCGTCAAGGAGTGCAAAGCATCGTCATGTCAACAACTCTGTTCATCCTCGCAGCGGCGGGGTTTTGGCTGGCCATCGAACAAAGGCGATAGCAGGCATTCCGCGGCGCTTTCAGATGCGTCCTCCGTGGCCGTCTGGAACGCTCTTCCTGCCGGCATTAAGGAAGCCACTGGGATCTGTTCACTATTAAATCATCGTCTAGATTGAACGCTCACTTCTTTAGAAATTATTTCTGGTGTCACGTTTGTTGTCCTTCCCCGCCCAGCCTCGCCCCCGCCCAATCCCCGCACCTCCGATGAGTGCGGCTGGCTATGTACGGTGCGAAAGAAGTTCAACCGTACGTAGGCACGCAGTGTCAAAACACAGCCACCAGACTCCTTCGAAGCAAAAGCGGTCACCAGTCGTCTTCTTTCGGTAAGGTCGCGTAGAATGGGAATAAAACGATAAAACAGGTCTGTACCTTTCACCCGAAGACGGCCGCTTGCGCTGTGGCCGAAACGTCGCGAGAATTTTATCGTGTTATTTTATTCTTTGATTCTCCATTCCACGTGACCTTACCGAAAGAACCAAAGAAGATGAATCCTCGCAGTCACGAAAGCTTCAAATCGAAATTTAAAAGTCGCTGGTCGCTTGAACGCTTGCCCCTGAGGAGGTCGCCGCCGTAGGCGACTTGGCCTGACGGCGTCGTCGCCGCTCGCCCCAGAGACACCCATGGGCGCTTGTTCTCTGGCTTCCTCTTCCCACCCACCCACCCACCGGGCGCTCTATTCGTCATCCTATTCAGATCCCCGACCGGCTTTGTTCGCACCGCGCCCTCCGCTTTTGGGCACTGGAAACAGCTTCTCCAGTGCAGGCTCAAGTGATTTTTGTTTGTTTGTTTGTTGTTGTACTCATAGCACGTAATGCCTATATTCCATTAACAATTACGTTCAGTTGAAAGTAGTTTTCCGCGGAACGGATTCGAAAAACGACGTTAACCGAGGGAATACTGTGTTGTGGTCCGGGGGGGGGGAGGTGGGGGGGGGTGACCGGGTGGTCTGGGGCGTGGGGGGCGAGGGGGGTGGGGGGGGCGTGGGGGGAGAGGGGGGTGGGGGGGGCGAGGGGGGTGGGGTGTCACGCGCCTTGATGGCAGCTTTCAAAGCCCCCTCCGTGTGTGCACCGAGGCGGCGCGGCATACAGGAGACCCACAAATTGCTATCGGGGGCAAAGCCGATTTCTAGAAAAGAGCCGAATCTGGGAGCTCGGTCGCCAGGGGGAAGGGGGAAAAACATAAAACATGGCGCTCGGCTCCGCAGGCTTTCATCTAGAGTGGGAACGCAGCGACCGCTCGGACGTGCGTGCGTGCGTGTCTCTCTCTCTGTGTGTGTGTCCGTGCGCTTGTGATCTGCACACACGCGCGGGACTGTGCATTCCGCTCGCGATGTACCGGGGAGGAGGGAGGGGGAGCATTATGTACAGCTCCCTGGCCCCCCCCCCCCCGTCCTTCAACGGACTGGTGGTTAATGAGCATCTATTGAGGGCCAGCCACCCGCGCAGGAAGGAGGAGGTGGTCGGCGGCGGTGGTGGTGGTGGTGGTGGTGGTGGCACGGCCGCGCTACGAACCCGGCGACCCAACCCAGATCCAATTCCCGGCCATGGCTCGCTACCACCGGTGGCGATTGTCTGAACCGGTCCCAGGGCCTCCGCCTAAAATGAGCACGCTACAGAGCCGAGTGCGGTGCGGATCACAGGCCACATGCTTCGCGCACCGCGCTACAAACCCAAGCAAAGGTGATCGGGGCGTGGTGCCGGCCACCCACCCACCCACCCAACCACCCACCATCTCGTGTGCCGTGCCGGCCTCCGTAGGTGCTCGCTAACAGCACTTGCCCCAAAGCTCTGTCTTTGTACCCTCGTGTGTGCGTGTGGCGTGTTAGCATTCTCCCTGCGCGCGTTTACTACCCCCGTCCCACCTGCCACGTGCGTACGCGCGTGCGTGTGTGCGTGTGTGCGTGTGTGCGTGTGTGCGTGTGTGCGTGCGCGCGTACTGGAGGGCATGGTGCGGGCTGTGACGGCCAGCGTGGCGGGTCCCAGGCCGTGGCCGGAGCGCGCCGCCAGACGGAAGCTGTAGAGCGTGTTGGGCTTGAGGCCCTCCAGGAGGTACGTCATCGTTGGGTCGAACGTCACCACCTGCTGCTGGTGGCGGCCGGCCAGCCAGCCCGACGCACGCACGCACACACGCAACACAGACACGCAACACAGACACGCACGCGGCTTCATTCGCCCGTCGGCTGCTAGTGAATTGGAATCTCGATTTAAAGGCTGGAGGAGGAAATCCGATGAGCTCTGAAGATCTTTTTCACAGGATTTTCCAGCACAAGGTGTCGCACTCGGCACGCACGCACGCACGCAAGCCGCAAATTAACCCGAAATACGTCGCTGCTGATCTCGTCAAGGAGCGTCAAACACCAACATCGTCACGCGAACTCCGGGCATCCTCGCAGCAGCAGCAGCGGCGGCGGCGGCGGCGGCGGCGGCGGCTTTTGGCTCGGCCGTCGAACAAAGACGGAGGTCACCCACGCGCGTTACGCGATCAGCAACGACGCCCCGTTGCCGGGCACGGGCCGATCTCAACGATCCCGTCGCAGCCACGATCTCGTGCACGCTCACCGCCGTCACCGCGCGCTCTCACCAACGCTCTGCGTGCGTACGCACGTTGGACTTCTTTCCCATATCGTACGTAGCCAGCCGCGCAAATCGGAGGTGCGGGGCGGGGCGGGGCGGGGCGGGGCGGGGCGGGGCGGGGGGGGGTAAGGACAACCAGAAGATTATTGACTCGAGGACAGATCGCCGCTACTCATCTCTCCCTGGCACCGTGACACTCCGTGCCTCTCCTGTGCCGCGCCGCGCTCCGTCTTGGGAGTAAACCACGCGCGCTCGCCTCGAGGTAACATTTGCATGCGATTTGCACGAGCAACTAATTCCAAGCAGCCGAGCGTAAAAATAGAATCTCATCAACGAGTCGTTCGCGGAGGGGCCTCAAGCCACTGTTGACTTTTTCGCAAAGTTGTACTCAATTTATCAACCCCCCCCACCCACCCCGGGGCACGGAGGGTTGGTGATAGGAACATGGATCTAGACAGCACCTGGGTGATCTGTCAGCCTGGCCTCACTCCTCCTCACTGGTGAGATGTTAACTACCTCGCCTGGTGTACAGGAGGTCGTGGGTTCGTTCCCGACCCTGCCGATGCCTGCTGCTGCTGCTGCTGTATATTTGGAGTTTGCGGCGTCTCTCTCCCCGTGGTCGCGTGGATTTTTTGTCCGGGTCCTCCGGTTTTTTCCCTCCACATTTAGAGTCGACGTCACGGTGTTTAGAGCATTTGGCTGCTGCTATAAATGTCCACGTGATGAGCCACTTCGTTGAGCTATTATCATGTGTGGCAGCCAGGCGGCTTCTGAAAAAAAGCTTTATAGCTAAGTGGGCCCTAACTGGTAACATAAAAAAATTGTTCAATACTTTTAGTTTAATATTCCTCCACCTCCTCCTCCTCCTCCCTGCCTGCACCTCCCTCACCTCCTCTGCCTCCACCTCCTCATCCCCTTCACCGACTCATCCCCCTTCCACCTACTCCTCCTCCCTGCCTCCGCAGCCTTCTCCACCCCCACTCGCCTCCCTCCACTCTACGGACTCTGGCTCCCTCCATCTTGCTCCCAGGATCTGCTGCTCTTTTAGCCGTGCGAGTCTATGTAGGTTTGCGGGTCTCTGTGCTAGTCTATGGGTCTCTATCTAAGTCTATGAGCCTCTGTTATTCTGTGCGTCTCTGTTGAGTCCATGGGTCTCAGTGCTAGTCTATTGTGTCTCTCTCTCCACGTGTCTCTCCGTGTCCCTCTCTCTCTCTCCCCAGCGGGCGCTCTTCAAAGTCGGTTGCCGGTGCGGTTGCACCAATCAGAGGCGGCGGCAAAGAGCGGAGAGTCGAGAGCGGCGGAGAGCGGCGGAGAGCAGCGGAGAGCAGCGGAGAGTGGAAAGCGGTGGAGAGCCGGAGAAAAAGAAAGATGTTTAAACCCGGTACACCAACATTCCCCAGGAGTACCTCTTGCCATGGCTGTGGCTACTGTGCCGGTGGCGTCTCAGGGAGCCCCCTGGCCAGCCGAACCAACTGCCCCTAGCTGCTCTCACATGATTTGTTCACGGCAAGCTTGAGCCTGACATGGTGGTGGTGGTGGTGGCTCTCCCCCGGAACCACATTTGTTTTCGAGTATTGGATGAGAGTCAGGAGCATTGTCACTTTCCGCGGCCACAGACATTGCATTACCTCGTCTCTCTCGTTACAGATAGCCGGGGCCATCGGCCGGCCTGCCGGACGGGCGGGCGGGCGGGCGGGCGGGCGGGCGGCATGATTTAACATCATCCGTAAGCGTTATTGAGGTTTTCTTTTTGTTGAAAAAAGATCGATCGTTTAATTCGCGCGTGCGGGCGTTTCTGCGATGATTTTCCGTCACCTCTATTCCTCGCTCCCCCCCCCCCAGCGCTCACCCCCCCCGTGATTATCACCCCCCCACCACGCTAAACTTAGCGCCCTCCCCTCTGTCATCATCAAATCCTGTCCGTGTCGTCGACAAAGGAGCCGCTTCAAGGATGATGGGGGGGCCGTTATCGTCACCGGAAGGATGGACTTTCAACTAACAGGGTGGGGGAGCGGGAAGGGATGACAGGCAGTTAACATCTCGCCACGATGGCTAGGAGATGTTAACCACCTCGCCTGGTATTCAGGAGGTCGTGGGGTCGATCCTGGCCCTGACGACTCCTGCTGTATGTTTGGAGTTTGCGAGTCTCTCTCATCATCATCATCACCACGGTGGCTAGGAGATGTTAACTACCTCGCCTGGTATACAGGAGGTCGTGGGTTCGATCCCGACCCTGAGGACGCCTGCTGTACATTTGGAGTTTGTGTCTCTGTCCCTCTCTCCCCGTGGTCGCGTGGATTTTTCTCGGGGCTCCTCCGTTTGTTTCCCCTCCACGTTTTTAGAATCGACGTTGCGCGTTTTTAAGAGTCATTTGGTTGCCGTGAATTTCCACGTGCCGACGATGATGAGCCACTTCGTCGAGGTTATCACTTGCGGCCAGGTCGCTTCGGAAAAAGCGCTGCGTAAGCTCGCCGGGGCCTTTACCCTGGTGGTAAGTACAAACAACAAAAGAGTTTAAGAGCGGCGTGAATAATTATTTACGTCATGGGCCATCTTCCAATCGGTCGTACAATCAAAGCCGACGAAGGAGCAGAAGATTGCGGGGGGCTCTGGGGGGGGGGGGGGGGGGGGAGAGATTCATTGTTGTCACAGCGTCTTTAGCGGCGAAACTTTTACTTAATTTGCGTCCTCTCCTGAGTTATGTTCCAATTGGGCTTTTGTCACGAGCGGTTAGAAGAAGAAGATTTTGCGTGCTTTTCGATTACGACCGGTTAAACAAAAACAAAAAAAAAAGAACACCTCGTTCGTTAGTCCCGTGATATCCCTTAAGGAGCCCGCTGCACGCACTCCGTCTAACACGAAGGAGCCTTTCGGGACCGATATCATCCATTGAGGAGGTTTTTGTTTGTTTGTTGGGTTAGATCACGTAAATGTAATAAATGTGTCGGTAAACCCGCCAGAACCCGACACGGCCAATTAGTAGGGTTTGTCACGTAAACAGAACGTGACCAATTCGTTACCAGCACAGCAGTAGCACCCCGCTGTGCTGGAGAGCAAAGCCACAACGCTTACGATCCGAGCACGACGTTTCGCCATAAAATTACGACCAGCTTCATCAGGCGCATGGTGGCGGGTTTAACGACACGGTTTTATATTTACGCGATCTAACCCGAACAAAAAAAAAAAACCTGTATATTGTGCACGCACTCGTTCGCTGCAGTGTGCTCTGTCGTTTCCGTCTCATTGTTGCGCCTGTGTGCTCACGCTCGCACCACGAATACCGCCGCGTGAAATCGCCGGGGCCGGCAAACGCCAACGCGGTGGGGGGGCGGGGGGGGGGGGTGGGGGGGGAAACGAGCAAACCCACGTGACCAATCGGCGCGAGCTCAGAAAAGCCGTGGATCTCAACGGGCGTCTCGACGACGAAGCCGGGCCCGCCCTCGTTTTTGCGAACGAGAGGCTCGCCGTACTGGCCGGTGTCTTGAGACCTCCCTCCGGTAGAAGAGAGGCTCGAATCTCGAAATTGACGCATTCACCGCGCAGGCTTGCGCGACCGACGTTAACCAGCAACCGTCGGGCGTCTTTAGCCGGAAGCGGCACCTTCTGGCAAGCCGCCCGACCATGCCGGCTGTCGTGAATCGCCGGCGAAGGCGCAAATGTCGCGGCAGGGCCCTGACCGGAACGTCGGGCTGGCACGCGCGCGCTAAAGACGGGCGGCGGCGGGCGGCGGCGGCGGCGGGCGGCGGCGGCGGGCACCTCGCTGGCGGTCGCGGTCGTCGCGGTGCCGTCGCCGGGCCGGTAGGCGAGCTCGTACTTGAGGATGCCCTCCTGCCGCGGTGGGGTCCACGCGAGCAGCACGCTGCTCGCCGACTCGGCCTCCGCCTTCAGGTTGATGGGCTGGTTGGGCACTGACGCGCGCAGAGAGACAAGGGTCGCCCAACGCCACTCCGCGCCAACGCGCACCGCGCGTGAGCCTCGCACGGTCGCGTTGGCACGGTCGCGTTGGCGTCGTTTTACACCGGATGACGGGCGACTGCGTGCAGGCTGCCTCACCTCCCTCCTGCGTGCGTATGCGCAGCTCGGGCGAGAACGGCCCGTCGCCCACCGAGGTGTAGGCCAGCACGCGCACCGCGTAGTCCACCTGCGGCGTCAGGTCGCGGATCGTGGCCAGCATGACGTCGCTCGTGTCCGAGCGCTTCCACGTGTGCACCTGTGGGGTCACCATCGTCATCGCCGAGATCGTCGTCGTCATCGTCGTCGTCGTCGTCATCGTCGTCACCCTCAATATCGTCATCGCCGTCATCACCGTCATCATCACCCTCAATATCGTCATCGCCGTCATCACCTTCATCATCATCACCGTCATTGTCGTCGTTATCACTGTCATCACCTTCATCATCACCGTCATCATCATCACCGTCATTGTCGTCGTCATCATCTTCATCATCGCCGTCATCACCTTCATCACCTTCATCATCATCATCGTCATCACCGTCATCATCATCACCCTCAATATCGTCATTGCCGTCATCACCTTCATCATCATCACCGTCATTGTCGTCGTCATCACTGTCATCACCTTCATCATCACCGTCATCATCATCATCACCGTCATTGTCGTCGTCATCATCTTCATCATCACCGTCAGCATCATCATCATCACCGTCATTGTCGTCGTCATCACCATCATCATCACTGTCATCATCATCACCCTCAATATCGTCATTGCCGTCATCACCTTCATCATCATCATCACTGACATCATCATCACAGTCGTCGTCATCATCATCATCGTCATTGTCGTCATTATCATCACCGTCATTGTCGTCATCACTGTCATCACCTTCATCATCACCGTCATCATCATCACCGTCATTGTCGTCGTCATCATCTTCATCATCACCGTCATCATCATCATCGTCATCATCATCACTCTCATTGTCGTCATCATTGTTGCAATCACCAACTCCCGGGTTTCTCAACGACAACAAAAACATTTTCCCGCATTCAATATTTTTGTTGTGCACTTGCACGAGAGAGGTTTCACAGCAGCAGCGGCGGCTGGCGGCTGGCGAGAGCGCGGTGTTTTTGAAAAGCGAAAGAACAAAAGGAACACCCAGGAAAATATATGCCGCTGCCCTGAAACGTTGAGACTGCGATGGCGGCGATTGGGGGGGGGGGGGGGGGGTGGTGGGAGAGAGAGGAGAGGGACGGGGAGGGGAGCTACTCAATGTACGTACGAATCACACAATGAGTTCAATTTGCAAATGCACAGTTCGCCCCGTTACGGGTGGCCTGGCTTTAAAAAAAAAAAACAGCCCCACCACGTTATCCGGAATGTAGGCCCGGGGTGGCGTGAGGTGGTGGGGGGGGGGGGGGGGTCCGGGCCCTAATTGGGGGCCTCTGACCCGGTCGCTGACCTCCGTGCGAAGGTCGTTACAATATTATATATACCGCTTGTGAATGATGATGGTGGTGGTGATGCTGGTGCCGCTGTTGCTTATTATGGGAAACAAAATAACCACCACCAGATACTCGGCTGTGCGCGTTGTTCAACATTTTGAGAGGATGGGGGGGTGGGGGGTGGTTATAAAGCGGCTGCGAAGCGGAAGATCGGCGCTGGCTACGGCCACATTCGCAAAATGTAAATTTGTCAATTGAATCGATTTTAACGTGGAATTTGTATCGAGGCACTGTGCGGCGTTGTCTCGGTGTGGTCTGGGGACTGTTTCTTTTTTGCTGTCGTTATTTTTACCGACCCCTTTCCGAAGCTTGGGTACCGACGATGCACTTGGAACTTATGCGCTTGGTTAATTTGTTAATTAAAGGGGCACCACGGTGGTGTGCTGTCGCTCGGGAGCTTTGCAGCAGCAATGCTGCGAAAACCCGGGGTGCTAATTGCAAGATATTTTTTTTTCTGCGTCAGGTAGCGTCGTACACCCACCCCCACCCGACACAACATCCCGCTGGTGGCTAGGAGATGTTGACTATCTCGCCTGGTATGCAGGAGGTCGTGGATTCGATCCCGACCCTGACGACGCCTGCTGCTGTGTATTTGGAGTTTGCGTGTCTCTCTCTCATCATCATCACGGTGGCTAGGAGATGTTAACTACCTCGCCTGGTATGCAGGAGGTCGTGGGTTCGATCCCGACCCTGACGACGCCTGCTGTATATTTGGAGTTTGCGCGTCTCTCTCTCATCATCATCATCACGGTGGCTAGGAGATGTTAACTACCTCGCCTGGTATACAGGAGGTCGTGGGTTCGATCCCAACCCTGACGCCTGCGGCTGTATATTTGGAGTTTGCGTGTCTCTCTCCCCGTGGACGGGTGGACTAATTCTCTTTAGAACTGCTTTTCGTGTTTAGTTTGCCCTTCTGCCCGCACCTCCGATGGGCATGGTTGGCTCCGTACAGTGCAAAAGAAAGTTTAACATACGCACCTCCGATTAGCACGGTTGGCCACGTACGGTGTGGAAAGAAGTTCAACGTGCACGCGTACATAGACCTGTGCAAAAGAGCTTCGTGCCTCATCGGATTCCTCCAGCGGTAAATAAACATTCCGATTCTGAATTAACCACTCGGAACAACTGGACCCACGGACCGCATTAGGACTGAACGCACGTAGTGGAATTCTCTCCCGAAATTCAGAACGGACGCGAGATGATGAATCTCAACGGGGGAGTCTCCTTGACCACCCCGCCCCCCTCCCCACCCCCAACCCGGGGCTAACAGAAAAGGGGCCTCCTACGGACTGAATGGTCGTTTAGTGGGGCGGCGATGGGTGGCGACGGGCGGCGAATGCGCGATGGAAGCGGCGGTGGCGTCGATGCGTTACCGTAATGAATGTTGGGGGGGGGGGCTGATGGCTCCGGTGTTGTAGCAGGCGAGCCTCCTCTCTAGAATCACCATCAGCTCTTGCTGAACGCCCACCCCCCCCCCCGCAACCCCCCAACCCCCCTCGTCACCCCGAAGGGCGCCGACTTAATAGAGTCTCGCTCGTGACTCGTGATTTAACCCCGGTTAAATATTTAGGGATAAACAACCAGAGATAAACACGCGGGAAACAGTGGGGGGCGGGGGCGGGGGGGGGGGAGGGAGGAGGTGGGGTGAGGGTGGGCTCCCTCTCTGTTCGTGCTCACTCGAGGAGAGAGCGTTGACACCGCCGGGAGTTCACCCGACATACCAGCGCCCCCACCGCCCTCGATCCTAACTCTGATTTAGCGGCGGTGTTGACATGGCGAGAGCTTCAATTACGCGGCTCGCGGCTCGTCGTTGTCGTCACCGCCGCCGCCCCCCCCCCACCCCCCCCCCCCCGCCTCCCGTCAACGCCACCGATGCCGCGGCCGCCGCCCGTTCACAGGCTGCGGCTTTTGCGAAATGCGACGGAGACTCAGATTCTAAATATACGGTGGGGGCAGTTTATGTTGCGCGTGTGGGCGCGTGTTGTTCATATGCGCAGCTCGCTAACAGCGCTCAGCCCCCCCCCCCCCCCGACGGTCTGTTCGGGGGAGCGGTAGCGTCGCAGCGGTCAACGCGCTGAACCCGCACGGGCGCCCGAGCTCGATTCCCGCTCACGGGCCAACGCCGGTGATAGCGATCATCTGAACCACAGTCACGGGCCTCCCCTCGGTCGACTCAAACGAGCACCTGGTGCGTGGCGCGTAAGCATCGCCACCGGGGAGACAAAGGCGGTCGGGTCGCGTGGTGCTGGCCACCCACATCCATCGTGTGGCCGTGCCGGGCCTTCACAGGCGCTGCTCGCCAACAGCACTTGCCCCGACAGTCTGTTAAGGCTACACGGGGGATCTTTGCCTTTTTCTTCGCGGTTGTCGGCGGGCTGGGCTGAGACCGTAAACTCGCCGTCACATCCGGAAGGAGCGTTGCTTTAAACCGCGGGTGGCTGGAACGCGGATTCGGAATCAGAATATTTCCTCGCGACGGAGGAATCCGATGCGCCAGAAAGCTCTTTTTCACAGACGCTCCAGCATGTCCGCAGTGCATGCTCAGCACTCCGACCCAACACAGTCACCGAGCATTCCCCCCACGATCTCAGCGCCCTCCGACTCGGTATCTCCGACACGGCCATCGTCACGCGAACTCCGGTCATCCTCGCATAGGGCTGAACTATTTTGGGGAAAATATCAAATTGCGATTTTTCTGACCTCCGATTAGCACGGTCGGCTACGTACGGCGCGAAAGAAGTTCAACGTGTACACACATGCAAGAGAGATGCTCAAGCCCAAGGATCTCGGTGGAAATGGCTCAGTATCTCTGACACAGTCATTATAAACCTCTGGATAGATAAGGGATATCTCAGGCACATAGCTTGAACCCGGAATCTCAGAATGGCCGGCTCGGTGTCTGTGACAAGGCAAATTATATAACCTTCGAAGGAACGATATCCCGTGGCCCGAGACTAAGGATAGATACGTGCATTTTGATTATTTTGTTGCTATAAAATTTCACGCGATAAGCCCCTTCGTTGATCTATCAGTGGGCTTTACCTCTTAAGATAAAAATGGTTTAGTTTTATACGTATATACTTTTACCTTTCTTGAACTTTGCACCACTATCGTATTTTTGTACTATTTGTTGTTCTAACGTTCTGACCCCGTGGCCCTACTGCACATCTGTGAACAAGAGCTTTATAGCTCATCGGATTCCTCAAGGATAAATCCACATTCTGATTTTGAACCATGGAATGTCTTCGGGAGGCCGTCCAGGATGCAGAGATGGAGCGACGAACTCAGTTCGTGTGCAAGTTATTTTCAATTTTATTTTTGCAGGTAAGGGCCCCACTGAGCTATGTAACTCTTTTTCAGAAGCGAGCTGGCTATCACAAATGATAGCTCAAACAAGTGGGCTTATCATCATCACGTGGAAATTTACAGCAGCAGCCAAACAACGAGAAACGTGTGGTGACGTTGATTCTAAACGTGAAGAAAAATGAGGGACCGGAGAAAAATCCACGCAACCACGGGGAGAGAGAGACACGCAAACTCCAAATATACAGCAGCAGCAGGCGTTGTCAGGGTCGGGATCGAACCCACGAACTCCTGTATACCTGGCGAGGTAGTCAACATCTCCTAGTCACCGTGATGATGATGATGATGAGAGAGAGACACAAACTCCAAATATACAGCAGGTGTCGTCAGGGTCGGGATCGAGCCCACGACCTCCTGTATACCATGCGAGGTAGTCAACATCTCCTAGCCACCGTGATGATGATGAGAGAGAGAGACACAAATTCCAAATATACAGCAGGCGTCGTCAGGGTCGGGATCGAGCCCACGACCTCCTGTATACCATGCGAGGTAGTCAACATCTCCTAGTCACCGTGATGATGATGAGAGAGACACGCAAACTCCAAATATACAGCAGGCGTCGTCAGGGTCGGGATCGAGCCCACGACCTCCTGTACACCAGGCGAGGTAGTCAACATCTCCTAGCCACCGTGATGATGATAATGATGAGAGAGAGACACGCAAACCCCAAATGTACACCTGCCCCCCTTGGCGTCTCTCACCGGTTCCCGGTGCAGCTCCTGCTGCTGCGTGAAGGCGCCGTTCTTGCCGCTTTCGTGCCCCTCGTCGTCCCCGTCGTCCTCGTCGTCGCCGCCGCCGCCGCCGCCGTCGCCGTCGTTGCTGTGGTAGAAGACGCGGTAGCCGAGGATGTGCCCGTTGGGCTCCTCCGGCTCTTCCCACGTGACGAGCATGGCCGTGGACGAGATCATGTGCGCCTGCACGTTGCGCGGGGCGCTCGACGGCGCCTGCTCGCCCGTGCGCGTCACCGTCACGCCGCCGGGCGGGCCGCGGCCCACCGTGTTGACGGCCGCCACGCGGAACTCGTACTGCGAGTAGGGGCCCAGGCCGCCGACGGTGTAGCGCGTCGTCGTGACGGTGTCGATCTCCTGCGCGCGTGCGGGAGCGGCGGCGGCGGCGGCAGCGGTCAGCGGCGCGCTGCGCCACGAACCCGGCGACCCGGGTTCGATTCCCGCTCGCGGCCAACGGCGCCGCGGTGACGGTTGTTTAGACCGGCGCTGGGCCTCCCCCAGGTCGACTCAGCCTCAAATTAGGGCCTGGTGTGTAGTAAACATCGCCACTGGGGAGACAACGGCGGCCGGGCGTGGTGCTGGCCACCCACCCCCTCGTGTGCCGTGCCAGCCTTCATAGGTGCTGGCTAAGAGCACTTGCCCCAAGAGTCTGTTCGGGCTACACGGGGGGGGTCTTTGTACTTGTTTTTATGTGCGTGTGTGTACGCGCGCGCATTTGTAGGTGTGTGTGTACGTGTGTGTATGTACGTGCGTGCGAGTGTGCGTGAGTGTGTGAGTGCGTGTATGTGCGTGCGCGCGAGTGCATGATTTATCATCGTGTGGAAATCTAGCAGACACACAGACACAGCCACAACAACCTCCCTCACCACCACCGCCACGACCACCACAATCATCGACACACACACACCCACAACAACCTCCCTCACCACCACCGCCACCACCACCACAATCATCGACACACACACACCTACAACAACCTCCCTCACCACCACCGCCACCACCACCACAATCATCGACACACACACACACACCCACAATAACCTCCCTCACCACCACCGCCACCACCACCACAATCATCGACACACACACACGCCCACAACAACCTCCCTCACCACCGCCACCACAATCATCGACACACACACACCTACAACAACCTCCCTCACCACCACCACCACAATCATCGACACACACACACCCACAACAACCTCCCTCACCACCGCCGCGGTGAGCGCTCGCCTGGAAGGGTGGCGTGGGCTCCGATGGCGCGGCCGGCGCTGGCCTCGCCCGCGTCCCCGTGGTGGTGGCGCCGCCGCCGTGGCCGGCGTGCCGAGGGCGGTAGAGCAGCGTGTAGTGGCTCACGCGCTCCGTGTTGCCCGAGTCCCACGTGAGCGTCACGCTCGTCGGAGTCGTCTCCGTCACCACGGGGGCGCCCGGCGGGCGCGGCAGGGCTGGTGGCGAGGGGGCGGCGAGTAGGGTCGGGGTGGCGGGGGTGAGTGTTAGCGGCGGGGGGGGTCACGTGCAGACCGGCGGCGCCGTCACTGGCGGTGAAGGAGGCAGCCGTGCAGGCTGCGGTCACTGGCGGCGAGGTCACCGGCAGCAAAGGCAAAGATCCCCACACCCCCACCCTGTATAGCCTCAAAAAGGCTGTAGGGGCAAGTGCTGCTCGCGAGACCGCCACACACAAAGCTCCCCCGTATAGCATCACCAGACTGTTGGGGCAAGTGCTGTTAGCGAGCCTCTCACCACGCGGAATCGCACACACACACACACCCACGCACAACCGCACAGAGATTCCCCCGTGTAACCTCAACATGCTTTTGGGGTCATGTTCGCCACAACAGCGATTCGAAACGGCGTCAAAAACGCGCCCGCCGTACTCGTGGAAGTCCCGGGGGTTTGGAGGCCGGCGTGGGAGGGTGCCGCCGAGCCCATCGGGCAGAACCAGAAAAGAACGCCGCCGCCGCCGCCGTTCACGACGTGAGCCATCCGCGCGTTCATCGCTCGCGCGAAGCTGCCCGGTCCATCAGCTCGCCGCGCTCGCCCCCCCCTCCCGCAAGCCCCCCCCCCCACCCCCCCGGGTCCGGCCGCGCCGCCTTAGCCAACGCCCCCATCGATCCGCCCCGCCGAGTTTCACACGTGTGCATGTACGCGTGCGCACGGGCAGGCATCAACACCGCGGGCCGCGCATCGCAGCCGTTACGCCGATCGATTCGTCGTGGGCCCGAAGGCGAAACGCTCGCGCACGCACAGGCACCCCCCCCCCGCCCCCACCCCCGCCACCCCCGACCCTCACCCCCCAATGCACGTGCCGGGTGAAAGACAAAGGTGCTCGCAGTGTGGCCCTTAGCAGGCCGTCGGGGGGGGGGGGGGTAAGTGCTGTTGGCGAATAGCAGCACCTACGAAGGCCGGCAATGTGGCACACGAGGGGGAGGGGGGGGGGGAGGGCAACACCACGCACAACGCACCAGGTGCTGATTTGAGGCCGAGTCGACCCAGGGGAAGGCCCGGGAGGAGTTGAGAAAATCGTCGCCGGCGATGGTGGTGGCCCTGAGCGGGAATCGAACCTCGGGTCACCGGGTTCGTAGCGCGGCGCGCCAAACCGCTTCGCCGCCGCTCATCCCGAAACGGTTACGAATTCAAAGACGACGATCCCCTGTGTAGCCTTAGCAGACTGTTGGGGGCAAGTGTCGGGGCAAGTGCTGTTAGCGAGCACCTATGAAGTCCGACACGGCACACGAGGGGGTGGGTGGCCGCCTTTGTCTCCCCAGTGGCGATGTTTACGCACCAGGTGCTGATTTGAGGCCGAGTCGACCTAGGGGAAGGCCCAGGACCGGTTGAGAATATCGTCGCCGGCGATGGTGGTGGCCCTGAGCGGCAGTCGAGCCCCGGGTGGCCGGGTACGGAGCGCACTATACCGCTACACTACGGCTCACCCCAAAAAACACGGCTCACCACACACACGCACGTCCATCACGTGCAGTGCGTTGTACCTGTCCGTAGGCGAATGTTTGTTCGTGGTGCTGATGTCTGTTAGCAGAGCACATCCGTGCATCAACCACTGTTATTGTTTTCACACACACACACATATGGGATTGTTAAATTTTCCATCTATAAGTCAGGGAGAATGTTCAGGTTGCCCTTTCCACAAATAAAGACTGCTGCATGACGTGTTATCATACTCTCTGTGTGTGCGCGTGTGGGTGTCTGTGTGCGAAACGTGGACCCCCCTAATGGAGCATCTTCGCCGGTTAGAAACATTTAGGCTGGCCTGCCTACGATCCATCCTGGGTTTAACCAGGCTGGATTGTGTGAGGAGCTCACAAATCCTTGAAATATCCGGGCAAAGTCCCATCGGTGAGCTCCCCCGGCAGGCAAGGCTGCGATGGCTGGGTCATGTAGCCCGCATGCCCAGCCACCGCACGACGAAACAGCTTTTGTTCGGCCGGATCGAGGGGGCTAAACGGGCACGGCACGAGCTAGAGAAGAGACGGTGTGTCCGTGGGGAGCGGTAGTGCGGCGGTTAGCGCTTCGCTGCGCTACGAACCTGGCTACCACCCGAGTTCGATTCCCGCTCACGGCCAACACCGGTGACAATTATCTGAACCCGACCTGGGCCTCTGCTAGGTTGACTCAGCCTCAAATGAGTACCCAGTACGGTGCGTAACCATCGTCACTCAGGAGACAAAGGTGGCCGGGCGTGCTGCTGGCCACCCACCCCCTTCGTGTGCCAGATCCGTTGATGTTCCTGTGCTCACGCAGCAGCAGCAGCAGCACGGATCTCCCTTGTAAAATAGCCAGGCAACCAGCTAACATGGTATCGTCGGCCGTGCAGCAACACATCAATTGAACCGAGACTGTGTGGGGTGGACAGTTGCGGTGAATCTTGACGAAGGAACACGTGTCGCGTTGCTGTCAAAGGCAGTGGCAGCAGCGGCGGCGGCAGCGGCGGCAGCGTCTCACCGCGGCTTCGCAGAGCAACAACGGAGCGACGTTCCGTCTCGCTCGAAGTGCGGTGACGGAGCGAGTGACGGAGTGACCACCTTGACGATGGGCAATCGGTAAGAATCACCGCGGGAGAGACGGGAATTGAGTTTCTTTTTTACTCGAGTTCGAACGCAAGACAAAGATCCCCCATATAGCCTGAACAGACTGTCGGGGTAAGTGCTGTTAGCGAGCACCTCTGAAAGCTGGCACAGCAACCGAAGGGAGTGTGTGGCTAGCATCACGTCCGACCGCCTTTGTCTCCATAGTAGCCATGTTTAAACACCGCATCAGGTACTCATTTGAGGCTGAGTAGACCTAGGGGTGGCCCACGACCGGTTCAGATAATCGTCACCGGTCTTTGCCATGAACAGGACTTGTACTCGGGTTGCCGGGTTCATAGCGCAGCGCAGCGCAGCCGCTAACCTCTACACTATCGCTCCCAAACACAACACACGCACGCACACAACACGCACGCACGGGCACGCAGAAGTAAATAAATAGAAACGACTCCGAACGAGTTGGGAGACATCAAGCACGAGCGTGGAACTGTGCGCGCGTTGGTCTTGGGCAGGATCTAATCGGCCGTCACGGTGACGGACTGCTGGTAGTTGCCGGGGGGCAAAAAAAAAAAACGAGGACATCCGTTTGGCGGTGGGTTTTTTGTTGTTTTGTTTTAGTCTAAAAGTTGGAGCAGAACGCGCCTCTCGTACGAAATCAATGGTGAATTACAGCCGATCATCGATTATCGGGCACAGCGCGATTATCCGGCTGCTTCCAGCGTTATCCGGCGGTCCCGGGTCGTATCCGGCAAAGCCGGCAAAACTGCTCCAAAGGCTGTAACCAGTCCGGCGATCGGCACCGTGCGCGTGACAAAATGAAGTCGCTACGCTTGATTTCAGTGTTAAATATTCTATACAGTACATTATACACTACATACAACGTAATGAAAATACCGCACATATAGACATCTTCCCATGATGCAGAGTCTCCGAGATTGGAGTGGTAAGTACGGTACAGCCAATACAATACCGTTTTAAAGTAGGAATTTTTTTGCTGTACCTTTGCATGTTTATTTACGCCAATTTCAAATAGTAAACAAATTCAAAACAATAAAAATATAAAAAAATAAAATTCTCACGACGTTTCGACTGCAACACAAGCAATCATCATCAAGTGTGAAAACCACAACAAGAAAATTTGAAAAAAGTGGCGGTTATTTTTAACGTTAGCACCACCGCCACTTTTTTCAAATGTTCTTGTTGTGGTTTTCACACCTGATGATGATTGCTTGTGTTGCAGTCGAAACGTCGTGATAATTTTACTGTTTTATATTATTATTTTATTGTTTCCCTTCTACGTGGTGACTTTACCGAAAGAACCAAGAATACGAATCCCTGCAGTCACGAAAGCTTCAAATCAAAATTTAAAACACTAACAAAAAAACATACAACAACAACACCTGAAACACATAACGTCCTGCAAGAATGTGCAAAAATAAGCCATTTTAAATAATAAAGATTAAAAAATAATAATAATTCAAATATATAATTGCGCATTCCATCCTACGATCCCAATGCGCAAAGCATGGAAAGCAGGAAACAAAAATAAAACCAGCAGACGACCGACCGGACTAGAGAGAGAAGGCCACTTTAGAGGGATGGGGTTTTCAAAGCAGACGCGAATCTATCGACCGACTCCCATTGCTCTGATTTCGAGTGGCGAGGCGTTTCCATAGCCGGTGGGTGCCACGCTAACAAAGAGCACCGATCGCCAAAAGAGCGCCAACCTAGAGGGCTGGAAGTGTCGAGCAGATGGAGATTAGAAGATCCTCAGGACCTTGATGGAATAAATAAATGTATTAGTTCTCGCGTGTAATGCGGGGGTGATGATGTAGTGATCATCCGGCGTTTTAAAAAAAAAAATTCCGGCGTCCCCTTCCGGATAACCGACGATCGACCGTATGGTTCTTGGTGGCGAGAGCGTGCACACTGCGCGTGTTAAACCTTCGAGCCCATGAAATGTTTTTTTTTTATACAGTAAAACCCTGGATTGCGAGTAACTTGGTCTGCGAGTGTTTTGCAAGACGAGCAAAATTTTTAAATAAATATTAATTTGATAAACGAGCGAGGTCTTGCAATACGAGTAGTAGTACGTGTACACGCTTTGTCTGCCGAGCGTCACGTGATCACAACTGATGTACGAGTGCTTTGGATTACAAACACGTTTTCGGAACGAATTATGCTCGCAATGCAAGGTTTTGCTGTATTTTAATTTTGTCCGGTGACGCTGCGCTGCTGTGTTTGCCGGCGATGCAGAAGCTCGCATAGCGACTCGACACGTTCGTTCAATACCATCGGTCGGTCAAATGTGGGTCACTTTTCGTGACGAGGAAAGTCTAAAAAAAAAGATATTAGCTTTGCACTCCAAATGCATAGACGGATGGACGGAAGGACAAATAAACAGCCAGACGGACAAAGCAGCTGGCCAGACAGACGGATGGAGTTAATGCATGAATGCTTTGCGGCGTAAGTTCAACCTTAGTTGAAAAGCGGTGTTACTGTTGTTGCTGTTGTTATCATCATCACGAGGCCTGTTAACCCGGGAGAGCCTCGCTCAGTCCAAAGACTATTTCTCAGGAGGGTCCTGCCAAATTTACAAAGTAACGTGTGATCGGTTTAACACATACCGTAGGCTTTCGCGAACAATGTTATCCATAATAGAGTGTGTACACGATCCAAATTGAGCAATGTGCGGAGGTAATTTTTCAGGGCCGCGATGTTTTTTTGGCTAATACCGGCTACACTGCCGAAATAAGCTTATTTTTAATCTAACTTCTTTAGAGCTGGCTTTTTTTTCTTTAGTTCATTGTCCTTCCCCCGCACCTCCAATTAAGCGCGGTTGGCTACGTACGGTGCGAAAGAAGTTCAACATGCACTGTACCGTCTTATTTCAGCTATCGGCAATGGGAGGAAACCACAGAACCCCAGGCGAATCTGTGAAAAAAAAAGCTTTATAGCTCAACGGATTCCTCCAGTATAAATAAATATTCTGATTCCGGGAGAGAGAGAACAGAAACTCCCGCCCAGAAAAGGGTACGCCCCGAGTCCGGGAGTGGAACCCAGGTTCCTCTTGTTGTAAAGCAACAACCATACTATGAAGTATTTATTTCCCAGGTAAGGCCCACAGACCTAAGCAGCAGCCCTGTTTCACAAGCTACCTGGTGGCCACAATTGGTCCGAGTTTCCTGAACTCCTCTCTCACCGTTCACCCAGCAGTATGCAGTAGAACCCTTCTGAACGACCAACCCTGTTAACGACTAATCGCTAAACGACGGGCCTCCATAGAGCCCAGTGTGTAGTGTATAGTGTAGTGTATAGTGTAGTGTATAGTAGTGTAGTGTATAGTGAGGTGTATAGTGTAGTGTACAGTAGTGTAGTGTATAGTGTAGTGTATAGTAGTGTAGTGCATACTATTGTAGTGTATAGTAGTGTAGTGTATAGTCGTGTAGTGTATAGTGTAGTGTATAGTGTAGTGTATAGCAGTGTAGTGTATAGTAGTGTAGTGTATAGTAGTGTATAGTAGTGTAGTGTATAGTAGTCTAGTGTATTGTGTAGCGTATAGTGTAGTGTATAGTAGTGTAGTGTATAGTAGGCTTGTGTATTGTATAGTAGTGTATACTGTAGTGTATAGTGTAGTAAATAGTAGTGTAGTGTATAGTAGTGTAGTGTATAGTAGTGTAGTGTGTAGTGTATAGTAGTGTAGTGTGCAGTGTAGTGTATAGTAGTGTAGTGCCTCCATAGAGCCTAATGTGTTCGCTTACCGACCATTTCCCTGTTAACGATGGGCCGCTGTAGGTACAGTCAATATGAATTAATGCACTGATTAACCGTGTTTCTTATACAGGCAGTCCCCTACTTACGACGGAGATGGGTTACGACGACCCCTTCGTAAGTCAAAAATATCGTAAGTCGAAGATGGCCCTAGCCTACCCAGGAGTCTTAACGAATTGTGATAATTTAGCAAAACAGAGCAATTTACAGTACCGTACTGTATCAACTATATACTGTATGTATTTATTAATTACAATACTGTGTTGCACAGCAAAATGTAAAGTAAAAAAAACAAGGTACAGTACACGCGCTAACACCGAGACAACTTCACTCCGTCGACCAGAGTGTTGAGAGTGAGGCATCGCCACACAAGGCGGGAGACGCGAACATCCCGGCAGCGTCCCAACGCACAGAATCGTACCTCGTACGCTGCTGCGTTTGCCTGCCGCGCGAAATATAAAATATTTTACAATTTTGTTGTATCGCTACCGCCATCTTAAGATCGAAATATCGTAAGTCGGACCATCGTAAGTCGGGGACTATCTGTACTATTAGGTGTTTATAATGTTGTTAGAATCTTATGTATTCATATACAATGTTTAAATAATATAAAGTACGTTTCTTGGGTGAAAAAGGGTAACTTTCGATGGTATCGGAACGAATCTAGCCTTTAAGGTGCATTTCCTAAACTCGCTTCACGACCAAATCGCTTAACGACCAAATCGCTTCACGACGCTTCACGACCAAATCGCTTAACGACCAACTCGCTTCACGACGCTTCACGACCAAATCGCTTCACGACCAACTCGCTTAACGACGCTTCACGACCAAATCGCTTAACGACCAACTCACTTCACGACGCTTCACGACCAAATCGCTTAACAACGCTTCACGACCAAATCGCTTCACGACCAAATCGCTTAACGACCAAATCGCTTCACGACCAACTCGCTTAACGACCAAATCGCTTCACGACGCTTCACGACCAAATCGCTTAACCACCAAATCGCTTCACGACCAACTCGCTTCACGACGCTTCACGACCAACTCGCTTCACGACGCTTCACGACCAAATCGCTTCACGACGCTTCACGACCAAATCGCTTCACGACCAAATCGCTTCACAACAAAATCGCTTCACGACCAAATCGCTTCACGGCGCTTAACGACAGGTCTCTCCGAGATAATTACCGTTGTTAAGAGGGGTTCTACTGTACAAGACAAAGGTCCCCCGTATAGCCTTTAACAGACTGTTGGGGCAAGTGCTGTTAGCGAGCACCTATGAAGGCCAGAACAGCACATGAGGGGGTGGGTGGCCAATACCACGCCCGGGCCGCCTTTGTCTCTCTATTTACCACGTAAAGCCCACTGAGCAATTAGTTATTTTTCGGAAGCGACCTGGCCACAAATGATAGCTCAACGAAGTGGCTCATCGTCGCGTGGAAATTTATAGCAGCAGCGGAACACTCTTAAACGCGTGACGTCGATTCTAAATGTCGCGGGACAAACCGGAGGACCCGGAGAAAAATCCACGCGACCACGGGGAGAGAGAAACACATCAGGGTAGAGATCGAACCCACGACCTCCTGCATACCAGGCGAGGTAGTTAGCATCTCGCCACGGAGGTGCCACCAAAAGCACCACCACTTCCACCGCCTCAACGCCTGATGAGACACTGAACGTCAAAACATCCGCCTTAGTCGGCAAGCGTTTATAATAATAAAAAAAATCCACCCACCAACCCACCGACCCTTCGACCTAGCCAACCCACCGTACCCACCTACCAACCGACCCACCTACCAACCGACCCACCCACCCACCTAATCCACCGACCCAACCAATCTACTGACCCACCAAACCCACCCAACCGACCCAAACATTCGACTGACCCACCTACCAACCCCACCCACCACCGCCACCACCCCCACAGCGATCTCCACTGAGCGTCGAAACCTCCGCCTTAAGTCAGCAGGCGTTTACAAATAAAAAAATAATAATTCACCCAGAACATCGCCGACGGATTTCACTCACCCACCCACCCACCAACCCACCCCACCACAGTATCACCTTGCCCGCCCACCCACCCACCCCAACACCCCCAACCCACCCCACCACAGCATCACCTTTGCCCGCCCACCCACACACCTTTGACGCTGATCTGCGCGGTGGCCTCGACCACGCCGAGCGACGAGAGCGCCACGCAGGTGTAGTTGGCGCTCTCGCGCACGTTGCTCAGCTCGAGGACGTTGCGCGCGATGGGCATCTCCTCCTCGGGTGTCAGGTCCTCGCCGCCCGACATCCACTTGACGTAGGGCAGGGGCGAGCCGGTGGCGACGCACGTCACGTTCACGCTGGCGCCGGGCATCACCTCCTGGCTCACCGGCGGCGTCGTCAGCCTCGGCGGCACGTGGCGGACTGTGACGTCGGAAAGGGTGGGGGCGGGGGGGGGCGGGGGGCGGGGCGGGGGCATTTCCAGAAACGAAACGAACAAAACAAACACGCAAAAAGACCAAAGGAAGGATGATGATGATGATGATAATGATGACAACGGGAACGTGAATTATGATGGAACGGGTTGGTGGTGGTGGTGGGGGGGGGGGGGGGGAAACAAGAATAAGAAGAGACAAAAAGAAAAGACGAGGTGGAATAAAACGAGTGAAAAATTATTCAAATGACGAGAAAACGAGGAGGAGGAGAAGGAGGAGGAAGGGGATTGGCAACGGGAATGAGATGGGGGCGGTGTTGTTAATGTTTGGGGGGGGGAGGGTGCCGAGGGGGGGCGTCCGAAGTGGGGTGGGGGGACAGGGGGGGTTGAGGGGGGTTCCGTGTAGTGGGGGGGGGGGATTCATGCTTTGTAGAAGGGGGGGGGGGTTGATCGTTACGCGAGCGGTGGATTCATGAAGAGGAGAGAGAGAGAGCGAGCGAGCGAGTGAGTGGGGATAAAAACAAAGACAACGGAACGGACGGACGGACCGAACACAATGGTAATAACACAAAAATAAACCAGAACCGTGAAAAATAACCGCAGCAGAATACGGGCACAAGCCAGCCAAAGAGAGACTCTGAAACCGTTTCATTACAAAATGGGGTTGGCTTTTTGTTTTTTATGTTTTCCAGCCCAAAAAGATTTGTTGTTTAAGTAAAATTTTTTTGTTGTTCTGTTAAATTATTAGAATTACAGGGACTCCTCCTCCTACTTACAAACGAATTAGGTTCCAGAGGTGTCTGTCCGCAAGTCGATTTGTTGCTAAGTCCAAACATTACCGCCTGTCGATTACAAAACGTGTACACCAAACGCGAGGAAGGGCTTGTGCAAGTTGTACAATCTCCCGCGGACGTGGACGCCGCTCGCGTTCTTCGCGTCCTGCAGACGAAGACGCCGCCGCCGCCGCCACCCAACTTACGACTCTCGGGCCGAACGGGCGCACTGGACGCACGCACCGGGTTTGTCCGTGTCTCTCTGAAAGTTCGTCGGCCGAACGCTCGTAAGTGGAGGAGTCCCCACCCCCCCCCCATTCCCTTACCGCATCTGAGATTAGACTCAGCCAGGTGGGTTTGCTGTCACCTATCTCTGCGCCGTGCTCTCGAAAAATGAATGGTGGTTTGGGCGACGCGCTAAGTGGAACCTTTTGTTAACAGATCGGCCCCCTTGATTTGTTTTGATCGAGACCGGCAATTAAAACGGATGGCAGGGGGGTGGGTAGGGATGGGTGGTGCGGGGTGGGGGCGTTAGCAATTCACCGGCAAAACATTTTGACATTTCGATGGATGTGTTTTGGCGGCGGTGGTTGGTGGCGGGCGGGGTCGGGGTTAGGGTTTGAAAAAATAAGAACAAAATCAATAATTTAATGGATATATATGACACGGAGCGCGCATATATATACGCGCGCGCGTGTGTGTAACGCTAACTGCCGTCGCCGGCGCGGCCAATAACCTAAACCTTGGTTTTAAAGAATACAAAAACAACGACGACCCACAGCCAAAGTGGCGTGGAAGGAGGTTGGGGGTGGGGGGGCAGGAAAGAAAATTAAACCAAAGAAATCAAAAATCATTTTTACACGACACACTTCGTGGGGGTAAAAAAAACGGCACCACGTGGACATACAGTGGAACCCTTCGAATGCCGTGAGGTCCGGAACAATGCCCGCTGGGTGATGATTGTTTGTTGTTATTTTCTAAACCCCCCAGTTCGGGCCAGCCGGGACCAGCCAGGACCAGCCGGGGCCAGCCAGGGCCAGCCGGGGCCAGCCAGGGTCTGCCGGGGTCTACCAGGACCAGCCGGGGCCAGCCGAGGCCGGCCAAGACCAGCCGGGGCCAGCCAGGACCAGCCGGGGCCAGCCAGGACCAGCCGGGGCCAGCCGGACAAATTTGGACATCGCAACTGCATGGGCCTGCCCCACCCCACCCTCCGTACCCCCCCCCACCTCCATCCCCCTCATCCCACCCCCTCCAACCCTGGCGCCCGCGTGAGAAACGTGGTTATTAAGCCTGGGCAACAACAAAAAAACGTTCCCACGGATCGTTGGTTTGCCGGACCTGGCTTCGCTCAGCGGACTTGTGAATCCGGCGTGACACTGAGCGGGTTCCATTGTATGCGTCGTTAACAGTCACCCGAGGAAACAACAGGTTGGGGAGGAGGGGGCGCGCGGTGGGGGGGGAGAGTAGGGGGGGGCACGGGGAGGGGGGGGGCACGAGGAGGGGGGGCTCGCGGGGGGGGGGGAGGGGGGGGGGGCAGTGGGGAGTTTGCCCCGCGTGCATGCGTAATAGTTCCGTCCACCCCAGGATGCCAACGCGTCATCTTGCGCGGCGGCCTCGTCCGCAAAAGGAACGCCGAGCGTCCGTCGAGAGAGAGGGAGAGCTGTTTGTTTTTGTTGTTGTTGTTGTTGCGAGTGCGCTTAGTTTGTCGTTGTTGTTGTGGCGCCGCCGCCGCCGCCGCCTCCCCGCCTGGCCACGTGCGTACGGTGCGAAAGGAGTTCAACGTACGCACGGTACGAGCAGTCCCAAGGTCACCGCCGCCGCAGCCACCGCAGCCACCGCAGCCGCTTACCCCCCCCCTACCTCTCCCTTCCCACCAAGCTGAGGCGGGCCCCTCGGCAACTTTCTGCGCCCGAACAATTGACCGGCAAAAAGCTCCTCCGCCACCGCCGCCGCCGCCAACGCCGCCAACGCCGCATCGTCGTCGTCTATGTTGGAGTCGGCGGAGGCGGTGGCGCCTCCGTTCCAAGAGCCGCTCCGTGCCCGAGTCCCCCCCTCGGCTATCGCGGCTGCGGTGACGGCGGAAGACGGCGGCAGCGGCGGCAGACTCGGGCTGAACGATTTGGGGGAAAATATCTCATTGCGATTTTTCTGACAGATATTGCGATTTGCGATAAAAATGTTTAAGTCGAGCTTCTGTTCAATATTCACTGTGTAATAGATTTAAAACACGTGATGGAGCATTACCACGTGACACCATCAAAATACGAACTGCTCCATATATTGTAATGCAAGGATGAGAACTTAAAATACGTGAATTGCTTCCAACTTGCATTTATTAAAATGTATTAATTGAAATAGAGCATATTCTTAGTTCTTTCGGTAAAGTCACGTTGAAGGGAAACAACTAAATAATAAAATATATATAAAACAATAAAAATTCTCACGACGTTTCGACCATAACACAAACGGTCGTCTTCAGACCTGACTTTCCCGAAAGAACTAAGAATATGAATTACTGCAGTCACGAAAGCTTTAAATCAAAATGAAATAGAGCAATCAAACATGGAACAATTGTTATGTTAAATAAGTAAAGTTAAATCAATAAAAAAATAAAACAATTCCAATGAGAAAGTAATAGGGACATTTTCAAATCGCCAAAAAAATCGCGGCCTTTACGATTTGCTTATCGCATTGTTTCAAATTGCCATTAATCGAATTTGAAATCGATTCATCGTTCAGCCCCAGCCCCAGCAGCGGCGGCGGCGGCGCTTTAACTTGAGCTCTCTGGGACGAGTCCGCGTGGGGTCGGCACCATACACATGCTCCGAAGAAGGAGGCACATATTCTGCGACTGTGGGGAGAGGGGGGGCGGGGGTTGTTCGTTTGTTTGCCAACCATGGTGGGGGGTAACCTGCAGCCCAAGGTGACCCGGGTTTCCATTTGCCGTAAGCTGTGGACGTGCACGCACGCGCGGTTTCCATTTGCGTGGGTGCGTGTGTGCGTGAGTGTGCGTGTGTGCGTGTACGTGAGTGTGTGTGTGTGTGCGTGAGTGTGTGTACGTGAGTGTGTGTGTGTGTACGTGAGTGTGTGTGAGTGTGTGTGTGTACGTGAGTGTGTGTGTGTGAGTGTGTGTGTGTACGTGAGTGTGTGTGTGAGTGTGTGTGAGTGTGTGAGTGTGTGTACGTGAGTGTGTGTGAGTGAGTGTGTGTGTGCGTGTGTGTGTGAGTGTGTGTACGTGAGTGTGTGTGAGTGAGTGTGTGTGTGTGAGTGTGTGTACGTGAGTGTGTGTGCGCGTGTCGAGCGTGGTGCTGACCACCCGAAGGCCGTGCCGGCCTTCGTAGGTGTTGCTCGCTGACGGCACTTGCCCCCAACAGTCTGTTGAGGCTACACGGGGCATCTTTGCCTTTGCACGAGGCGTGCCTCCCGCAATGGCGACCAGTACCACCTTGGGCTGCTGTTCGTGGCCATGGTAAAGACGGCGTCGCGAATATGTCGGGGTCGAGGGGGTCAAGGTGAGGGACTGGGGGGGTCAGGGTAAGGAGGGGAGGGGGAAGGGTTTGGGCACCCACCAGACTCGGCATGCAACTCATGGGGACGGTGCATCTGCCATGCCGGCAAAGAACCGCACGCACACACGCTGGCTGGCACACTCACTCTGGCTGGCTGGCACACGCTTGCTGGTACACGCACTCTGGCTGGCACACGCTTGCTGGTACACGCTGGCTGGCACACACACGCTGGCTGGCACACTCACTCTGGCTGGCTGTCACACGCTTGCTGGTACACGCACTCTGGCTGGTACACGCTGGCTGGTACACGCACTCTGGCTGGCACATGCTTGCTGGTACACGCACTCTGGCTGGCACACGCTGGCTGGTACACGCACTCTGGCTGGCACACGCTTGCTGGTACACGCACTCTGGCTGGCACACGCTGGCTGGTACACGCACTCTGGCTGGTACACGCTTGCTGGTACACGCACTCTGGCTGGTACACGCTGGCTGGTACACGCACTCTGGCTGGTACACGCTGGCTGGTACACGCACGCTGGCTGACACACGCTGGCTGGCACACACACGCTGACTGACACACGCTGGCTGGTACACGCTGACTGGCACACGCTGACTTGCACACGTGACACAAGGGCGATGCAGGGGGGGGAGGAGGAGGGATGTGCCCCTCGCGCACTGCCAAGGGATGCCTTGGACTCCACTTTCAATCGGGAAGAGAGAGCGAGTCACGTACGGCGTGTTTATAAACATCCGAAGCCGTGTTTTTTTTTTCCCCTGACGGTCCACAGGGACCCGTGCGGACAGCTCAGCGAAAACCGAACGTGCAGAGCACACAGAACAAAAATAAAACTAATAACGACACTCATAATGCGAATCATAATGAGGAGGAGAGGAATGAGAATCGGGATTCGCTGCTGCCATCTGCGAAAGGGGGCGGTGGGCGGCCTGGGAAGGCTGAGAGCGTGGGATAATTGGCGCTTGCATTCAAAGTGGAGTTTGTGACATCGCTTGTGCACTCGCACTCCACGCACGCTCGCTAGCCCACACACACACACACTGACTAGCCCATAGACACGCTCGCTAGCCCACATACACACTGACTATCCCAAACACGCTTGCGAGTTCACACACACACACACTGACTATCCCATAGACACGCTCGCTAGCCCACACACACACTGACTAGCCCATAGACACGCACGCTAGCCCACACACACACACTGACTATCCCATAGACACGCTCGCTAGCCCACACACACACTGACTAGCCCATAGACACGCTCGCTAGCCTACACACACACACTGACCATCCCATATACACGCTCGCTAGCCCACACACACACTGACTATCCCATATACACGCTCGCTAGCCCACACACACTGACTATCCCATAGACACGCTCGCTAGCCCACATGCACACACACTGACTAGCCCATAGACACGCTCGCTAGCCCACACACACACACACTGACTATCCCATATACACGCTCGCTAGCCCACGCACACACTGACTATCCCATATACACGCTTGCTAGCCCACACACACACGCTGACTATCCCATATACACGCTCGCTAGCTCACACACACACTGACTATCCCATATACACGCTCGCTAGCCCACACACACACTGACTAGCCCATATACACGCTCGCTAATCCACACACACTGACTATCCCATATACACGCTCGCTAGCCCACACACACACACTGACTATCCCATATACACGCTCGCTAATCCACACACACACATTGACTATCCCACATACACGCTCGCTAATCCACACACACTGACTAGCCCATACACACGCTCGCTAGCTCACACACACACACACTGACTAGCCCATATACACGCTCGCTAGCCCACACACACACACTGACTAGCCCATATACACGCTCGCTAGCCCACACACACACTGACTATCCCATATACACGCTCGCTAGCTCACACACACACGGACTATCCCATATACACGCTCGCTAGCCCACACACACACTGACTATCCCATAGACACGCTCGCTAGCCCACACACACACTGACTATCCCATAGACATGCTCGCTAATCCACACACACACACTGACTAGCCCATAGACACGCTCGCTAGCCCACACACACACTGACTAGCCCATAGACACGCTCGCTAGCCCACACACACACTGACTATCCCATATACACGCTCGCTAATCCACACACACACTCACTAGTCCATAGACACGCTCGCTAGCCCACACACACACACACTGACTATCCCATATACACGCTCGCTAGCCCACACACACACTCACTAGTCCATAGACATGCTCGCTAGCCCACACACACGCTCACTCACTAGCCCCTAGACACGCTCGCTAGCCCACACACACGCGTTCCCCTAGCCCAGACACACACACTCATTGGCCCACACGCACTAGTCCACACACACACACTAATCCACACACAGACTAGCCCACACACCATAGCCCATACACACACACACACTCGCCCATACACACACACTAGCCCATACACACACACACTCGCCCATACACACACTAGCCAATATACACACACACACTAGCCCATACACACACACTGCCAATACACACAAACACTGCCCATACACACACACTGTCCATACACACAAACACTGCCCATACACACACACACTCACCCATACACATACACTAGCCAATACACACCCACACTAGGCAGGGGCACACACACACACACACGTAGACACGCGCACAGAGCCTTGAACTCGTTCGTGCGACAACTAAGCTCGGGGTCAAATTAATTTCAAAATTTCAAAATTAATTTGATCGCATTACTCGCTCGAAATTGTGCCGTTAAAGTAAAAAAAACCCAAACGACTTGAAAAAATCTTTATATTCTATTACCGTATACCTGCTCCAAAATGAAAGCGACTTAATCAAAGAGCATCCTAGATTGCGCTAGAATTATAAATATCGCAGGGTATGATTCGGGCTCAACGGAAATGGACTGAATCAGACTGCCTGTTTTGTTCAGAGTTTCGCTGGAGGGAGGGAGGGGTGGAGAGGGTCAGAGGAGAAGGCTGCGGAGTTTGAATCGGAAGGCACGGTAGCTATGAGATGTTAACTACCTCGCCTGGTCTACGGGAGGTCCGTTGATTCGATCCCGACCCCTGACAATGCCTGCTGCTGTATATTTGGAGTTTGCGTGTCTCTCTCTCATCATCATCATCACGGTGGCTATGAGATGTTAACTACCTCGCTTGGTATACGGGAGGTCCGTGGGTTCGATCCCGACCCCTGACGATGCCTGCTGCTGTATATTTGGAATTTGTGGTGTCTCTCTCTCTCCCTGTGGTCGCGTGGATTTTTCTCCGGGTCCTCCGGTATTTCCCTCCACCTTTAGAATCAACGTCACGCGTTTAGAGTATTTGCCTGATGTAAATTTCTGCATGGTAAGCAACTTCGTTGAGCTATCATTTGTGGCCACGTTGTGTCTGAAAAATAGGTACAATATAGCTCAGTGGGCCTTCATTAATAAAATAGTTTAGTTTTGAATAGTTTTAGTATGTTGAACTTCTTTCGCACCGTACGTAGCCAGGTGCGAGGGGAAGGACACTAAACTATGGGCATCTGTGAGGCTATGGGTCTCTGTGTGAGTCTGTGGGTCTCTGTGTGAGTCTATGGGTCTCTGTGTGAGTCTGTGGGTCTCTGTGTGAGTCTGTGGGTCTCTGTGTGAGTCTGTGGGTCCATGTGTGAGTCTATGTGTCTCTGTGTGAGTCTATGGGTCTCTGTGTGAGTCTCTGGGTCTTTGTGTGAGTTTATGGGTCTCTGTGTGAGTCTATGGGTCTCTGTGTGAGTCTATGGGTCTCTGTGTGAGTTTATGGGTATCTGTGTGAGTCTATGGGTCTCTGTGTGAGTTTATAGGTCTCTGTGTGAGTCTATGGGTCTCTGTGTGAGTTTATAGGTCTCTGTGTGAGTCTACGGGTCTCTGTGTGAGTCTACGGGTCTCTGTGTGAGTCCATGGGTGTCTGTGTGAGTCTATGGGTCTCTGTGTGAGTCTGTGGGTCTCTGCGTGAGTCTATGGGTCTCTGTGTGAGTCTACGGGTATCTGTGTGAGTTTATGGGTCTCTGTGTGAGTCTATGGGTCTCTGTGTGAGTCTATGGGTCTCTGTGTGAGTCTGTGGGTCCATGTGTAAGTCTATGTGTCTCTGTGTGAGTCTATGGGCCTCTGTGTGAGTCTATGGGTCTCTGTGTGAGTCTATGGGTCTCTGCGTGAGTCTATGGGTCTCTGTGTGAGTCTATGGGTCTCTGTGTGAGTCTATGGGTCTCTGTGTGAGTTTATGGGTCTCTGCGTGAGTCTATGGGTCTCTGTGTGAGTCTACGGGTATCTGTGTGAGTCTGTGGGTCCATGTGTGAGTCTATGTGTCTCTGTGTGAGTCTATGGGTCTCTGTGTGAGTCTCTGGGTCTTTGTGTGAGTCTATGGGTCTCTGTGTGAGTCTATGGGTCTCTGTGTGAGTCTATGGGTCTCTGTGTGAGTTTATGGGTCTCTGTGTGAGTCTATGGGTCTCTGTGTGAGTTTATAGGTCTCTGTGTGAGTCTATGGGTCTCTGTGTGAGTCTACGGGTCTCTGTGTGAGTCTACGGGCCTCTGTGTGAGTCCATGGGTGTCTGTGTGAGTCTATGGGTCTCTGTGTGAGTCTGTGGGTCTCTGCGTGAGTCTATGGGGCTCTGTGTGAGTCTACGGGTATCTGTGTGAGTTTATGTGTCTCTGTGTGAGTCTATGGGTCTCTGTGTGAGTCTATGGGTCTCTGTGTGAGTCTATGGGTCTCTGCGTGAGTTTATGGGTCTCTGTGTGAGTCTATGGGTCTCTGTGTGAGTCTATGGGTCTCTGTGTGAGTTTATGGGTCTCTGTGTGAGTCTATGGGTCTCTGTGTGAGTCTGTGGGTCTCTGCGTGGGTGTATGGGTCTCTGTGTGAGTCTACGGGTATCTGTGTGAGTTTATGGGTCTCTGCGTGAGTCTATGGGTCTCTGTGTGAGTTTATGGGTCTCTGTGTGAGTCTATGGGTCTCTGTGTGAGTCTAGCGGTCTCTGCGTGAGTCTATGGGTCTCTGTGTGAGTCTATGGGTCTCTGTGTGAGTCTATGGGTCTCTGTGCGAGTTTATGGGTCTCTGTGTGAGTTTATGGGTCTTTGCGTGAGTCTATGGGTCTCTGTGTGAGTCTATGGGTCTCTTTGTGAGTCTATGGGTCTCTGTGTGAGTCTGTGGGTCTCTGTGTGAGTTTGTGGGTCCATGTGTGAGTCTATGTGTCTCTGTGTGAGTCTACGGGCCTCTGCGTGAGTCCATGGGTGTCTGTGTGAGTCTATGGGTCTCTGTGTGAGTCTGTGGGTCTCTGCGTGAGTCTATGGGTCTCTGTGTGAGTCTACGGGTATCTGTGTGAGTTTATGTGTCTCTGTGTGAGTCTATGGGTCTCTGTGTGAGTCTATGGGTCTCTGTGTGAGTCTATGGGTCTCTGCGTGAGTTTATGGGTCTCTGTGTGAGTCTATGGGTCTCTGTGTGAGTCTATGGGTCTCTGTGTGAGTTTATGGGTCTCTGTGTGAGTCTATGGGTCTCTGTGTGAGTCTGTGGGTCTCTGCGTGGGTGTATGGGTCTCTGTGTGAGTCTACGGGTATCTGTGTGAGTTTATGGGTCTCTGCGTGAGTCTATGGGTCTCTGTGTGAGTTTATGGGTCTCTGTGTGAGTCTATGGGTCTCTATGTGAGTCTAGCGGTCTCTGCGTGAGTCTATGGGTCTCTGTGTGAGTCTATGGGTCTCTGTGTGAGTCTATGGGTCTCTGTGCGAGTTTATGGGTCTCTGTGTGAGTTTATGGGTCTTTGCGTGAGTCTATGGGTCTCTGTGTGAGTCTATGGGTCTCTTTGTGAGTCTATGGGTCTCTGTGTGAGTCTGTGGGTCTCTGTGTGAGTTTGTGGGTCCATGTGTGAGTCTATGTGTCTCTGTGTGAGTCTATGGGTCTCTGCGTGAGTCTATGGGTCTCTGCGTGAGTCTATGGGTCTCTGTGTGAGTCTATGGGTCTCTGTGTGAGTCTATGGGTCTCTGTGTGAGTCTATGGGTCTCTGTGTGAGTCTATGGGTCTCTGTGTGAGTCTATGGGTCTCTGTGTGAGTCTATGGGTCTCTGTGCTTTTGTGACCAGGACAGTGATATTTTGAAATGTACCTATTGTCAATGAGAAATCGTGCGCATTTGTGTCATTCCTTCACGTAAAGTCCTGGTCGCAAAGTTTGTGGGGAATAATAGCCATTTTCTATACTTTTTAGGCATAAGCAATAAAAAAAATAACACTTAAATACCTAGGAACAAAAATCGTGTTACATAGTGTTACTATTACCAAGACAAAGATCCCCCCATAGAGCCGGTAACAGATTTGGCAGAGCCAGCGCTGTTTAGCGAGCAGCGCCGGTGAAGGCCGGCACGGCACACAAAGGCGATGGTGTGGCCTGAAAATCACGCAGGGCAGCCGTAGCAGTGGCGATGTCTACGCACCACCGCAACAGGCACTCGTTTAAGGCCGAGTCGACCTAGGGGAGGCCCAGGTACCGGTTCAGACAACCGTCACTGTGGTGTTGGCCGCGAGCGGGAATCGAACTCGGGTCACCGGGTTCGTAGCGCAGCGTAGCGCTAACCGCCACACCACCGCACATATGCACACACTCCACTCAAGAACCAATCTCTCAGCACACAGTACATGGCGTTTAAAAAAAGATGTTTCCCAATTTCAAAGCAGAATATTTCACGATGGCAACATGTTACAATTACACAAAAAGTTACAAACGGTTTAAAGAGTTATCAGGTTTTACTAACCATTTTATAAATGCTCTATGTGCCCTCCACCTGCTGCACGGACAACATCGAGACGACAGTTGAATTCGTCCCAAACGCCTCTCAAAAGTGTCTTCTTACACTGAAGTCACCGCTGCCGTGATTCTGTTTTTGAGGTCATCCAGATTAGTCGCTAATGGTGGCACAAACACACGGTCTTTGACGTATCCCCACAAGAAAAAAGTCGCAGGGTGTGGTGATGTCTGGGGATCTTGGGGGCCAAGAGTGTAGCGCCAATTCTTGGGGTTCCGTGAGACCTATCCAATGTTGAGGCAGCGTTGTCTTGCCAATGACTGAGGCTAGGGGCTGTTTGTGCGCAGGGAGAGGCATCTAGCGGTTATCATTTGAAACTCTATGCCCCGCCCTCTCTATGCCCCGCCCTCTCTGTGCCCCACCCTCTCTGTGCCCCACCCTTTCTATGCCCCGCCCTCTCTATGCCCCGCTCTCTCTATGCCCCGCCCTCTATATGCCCCGCCCTTTCAAGTGGTAAGAGTTTCATTCATGGGCGGTTCGTGGTTGCAGAGATATAGCGATTTCAAATCGGGTCCATCTGTTTGAAACACCCCTGTACATTACACACACGCACACCACATCTGACTGTCACATACCAGCAACAACAACAACAGCCATTCGCCACTAAGTGGCGGTGACGTCACCACGACGCTTGTGCCAGGCCATGTGCACCTTGAGGCCACGTGAAATGTCGAACGCCAGCGGGCAGGAGGTCACGGGGCAGATCCAGGTGCCACGGGTCGACTGACTGAGATGACTGGCTGATGCACCACCTGTACCCCCTACTGTGCCAACCTGCTGTGCTTCAGCCACCCGGCGCTCTGCTCGTTGTTGTGAGCATCGCTCCTCCGCCCTCCGTTGTTGTTGGAGGGCGACTGCCTCCAACTGCCCAATAGCGACCTTCACGAGCCTCCTCCACAGAGGCCGATGTTGACACCGCTGGTACCAGTCATCGGCAAGTCCACTCAGCTCCACGCCCTCCTGTACCACATCACTCCATCTCTTCTCTAGCCCGTGCCGCGCCCATTTAGCCCCCTTGATCCGGCCGAACAAAGCGGTTTGCGCATGCGGTGGCTGGGCATGCGGGCTACATGACCCAGCCAACGCAGCCTTGCCTGCCGGAGGAGCTCACCGATGGAACCTTGTCCAGATCTTTCAAGGATTTGTGAGCTCCTCACGCAATCCAGCCTGGTTAAACCCAGGATGGATCGTAGGCAGGCCAGCCTAAATGTTTCCAACTGGCGAAGCACTCACTCTAACACTCACACGCATTCAGACACACACACAACAGCGCTCTAACACTCACACACCATCACGCAATAAACCACACGCACTAGCACTCACGCGAACACTCACACACCACTAAAGCGTCACTCACACCAACATATCTCACTCTCTCACACACACCAACACTTAATAAAATACACACACACACCCCCCAGAACTCACTCTAACACACTCACACACCACGAAAGCGCCACTCACTTACACCAATACATCTCACTCACACACACACACCCCTAAGATCCACACACACACACCCAGCACGCCCCAGCACACACACCACTAAAGCGCTACTCACTTACACCAACACATTTCACACTCACACACATCCCTAACATCCACATACCAGCACACACACACCCCAGCACGCCCCAGCACACACACACAACACAGCACACACACACAACCCAGCACACGCACACACACAACTCAGCACACGCACACACACACAACCCAGCACACACACACAACCCAGCACACACACAACACAGCACACACACACAACCCAGCACACGCACACACACAACTCAGCACACGCACACACACACAACCCAGCACACACACACACACACAACCCAGCACACGCACAACTCAGCACACGCACACACACACACAGCCCAGCACACACACAACCCAACACACGCACACACGCGCGCAAGGATGGCTTTCCCGCACAAGTCCTGACGGCGGACAACTCAAAAGAACCACGGGAAGAGTGTGGGGTGGGGGGGGGGAGACATCACGGGCACCAGGGTTAGGTAGAGAGGTTTTTGGTAGGTAGGTGGTGACGAACGCACGTTTGGGGGGGGGGGGGGGTAGAGGGTGGGGGAAGGAAACGCGCGCACACACACGAACACGCGCGCACGCGCACACGGAAAAAAAGTAAACAAACACAAGGAGCACAAGGACGACAAACGGGAGGAGACGAAGACGACCCCCCACACGCGCCGCGCCGCACGGCAGGAGAGAAATAAGAGTTGCAGGGTAAAGGAAGGGACGAGGACGAGGAGGGGCAGGAGGTGGTTGGTGGTGGTGGTGGTGGCTGTAAGGTCCGGGACCACCGTTGCATAAAGGAAATCGATGTATGCAAAACAAAAAAAAACATGTGCGTGCCGCAATAAGCGACCTGCGTTCGGGCAAGGCGGGCGCGGGGTGAGTTGGTGGGCGGGCGCAGGTGGAGCAGGCCGGCAACGGGTGAGGTGGGGTGGATGGAGCAGGCGGGCACGGGTGGGTGGGTGGTGGGGGGGTGATGGGGGGGGGGAAGGTAACAATGGTTAAATGAGAGAGAGAGTGAGAGAGAGAGATATGTATAGAAAAAAGCAAAGAAAATAATACCCAAAAATTGTTTTTTTTTTTTGGTGACGATCAAACAACAAAAAATTATTCTTAACAGATACGTAAGTCGAATAAATACCGAGGCTTGCCTGCCTGCCCCCCCCCACCAACCAACATACCCCCCCCCCCCTATTGCGGACGGGAGGGAGAGTGTTCGGACTCGGGATAAGTGGCGGCAGCGGCGATCTTCCGGGGTTCTGTAAAATGGGGAGAGGGTCTGAGAATTATAGACTGCTGATTTGATCTTTTCTCTTTATCAGCAGGTGGGGGAGGGGTGGATTGGGGGAGGGAGGGAGGGGGTGGCGCTGGAGGAAGGGGGTGAGGCGGAGGGGTCGAGGGGATGTGCGCGCGTTGGGAAGTTGGGAAGCGCTTGTGCCACCCGGAATGGGGTGGTGGTGGCGGTGGGTGGTGGTGGGTGGGACGTGGGTGGGATGGGTGGCATAGAGGAGAAGAAGGAGAAGACCGGCATGGAGACACGAGGGATGACGGGAGTCACGGAGGGTGGGCAGGGAGACCCCCGGCAGTGAGACCCCCAAGCAGGGAGACCCCTAGCAGGGAGACCCCCTAGCAGGGAGACCCCCTAGCGGGGAGACCCCTGGCTGGGAGACCCCCGAGCAGGGAGACCCCCTAGCAGGGAGACCCCCTAGCAGCGAGACCCCTGGCAGGGAGAATTCCTAGAGACCCCCTAGCAGGGCATACGGACCCCTCAGCTGTCTGGCTGGCGAGGGAGGGTCAAGGCGGGTTGGGGAGATTGGGGGGCGAGGCGTGGGTGCACCACGGGGGGAAAAGGAGGAGACAATTTAGTACCGGGGTTTTGTGGTGGTGGTTGGTGGTGGTTGTTGTTGGTGGTGGTGGGGAGCGGTAGTGTAGTGATTAGCGCTACACTGCGCTACGAAGCTGGCGACCCGACTTCGACTCCCGCTCACGGCCAACACCGGTGACGATTATCTGAACCGGTCCTGGGCCTCCCCTAGATAGACTCAGCCTCAAATGAGTCTCTCGGTGCGGTGCGTAGTAAATATCGCTACTGGGGGGAGACAAAGGCGGTCGTAGCGTGGTGCTGGCCACCCACCCCCTCGTGTGCCGTGCCGGCCTTCACAGGTGCTGCTCGCTAACAGCACTTGCCCCAACAGTCTGTTACAGGCTACACGAGGGATCTTTGTCTTTGGTGGTTGTGGTCCAGGAGGAGGAGGAGGAGGCCGCCGCCTACCGTAGAACCCCTGACTGACGGGGCGATATCACGCCGCGTCTTTTCCTTCCGGTGCGTTCATCAAATCGCGCAAATGTATTTACGCGACCTAACCCCCCCTCCCCCCCCCCCAAAAAAATAGTATCCATTATGGATACTATTTGGTTGCGAAGGCCTGCCGCGTGTTAAAACTGATGTTCATCAAAACCTGCAAATAATAAGGACGCTTTCGGGTTTTTTTTGTCCAGGTGAGATTCATAACTCGGATATCAGAATTCGAAATGTTTTTGTTTTACACCGTAGGAATCCATATAAAAGCTCAGTTTAACACGTAGGCTTTCGCAAACCAATATTATTCGTAATAAAGGTTTTTTTGGGTTAGATCGCGTTATTTATAAATGTGTCGTAACCATCCATCACCCGACGCGGCCAAACAGTAAAAAAAAATGTGTCACGTTGTCAAAAGGCAAAATAAATTTTGATTTAAAGCTTTCGTGACTGCAGGGATTCATATTCTTGGTTCTTTCGGTAAAGTCACCACGTAGAAGGGAAACAATAAAATAATAAAAATATAAAACAATAAAATTCTCACGACGTTTCGACTGCAACACAAACAATCACCATCAGGTGTGAAAACCACAGCAAGAAATTTTTTAAAAAGTGGAGTTTTTTTAACGTTAGCACCACGGAGAGCGATTTGGCAGTTACAACTACACAATCCGCAAATCCGCAAAGCTATCACTCCAACCATGAAGAAGGACCCTCTTGAGGAGCCTTTCAAAACCATCACTTTACCCTACATTGCGGGGATCACAAGAAAGATCTCCAAAATCTTGAATAAACACAAGATCCAGGTCCGATTCAACACATTACATAAAATCCGTGATCTGCTACCGTCTACAAACTAAGTTGCCTCTGTGGTAGTAGTTACATTGGAGAAACCAAACGACGTCTCGGACCGCATTCGTGAACACAAAGCAGACCTAAAATACGGTAGGACCAACACCTCGGCCGTGGCAGATCACTGTTATAATTCAGTAGGCTCACATGACATTGACTTCTCCAAGACAGAGGTTCTTTGCAAGCCATCTGGCTACCATGAGAGATTCGTTCATGAGGCTATCCACATATACAAACACAGAGGCAATTTAAACCTAGAATATGGATTCTGGCTTAGCAATTATTGGAAGGATTTGATACACCATTTCGGGTCTTAATTGATTGTTCACGCTTACGGTGGCTTTAAGACCGCATCCATTATTTTCGTCTCCCCCCTCCTCTTTTCCGAACATAGATGGACTCGTCCATCTGAATAACTGCCAAATCACTCTCCATGGTGCTAACGTTAAAAACACCGCCACTTTTTCAAATTTTCCTGCTGTGGTTTTCACACCTGATGATGATTGCTTGTGTTGCAGTCGAAACGTCGTGAGAATTTTATTGTTTTATATTTTTTTATTATTTTTTTGTTTCCCTTCTACGTGATTTTACCGAAAGAACCAAGAATATAAAAGACAATATAGTTCACTAATTTAGCCCACCGGTGTGTTGAAGAGTGAATCAACATCATTTAAAATTTTGAGTACGACGTTTCGCTGGTAATTACATCACTCTTCAACACACCGGTGGGCTAAAGTAGTGAACTATTTGTCTTTTGTCAACGTGACACTTTGTTTTACTGTCTGGCCGTGTCGGTTGGTGACGACATATTTATAAATAACGCGATCTAACCCAAAAAAACCTTTATTAATAATATGTACAAGCTCTTTTTCTTTCTGTGCTCGCAAATATGTCCATCAGTACCCCATCACCCCCATCCACCCCACCACCCCTATCCCACCCAGCCCAGAGGAAAACCTCCGCTCGAACAAAATATCCCGATTTTGACTTCGAGCTGCTCTGTGCGAGTGAGAGAGAGAGAGGGAGAAGGAGGGACAGAGGGAGTGAGAGAGGGAGAGAGAGGGAGTTGTCGTCGTAAAAAATTACATAGAAAACAGGAGGAACATAGCCATAGAGTAGGGAGAGAGGGGGTAGAGAGAGGGGGGGGGGTAGAGAGCGGGGGTAGAGAGAGAGAGAGGGAAGGGATAAGAAAGAGAGCAGAGCGTGACATCTTTCGTGAAATCTTTCATTTAAACAGGAGGGGGGGGGGGGCACATAAAGCAAAGTATTGAAAAAAAATAACAAAAAACTAAATGATGAACGAAGCAAAGTGCCGACTACACCGAGCACCTTGTTTTCTCTGATCGTAAAAAAAGAGAGGGAGTGAGAGAGTGAGAGAGGGAGTGAGAGAGGGAGTGAGAGAGGGAGGGAGAGAGTGAGAGAGGGAGTGAGAGAGTGAGAGAGGGAGAAAGAGGCAGAGTGAGAGAGACAACAACAACAAAAACCCAGCACAAGATTTGTCGCAGTCGTCCGCAGACGCACCGACGGTAGAATAATCCTATCGGGCGATGTCGGGGAGTGAGCTGGGCCCAGTCTGTCGATGACGAAGCCACCCCCGTTCCGCCCTCGCCCCTAGCCCTAAGACCCCCCCCTCCTCGCCCCCCCGCAACCTCGTTTAATTAAACCTTGTCCACATCGCTCACAAAACACAAAAATTAAACCGTAGGAGTCATGACCTTGACAGGTGATGCTGGTAAGCCCCCCCCCCCTGCCCCCCCCCAGCATCCCCCCTCCCCCGACACCAACTCCTCACCGATGTAAGAAGAGGGGGGGGGCTCATTGCACCTATGCCTGGAGGGCGTCCCTCCACCACCAACCCCCCACCCCCAACGCCGCCCCCCACTCCCCCCCCTACCCTCTGCTGAGTTTAATAACGCGCGAGTGCCCTGCGGGGTTATCCGGCCGGTGAGCTCTTCACACCCACCACCACCCCCTCCTCCTCCCCCCTTACTCCCTCCTCCTCCCCCCTCCTCCTCCCTCCTCCTCCTCCATCACCGCGACTCTCAACGCCAAGACAAAGATCACCCGTGTAGCCTGAACCCACTTGACGGGCCAAGTGCCGTTAGCAGCGAGTAGCAAGCGAGTACCGGTGAAGGCCGGCGCTCCGGGCACGCGACGAGGGGGCGGTGTGGCCGGCGGACACGCCCGGCCGCCTTCCGTAATCTCCCCGGCGCGCGGTGGTTTGTGTTTTAACCTTACGCGACCGCGATCGTTTGAGGCCGAGTTGACCCAGGGGAGGCCCGGGACCGTTGCAGATGAGTTGGGTGGCTGCGAGCCGGGAATCGAAGTCGGCACTAACCGCTGCGCCGCCACTGCCGCTACCACCAAAGATAAAGACCCCCCACACCCGTGTAGCCTGAACAGACTGTTGGGGGCAATTTGCTGTGAGCGAGCAGCACATTTGAAGGCCGGAACGGCACACGAGGGGGTGGGTGGGTGGCCGGCACCACAACCACCACCACCACCACCACAGCTACCGCTGTCTCCTCCTCAACCTCCTCCACCACCACCACCACAGCTACCGCTGTCTCCTCCTCACCCTCCTCCTCCACCACCACCACAACCACCACCACCACCACAGCTACCGCTGTCTCCTCCTCACCCTCCTCCACCACCACCACCACAACCACCACCACCACCACAGCTACCGCTGTCTCCTCCTCACCCTCCTCCACCACCACCACCACAACCACCACCACCACCACCACAGCTACCGCTGTCTCCTCCTCAACCTCCTCCACCACCACCACCACCAACCCCAAGTCCGGCATGGGGAGAAAGGGCTGAAGGTTGTCTCTGTTTCTGTGTCCCGTGCGTGTGGGAGCAGGGGTGGGGGGGGAAGTGGTGGGGGGCCAAGGAGGGGGAAGCAGGGGGCGGGGGGGGCTGTCGCGGCTTGCCAACTAATCCACGGCACCAATCGGGGGCGGTAATTCCTGTTGCAGTCGGGACGATCGAACGATGGTGAAGATTTCGAATGAATGAAACCAAAATTAAGGTGCCGATTCGCCGATGGTTTGGAACAACCGCGGTTGGACATTGCCCGACGTTATTGCGTCGGCAGGAATGATGAACCAGGTGACCCGGGTGGTGGGAGCCAAGCAAATTGCCATCGTGAATCACGGGGGGGGGGGGGGGGGAGTAATCGTTACGTCTATTAGCCGAGAATATATATATGTAGATCTGTTGAACACGACCAATATCCTTAATGGAGGGTTTTTCTGTCGGGGTGTGGGGGGGAGTAAATCGCGTAAATATGAATGCGACGTTAAACCCGCCACCACCACCACCACCAGCCGACACAGCCAATTAGTAAGTTTTTTTTCTGTTGTCACGTAAACAAAAGGTGGCCAATTCGTTACCAGTCCAGCACACCGCTTGTCAATGTTGTAGTGGGTTTGCTCTCCAACACACCGCCGGTGTAGTGCTGTTACTCGTAACGAATTGGGCCACGTTCTGTTAACGTGACACAACCCTTACTAATTGGCTGTGTCGGGCGGTGGTCGCGGGTTTAACGGCACAACGTTCACATTCACACGATCTGCACCCCAAAAAAACTCTATTATGGATAGATCTATATAGGTGTTATATCTATATAGATTATATAATATCTAAAGATATTAAATCTATAGATATTATATATAGATAGAGCTTCTATAGATTATATATATAATTATATATAGATAGAGCTTCTATAGATTATATATATATATAATCTATATAGATATAGAATCTATAAATAGAATATATATAGAATCGATATAGATATAGAATATATAGAATCGATATAGAATATATATAGAATCGATATAGGATCTATATATATAGATCCTATACGGTAAAGAGATGGCAATTCTTTCCAGAAAGGTAAAATGGGCCCGAAGTGTTAACCGGCCGCTTACATTTTTTGTTGTTAAACAACATTTATGATGAACATGAAAAATTAAAGGAAATGTTTTACCCTTGCTGGCAATGGAGCAGGAGTTGTTTGTTATGCAAGGAGTCAAGTACTGCATTAACCACACACAGTACCTGTGGTGAACATGCAAACAAAACGCGCTCTGATAACGATACGCGAGGCATTGTCTTTGAAACTGACTGGCCTACACCGGAGACACAGCCAGCAGCAGCAGCCTTCTTTATGGCCTAAAGCAGGGGTGGGGAACGTCCGGCCCGCGAGCCGAATGAGGCCCGCAAAATCATTTGGTGTGGCCCTGCCAAGGCAACCGCAGGCGGGACTCGAAATTCAATCAATCTAGGAGAGCAAACGTGGGAAAGCAGTTGCGAGTAGCAACATCGTCAATACCAGCTAACATCATCAATACCAGCTAACATCATCAATACCAGCTAACATCATCAATACCAGCTAACATCACCAATACCAGCTAACATCATCAATACCAGCTAACATCACCAATACCAGCTAACATCATCAATACCAGCTAACATCATCAATACCAGCTAACATCACCAATACCAGCTAACATCACCAATACCAGCTAACACCATCAATACCAGCTAACATCACCAATACCAGCTAACATCGTCAATACCAAGCTAACATCGTCAATACTAGCTAACATCATCATTACCAGCTAACATCAATACCAGCTAACATCACCAATACCAGCTAACATCAATACCAGCTAACATCATCAATACCAACTAACATCATCAATACCAGCTAACATCACCACAGGCCTCGCCAAAGAGAAGCAGTTCCAGCCATCGCGTTAGGGGTGAGCTCATTAAATGTTTGACCAAATGTAACGGGCTAATTTTTCAGTTGATCATTTTGTATGGCCCGCGAATGATGTTATATAAATATCCAAATGGCCCTTGGCAGAAAAAAAGGTTCCCCACCCCTGGCCCAAAGTCTCACGACCAGCAGTGTCAGGAGCAGAGAACGACGCCAAAAAGTGAACGGTACAAAGACGATGCCACACGTATCAGAGCATCGATAGCTCGGGGTGAGCAGCTACACCATGGGACACTTTTTTTTGGCAGCATTCATAGTTTGATACTGGCACAAACAAAACAAAAAGGTCCCATGCTATTATAATAATAAATACATGCGAGTGTGTGTGTTTCATTAATTAGCAGTGGTAATTATTACAAAGATTGTGATTATTAAATTTTTTTTTATCTCCCTTCACCCGGGGCACGGGAATTTATTTTGGCTATCGGTGAGTAAACCCTTGACGCAAGCGTAAAGAACAGCACACGAACGCGCGAGGGGGAAATCGTGAAACGTTGTTGTTGTTGTTGATTCGTTTGCGTTTCAAGAGATGTTTTACTTGTTTGTCTTCGATGAGGTTTTTTGTTGTTGTTTTTGTTATTGGCGCGCTAAAACAAACTTTTATGAAACAAAATAATCGACGAAAATCCCAATTACCAAAATTAAGTTAGCGGCCGGCGTTGCTGTAATGAGCGAGCGTTCGCGAACACGCACGTGCGTGTTCGCGAACGCACGTGTGTGTTCACGAACACGTGTTCATGGACGCACATGTGTGTGTTCACGAACAGACACGTGCGCGCGTGTGTTCATGAGCACACGCACGCACATGTTCCTCAATGCACGTGTTCGCGAACGCACGCGCGCATGTTCACAAACGCACGTGAACGTCGCTCTCTTCTCTCGCTGATTCCAGACCCCTGCTTCGTCCGATCCTACATCACCGATACTGCGTCAGCCGGTGGTGGTGCACAAGCGCAATTAATAATTATTATAATAATCATATTAATTAACGAAAAAACTAACCCCCAACGCAAGCCGTTGACAACACTGCCCCCTCGCACGGAAAGCAATAGGCGACGTTTCGGGTCATGCCTTTTCCTCATAGCAGAGGAGACGAGACAGAGAGAGAGAGAGAGGGGGCCGAGCAAGGAATTTAGAGATTTGTTTTCTCTCCCCGTGGCGGATTTGCGTAGCGCAGTATCCACCTCACTTTGAAATCATCTCGATTGAAAACTCATTTTATTCACAACTGCCTTTCGGGTGTTTGTAGTTTGCTGACCTTCCCCAATCGCACCTCCGGTGAGCGCGGCTGCGGCTCCGCAGGGTGCGAAAGAACTTCAACGCACTTGTGCGCACGGTAAGCCGCTGGAGCGGAGCACTATTCATGCCGACCGCGTGAAAAACAGAATTTCTTTACAACTGATTTTTGTGTGTTTAGTTTGTGGTCGCTTCCCAACTGCAGCTCGGATGAACGCGGTATGCCTACGTACGGTGCGAAAGAAGTTCAACGTACGTACGCACACACACGCGTGCGTACGTACTGACCACCAACTCCCTTCGTGGCGGGCTCTGACGTTCCAATGGGGGTCTCGATTTGGCGTCAGGCAGGAGAACACGTCAAGCATTAGTGTCTACTTTATATATTTGTTTGTAGGTTGTACGGCAATGGAATTGACGGATGTGCTCAGTTGGGGGTTGGTTTTTTTTGGCGGCGGGGGGGGGGGGTCCCTAAGGGGCTGTTGAAGTGGAGTTGCTGATGCTTGGCCCTCTACCTTCAATCCCTCGCTCGCCCGCCCGCTCACTGACTCACTCACTCACTCGCCCACTCACTGACTCACTCGCTCGCCCGCTCACTGACTTACTCACTCGCCCGCTCACTGACTTACTCACTCGTCCGCCCGCTCACTGACTCACTTACTCGCCCGCTCACTGACTCACTCACTCGCCCGCTCACTGACTTACTCATTCACTCGCCCGCTCACTGACTTACTCACTCGCCCGCTCACTGACTTACTCACTCACTCGCCCGCTCACTGACTTACTCACTCGTCCGCCCGCTCACTGACTCACTTACTCGCCCGCTCACTGACTCACTCATTCACTCGCCCGCTCACAGACTTACTCACTGGCCCGCTCACTGACTTACTCACTCACTCGCCCGCTCACTGACTCACTCGCTCGCTCGCTCACTGACTCACTCACTCGCCCGCTCACTGACTCACTCGCGTCGCTCACTGACTCACTCACTCGCCCGCTCACTGACTCACTCACTCGCCCGCTCACTGACTCACTCACTCGCCCGCTCACTGACTTACTCACTCACTCGCCCGCTCACTGACTCACTCGCCCGCTCACTGACTCAAGCACACACACACACGCGCGCGCGCGCACACGCGAGGCGAACAAGCTCGCGGGTGTGCGTGCGCGCGTCTGCTTCCCATTGGCTGCCGCGATATTGGCCTTGTCCCCTTTAATTTCGCCGGGAATTTGCAAGCCGCGACTTTAATAGCTCAGTAAACAGTCGCCATTCGCGGTGGCGAGGTGGAGGTGGAAGGGGGGGGACAGCGGTCGAGGAGACGAATTTCCCGCAGAGGCCACACAAATGAGTCGAGCTCATCACAGCATGAAGCGGTGGAGAGGGGTGGGGGGCGGTTGGGGGAAGGAGGGTTCGGTAGGGCAGGGGGGGGCAGAGGGGGGGGAGTACTCAGGTGGGGAGGCAGACGAGAGAGAGAGAAAAGGAAGGAGCAAGGGCCGAGGCTATGGGAGAGGGTAATGGAAGAGGGATAATAGATCAGCCACGCGAAGAGGGCTATGTGAAAGGGACATGGAAGAGGGCTATGACCGAGGGGTATGGGAGATGGCTACGGTAGAGGGCTATGAGAGAGGGCTATGGGAGAGTGTAATGGAAGAGGGATAATAGATCAACCACGTGGGGAGGAATATATGATACTTACGGCGGTACCCCGGGGTGACCAAATAATTCAAACTGGCCGAGGCAATTAAATATTTTATTTCTGGGACACTTTTTTTTCCAGGGGTGTACTTAACTCCGCGACTGGGGTAACCAATAAATCAAAAATCGGAGCTAATTCGCGATGTCGAAACACAGCGAGGACGATTGCGCCGAAACCCCGAACGCTCGCACGCACCGTTGTGGTGCATCGTGTGCGGCTCTTCGAGAGGAGTCGGTTGTCGCATCGCCGACCATCAACGGACTAAAAATGACTGCGTCACGGACATTATGCGAGAGGCGGGGTGCTGTGGTGCCCCGGGGTACCGCCATGAGGTTCATATGAGAGATGGCTATGGTCGAGGCTATGGTAGAGGGATATGGTAGATGCTGTGAGAGATGGCTATGGTCGAGGCTATGGTAGAGGGATATGGTAGATGCTGTGAGAGATGGCTATGGTCGAGGCTATGATAGAGGGATATGGTAGAGGGCTATGAGAGGGCTATGATAGAGGGATATGGTAGAGGGCTATGAGAGGGCTATGAGAGAGGGCTATGCTAGAGGGCTATGAGAGGGCTATGAGAGAGGGCTGTGGTAGAGGGCTATGGTCGAGGGCTATGCTAGAGGGCTATGAGAGAGGGCTATGAGAGCGGGCTTTGAGAGAGGGCAATGCTAGAGAGCTATGAGAGGGCTATGAGAGATGGCTGTGGTAGAGGGCTATGAGAGAGGGCTATGAGAGAGGGCTATGAGAGAGGGCTACGAGAGAGGGCTACGAGAGAGGGCTATGAGAGAGGGCTATGAGAGAGGGCTACGAGAGAGGGCTATGAGAGAGGGCTATGAGAGCGGGCTATGAGAGAGGGCTATGAGAGAGGGCTATGAGAGAGGGCTGTGGTAGAGGGCTATGGTAGAGGGCTATGAGAGAGGGCTACGGTAGAGGGCTATGAGAGAGGGCTATGGTAGAAGGCTATGAGAGAGGGCTATGAGAGAGGGCTATGAGAGAGGGCTATGCTAGAGGGCTACAAGAGAGGGCTACGAGAGAGGGCTATGAGAGAGGGCTACGGTAGAGGGCTACGCTAGAGGGATATGAGAGAGGGCTATGAGAGAGGGCTATTAGAGAGGGCTACGAGAGAGGGCTACGAGAGAGGGCTACGGTAGAGGCCTATGGTAGAGGGCTATGAGAGGGGGCTATGAGAGGGGGCTATGAGAGAGGGCTATGAAAGAGGGCTACGGTAGAGGGCTACGAGAGAGGGCTATGAGAGAGGGCTACGAGAGAGGGCTATGCTAGAGGGCAACGAGAGAGGGCTACGCTAGAGGGCTACGGTAGAGGGCTACGGTAGAGGGCTATGAGTGAGGGCTATGAGTGAGGGCTACGAGAGAGGGCTATGAGAGAGGGCTGTAGTAGATGCTGCGAGGGAGGCCCGTGCTGAAGGCGCCACCCATAGAGAACGCTCGGCCGTTTCCAGGTGCAGGGAGAGAGCGGAGGGCTCGTGCCAACTTGGGGTGCACCGCTCGCTTGTGCTGCGTGACACGGGGCCCCCAACTCCTCCGGCACTGCCTGTCTGCCTGTCTACCTGCCTGTCTACCTGCTTGCCTGTCTGCTTGCCTGCCTGCCTGCTTGCCTGTCTACCTGCCTGTCTACCTGCTTGCCTGTCTGCTTGCCTGTCTGCTTGCCTGCCTGTCTACCTGCCTGCCTGCCTGCTACCTGCTTGCCTGTCTGCCTGCCTGTCTACCTGGTTGCCTGTCTACCTGCCTGCCTGCCTGTCTACCTGCTTGCCTGTCTGCTTGCCTGCTTGTCTACCTGCCTGCCTGCTACCTGCTTGCCTGTCTGCCTGCCTGTCTACCTGGTTGCCTGTCTACCTGCCTGCCTGCCTGTCTACCTGCCTGCCTGTCTACCTGCCTGCCTGTCTACCTGCCTGCCTGCCTGTCTACCTGCTTGCCTGTCTGCTTGCCTGCCTGGCTGCCTGCCTGCCTGCCTGCTTGCCTGCCTGGCTGCCGTGATCATCACCAGCCGTGATCATCGTCAGCCGTGATCGTCACCAGTCATGATCATCATCAGCTGTGATCATCGTTACCAGCTGTGATCAGTATCAGCTATGGTCATAATCAGCCGTGATCATCGCTATCAGCTGTGATTATCATCAGCCGTGATCGTCCGGCATGATCATCATCAGCTGTGATCATTATCAACCATCATCGTCACCAGCCATGATCATCATCAGCCGTGATCATCATCATCAGCTGTGATCATCGTCATCAGCTGTGATCATCATCATCAGCCGTGATCATCATCAGCCATGATCATCGTCATCAGCTGTGATCATCATCAGCCGAGATGGTCCGGCATGATCATCATCAGCCGTGATCATCGTAATCAGCCGTGATCGTCATCAACCACGATCATCGTCAGCCGCGATCAATCCATTGCTGGATCAAAAATCTTTATTTCGATTGGAGGAGGTGGAATCCGATGAGCTGCGAAGCTCTATTTCTTAAAAATGTCCAGTACGAGTCACGGAGTAAGAATGTGATATCCTGTCTGGGGGGAGTCGGGGGGGGGGGGCTCCTCAACACCGCCTGTGGTGGGGGGGGCTCGAGCTATCATTGTGGGGGGGGGGGGTGGTGGTGGCTGCACCAGGGGCAGTGAGAAGGCCGACGGCTACGGTGGCGGTGCCATTCTACATTCCCCCCACAGCCCCTGCCCCCCCTTCTCCACTGGGTATCTCTCTTCACTGATGGAGCTCGCCATGAGGATTTGGGCAAGGAGCTGGACATATTGGGGCGAGGGGCTGGGCGAGGGGATGCGGGGGGGGGCACTGGGGGTTCACTCGGGCCCGGCTCTACCCCCCCCACCACCTTGGCACTCTTTAAGATGCGAGGTGGCACCCAATCGCTTAGTTGAGAAGTCACGACGAAGGTTTTTTTACACGCTTTCATTTAACTCTGTTGTTGTTGTATCCTCAAATCTTGTAACTCAATTTTAACCCACTTCCCAATGTGGTATCGACTGCAAACTTGGTATACTTATGTCATACTGATGACAATACTATATTCTATCATAATATATATTTTTTACAATCTTTTTTATGTGTTATGTTTTGGCTTGGGTCGAATTGTCCACGGTCAACTGACGTTGGCTGTAATTGACCACGGTCCCTTACGTTGTGGCAAGCTTCGGGGCCACTTCCTGGAGTCGTGGAGTTCTTCCATTTCTAGTACGGTACATTTCATAAAAGCGTGTTTAAAAAAAAAGTTTTAGTTTATATATTACTTAGTTTCTCTCCCTTGGGTCAGGTCGCGTCGGTATTAACGCGTCGTGAACCTCCACCACCCGAAGCAGCCAACCAGTTGAGGGATTCGTCACGGAAACAAATCCACAACGTTGACAATTTGAGGAGTGCCGTAACGTTTCGCCGGTAATTGCATCAACCAGCCAATCATCGGGCGATTTGCCAGAATTGCGAAGCAATCCACCAGAATTCCGGTCTTAAATCGAGCAGCAGGACGACGTCATCTACCCGAACCCAACAGCGATGACGTCCTCTCCCCCTACCACGTGTTCAACTCAAGGGAGTTCTCACTCACACGGACCGGGCGACCGGTCGAATGCGACCGGTCTGTCAACACGGGGTCACCGCTGGTCCCTCCGTGACCTTAATAACTGCTGCGCCCCCCCCCCCCCCGCCCACCCGTTCACGCTCTTCGCACTCCCCAGATGGACCTGTCAGTCAAGATGCGGCCATCTCCTTCGTTCATTTTCACGCGTCATTGTTTGTCCCGCACCTCCAACACCACCCACCACCCCCTCCTACTACCCCCCCCCCCCCCCCCCCATCAAACCTTCCTCCCTGCTTCGCTCCATCCTCCTCCCTCCCTACCTCCTCCACTACATCCTCCACTACATCCTCCTCCATCCTCCTCCACCATATCCTCCACTCCATCTTCCTCCTCCACTCCATCCTCCTCCTCCACTCCATCCTCCTCCTCCACTCCATCCCGCTCCTCAGCTCCATCCTCCTCCACCCCATCCTCCTCCACTTCATCCTCCTCCTCCACCCCATCTTCCCTCCCCCTCCACACCCCGCCCCCCGCCGTCACCCCCCCCCCCACCCCATCAGCCCTCGCTGACTGTAACCCACGTGCTTCGGTCAGCTATACGAACCTGGGGACCCGGGTTCGATTCCCGCTCACGGCCACCAACCCCGCAGACGATTGTCTGTGGCGGTCCTGGGCCTCCCCTAGGTCGGCTCAGCCTCAAACGACTACCCGATGCAGCGGTGTGTAGTAAACATCGCCACTGGGGGAGACAAAGTCGGCCACTGGGCGTGGTGGTGGTGGCCCCCCACCCCATCTATGCGGGGGATCTTGCCTACGCAGGCAGCAGCGGTCAGGCCATTGGCACTACGAATCCATTGACCTCGCTTTGATTCTTGAGCATGGCTGACATCAGTGGCGATTGATATCTGAACTGGTCCTGGGTCACTCCACCTCTATCTCTCGTCTATATATCTCCTGGCATCTCACTCCACTTCTATCTCTCGTCTATCTCTCTTATATCATCTCACTCCACCTCTATCTCTCGGCTAGATCTCGTCTATATATCTCCTGGCATCTCACTACATCCGCCGCCAATGGGCCAGCTCCTGCCACTGGTGGTGGTGGTGGGGGGGGGGCAGTGGGGGGCACCAGCACCACAGGATAACATTGGGAGAGTGAGGAACGGAGTGAGCGGTGGTTGAGTGCCCAAGACCACCCCCGCCCGAGGGCTGGGACTGAGCGAGCGAGTGAGTGAGCGAGCGTGGCTGTGCCTGCGCGATTAGCGCTCACGTGCCCGTGCCCTTTGTCTCTGTGCCCACGGCTGCCTTCTCTCATGGGGGCAGTGCCAGCCGGCCGACCGGGGGGGGGGGGGTGTGGAAGGGGATGGGATGGAAGGGAGGGTGTGAGAGAGAGAGAGGATGGAGGGATGGAGGGAAGTAGTGGAGGGGTGGGGAACGGAGTACTGGGGCATGGCCAGGGCAGCAGTCGAGAGGGGGCAATGGGTGCCTGGGTGCTACAGTTCTCTCCCCACCGCCGCAAAGTGGAAGATGGTGCACTTCTACACGGCGCGCGTCAACTCAGGCCAGGCTCTGTGGAACGTTCCACAGAGTCGTTGTGGTTGGGGGGGGAGGATGAATGAGGAGGAAGGGATGTTGGGGGTAGGGCAGCCTTTCTGCCCTTACCTGCCACCGCCCCCCTCTGGATAGGAACCGCGCAGTGGTGGGGAGGGGATGGGGGCTCTGACGAAGATTGCCTTCAGTAATAATTTTTGTTTGACATTTCCTGAAAATGCACAAATTGCAAAAAAGAAACCAAAGCAACGAAAGAAGCCCGGCGAAAACAAGCGAGCGGGCGGGCGGGTGGGCAGGCGAGCGAGCGGGCAGGCGGGTGGGCAGGCGAGCGAGCGGGCGGGCAGGCGAGCGGGCGGGCGGGCAGGCGAGCGAGCGGGTGGGTAGGCGAGCGGGTGGGCGAGCGAGCAAGCGGGCGGGCAGGCGAGCGCAGGCTGCCCATATCCGCAGGCGCGTGGGGATTCGCATGGAAGCACGGAGAGACCGCGTGGGGGCACAGGGGCGGAGGAGTGGGGGTGGGGGGAGCGAGGGGTAAAGCACACGGCGGGGGGGGGGCGCGGGGGGCCACGGCGATGAGGGTGGGGGTGCGTGCGACGCGACGCGACGGGGGGGGGGGGGGTAAGAGCGAGGGGTTGGGGAAGGCTGCAAGCGGCATTGTGTACGCGCATAACGCAAGGTGTGAGGTGGGTGGGGTAGCGTAGTGGGTGGGGGTTTGGGGACATGCAGCAAGCCCAACCGTACACACGACTCACCGATATGGGCAGCATGCCATGCTATGGTTGTCGGGGGAGGGGGCCCGGGTGCGGTGGGGTGGCCGGGGTTAAGTAATACTATTGACGAGCTTTTTGTTCGTCGTTTCGGAAGCGTGAAAAAAATTAACAGAAATGTCCAGAGAGAAAGTGATAGAAGGAAAAATGTATTGTACTGTTTGGTTGTTTGTTTGTTGGCAGGGGTTGTTGTTGTAGTTGTTGTTTTTGCGAATGATAAAACAAAGGAGGGAGGGCGGATAGGGTTTTAATTGTTGATGCGGGTGTCCTCCAACAATAATAATAATACATGCAGGGGGGGGGGGGGTGTTGGTGGAAGCCACCGCGGTTCATTAAAGGAGACATCGGCGTTTGAGAAAGAGTCTGGAGCAGGCGCTGAAGCCAGGGGCATCAATAAAAAAAATTCTCCGCGCCGCTCGTTTGGGGCCGCACGGAGACAAAATTAATTGGCGGTGCCCTTCTTGCTTCTCTTAAAAAAAAAGAAAAATTCGGAAAACTCAATAAAAGCAAAAAAAATTAAAACAATAATTGACCTCTCCATTTTATTTACCGCCATCAGCCGGGAGATTTTGCTGGATGTCCATCTGATGATGCCGACTGTCCGCCTGATGAAGCTGGTTGTAATTACTGGCGAAACGTCGTACTCAGATTCTAAATGTCGTGGCTTGGCTCTCCAACACACAACCGGTGTAGTGCTGTACTAGTGACGAATTGGCCACGTTCGGTTTACGTGACACAACCCCCCCTTACTAATTGGCTGCGTCGGGTGGTGGCGGCGGGTTTAACGGCACGCATTCATACTCGAGCGATCAGACCCAGCAGAAAGAAAAAAAACCTACATCGTGACGAACCCACTTTCGTTACGCACGCGCTACCGTCGAAAACAACAGCGCTCCCCTCCAGCGCGTTGGGCCACGGGTGCGTACGGCACGTGCTGCGAAGCCGATCGTCAGCTGGGGCCGGAGAGTCGAGTGCCGACGCCGCCCGAGTGGCGGTACGGCAGCCACCACGAGTGCGGGCGGCAAACGTCGCTCAGCAATCTCCTCCTCCTCCTCCTAGCGCGCTAGGTTTTTTTTAAAGATCTTGTTGCGCAAGCATCCGCCTTCCCGGGATGTACCGGTGAGCATCTCGCGACGCGTCAAAATTAGATCCCTTTCGTTTTACTTTTCTCTCTTCAAAAAAAGCGCTGTCCTACCAGACAGTCTCGTCCCTTCACCTGATGAAGGCCGCTTGTGTTGTGGCCGAAACGTCGTGGGAATATTATTGCGTTATTTTATTTTATCCAATTTATTATTTTATTCTCATTCTACGTGACTTTACCGAAAGAACCAAAGAAGATGAATCCTCGCAGTCACGAAAGCTTTAAATCAAAAAGGACTGTTACTCTCTGTAATTGCACGTCCGGTAGTGTTGTGTAAATATAGCACGTTACCGTGACCAGTCTTCCTCTCCTTTCGTACGGCATTTTTTTTGGCGATCGCGACAGCTGGAAACCAGTGAAATGTGTAGACGTGAGATCGTGGCTCGATCGCGTCTTGCTCCCTAACCCCCAACCATTTCCTTAATTGCTGATGGGAAAGCTATTGTTTCATTGACGCGATTTTGAGTTCAAGAACACAGACCCCCCCTCACCCACAACCCCTGCGTAAAACGAGAGGTATTATGAATACTATTGGTCACGAAAGCCGACATGTTAAACGTGGAACGGTGCTATCGTGCAGAGCGTACCAATGGCGGCGAGGAAGTTGCTACGTTTAAAGTTTGGCTTCGGGTCTTCCCCCGCGACTTGTGTTCAAGCCACGGCTACAACGGTACAACGTGGTACGCAACCGCGCGCCCACGCCACCTTCACCGACCCGCACTGACCAGCGAGGTGAAGTATGGTCGAACAACCCACTTCCCCCCCCCCCCCACCCACGCCCCACCTCGTGACCCGGACAGGCGTGGGAAGGCCTTCATCCAGCAGCGGATGGGCAAAGGCGCTTGCAAATAACAATAATAATTAGCAATAATTATGAGGGCTAAGAGTTGCGACTCCGCTGACGCGAGGCCTCGCGCTTGACGGAGCAAAGCGCTCCGTCAACGACACCGCTGATGAGACCCAGAGGGCCTAGCCAGTGCTACGTGCGGTTGGCCCCACGTTCAATCAAAACGCCCCGCGTGATGATGTCGGACTGGGGAAATGCCAATTAGGCTGATGGATTAAAACTGATATTTTAATTTGTATGTGGAGACACAGAATGAAGTTTTCATGTATATATGTGTGTGTTCGTGTAACTTTTTTTGTGCTTTCGCTTGTCTTGATCAAGCGGAGCCATCCATGACCTCGGGTGTGCCAGATGTTATCTCCCTCGCCTGGTATGCAGGAGGGTCGTGGGTTTTAGCCCGACCCGGACAGCTGCTGTATATTTTGGACGTCTTTTCCCCTCCACATTAAGAATCAACGCGCGTTCAGAGTAATTGACTGCTCTAAATTTCCACGGGAGCTGTCATTTGTGGCCAGGTCGCTTCTGAAAAAAAGAGCTACATAGCTCAGTCGGTCTTACCTGGTAAAATAATAAATAGTTTATAGTTTTCTTTGACTGCATAGAGACTCATACACCTAGAAACCCATAGACTCACAGAGACACATACATCTGAAAACCTATAAATTCACATAGACTCATACACATAGAGACCCATAGACTCACATAGAGACCCATAGGTTCACAGAGACTCATACACCTAGAGACCCATAGACTCGCACAGAGACCCATAGACTCACATTGAGAACCATAGACTCAAAGAGAGCTCTTCATCTAGAGACCCATATATTCACATAGAGACCCATACACTTAGAGACCCATAGATTCACATAGAGACCCATACACCTAGAGACCCATAAATTAATATAGAGAACCATAAACCTAGAGACCCATAAACTCACATAGAGACCCATAGACTCACAGAGAGCTCTTCATCTAGAGACCCATAGATTCACATAGAGACCCATACACTTAGAGACCCATAGACTCACATAGAGACCCATAGACTCACAGAGACCAATACATCTAGAGACCCATCGATTAACATAGAGACCCATACACCTAGAGATCCATAGACTCGCATAGAGACCCATACACTTAGAGACCCATAGACTCGCATAGAGACCCATACACTTAGAGACCCATAGATTCACATAGAGACCCATACACTTAGAGACCCATAGACTCGCATAGAGACCCATAGACTCACAGAGACCAATACATCTAGAAACCCATAGACTCACAGAGACCCATACACCTAGAGACCCATAGACTCGCATAGAGACCCATAGACTCACAGAGACCAATACATCCAGAGACCCATACACCTAGAGACTCATACACGTAGAGACCCATAGACTCACATTGAGACCCATACACGTAGAGACCCATAGACTCACAAAGAGATCCATAGACTGACTTAGAAATCCATACATTTAAGAGACCCATAGACTCACACAGAGACCCATGACACATCTAGAGACCCATAGACAACCATACACCTAGAGAGCTAATATCTCAGTGGGCTATTAGCTGGAAAAATAATAAAAAAGTGTATATTTTTTTATATAGAAAAAATATTGGTTATATATTCGGTACAGCATGGGGTCGCGGGATGTGTAGAGTAAAAATAAGACGACGATGATTTGTTTTTAATTCGTGCCGTCATCGCCGCGACCGGCCACCGATGTTAAGGACGCGCAAGGAAATCCGGGCGAGGTTTTTTTGTTCGTTTTTTTTTTATCCCCTCCCCGCTCCCTCGCCCATTTCACTTTGGATTTTGAACGCGCCACAAAAAAAATAAAACCCAGCCCGCACCCCCGACCCACCCAACAACCGCCTCCACCCCACCGCCGCCCCGAGGACGTCGACCCTCCACGGACCGACCGCCTTCAGTTCACGCTGGCGGCGGCAGCAGCAGCAGCGGCGGTGGGGATGCAGCGGACGCTACCACCACGGTCGCGCCGGACCAGACGGACGGACTGACGGACAGATAGGCCGGACGGGACGGACGGACGGATAGGGCCGGAGACGGGACGGGACGGACAGACGGAACGCCGTTAATCCCGCGGCCGAGTATTTTTTTGCCGACAACAAGAGTCCGCGAGCAGATGTCGCGAGCCTGCGCTAATTTTCACTCGGAGGCAAAACAAAAACCCAAAGCAATAAAACTCACCGGCCACCCCTACACCCACCTCACCCCAAAACTCATTAGCGGTTACAGCGGCGGAGACACGAAACGTGAGAACACCGCACCCCACCCCCTCCCCCCCCAAAAGGGGGGGGGCCTTTCTAAAACCTTCTAAAAATAAATAAAAATAAACAAAAAAACCACAACCTGCGAACGGACTTGAAAGGCCGTGGGAAGCAATTGTGTTGTGCCGCACGACTGTCAACTCTGTAGGCCTCCAACAGACAGCACCGGGAGAGCACGCCCCCACCCCCCCACACGCTCGCCCAGGCCCTCGCTTCAAGCTTTGCCATTCTCTAAAAAAAAAACATTTTTGTCGCTGTTCCATTTTTCGCTACGATTTTAAAACGCTGCCTTCCGTGTAACTTGGAGATGGGGGGGGGGGAGAGGGGGGCCGGGGGCGCCGTTGAAACGGGGGGGCTACGCGGGAGCGGAAAAACGCCGAGCGTTGCGTGTGTGTGCGCGTGCGTGTGTGTGCGCGTGCGTGTGTGTGTGCGTGCGTGTGTGTGTGCGTGCGTGTGTGTGCGTGTGTGTGCGTGACTCAAACGAGGGTTTACGCGTCGGCACCGCGACGTTTGCGTCGCGTTGCCGACAAGCGATCGCCGGGTCGGACATCGGTCAGACGTGGATGGATTTTGTTTTCGCTTGCCGCGCGCGGGTTTAAGGAACGAGGACGGGAAGAGAAAAACGCCGCGCGACGGCACGGCCGATGCCATTCCCTGAAGGCCGGGGGCGGATTGAGCGTCGCGACAGCCCTCGTGGCAATTATACAAACCCGGCTATTCACTTCAGAATCAGACGGGTCGGAACGTCACCTCCTGCGATCCACCGTGGCGGCGCATGATCGTGAATGGGTATTATACAGGGGCGCCGCGGTGGCTAGGATATGTTATCTCCCTCGCCTGGTATACAGGAGGTCGTGGGTTTGATCCCGACCCTGACGATGCCTGCTGCTGTATATTTGGAGTTTGCGCGTGTCTCTCTCTCTCTCTCTGTGTGTCTGCGGTCGCGTGGATTTTTTTTCCCGCATCCTCCTCCGTCTTTTTTTTTCCCTCCCTCCGTCCGCGATTGCAAACGACGTGCGTTTCTATTTGTTTGGCCGCTGTGAATTTCCACGTCTCCCCCATCATCGCGGTTGCCCACGCGCGGCGCGAAAGGACGCTCACCGTGAACACGCAACATTGTGCAGCCGCTTCGTCGGGCTGGCCAGGGCTTTAACCTGGTAAACAAAAACAATTCATAATCGATGTATGAATGTGCCGTTAAAACCCGCCACCGGCCGACACTGCCAACCAGTAAGGGTTGTCGCGTGAACAGAACGTGGCCAATTCGTCACTAGTACAGCACTAGTGTGTTAGTGTATAGTGTAGTGTATAGTAGTATAATGTAGTGTATAGTGTAGTATACTCGTACAGCACACCGGTGTGTTGGGAGAGCCAAGCCGCAGCATTGACAAACTGAGTACGACGTTTCGCCAGTAATTACTACTAGCTTAATCAGGCGACAGCCAGATTTGTGGAGAAGTCTTACTGATCTAACCCACAATCCTCTATTATGGATGATATTGGTCGCGAAAGCCCACATGTTAAACCCAAAAACAATTTGTTTACTTTTAAATCGATTGTATATATAATATATATTTGCTTTGAACTCAGTGCCATGCCTTCCCAATGCTTTTAACTCGCGGCTACGGTCGGGTCCCAGAGTTCCTCTCGGTGGCGGCCCTCAAAATGTGTACGCTAACGGTGCATACGTACGTGTACGTATATATACACACACACACGTACGTGTACGTATATATACACACACACATACGTGTACGTATATACACATACGTACGTGTACGTACGCCCACGCACAAGCACACACGTACGTACGATACATACACGTGTAGCGTGCGTGCACAATGTACGTGTCGCACGTGGGTACGCACGTGCACACCGTGTGTACACACGGTGTGCACGCACGGTTTTTGTCGGTTCTGATGCCGCCCGCGTAGCGCGCCGCTTTGGAATTGGCAACGGAGGCGGCCGTGAAGCACCAAACTACCCAATTAGGGGCCGCGTAAAGAGGAGCGTTCCGAAGGCTCTCATTATTGGACGTGGTGAAGCGCATCGACCTGCATAGGTCTAATTATCGCTAACGACCTCTCCCGCGTAAAAAAAATATATATATAAAAATACGCACGCGCGGACACGCGCGCACTCAACGAAAGGCAAAGGTCCACCCGCGTGCTGCTAGTTGGCGAGTAGCAGCACCTACGAAGGCCGACACGGCGGCACACACGAGGGGGTGGGCGGCCAGCACCACGCCCGGCCGCCTTTGTCTCCCAAGTTGGCGATGTTTACCACACACCGCACCAGCTGCTCGTTTGAGGCCGAGTCGACCTAGAGGAGGAGGCCCAGGACCGGTTCAGATAATCGTCACCGGTGGTGTTGGCCGTGAGCGGGAATCGACCTCGGGTCGTAGCCGGGGGTTCGTAGCGCGGCGCAGCGCGCTAACCGCCACGCCACCGCTCCTCCGCACTTGTATATACATACACGCACGCGCACACTGGTGCGCGCACATAAAATAAATAAGTAGGCACGAGTCAAAGGGAAGCGCGGACTCGGTTCGTCACAGGCGGCCAGGTGACAAGTGTCCCAATTACGAGTTTCCCGAGCGTGTCTAATGTACTCGACAGTCTTGATTAGCAAAAGTAAATCAAATATTTTTTTTTCTCCCAACTCTCTCTTTACGTGGAAAAAAAAGAGAGAAAATTAACGCTTCTGAAAAGTCGTTAACGCCACTAAAAAAAACACAAAAAACGGGGTGTTTCTCCTTTAATGAACTTTGAGAAAAAAAGTTTAAAAAAAACAAAATTTTGGTTGCTGTGGCTTGGAGGGCGGGAAAAGTGGTAAGACAGTGGTGGTGGTGGTGGTGTTTTTTGGTGGGGCGAAAGAGGAAGGGCGTAAGTAAAAATGTTTGTGAGTTTTTCTTGTTGTTTGTTTGTTTGTTGAGATTCAAAAATAACACTTAGAGAGTGGGAGGAGAGGCCGTACAACGAGAACAAAAAAAACTAAAACCGTGGAGTAGGAAGGAAGAGAAATATAGAATTTTTTTTAGGAGGGTGAACACCAACCTGGTCGTAGCTCTGCGTGAGAGTTTCGTAGAAGAGAACGGAGAATCACACCCCACAGAACACAGTAACCGAGGAATAAACGCACGCGCGCACGCGCACACGCACGCGCACACGCACACACACACACGGCACATTCAAGAACACCAAGGATAATCAACGAAAGCAAAGAGCACAGAAAGGAAACAAACCCAACGGAGAACAACGCAAGAAAAGGGGAAAATAAACAACAACAACAAAACGGAACAAAACAGAACCAAAACAACAAAACAGAACCAGAGAGTAAAAACAGCCCGGGTATCCACGGCAGCTCACGGCAAAGCAATCGACGCCATCATCATCATCATCGCCATCATCGTCATCATCATCATCGCCATCATCATCATCATCGCCATCATCATCATCATGATCATCATCATCATCCGAGAGCGTCGCGCGAGGAGGCAAGAGAGAGCCCACGACGGAACTAAAAGCCGGTGGCCGTGTGACGGAGAAGACGGCAGTAGAGAGTGGCGGGGCCGCGGCGTGCTGCGCACACAACGGGAAAGCGGACACGTGACACCCACGCACGCACGTACACACACACACGCACACGTACACACACACACGCACGTACACACACACGCACGTACACACACACACGCACACGTACACACACACGCACACGTACACACACACACGTACACACACACACGCACGTACACACACACACGTACACACACACACACACGCACACGTACACACACACACGCACGTACACACACGTACACACACGCACGCACGCACGCACGCTCGCACGCACGACACTGCGCACGCACCACCAAGACTCGCACGGCCAAAGCCACGATTAGACGGACGGCACGGACGTTGATTCATGCGCGGGGGGGAGTGGGGGGCGGATCGGGCGGGGGGGGCGGGGAGGGAGGGGTGGCACGGACGGCGTCGTATCGCGACGATTGGTGGCGCGCCGTTCACTTTTAAATTGCCACCGTACCAGCCCCCCCTCCCCCCCTCGGCCCCCCCATCACCACCACCACCACCACCACCCGACGTGGCTGTGATGGTGGGGGGTGGGGAGGGGGGGGCGCGTGGGACGTGGAAGGGAGCGGGCGCAAGAAATGTTCCACGGCTCCGTTCGGTTCACCATGCCGCGGGCCACTCACCGTGCCCTCCTCTCTCCTGCACCACCACCGCCACAAACACCACCAACGAATGTGCCCACACGACGCGCCTCCTCCCCCCCCCCACCCCACCACCGCCGACGGCTTTAAAGCAACACCGAAGGATGTGAAACGGCGAGAGGTGGCAGCTGTTTCCGTTTTATATTACCAACAAATATTACTGTGGGGGGGGGGGGCGTGGGGGGCGTGGGGGGGGGCGTGGGGGGGGGGGTGACCGTGCCAACGAGGTGCCGGCTCGTAAACGACGAAGCCACGCCGAGAAGTCGCCGGTGCGACGCACCGGCCGGGGACCGAGCGGCGGTGGCGGCACGGTGAGCTAGCCGGCGGTGGCGGTGGTGGGGAGTGGGGTCGAGACACGGGGGTCGGGGGATGTAAAGGAGGTGGTGGAGGGAGGGGGCGGTGGGGGGGCGGGGGCTCATCATCATCATCATCATCACCGCCGCCGTCGTCGTCGTGGTGGTGTCTACAGGCGGTGTCTTCTCACCTCCAACTCTCAACCTGTCCCAACCAAAACCCACCAGCGGCCTCCCTCGCCACCACTCTGGATGCGTCTGACGAGACACCGGTTATAATAATCCCCCGTGCCGCGGACGTGAACGCCCCGTGCCAGTCTTGGGGTGTGTGCGGGTCGATCAAGCCGCCGTCGGTGGGTGGGTGCGGTGGGTTGGGTGGGTGGGTTGGGTGGGTTGGGTGGGTGGGTTGGGTAGGTGGGTTGGGTGGGTTGGGTGGGTGGGTGGGTTGGGTGGGTGCGGTGGGTGGGTGGGTTGGGTGGGTGCGGTGGGTGGGTTGGTGAGTTGGGTGGGTGCGGTGGGTGGGTGGGTTGGGTGGGTTGGGTGGGTGGGTGCGGTGGGTGGGTTGGGTGGGTGGGTGCGGTGGGTGGGTTGGGTGGGTGAGTTGGGTGCGTGCGATGGGTGGGTGGGTGCGGTGGGTGGGTGCAGTGGGTTAAGGGTGGGTGGGCGCTCACTAACAGCACTTGCCCCCAACAGTCTGTTAAGGCTATACGGGGGATCTTTGTCTTTTGTGTGAGTAGGTGAGCTAGGTGTGTGCGGTGAGTGTAGATGTAGCTCGCTGACCCCGCGACCCTATCTGTGCAAAAAAAAATATCCCCATCGGATTCCTCCTACCTCCAGGATAAACAAAGATTCCGATTCTGAGCCTCTGCCGGGTGCTCTGTGGCACGGGAGCGCGATTCTTCAGGCTTCGGTCCAACCTATTACTTCTGTCGTCTTTACGCCCCCCCCTCCACGCCCGCCCGTGCACCTCCGATTAGCACGGTTGGCTACGTACGGTGCGACAGAAGTTCAAAGGACGTCTAACCGCGATTTTTTTTCCCTCTCTGGCTGATGACGACCGCTTGTGTTGCGATGGAAACGTCGTGAGTTTTTTGGGTTTTTATCATCTGTTAAAGCCGTTTTATTTAATTATTTTCTATTTGCGTGACCTTACCGAAAGAACCAAAGAATATGAAAAAAAATGCTGCACGTTATATTGTTATTCTCCACCCCCCCCCACCCACCCCCCCCCAAGGTCGTCCTACACGCGCGGAACCTTGCGGGCCAGATCCTCGTCGTCAAGCGTCGTTTTGCCGGGCGCATTTATTTGCTCATCATTCACGCGTGTGGCTTTCACGCTGAATCCGGGGTGGGGGGGGGGGGGGCGCTCGTGACAAAATTCCGTTAGCGCGTGAAAATAAATGAACGAACAAAAGTGCTAAAAAAAGTGCCAAAAACGTCCCCCGGGGTTAAGCCGGGGCATCGCCCTCCTGGGTAAGACACGCAACACACACACAAAAAAAAGCACGGAGACTGGGCGGGGCTACGCGTCCACGACACAAGACGGCTGTCGCGGCTTGCGGCACGGACACCACGTGCGTCGTGCGTCACCAAGGGTGGCCGCCGCGCGCACTGGGTCCGCGTGTCTGTGCCCTTGCGTGCGTGCGTGTGTGTGCGTGTGTGTGCGTGCGTGCGCGTGTGTGCGTGCGTGCGTGTGTGTGCGTGTGTGCGTGCGTGCGTGTGTGTGCGTGTGTGCGTGTGTGTGTGCAGTGGGGGGTCGGCACACCTGCGTGCATCTTCCCAGTCATCTCAGTCGGTCAACCCCGTGGCGGCACCCGGGTCTGCCCCGTGACCTCCTGCCAGCGGGCGTTCAAAGTGCACCTCAGCCTGGCACAGGAGCCGCGGTGACGCCAACCGGTGGCGAATGGCGCTTGTGCTTGTTGTTGTTGTTTTGTGTGCGTGGGTGCGTGCGTGCCCCCCCCCCCCCGCTCACGCATACTCCCCCGCCGTGTCCCGCACACACGCGTGCGTGAGTGGGTGCGTGCGTGGGTGCGTGGGTGTGTGCGTGCGTGGGTGCGTTCGCGACTGCCTTACCTCTGACATACAGGTTGGCCGGCGTTGAGTAAACGGTGCCCAGGCTATTGGAGGCCACGCATTCGTACTTGCCCTGGTCCAGGTCACGGCTCTTCTCGATCTGCAGTCCACCTGCACACACAATGACAGACAGGTGAGTGGGGGGGGTCCAAGCGCTGTTTGCCAAGTAGCAGCGCTGCCTATGAAGGCCGGCACTGTGGCACACGAGGGGGGTGGGTGGCGAGCACCATGCCCGGCCGCCTTTGTCTCCCAAGTTGGCGATGTTTACCACACACCGCACCAGCTACTCATTTGAGGCTGAGTCGACCTAGGGGAGGCCCAGGGCCGGTTCAGATAATCGTCACTGATATTGGGAATCGAACTCGGGTCGCCGGGTTCATAGTGCAGTGCGCTCACCACCGCCACCTCTCGCGACGCGTACACAAAGACACAAACAGGTAGCACAGACGAGACAAAGAGACAAAGTTCCCCCTGTTATAGCCTTCAGTAGGCTGTTGGGGCAAGTGCTGTTCACGAGCAGTGTACACAAACTCACAAAGACAAAGATGCCCCCGTTATAGCCTTCAGTAGGCTGTTGGGGCAAGTGCTGTTCACGAGCAGTGTACACAAACTCACAAAGAGAAAGATCCCCCCCCCCCCATACAGCCTTAATAGACTGTTGGGGCAAGTGCTGCCAATGCACACCTATTAAGGGGGGGGGGGGGTGGTGGTGGACACACCGGACCACGCTTTTTAACGGAAGATCTGTTGTAAAGTAAGAAACATTTTTAGCTTCGTATCTCATCGGATTCCTTCCGGATAAACAAACAGATTCTCACACGACGCGTTGTCCGGCTTCCGTTGTTTTTCCGCGGATTGCCGGCGTTCAAGGTGTCCACGGCAGGTCGACATTTTGGGGTTGAGATGACCTTCTCGAGGGGAGGGAGGGCTGGGTTAGGTCGAGTTGACCTGCGAGTGTGGTGCCAGGCCCCCGGGGTTCACACATTCTGTTTTGCCTACGGAGGCCACGTGCGACAGACATCGCGTGGCAGGAATCGCTCGGAGGAGGAAGGCTCTTAACTAAGTACAGGTAGTCCCCGACTTACGATGGTCCGACCTACGATATTTCGATCTTACGATGGCGATAGCGATACGACAACATTGTCAAACATGTTTTAATTTCGCGCGGCAGGCAAACGCAGCAGCGTGCTACGAGGTACGATACTGTAACTTGATCATCGCCATCCTCCTCTTCCGACAACTAAGTTAATGTAGCCATCAACAACCTAACATCGTTCAAGTATGCAGACGACGGACAGAATCTTGGTGAGTGCAGTAGAATGTGATACGTTACGATACGTTCAATGCACGTATGATACGTAGCTTTAGCGATTTAATTTTAGGGTTACCACGATACGATACATACGTTCAATGCATGTTAAAAGTTTTTTTTATAGCAGATAGGATTGTTTCCTGAAAAAAACTTTCTATGAAATTGCAGTTCATATAGGTAGGCTAAGAATTTACCTTGGTTTTTTTTTACTTTACATTTTACTGTGCAATACAGTATGGTAATTAATAAATACATACAGTATACAGTTTACACAGTACGGTACTGTAAATTGCTCTGTTTTGCTAAATTATCACAATTCTTTAAGACTCCTGGGTAGGCTAGGCCATCTTCGACTTACGATATTTTCGATTTACGATGGGGTCGTCGTAACGCATCTCCATCGTAAGTCGGGGACTACCCTGTGTATACAGTATAGCATTATTTATTTCTTTATTATACCAGGTAAGGGCCCCACTGAGCTCTATGGCTCTTTTTCAGAAGTGTACCTGGCTATCACACATGATAGCTCAACGAAAATGGGCTCATCATCATCATCAACATCGCGTGGACATTTATAGCAGCAGCCAAAGACTCAACGCGTAGTGACGTCGATTCTAAACGTGGAGAGAGAGAGACACCGCAAACACCAAATATACAGCAGCAGCAGCAGGCATTGTCAGGGTCGGAATCGAACTCACGTCCTCCTGTATACCAGGCGAGGAAGTTAACATCTCCTAGCCATCGTGGATTAATCATGGCTGGCGATGATTGATGAGTGTGACCAGGAATTGAACATGGGTCACGGGGTGATTGTCAACAATTCCACCGTGACTCCACGGAGTAAAGCGGAACGCGAGTGAACAGAATCAGAACACTGTTGTTCTACTGCAGGAGGAATCCGATGAGCTATAAAGCTCTTTTTCACACATGTCCAGTCGGGGGCACTGGTTAAGAACGTTACAACAACAAATCGCCCAAACACAAACAACACTAAGCCATCCCCACCCTACCAGGCAAAGCCCCATTGAGGTATTGAAATTATTGTTACAAAAGCGACCCTGGGTATCACAAATAATGATAGCTCAGCACAGTGGATTAGCACAACAATACGCATGCAACGGGCGTAGGGAGGGAGGAAGGGGGGGTTGTTTCCCTTGTTAATATTCAACGTGAACTTATTCGAAATCCATAAATTACCCTGACTTTAATTGAAATGAGTAGAGCAAACTTTGAACAAAAATTAAATAAGGGGGATGCAACAAAAAATTCTAAACCAATATTTGTTTGCGCTCTGACTGCCGTGGGGACAGCGCCGCTATAATTTGTCTCTCACTTTCATCTCAAAAGCTTCATTCGCTGTGTTCCTAATTTGTGTTAATTCCGCGGGATATTTCAATTGGATTCGTCGCTGCCACTGTTACGTTTTCGTTTGCAGGGCACCTTAATTTTGACGTATTCTTTTTAATCTGTTCGCACGGCCGCTAACCGTTTTAGCAACTACAACAAAGTTTAAACTTTCATCGGAATGAGTGCGAATTATCAAGTATGAAGATGTCAGTTTAACACGTAGCCTTTCGCGACCAAGAAGTGTGGTCACCAGATCTACGCCTCTATTTAAGGAACGAAACAGGCGGACTTCTCCACAAATCTGGCCGTCGCCTGATGAAGCTGGTTGTAATTACTGGCGAAACGTCGTACTCAGATTGTAAATGTTGTGGCTTGGCTCTCCAACACACCGGTGTGCTTTACTGGTATACTACACTATACACTACGCTACTATACACAATACACTACACTACTATACACTACACTACACACTACACTACTAGACACAATACACTATACTACTATACAATGCACTATACACTACACTACTATACACAATACACTACACTACTATACAATGCACTATACACTACACTACTATACACTACACTACTGTACACTACATTATACACTACACTACTGTACACTACACTACTATACACTACACTACTATACACAATACACTACACTACTATACAATGCACTATACACTACACAATACACTACGATATACAATACATTACACTACTATACACCACTTTATACACTACACTACTATACACAATACACTACACTACTATACAATGCACTATACACTACACTACTATACACTACACTACTGTACACTACACTATACACTACACTACTGTACACTACACTATACACTACACTACTATACACTACACTACTATACACAATACACTACACTACTATACAATGCACTATACACTACACAATACACTACGATATACAATACATTACACTACTATACACCACATTATACACTACACTACTATACACAATACACTACACTACTATACACTACACTATACACTACACACTAGTGCTGTACTCGTGACGAATTGGCCACGTTCTGTTTACGCGACAACCCTTACTAAGTTGGCTGTGTCGGGTGACGGCTGGTTTTAACGACACAACATTTATACATACACGCGATCTAATCTTCATCCATAATTGGATGAAGATTTCAATCTTCATCCATATTACAGCTTTAACACGGAGTAGCAGGAGGCTTTCGTGACCATTATCCACCAGAGGTTTCTTATTGGTGTAAATCGCGAATATGAACGTTGTGCTGTTAAACCCGCGACCACCACCACCACCACCACCAACCGACACAGCCAATTAGTAAGGGTTGTGTCACGTAAACAGAACGTGGCCCAATTCGTTACGAGTACAGCACTACATCGGTTGTGTGTTGGAGAGCAAACCCACAACAATAACAATTGATATTACAATTGTTATTATTACAATTGTTATTATAGTTATTACAATTAGTGTCTCACTTCCAACTCAGAAGCTTAATTCGCTGCGTTCCTAATGATATCAATTATTACAATTGTAATTATTACAATTGTAATTATAATGGATTGTTATTACAATTTTAATAATAATTACAATTGCAATACGAATCATTACAATTGTAAAATATATTGTTATAACAATCATTACAATTGTAATTGTTATTATAATCGCAATAACAATTGTAATGATCATAATTGTAATTGCAAAGAATATGAATGAATTATAAATGAATGCCAAATTAATTAATTATTGCAATTAACTATTACAATTGCAATTACAATTACTGTAATATTAATTACAAGAATTGTAATTGTTATTGTAATTAGACGAAATATTACAAACAATTATTGCAATTGTAATAATTCATCTAATTAGGAACGCAGCCAATGAAGCTTGTCATTGTTGCGGATAACAAACCCCGTGACTAAATTGGATGTTGTTGCGGTGGTGCGATCTAAACCCCACCCCCCCCCCCCCGAAAAAACCTCTCTGCTATAATTACACAAACAAAGACGCAGATCCCCCGCGTAGCCCACGTAGGCTGACGGGGCAAGGGGCGACCGCGCACTAAGGCTGGAACCCTGCCGCACGCGAGCCACCTTTGTATCCCGAGTGCAGATGTCGCCGCCGCTCCAGGTAATCATCTTACGGCTGAGTCGACCGACGAGAAGGTCCAAGACCGGTTTCTGATCACCGTCACTAACGTCGGCGTTGGTCCGCGGCGAGCGGGATTCGAACTCAGGTGGCCTGGTTGGTAAGCGTGGTTCGCTAACCGCCACCACCACCGCTTTCCACGCACGCACAAAGGTCCCCCCCGTGTAGCCTTAACAGACCGTTGGGGGGGGCAAAGGCCGTTCGCGGGTAGCAGCGCCTTTGAAGAAGGCCGGCACGGTGGCGTACAAGTGGGCCTCGGCGGCCAGCACCACACCCGCCCGGCCGCCTTTGTCTCCCCAGTGGCGACGATGCCTTGGTTAAAGCGCTACGTGAAAATTTTAAGTAAGGTAAGATGACAGCTCATTCCGTCGCTCCATCTCCACCGTGGCCGATCGCCCGTCTCTCCCGTGTCGAGCACAGATCTTTATTTTTCAACGTATGCCACCCGCCCCCCCCCCCCCCCCCCATTGCTTTGCACACAAGTCCCACGTTTTACTTTACACCTTCCCGTGTGTGTCGCATTAAACAGCGGTCATATATGCTTCAAACACGTCCTGAATTGTTTAATGTACCATCCCCTATGTTCCACACGCGTGTGCAATGTGTGGCTTATCCCCCCCCCACCCCCCCCACCCCCCCCCCCCATGCTTATAACAACTCACATGATCTAACGTGCATCCGTTCGTATGTTCACATTGTATAACGAGTGTCGCCTACGCTTAAAGCAAATCGTGCAGTCTAAACAGATTCGTCCTGTGCTTAGAATGCACAACGAGTGTCGCCTGCTGTTAAAGCGAGTCCTGCGATCTCACGTACATCTCTCCCTGTGTTCGACGGTTTGGACGCAGATCGAATGTTCGGCAAGCGGCGGCAGCAGCAGCAGCAGCAGCAGCCACCTTTTAATTCCTCTATCTGCGCGGCTCCATCTGCTCGGCTCGCCTAGGACTCCGTCTCCAAGCACGAACCCCACGAGGGGTTTTTTGTTTAATGTTTAATGTCGCCAGCCCCCTTCTGAGTTTTAATGCAATTCACCGACCGAACGACCGACCGACCGACGTTATTCAACCGCCGTACGCTCCACATCCCTACATCCAAATCTCTCTGCCCTTAATCATCACCGCCATCATCTTCAAAGATGAAGACCCCCCCCCACCACCATACCGTGTAGCTTTTAGGAGGTTAACAGCGAGTGCTGTTAGCAGCAGCAGCACCTTATGAAGGCCGGCACAGCAGACGAAGAGGGGGAGGAGGGGTGGTTTGGTTGGTTGGTTGGACATCACGCCCCCGATTTGGCACGGGTTGGCTGCGTATGGTGTGAAAGAAGTTCGGCCCAAGTACGTCCATCACGCCCGCCCGCCTGCCCGCCCGCCCGCCTCTGTCTACCCAGTGACGATGTTTTACACCCCGCACCGAGGTACTCGTTTGAGGCTGAGCTGACCTAGGGGAGGAGGCCACAGGACCGGTTCAGATTATCGTCACTGGCGGTGGCGGTCGTGAGCGGGAATCGAATCACTCTAAACGCGTGGGGACGTCGATTCTAAATGTGGAGGGGAAAACCGGAGGACCCCGGAGAAAAATCCACGCAACCACGGGGGAGAGAGAGCGAGACACGCACACTCCAAATATGCACCAGCAGGCGTCACGGGGTCGGGATCGAACCCACGACCTCCTGTACACCAGGCGAGGGAGTTAACATCTCCTAGCCACCGTGATGATAATGAGAGAGAGAGAGCGAGACACGCACACTCCAAACATACAGCAGCAGGCGTCACGGGATCGGGATCGAACCCACGACCTCCTGTACACCAGGCGAGGGAGTTAACATCTCCTAGCCACCGCAGCTATGAGTGAACACGGAGGAAAACCTACGCAGAAAAATGGGGGGGGGGGGGGGTGAGGCGGGGGGGGGGGGTAGAGAGAACGTTGCCAAACTCCAGACGTGCAATAGGCACCCGGAAATTTCACCCAGGCGGGCATCAAACCCAGGCCCTTCTTGCTGCGAGGCGCAAGGGGTTTGCCCGCCGTAGACTCCACTCCGCTGTCGTTTTTTTCAACGCCCCCTGCCCCCCCCTCAACCCCGAACAAAAAAACGGATGCTGATTGTAACGCGTTTACTTCTGCCGCATCGATCGCGGCCGTTGTAAGGGCTCTGAACGGGTGAAGGTTTTAAATCGATGGATCGAGTTTCTCTGTGTGTGTGTGTGTTGTATTGATGTGAGTAGGTGTGTGAGTAGGTGTGCATGTGAGTAGGTAGGTGAGTAGTAGTGGAGAGCGGTAGTGGTAGCGGTTAGCGCTACGCTGCGCGACGAACCCGGCGCCACCGGTGACGATGATCAGATCCGGTCCTGGGCCTCTCCTAGGTCGACTCAGCCTCAAATGAGCACCTGGTGTGGAGTGTAGTAAACATCGCCACTGCCCCCCTCCACGCACTCTCTCCTGCCTCTCCCCACTCATCTCACTCTGCCCCCCCCCCACGCACCCTCTCCTACCTCTCCCCTCTCATCTCACTCTACTCCCCTCCACGCACTCTCTCCTACCTCTCCCCACTCATCTCACTCTGCCCCCCCCCCCACGCACTCTCTCCTGCCTCTCCCCACTCATCTCACTCTGCACCTCTCCCCTCTCATAGCAGGGGTTACCAAAAATATTTCCAAAATCATGAGCAAAAACAAGATCCAGGTTCGATTTAAACACAGAACATAAAATCTGTCATCTGATCCCGTCTGTGAAGGATGTGATCCCTGACATGCAATACCCCGGCGTCTACAAACTAAGCTGTGTCTGCGGCAGTAGTTACACTGGGGAAACTAAGCGACATGTCTCGGACCGTGTTCGTGAACACAAGGCAGATCTGAAACACGGTAGGACCAATACCTCGGTCGTGGCTGATCATTGTTTTAATGCGGTGGGCTCACACAAAATTGATTTATCTAAGACGAAAGTACTTTGCAAACCCACTGACTATCAACAAAGATTAGTTCATGAAGCCATCCAGATATATAGACACGGACACAATTTCAAACGAGAAGATGGGTACACACTTAGCAATCATTGGAAGGTCGTTATCAACAGTTTAGGTCACAATTGACTGTGATGTTCCCATCCTACCACCTTTCGATGTTAGTTGTTATTTTCGGCTCTCGGATTTTACATTCACAGGTTAAATTTCTCACATTGACACAGCCACCTTCGTGCGCGGTACCTCGACGTGGCGGTGGTTCTGCGATCTTACATTAACATGCTATTCTCTCACATTAACATAGCCACCTCAGCACGCTCGCCGTGGAGGCCGCTCACCGATCTTACATTAACATGCAAATTGTTACCTGGCAGCCCTTCGATTGGTGGAAAACCAACCACCACCGCGGTCGCCGCCCATCACTTACATTAACATTAGCTGCCCCGCCCATGCTGCTGACATTTGGGCTCCGCCCATTTTAAACCTTTATAAACAGTTTGCCTTTAGAAGCTAACCCCCTTTTCCTGATGACGACCGCTTGTGTTGCAATAGAATCGTCGTAGTTTTTTGTTATTTTCTTTGAACCTATCTATGTGACTTTACCGAAAGACCCAAAGAATATGAATTCCTGCAGTCACGAAAGCTTTAAGTCAACATTTAATCAACGTGCATTTACTGTATTTGGCTGCTATACATTTCCACGTGGTGATGATGATGACAAGCCACTTCGTTGCGCTATCATTTGTGACAGCCAAGTATGCTTCTGAAAACAGAGCTAGATAGCTCAGTGGACCTTACCTGGTAAAATAAAAATAGCCCTTTTTTTAGTTAATGCGCGTGTGTGCAATGTGCGAACCCGGCGGCCTGAGTTCGATTTCCGCTCACGGCCAACAACACCAGTAACGATTATCAGAACTGGCCCTGGGCCTCCCCTAGATCGACTCAGCCTCAAATGAGTACCTGGTGCGATGTGTAAACATCGCCTCAGGGTAAGACAAAGGCAGGCCTGGCGTTTGTTGGCCACCCACCCCCTCGTGTGCCGTGCCGGCCTTCATAGGTGCTCACTAACAGCACTTGCCCCCACAGTCTGTTACAGGCTACACGGGGGATCTTTGTCTTTGTTGTTCGTGTGTGGTTGTGTGCGTTCGTCATGTGTTCATCTGTGTGTTTGTCTGTGTGTCTGTGCTTGTAGGCCTGGCACGGGCGCTGCGGTGACGCCACCGCCGTTGAGCGGCGAACAGCGGATGTTGTTGCTGCAGAGCTTGTAGGTGCTGCTCGCTAACGCCACTTGCCCCAACAGTCTCTTGAGGCTATACGGGGGTGGTGGCGGGGAATCTTTTGTCTTTGTTGGGGGGGAGGGATGGGGATTGTTGTCGTCGCGCGTGGGCACGCGAAGACCTCACCGGCAGGAAGCAGGCGGATGCGCCCGTCGCTGGCCGCCACGTCGAGGGGCAGGTAGTCCTTGTACCACGTCACCGTGGGCTCCGGGTTACCGCTGGCGGCGCACAGCATGGTGACGGTGCGCGTGCGCTCCACCACCTTGAGCTGCGGTGCCATGTCGATGCGCGGGAAGCCGGCGGGCACCTGCTCCTCTGTACGGGGGACCCGGGGGTGGGCATCGGTGGGGGCAGGGAGGGAGGTAGGGGGGGGGGTGAGGGAAGACGGAGAGAGGGCAGTGGTGTTGTTGAGAGCGAAGGTCGCGGGCGCAGCGGTGTCCGAGATGTTAACTACCTCGCCTGGTGCGCAGAAGTCGTGTGTTCGATGCTGACCCCTGACGACGCCTGCTGCTGTATTTTTGGAGTTTGCGTGTCTCTCTTTCTCATCATCATCATCATCACGGTGGCTAGGAGATGTTAACTACCTCGCCTGGTATACAGGAGGTCGTGGGTTCCACCCCGACCCTGTGACGCCTGCTGCTGCTGTTGTATATTTGGAGTTAGTGCCTCTCTCTTTCCCCGCGGTCGTGTGGTTTTATTCCCTCCACATTTGAAATCGATGGGCGCTCAAGAGTATTTGGCAGCTATAAATGTCCACACGATGATGATAAGCCACTTCTCGTTGGGCTATCACTTGTGACGGCCAGGTTGAAAAAATAATAATAATAAAACAGACGTCAGTCTGAGCGTGAACACGGGATGGACAGACGGAGTGGTTGGGCCAGGGGGGTCGGCAAACCCGCCGGGCTCTTTGCGGAACTTCTTCGTGCATTTATTTATCGAGGACCGCCGTCTCGTATGCACCACGCGCGTCGCCGGCTCTTGAAATATCGAATTCGAAAACTAAAATGGCTCGCCTTGTTATTTTATGTTTGCCGAGCCCCTGGGTTAAGCAGAAGAGCGACGGTGCAAGAGAGCACCATCGGCTAATCATCGTCCAATTAGCGCGGTTTGCTACGCACGGCGCGAAAGGAGTTTTAGCGTGCATACGTACGTATTAGCATGGTCGGCTACGTACGGTGCGAAAGAAGTTCAACGCAAATATGTATTAGCACGGGTGGCTACGTAGGGTGCGAAAGAAGTTCAACGTACGTACACACGTACATGCGTACAAGCAAACTTGGCCGGGAGGCAAATCAACATCGCACGATTGGGAAAGGGACCCGATTGTTTAATGAGAGATTCTTCTAAGCTTTGTTTAATTGGGTCTCTGGAGGGAGCAGGGGTGGGGTTTGTGTCTTCTCTCTCATCGACATCACTGAGCTTGGGGTGAGTGGGGGGGGGCGGAATTTGTTGCGGGGAGCGGTGGCACAGCGATTAGCGAGCGGCACGCTACGGACACCGGCGGCGATGGGCCGAATGCCATTATCTTGAACTAGTCCTGGCCCTCCGCCGCTCCAATCAACGTCACCCGTTCAGCAGTCATTTGACCCGCCACTGTGCCGGTAAACACAAAAGGCCACGCTTCTAAAAAAAAAAAGAGCTCAGCAGGGGGCCTTTTTACCGGGTGAAATAAAACAATTGATTGATTTCAAAAAATTTTCACACGGAGAAAATAAACGATGGGCTGACGTACTCTGAACGCCGTGACGTTGATTCGGAGAAAAATCCACGGGACCACGGGAGAGAAAGAGACACAAATTCCAAATTTACAACAGCAGGCGTCACAGGGTCGGGATGGAACCAACGACTTCCTAATACCAGGCGAAGTAGTTAACGTCTCACCACGGGGAGAGAAAAACACCCTAACTCCACATATACAGCAGGTGTCAGGGTCAGGATGGGACCCATGACCTCTTGTATACCAGGCAAGAGAGTTAACATCTCACCACGATGAGAGAGAGAGAGACACGCAAACTCCAAATATACAGCAGCAGGCATCTCCTAGCCACCGTGGACAACAACACGGAACGTTGCTGACCGTGGCCGGCCAGAAGTGACCTCTGGGATAAAATAATAACAATTTATTTATTTATTCTCTCTCTCTATTTTTTTTTCTTCTTCTCAAGGACGAAACAAAATGAAGGGGATGAGCGGCCGGGCCTGCAGCGGAGTTAATGATGTGAAATCCGGCGCGGGCGGGCAGGCGGGCGGGCGTAAAAAAAAACACATGCTAAGATCCCCCCCCTCCCCCGCCGCCCCCCCACCGTGCAGCCTCAACAGACTGTTGGGGCGAGCGCAACAGATGCGGATTTCACCACCCCGATGCACAAGTGGGGACATTTTTTTTCGTCTCCGAAACTCTCCAGCGGTAGCGAGCGACTGTGCTCCCGACGCGGCTGCCCGGGCTTGGCCGCCCGGACGCGCGAAGCCGCGGTGTCGTCGCTCTGCCATCGGCCGCTCGTGGTGGAGCGGCGTGCGATGTCTTTCACGCGCCGCTGAATCGTTCAAGGGTCAGCGGACCGCCGGGGCCAGGGAGGCCCCGAGGACCGGATTCAGATTATCGTCACCGGCGTGGTTGGTGTTGGCCGTGAGCTGGGAATCGAAGTCGGGTTCGCCGCCGGGTTTCCTGGCGTGGCGCGGCCAAAGACAAAGACCCCCCGCGTAGCCTCTAGCAGACTGTCGGGGCAAGTGCTGTTAGCGAGTAGCAGCAGCGCCTATGAAGGAGACAAAGACCCCCCGTGTAGCCTGTACCAAGACTGTTGGGGCAAGTGCTGATAGCGGGTAGCACCTATGAAGGCCGGCACGGTACACAAGGGGGTGGGTGGCCAGCACCACGCCCGACCGCCTTTGTCTCCCCAGTGGCGATGTTTACTACACATCGCACCAGGCACTCATTTGAGGCTGAGTTGACCTAGGGGAGGCCCAGGACCGGTTCAGAAAATCGTCACCGGTGTTGTCCGTGAGCGGGAATAGAATTCGGGTGCCGGGTTCGTAGTGCAGTGGAGCGCTAACTGCTGCACCACTGCACAAATACACAGGCCACTCAAGAACCACATTCACACACACCAACACACCACACCACATCACACTCACACACACCAACATCACATCACACTCACACACACCAACACACCACATCACACTCACACACACCAACATCACATCACACTCACACACACCAACACACCACATCACACTCACCACATCACACTCACACACACCAACACACCACATCACACTCACACACCCCACATCACACTCACACACACCAACATGACATCACACCCACACACACCAACACACCACATCACACTCACACACACCACATCACACTCACACACACCAACACACCACATCACACACACCAACACACCACATCACACTCACACACACCAACACACCACATCACACTCACACACACACCACATCACACTCACACACACCAACACACCACATCACACACACCAACACACCACATCACACCCACACACACCAACACACCACATCACACTCACACACACCAACACACCACATCACACTCACACACACCACATCACACTCACACACACACCAGGCGCGCATACATCCATAATAATAATAATATCCCACCACCCCGGCCACACAAGACGAAATGAAGCAGAGAGAGAGAGAGAGAGAGCGAGCAAGATGCGAGTCCAACACGCGAGAAGATATAACACTCGACAGCGGCGTCTTATCTCTCCGGCCGTTTCCTAAGTGGATGACAAATCAGATTGCTCCGAGGTTTTATTTATTTATTTATTTGCCTTTGCTGCCGATGCTGCTGCTGAGCCGCTCGCTCCCGCATGCACATGAGCAAAAATATAGACAAAGATCCCCCGTGTAGCCTCTAACAGACTGTTGGGGCAAGTGCTGTGAGCGAGTAGCAGCACCTATGAAGGCCGGCCAGAAACGCAGGGCACGCGAGGGGGTCGGGTGTCGCACCCCAAGGTGTACCGGGCCCACTCACCATCATGAAGGTCCTTAATGATTGTGAGCAGAAGGTCAGGGACTCCGAAAGCACGAAGAACAACCCAGAGCCCAGGCCTACTGATGGTATCATAGGCCTTGACCAGGTCAATAAAGCAGAGATGTAGGTCTTGTTGGAATTCCCTACACCTCTGCTGTAGCAGACAGACAGAAAATATGACATCTGTGCAGGACCGCTCTTTCCTGAAACCGCATTGGGGCTCCGCAAGCCTCTCCTCAGCATGCCTGGCAAGGCGATGTTGAATAATCCTTGCCAGGACCTGTCCCGGCACATTGAGGAGTGAGATGCCCCTGAAAGAGGGGGACCACAAGGGCATCCTTCCAATCCTGCGGAACCCGTCCAGTGGTCCAGACTGTTGTTATGATGTCATGTAGGGCATCTGTGCACAAACGCCACCTTCCCACAGCATTTCGCTTGGGAGATCATCTCTGCCCGGTGCCTTTCCTGGTCTCAGGCTCTGGATCGCCTTCAGTACTTCCTCAACAGATGGCACCTCAGCCAGCCACTCACAGGGGGTGACTTCTTCCAATATTTGAGGCACCGCAGCCTCGGCAGGGTCATCCCCACTTTGTCCCACGTTTTCCAGGCTGAGGGATTTCCCCTCCCCCAGGACCTCACAGAAATGCTCAGCAAATCTGCAAACCTGTTCCTGGGGGTCGGAGATTGGATGATAATAGGTCTGGCGCTGCAGGTTACTTTTTTGATCGAATTAAAGAGTGATTTGTGATCGCGGGCCACTGAGGCAGACTACATCTCCTCAGCAACCTGCGACCACCACCCATTCTTGCAGCGCCTCACGGCTCTCTGAACCTCCGAGCGAAGGCTGCGGTAAGCCTCCTCATTCTCCGACGTGGGATGCTGTAGCCGATGAGAATGGGCCTGTCGCTTTTTCTCAGCCAGCTTGAACACCTCCTCTGTCAGCCAGGGTCTCTGAGGAGGTCTGGACCGTGTATCCAAAGCAGCCATTGCAGCTGCATGAGCCACAGTCCTAAACCTCGCCATTTCCCCTCGACATCAGGAGAAGTGGGGGACGATGCCAACCCCAGCCGCAAGCGATGATTAATTTTTTGCTTGCAACTTTCATCAGCTAGCTGAGACCATGCCACTAAGGGTTTGAATGGGGTCCTGGGTGTACACCCACCACCCGAGTGGAAAAATGGCAGGCACATCTTACAGATGACAAGTCGATGGTCAGTGGGCAGATCAGCTCCACTGTAGGTCCTGGTGTTTAGGACATGGGCCCGCATCCTCTTTTCCGTCACTATGTAGTCCAACAAATGTTCTTGCTTGGACCCGGCATACATCCATGATGCTGTGTGGATGCGCCGATGCCATAACAGCGTGTTGGTAATTACAAGCCCATGGGCTGCACAAAAATTGAGCAGCCTCCTGCCGTTGTTATTGAGATGATCTGGCCCAAGTCTTCCAATCACTCCAGACCTGGTGCCAGCATCATGGCCAACTCGGGCATTGAAGTCACCCAACAAGATGACTCTATCCCGAGGGGCCACTTTAGCCAGCACCTGTGACAGGAGGTCATAGAAGGCATCTGACTCATCGGCCTTGCCTGCATTCCTCCACGGATGTTCATCTTCGGTGAGGGCATAAGTAACCACGACGAACACTCCTCGCCTCTGGTTTATGGGAAGGCGAGCCCAAAGTAGCTTGGGGCTTACAGCTTTCCACACCTGACTGCCACGCTCCCACGCTACCTTCATTCTTTTGTTCAGAAGAAGAGCTACTCTCTGTTATTTGGCAGTCTCCTGCCCCGAGAAGAGGACTGTTTACCCCTCATGGTGGCAGGAGCCAGAGCCGGTCCACCGGACCTCCTGAATACCACAGATCCAGGCGGTACCGGTCCAGCTCCCGACAGAGGTTGTGGCAGCCCCTCCTCCACAGTGAGCATTCGAACATTCCACGTGGCCCCACACAGACATACAGACGCAGACACGCATGCACAGGCGACGGCATGCCGCACATATACAGTGCAGTTATAAATATATATAAAAAAAATTACCATGTAAGGCCCCACTGAGCTACATGGCTCTTCAGAAGCGACCCTGGCCATCACAAATCGTAGCTCAGTGGAGCAGGCCTATTGCGTGGAAATGTACAACAGCAGCCACATACTATGAAAGGCGTGATGTTGATTCTACAGTGAGGGAAAAAAGTATTTGATCCCCTGCTGATTTTGTACGTTTGCCCACTGACAAAGAAATTATCAATCTATAATTTTAATGGTAGGTTTACTTGAACAGTGAGAGACAGAATAACAACAAAAAAATCCAGAAAAACGCATGTCAAAAATGTTATAAATTGACTAGCATTTTAATGAGGGAAATAAGTATTTGACCCCCTCTCAATCAGAAAGATTTCTGTCTCCCAGGTGTCTTTTGTACAGGTAACGAGCTGAGATTAGGAGCACACTCTTAAAGGGAGTGCTCCTAATCTCAGCTTTTTACCTGTATAAAAGACACCTGTCCACAGAAGCAATCAATCAATCAGATTCCAAACTCTCCACCATGGCCAAGACCAAAGAGCTCTCCAAGGATGTCAGGGACAAGATTGTACACCTACACAAGGCTGGAATGGGCTACAAGATCATTGCCAAGCAGCTTGGTGAGAAGGTGACAACAGTTGGTCCGATTATTCGCAAATGGAAGAAACACAAAAGAACCGTCAATCACCCTCGACCTGGGGCTTCATGCAAGATCTCACCTCGTGGAGTTGCAATGATCATGAGAACGGTGAGGAATCAGCCCAGAACTACACGGGAGGATCTTGTCAATGATCTCAAGGCAGCTGGGACCATATTCACCAAGAAAACAATTGGTAACACACTACGCCGTGAAGGACTGAAATCCTGCAGCGCCCGCAAGGTCCCCCTGCTCAAGAAAGCACATAAACATGCCCGTCTGAAGTTTGCCAATGAACATCTGAATGATTCAGAGGACAACTGGGTGAAAGTGTTGTGGTCAGATGAGACCAAAATGGGGCTCTTTGGCATCAGCTCAACTCGCCGTGTTTGGAGGAGGAGGAATGCTGCCTATGACCCCAAGAACACCATCCCCACCGTCAAACATGAAGGTGGAAATACTCTTTGTTTTTTTCGGTAAAGTCACGTATAAATAAGAAATAATAAAATAACATAATAGCGTACGACGTTTCGGTTGCAACACAAGCAGCCATTATCAGGTACAGAAGAGCTAAATTTAGGAGAGAGGGGAAACACATAACCTCAGATGTATATACAGACACCCAAGTAGGGGGGAACTAACACAGATACAACAGGGCACACAGAGAGAGAGATGCATACCAGACAGACAGGGTTTAGCAAAATTTTTGGAACCATGTAAAGCAACACAGACGGTCGGTCAAAACACAATTAACGCATAGTCTGGTTGATTACGTTATTTCAAAGATTGCTAAATTGCAAGTTAAGTATAAAACTCAAAATACAGACTGCACACACACACAGACATCCAAGAAGAGCGAACCAGCACAGAGACAAGCACACAGTAAAGTCGCCTTAAATAGGTAGCGTAGGTAAGGCTGAGAGACAATGGAACAAAATTAGCATGAGGTATGCATGGAGCAGAGTGGGGGGCGGCAGCACACACTCGGAAACACCAAGGCACACACACAGGCAGAGACAGCACAGAGACACAAATCCAAGTCAAGACACAAAGGCAGATACACAAGCAGAGACAACACAAAGACACAAACCTCTTACCTCCCCGAAGAGGTGGTTCAGACTTGATTTGAAGCTTTCGTGACTGCAGGAATTACTCTTTGTTTTTTTCGGTAAAGTCACGTATAAATAAGAAATAATAAAATAACATAATAGCGTACGACGTTTCGGTTGCAACACAATTTAGCTCTTCTGTACCTGATGATGGCTGCTTGTGTTGCAACTGAAACGTCGTACGCTATTATGTTATTTTATTATTTCTTATTTATACGTGACTTTACCGAAAAAAACAAAGAGTAATTCCTGCAGTCACGAAAGCTTCAAATCAAGTCTATGGAGGTGGAAACATTATGCTTTGGGGGTGTTTTTCTACTAAGGGGACAGGACAACTTCACCGCATTAAAGGGACGATGGACAGGGCCATGTACCGTCAAATCTTGGGTGAGAACCTCCTTCCCTCAGCCAGGGCATTGAAAATGGGTCGTGGATGGGTATTCCAGCATGACAATGACCCAAAACACACGGCCAAGGCAACAAAGGAGTGGCTCAAGAAGAAGCACATTAAGGTCTTGGAGTGGCCTAGCCAGTCTCCAGACCTTAATCCCATAGAAAAACTGTGGAGGGAGCTGAAGGTTCGAGTTGACAAACGTCAGCCTCGAAACCTTAATGACTTGGAGAAGATCTGCAAAGAGGAGTGGGACAAAATCCCTCCTGAGATGTCTGCAAACCTGGTGGCCAACTGCAAGACACGTCTGACCTCTGTGATTGCCAACAAGGGGTTTGCCACCAAGCACTAAGTCATGTTTTGCAGAGGGGTCAAATACTTATTTCCCTCATTAAAATGCAAATAAATTTATAACATTTTTGACATGCGTTTTTCAGGATGTTTTTGTTGTTATTCTGTCTCTCACTGTTCAAATAAACCTACCATTAAAATTATAGACTGATCATTTATTTGTCAGTGGTCAAACGTACAAAATCAGCAGGGAATCAAATACTTTTTTTCCCTCACTGTAAATGTCGAGGGAAAAACCAGAGGACCCGCCCGGAGAAAAATGCTCACGATCACGGGCAGAGACACACGCAAACTCCAAATTTACAGCAGCAGGCGTCATCAGGGTCAGGATCGAACCCACGACCTCCTGTACACCAGGCGAGGTAGTTAACATCTCCTAGCCACCGTGATGATGATGAGAGAGAGAGACATGCAAACTCCAAATATACAGCAGCAGGCGTCGTTAGGGTCAGGATCGAACCCACGACCTCCTGTACACCAGGCGAGGTAGTCAACATCTCCTAGCCACCGTGACGATGATGAGAGAGAGAGAGAGACACGCAAACTCCAAATAGACAGCAGCAGGCGTCGTTAGGGTCAGGATCGAACCCACGACCTCCTGCACACCAGGCGAGCTAGTCAACATCTCCGAGCCACCGTGACGCCCCACCTAACAGAGACCGTGGCTTGACGACGACGACGTCACCGCGAGAAATCGGCGCATCAGACAAGATGTGGGCCACTGCTGGACGCACATTGGGACCGCAAGACAGAGAGAGGAGAAAGTGGAAGAAAACGAAAATAACGGAATGTTGCAATGCAGTGGACACCACCGCCACCACCGCCGCCACCACCACCGCCACCGTCACCTACTTACCTGGGCTGTCTGCCTCACTGATCGCGATGATGATGATGAAGGTGATGCTTGTGGTGTTAGGATTCAGTCCAGTTGCTAATAAACTCCACAACAACACCCACCCCCCCCCCCCCCCCTGAAATGGTATATTACGTTTGGTTCTGCAATTAATGATTGACTTAAAGCTTTCGTGACTGCAATAATTCATATTCTTTGGGTCTTTCGGTAAAGTCACGTAGATAGGTTCAAAGAAAATAACAAAAAACTACGACGTTTCGATCGCAACACAAGCGATCGTCATCAGGAAGGAGTTTTTCCTCCTGATGACGACTGCTTGTGTTGCGATCGAAACGTCGTAGTTTTTTAGTTATTTTCTTTGAACCTATCTACGTGACTTTACCGAAAGACCCAAAGAATCTGCAATTAATGTTGGCTAAACTGCAGCTCTGACAATCAATATAAGCTCTTTTATAATTATTAGCTCGGCTGGCCACGTACAGTGCAGGTATGTATGTATATACCTTGAACTTTTTTCGCACCGTACGTAACCAGCCGTGCTAATCGGAGGTGCTGGGGGAAGGACAACAAACTGTGGGTCTCTGTGAGTCTATGGGTCTCTGTGTGAGTCTATGGGTCTCTGTGTGAGTCTATGGGTCTCTGTGTGAGTCTATGTGTCTCTGTGTGAGTCTATGGGTCTCTGTGTGAGTCTATGGGTCTCTGTGTGAGTCTATGGGTCTCTGTGTGAGTCTATGGGTCTCTGTGTGAGTCTATGGGTTTCTGTGTGAGTCTATGGGTCTCTGTGTGAGTCTATGGGTCTCTGTGTGAGTCTATGTGTCTCTGTGTGAGTCTATGGGTCTCTGTGTGAGTCTATGTGTCTCTGTGTGAGTCTATGGGTCTCTGTGTGAGTCTATGGGTCTCTGTGTGAGTCTATGGGTTTCTGTGTGAGTCTATGGGTCTCTGTGTGAGTCTATGGGTCTCTGTGTGAGTCTATGGGTCTCTATGTGAGTCTATGGGTCTCTGTGTGAGTCTATGAGTCACTGTGTGAGTCTATGGGTTTCTGTGTGAGTCTATGGGTCTCTACGTGAGTCTCTGGGTCTCTGTGTGAGTCTATGAGTCACTGTGTGAGTCTATGGGTCTCTGTGTGAGTCTATGGGTCTCTGTGTGAGTCTATGGGTCTCTGTGTGAGTCTATGGGTCTCTGTGTGAATCTATGGGTTTCTGTGTGAGTCTATGGGTCTCTGTGTGAGTCTATGGGTCTCTGTGTGAGTCTATGGGTCTCTGTGTGAGTCTATGGGTCTCTGTGTGAGTCTATGGGTCTCAGTGTGAGTCTATGGGTTGCTGTGTGAGTCTATGGGTCTCTGTGTGAGTCTATGGGTCTCTGTGTGAGTCTATGGGTCTCTGTGTGAGTCTATGGGTCTCTACGTGAGTCTATGGGTCTCTGTGTGAGTCTATGGGTCTCTATGTGAGTCTATGGGTCTCTGTGTGAGTCTATGAGTCACTGTGTGAGTCTATGGGTTTCTGTGTGAGTCTATGGGTCTCTACGTGAGTCTCTGGGTCTCTGTGTGAGTCTATGAGTCACTGTGTGAGTCTATGGGTCTCTGTGTGAGTCTATGGGTCTCTGTGTGAGTCTATGGGTCTCTGTGTGAGTCTATGGGTCTCTGTGTGAATCTATGGGTTTCTGTGTGAGTCTATGGGTCTCTGTGTGAGTCTATGGGTCTCTGTGTGAGTCTATGGGTCTCTACGTGAGTCTATGGGTCTCTGTGTGAGTTTATGGGTCTCTACGTGAGTCTATGGGTCTCTGCGTGAGTCTATGGGTCTCTATGTGAGTCTATGCGTCTCTGTGTGAGTCTATGGGTCTCTGTGTGAGTCTATGGATATCTGCTGTGTAAATTTATGGGTCTCTGTGAGTCTCTGGGTCTCTGCGTGAGTCTATGGGTCTCTGCTGGGGGTCTATGGGTCTCAGTGTGTGTCTATGGGTCTCTACGTGAGTCTATGGGTCTCTGTGTGAGTTTATGGGTCTCTACGTGAGTCTATGGGTCTCTGCGTGAGTCTATGGGTCTCTATGTGAGTCTATGCGTCTCTGTGTGAGTCTATGGGTCTCTGTGTGAGTCTATGGATATCTGCTGTGTAAATTTATGGGTCTCTGTGAGTCTCTGGGTCTCTGCGTGAGTCTATGGGTCTCTGCTGGGAGTCTATGGGTCTCAGTGTGTGTCTATGGATCTCTGTGTGAGTCTGTGCGTCTCTGTGTGAGTCTATGGGTCTCTGTGTAAGTCTATGGTGTCTATTTATGAGTCTGTGGGTCTCTGTGTGAGTCTACCTATCCATGTACGTTGAACTTCTTTCGCACCGTACGTAGCCAACCGTGCTAAATCGGAGGTGGTACAAAAAATTGCTACCACGACATCAACACACACACACAAAAAAGATGATCGCAAAAAAAAAACATAGTCCCACACCACCGCCGCCGCGGAAGGAGACGAGGAAGACGGCACCAGCGCGTGCTTCCGCCCTTTACTGGCTCTTACCCCTCCGCCGTGGGGGCCGAGATCTTCTTCTCGAGCCGCGGCACTGGCGGACTCGCGCGTCTGCCGCCTCGGCTCCTAATGAGCCCTAATCTTCCACTAACGAGTTTGAGAACAGCTAATTTGTGCTGACAGGCCCTCATCTTAATTAGCGCAATTGCACAACGGATTTTCTCCTCCTGCTCCACCATCCCCCACCCCCGATCCTCCACCATCCACCCACCACCACTCTCCTCAATCTCGCGCTCTCTCTCTCTCTCTCTTACTTTCCCTCTCTCCATTTATCTCCCTGTCTTCTCCGATAATGCGAGCTCTCTGTCTTCCCTTAACTCTCTAAAGGGAAGCTGTTGAATCGGTTAGAGATTTTTTGCTGTTGTTGTTGTTCACCCTCTCTCTCTCACCCCCTCCCCCCTCTCTCACCCTCTCTCTTTTTTTACGATCAGAGGAAACAAGAAGATGCTCGGTGTAGTCGGCACTTTGCTACTTTCATTTCGTTTTTTTATGCTTTGCTTTATGTAACCCCCCCCCCCTTTTAAATGAAAGACCCAACTAAATTTAGTTTTTTTAACTACGACAAGTGCTGCATCTGCACGCAGCCCTTCCCACAGTCAAACGGCCTCCGACGGGTAGCTCAGATCTGCATGCACAGAGCTCTCCGTCATCTGCCACCGAGCACACGGCCTCCTCCAGCGCCCACTGCTCCTTGAAGGCCGGCACGGCGTGGGTCAGCCGCGCGTGGCGGAACTCCAGCCACACCCTGGCTCCGATCAGATTACGGAAGATGCCCAGGCTGCTGGCCGGACGTTGCCCCTCCAGGGCTACCATCCTCGCCCTGTATACGGCGAGCTTGGCGTAGTCGACGAGCACGCTGACCAGCCCTCTCTCTCATCCACTCTCTCTCTCTCATTCACTCTCTCTCTCATCCACTCTCTCTCTCATCCACTCTCTCTCACATCCACTCTCTCATCCACTCTCTCTCACATCCACTCTCTCTCACTCGCTCCGTATCACACGACACGTCTGTCGTTGCTTTCTCCCACACCTCGCGCGCTCTCTCTCTCTCTCCCGCTCTCTCTCCTGCTCTCTCCCCCTCACTCTCTCCCCCTCTCTCTCTCTCCCACTCTCTCCATCTCGCTCTCGAGGCTGCAGGAACGTGCCCCTGAAGAGTGCCCCGAACACAGCGCTCTACACGTGGCTGTGTCAAGGCGCTGCATTCCCAGGACCTGGCCGACCTACCGGACACAAAATGGAGAGACCATTTCTCTCCCCTCATTGCGGCCGCCCCTCAGTGGAAACAGATGTACAAGTGAATCATTTGGCGGGACCCTGGGGTCCTGCAAAAATCAGGTCAATAATTATTATTTTTCAGTCCGCCCACTCGTGATCCCAACAGCAACGCGCCGCCCGCCCAGACTCGCGCCAACAAACGCCAGCAGCAGGCGGCGATCAACACGATGGGCGCCACCCCACCGGCCAAACGCAAGCCCCGGGCGGCGACGACGCCCTCCGGTCAGCCGTCGATCCTCAGCTTCTTTGCCAAGGCGAGCCCGCCCCCGCAGTGAATTTAACGTGTTTATTCTGATTTTTCAACTTTTTACGAAACTTAGTGCCCCGAGTAGCTCTCGACGAGGACAATCGATTGACCACGAGTTTTGTTGTCGGTAAGGCAAGGCTCGTGTCGCTACGCGGTTTTTCCTACCCTGGGGCAGTGATGGGACCCCGGGGTCCCGCCAATTGCTTCGAGTCTCCCGTAGCCAAACGCTGCGGTGACCTCCAGTGGATGTTGGCACACTGCACGTTTCCATCGGCCGTGTGGCTCAGCCGAATCTCGCCAGTGGTAATAGACTTGGTGCACTTCCTGCGGTGCTAGGGAGGATCTGCCCCACAAGTACTTACGCTGCCAGCGGCTCAAACCAATGTTCCGCCTTTTGGGGGACATCTTCAGGAAACTGGAGGTGCCCTTCTACAACAGCAGCTTCGTATATGGGGTGGTGCCTTACCTGGCTAACAAGCGCCATGACCTCGCCAACTTCGCCTGTGTTCAGACGAAGTTGGCGGTGTACAGAACGAGGAAGAAGATGCTGCTCTGTGCTGCTTCCAGTGTTCAGGGGCCTGCTCAAGGCGCGGCTCCGGCTGGAGCACGCCATGTACCACACACGTGTCGGTGATGTGCAGCGCGTCTTCTTAGAACGCTGGGGAGCCGGACAAGCCCCTCTCTGTACCGGCGTGGACGGCACCACCCCACGTGGTCACCTTCTGAAGCGCTCGCTCGTCACCGTGGCGTGCGCGATGACCACCACAACAACCACGTGACTTTTCTTTCGTGTTGTGCGCGGTGCTTTTAGCGCCACAGCGCGTGGATTTGTAGCGTTTATTTGTGTTGCTGGTGACTTTGTGTATTTCATATCGGAATCGCCTCCAGTGCTGTTTCTGCTGGCGGCAATAAAAATTGTTGCAAAGTCAAAAGTCTCCCCCTCACTCTCTCCATCCCTCTCGCTCTCTCCCGCTAGCCACGGCGCTGTCCCTTCCCCACCCTCTCCCTCCTCCCTCCCCGCCGCCCATCTTCCATTATCGCCGCTGCCGCGTCTCACGTTATTACCGTGATGTGCTTGCGCTCTCAACTCCCCCCTCCCCGCACGCGTGTCCATGATAACAGGAGTCTCCTTTCCACTCTCTCGCTATCGCTCTCTCTCTCTCTCAGGTAAAGCTTCAAACGAGGCCACGACATCGCCTTTTCATGACGGCCCTCGCTATAGGAATCAAACAAATTCTTTAGCGGGTATTTTTTTTGTGGTGGGGGAGCGGTGTGGGTGTGTGTGGGGGGGGGAGAGCTCGGATAAAGGACCCCCCCACACACACACGCGCGCAGCGGGGAGTTGGACACTCAGAAGAAAGCCCCCCCCCCTCCCCGCGTAAAGCCGAGCATAACTTCCCTGCTGTACCGCCACAACCACCCATCCTCATCGTCATCCTCCATACCCTTACGCCAGGTGGCTCTTCGTAACCTTGACCGCAGCCTCGCAACCCTCCCCCCCTTCAGGTTTCACTCTCGGTGCAATGAAACAACCCCACACACGCACACACCGACAGAGACACAGACTCAAGATGCGAGCGTGGTACACCTCAACCCCCTGAGATAACCGGGAAGGTTGAGGGCTCAGCGCCTGCTGCGACTGCCTTGCTCACTCCACTGCTGGCGGAAAGAAGCCTCCGAGAGAGGCAGCTCCAGAGAGACGGGGGGGGGGGGGGTTGGGGGGGGGGGCGAGCCACCCTCCCTCCCCCTTTATCGAAGCGGTCCTTAACTTTGACTGCAGCCTTGCCACCCTTGGGTTTCTCAATCGTTAGAAAAGAAGAAGATGTAACAATGTTGATAAACACAGACAGGGTTTGATGGAACAAAGTAAGTCGTTACCACTTATGTGTCCCGTGCTTCATTTGCGTTTTCGACAGTAATAAACCTCTACGAGCAAAAAATCTGACCACGTCTCTCGCACACGCCCAGATCAGGGCACCTCGCATACCCCCAGGGAGTGCCAAGTGCACCCCCAGTGGGTGCCAAGTGCAGCCCCAGTGGGTGCCAAGTGAGCCCCAGTGGGTGCCAAGTGAACCCCCAGGGAGTGCCAAGTGAACCCCTAGAGAGTGCCAAGTGCACCCCCAGGGAGTGCCAAGTGCACCCCTAGGGAGTGCCAAGTGAACCCCCAGTGGGTGCCAAGTGAACCCCCAGTGAGTGCCAAGTGCACCCCCAGGGAGTGCCAAGTGCACCCCTAGGGAGTGCCAAGTACACCCCCAGGGAGTGCCAAGTGAACCCCCAGTGGGTGCCAAGTGAACCCCCAGGGAGTGTGCCAAGTGAACCCCCAGGGAGTGCCAAGTGCACCCCCAGGGAGTGCCAAGTGAACCCCCAGGGAGTGCCAAGTGAACCCCCAGTGGGTGCCAAGTGAACCCCCAGTGAGTGCCAAGTGCACCCCCAGGGAGTGCCAAGTGCACCAACAGGGAGTGCCAAGTGAACTCCCAGGGAGTGCGTGGGTGCCAAGTGCACCCCCAGGGAGTGCCAAGTGAACCCCCAGGGAGTGCCAAGTGCACCCCTGAGGGGTTTCATTTAGTCAATGGGTATACAGTGAGGGAAAAAAAGTATTTGATCACCTGCTGATTTTGTACGTTTGCCCACTGACAAAAAAATGATCAGTCTATAATTTTAATGGTAGGTTTATTTGAACAGTGAGAGACAGAATAACAACAAAATCCAGAAAAACGCATGTCAAAAATGTTATTAATTGATTTGCATTTTAATGAGGGAAATAAGTATTTGACCCCCTCTCAATCAAAAAGATTTCTGGCTCCCAGGTGTCTTTTATACAGGTAACGAGCTGAGATTAGGAGCACACTCTTAAAGGGAGTGCTCCTAATCTCAGCTTGTTACCTGTATAAAAGACACCTGTCCACAGAAGCAATCAATCAATCAGATTCCAAACTCTCCACCATGGCCAAGGCCAAAGAGCTCTCCGAGGATGTCAGGGACAAGATTGTAGACCTACACAAGGCTGGAATGGGCTACAAGACCATTGGCAAGCAGCTTGGTGAGAAGGTGACAACAGTTGGTGCGATTATTCGCAAATGGAAGAAACACAAAAGAACTGTCAATCTCCCTCGGCCTGGGGCTCCATGCAAGATCTCACCTTGTGGAGTTGCAATGATCATGAGAACGGTGAGGAATCAGCCCAGAACTACACGGGAGGATCTTGTCAATGATCTCAAGGCAGTTGGGACCATAGTCACCAAGAAAACAATTGGTAACACACTATGCCGTGAAGGACTGAAATCCTGCAGCGCCCGCAATGTCCCCCTGCTCAAGAAAGAACATTACATGCCCGTCTGAAGTTTGCCAATGAACATCTGAATGATTCAGAGGACAACTGGGTGAAAGTGTTGTGGTCAGATGAGACCAAAATGGAGCTCTTTGGCATCAACTCAACTCGCCGTGTTTGGAGGAGGAGGAATGCTGCCTATGACCCCAAGAACACCATCCCCACCGTCAAACATGGAGGTGGAAACATTATGCTTTGGGGGTGTTTTTCTGCTAAGGGGACAGGACAACTTCACCGCATCAAAGGGACGATGGACGGGGCCATGTACCGTCAAATCTTGGGTGAGAACCTCCTTGCCTCAGCCAGGGCATTGAAAATGGGTCGTGGATGGGTATTCCAGCAGGACAATGAACCAAAACACACGGCCAAGGCAACAAAGGAGTGGCTCAAGAAGAAGCACATTAAGGTCCTGGAGTGGCCTAGCCAGTCTCCAGACCTTAATCCCATAGAAAATATGTGGAGGGAGCTGAAGGTTCGAGTTGACAAACGTCAGCCTCGAAACCTTAATGACTTGGAGAAGATCTGCAAAGAGGAGTGGGACAATATCCCTCCTGAGATGTCTGCAAACCTGGTGGCCAACTACAAGAAACGTCTGACCTCTGTGATTGCCAACAAGGGTTTTGCCACCAAGTACCAAGTCATGTTTTGCAGAGGGGTCAAATACTTATTTCCCTCATTAAAATGCAAATCAATTTATAAAATTTTTGACATGCGTTTTTCTGGATTTTTGTTGCTGTTATTCTGTCTCTCACTGTTCAAATAAACCTACCATTAAAATAGTAGACTGATCCTTTCTTTATCAGTGGGCAAACGTACAAAATCAGCAGGGGATCAAATACTTTTTTCCCTCACTTTATATGCATCTCTATGGGTATCTATGTATCTCTAAGGGTCCTTATGTGTAGTAAAACATAAAATAGTCCACTATTAGTTTATAGGCATTCATTCGAGGCTGAGTTGACCTAGAGCCGGAGTGGGGGGGGGGGGGGGGGGGTGGCAGAGGGGGGTCCGGGAACCGGTTCTGGGATCCCCGTTACTGATGTCGGTGGCTGTCGAACTCGGGTCATAGCCGGGCCTGCTGCCGTTGCGCCCACCGCTACCCCCCCAAAGACAAAGATCCCCCATGTAGCCTGTAACAGAGTGTCGGGGGCAAGTGCTGTTGGCGAGTAGCAACGGCGTCTATGAAGGCCGGAAGGGCACACGAGGGGGGGGGGGGCGGGGTGGCCAGCCAGCACCACGCCCGGCCGCCTTTGTCTCCAACCAGCGGCGATGTTCACTACGCACCGCGCACCGGGTACTCGTTTGAGGCCGAGTCGACCTAGGGGAGGCCTAGGACTCGGTTCAGATATTCGTCACCGGTGTTGGCCGCGAGCGGGGAATCGAACTGGGGTCATAGCCGGGGTTCGTAGCGCAGCGCGACTGCCACTACCGCGGCTGCCACTACCGCGACTGCCACTACCGCGGCTGCCACTACAGCGGCTGCCACTACAGCGACTGCCACTACCGCGGCTGCCACTACAGCGGCTGCCACTACCGCGGCTGCCACTACCGCGACTGCCACTACCGCGACTGCCACTACCGCGGCTGCCACTACCGCGACTGCCACTACCGCGGCTGCCACTACAGCGGCTGCCACTACCGCGGCTGCCACTACCGCGACTGCCACTACAGCGACTGCCACTACAGCGGCTGCCACTACCGCGGCTGCCACTACCGCGACTGCCACTACAGCGGCTGCCACTACCGCGGCTGCCACTACCGCGACTGCCACTACAGCGGCTGCCACTACCGCGGCTGCCACTACCGCGACTGCCACTACAGCGGCTGCCACTACCGCGACTGCCACTACCGCGACTGCCACTACAGCGACTGCCACTACCGCGACTGCCACTACCGCGACTGCCACTACCGCGACTGCCACTACAGCGACTGCCACTACCGCGGCTGCCACTACCGCGACTGCCACTACCGCGGCTGCCACTACCGCGACTGCCACTACAGCGGCTGCCACTACAGCGGCTGCCACTACCGCGACTGCCACTACAGCGGCTGCCACTACCGCGGCTGCCACTACCGCGGCTGCCACTACCGCGGCTGCCACTACAGCGGCTGCCACTACCGCGGCTGCCACTACAGCGACTGCCACTACCGCGACTGCCACTACCGCGACTGCCACTACCGCGGCTGCCACTACCGCGACTGCCACTACCGCGGCTGCCACTACAGCGGCTGCCACTACAGCGACTGCCACTACCGCGACTGCCACTACCGCGGCTGCCACTACAGCGGCTGCCACTACCGCGGCTGCCACTACCGCGACTGCCACTACAGCGACTGCCACTACAGCGGCTGCCACTACCGCGGCTGCCACTACCGCGACTGCCACTACAGCGGCTGCCACTACCGCGGCTGCCACTACCGCGACTGCCACTACAGCGGCTGCCACTACAGCGACTGCCACTACAGCGGCTGCCACTACCGCGGCTGCCACTACCGCGACTGCCACTACAGCGGCTGCCACTACAGCGGCTGCCACTACCGCGACTGCCACTACAGCGGCTGCCACTACCGCGACTGCCACTACCGCGACTGCCACTACAGCGACTGCCACTACCGCGACTGCCACTACCGCGACTGCCACTACCGCGACTGCCACTACAGCGACTGCCACTACCGCGGCTGCCACTACCGCGACTGCCACTACCGCGGCTGCCACTACCGCGACTGCCACTACAGCGGCTGCCACTACAGCGGCTGCCACTACCGCGGCTGCCACTACCGCGGCTGCCACTACCGCGGCTGCCACTACAGCGGCTGCCACTACCGCGGCTGCCACTACAGCGACTGCCACTACCGCGACTGCCACTACCGCGACTGCCACTACCGCGGCTGCCACTACCGCGACTGCCACTACCGCGGCTGCCACTACAGCGGCTGCCACTACAGCGACTGCCACTACCGCGACTGCCACTACCGCGGCTGCCACTACAGCGGCTGCCACTACCGCGGCTGCCACTACCGCGACTGCCACTACAGCGACTGCCACTACAGCGGCTGCCACTACCGCGGCTGCCACTACCGCGACTGCCACTACAGCGGCTGCCACTACCGCGGCTGCCACTACCGCGACTGCCACTACAGCGACTGCCACTACAGCGACTGCCACTACAGCGACTGCCACTACAGCGGCTGCCACTACCGCGGCTGCCACTACCGCGACTGCCACTACAGCGGCTGCCACTACCGCGGCTGCCACTACCGCGACTGCCACTACAGCGACTGCCACTACCGCGACTGCCACTACCGCGACTGCCACTACAGCGACTGCCACTACAGCGACTGCCACTACCGCGACTGCCACTACCGCGACTGCCACTACCGCGACTGCCACTACAGCGACTGCCACTACAGCGACTGCCACTACCGCGACTGCCACTACCGCGACTGCCACTACAGCGACTGCCACTACCGCGGCTGCCACTACCGCGACTGCCACTACCGCGGCTGCCACTACCGCGACTGCCACTACCGCGACTGCCACTACAGCGACTGCCACTACAGCGACTGCCACTACCGCGACTGCCACTACCGCGACTGCCACTACAGCGACTGCCACTACCGCGGCTGCCACTACCGCGACTGCCACTACCGCGGCTGCCACTACCGCGACTGCCACTACAGCGGCTGCCACTACAGCGGCTGCCACTACCGCGACTGCCACTACAGCGGCTGCCACTACCGCGGCTGCCACTACCGCGACTGCCACTACCGCGACTACTACGCAACTGTCAGCCCAGGACACTTCAAAAGTGGCAGTCCACACAGTCGGCAGGAAGGGCAAAGGGGACTTCTCCCTCCCTCCCTCTCTCTCTCTCCCCCTCTCTCTCTCGGTGTCTGCGTCTCTGTGTGTCTTTCTTATCTTCAGCCTTCGGGAACATTTTGGGGGTAACCAGTGGCATCCGAGTGTGCGTTTCACCCCCCCCACCCCAAAAAAAACAACTCAAATCCGCTTGATTTGACTCCTCGCGGCTGATACTGTTTTCGTTTGTTTGGAAGTTTTTTTATTTGCTTGTCGCTGCTGTTGCGGATCGCAAAAAAAGAAAGCCGGCCAGACTTTTCAAGACGCTCGCCCCGAGCGGCGGACTGGGCGGGGGTTTGACGGTCGGGACGATGTCGAACAAAAATAAATAAAAAGACGTGGTCACTCAGAATCGTCCGGAGAGTTCACGCGATTTCAAAGCATCTCTGCTGGATGCTGTTGGGGGGGGGTTGGGTGACCAGCTCTTGCCCGGCCGCCTTTGTCTCTCCCCAGTGGCATTTTTTTATTTTTTTTACACACCGGGTACTCATTTGAGGCTGAGTCGATCTCGAGATGTTGACTGCCTCGCCCGCTATACAGGAGGTCGTGGGTTTGATTCCGACCCTGATGACGCATGCTATATATTTGGAGTATGCGTCTCCCTCTCTCTCATCATCATCAACGTGGTGGCTATGAGATGTTAACTACCTCGCCTGGTATACAGGAGGTCGTGGGTTCGATCCCAACCACTACGCCTGCTGCTGTATATTTGGAGTTTGCGTGTCTCTCTCTCTCTCACTCACTCCCGTGGTCGTTTGTATTTTTCTCCGCATAGCCTTACCAGGCTGTTAGGGCAAGTGCTTTAGTGAGTAGCACCTATGAAGGCCAGCACTGTGGCACACGGGCGGGTGGGGGGGGGGGTGTCCAGCAACCACGCCCGGCCGCCTTTATCTCCCCAGTGGCGATGATCACACACCTCACCAGGTACTCATTTGAGGCTGAGTCGACCTAGGGGAGGCCGATGACTTGGTTCAGGTAATCGTCACTGGTGTCGACCGTGAGCGTGAATCGAACTCGGGTAGCTGGGCTCGTAGCCGCTGCACCCCCCAGCAACAACAACAACAACCGCCATTCGTCACTCAGTGGCGGTGATGTCACCGCCACTCTTGTGCCAGGCTATGTGCACGTTTAGGCCACGTGAAGTGTCGAACGCCCGCTGGCAGGAGTGTCACGGGACAGACCCAGCAGGTGCCATGGGTCGACTCACTGAGATGCTACACTCCCCACACAGACACACACCGTGCGTATGGACCAGAGACAAAGGTCCCCCGTGTAGCCTTCACAGACTGTTTGGGCAAGTGCTGTTAGCGAGCACCTGTGAAGGCGGGAACGGCGCACGAGGGGGTGGGTGGCCAGCAACACGCCTGGACCGCCTTTGTCTCCCTACGTGGCGATGTATTTACACACCGCACCGGGTGCTCAATTCAGGCTGAGTCGACCTAGGGGAAGAGGCCCCAGGTCAGGTTCATAAAGTCGCCGCCGGTGTTGGCCACGAGCGGGGCATCGAACTGGGGTCATAGCCGGGGTCCGTAGCGCAGCGCGGCGCTCACCTCGCCACGCAACCACTCACCTCGCCACGTGACCGCTCACCCCGCCACGTGACCGCTCACCTCGCCACGTGACCGCTCACCCAGCAACACACCCGCTCACCCCGCCACGCAACCACTCACCCCGCCACGCGATCGCTCACCCCGCCACGCAACCACTCACCCAGCAACACACCCGCTCACCCCGCCACGCAACCACTCACCCCGCCACGCAACCACTCACCCAGCAACACACCCGCTCACCCCGCCACGCGACCGCTCCCCACAAACGCGCGGACAGGACACCGCGCAGCCAGAAGTGCTCATTCAGCTCGGGCGCGATGAAAGCGGCCGTCCGCGGCGTGTGTGCGCTCGGTAGTGGCTCGTGCCTAATTTACATCATAATTGACTTTCTGGAGGGACACAACGGAAATCGCCACTTTGCATAATTGGGTATTCATCGGGATGCGCTCGCAATTCCGTCAACAACAACAAAAACCAAGCCACGGCGGGGCATTCATTCTGCGCCCAAGTTAGCGGGGTTGAGCTTCATTGGCTCACAAATTCCTTCATCCTTTAAAGGCCCCCCCCCGCCCGCCCGCCCCGCTCCACCATCGTAAACACAGCAACAGACACAATATCGGTGGGAGCACACAAACAAGCTCATTCAATCACGAGAGACCTTGCTTGGTCAGTATGAAAAAAAACCATGTGGCTTTACCCACTGCTGGCAATACAAGATGTTCAAACGACCAAGGAGATACAATTTTTTCAGGGAATCGAGTTGCCGCATTAACCACGCACAGTATCCGCGGTGAACATGCAAACATGCCTCCGATGATAATTATGCATGGCAGTGCGTTTGAAACGTATTGGCCTCCTTGTGGCCTGGTCTCTGTAGCAGTGTCAGACCCAGAGGACAACGCCAGAAGGCGAACACATACAAAGACAATGCCACGTGTGAGAATATTTTTTTTTACCCTTTCTGGCAATAACACAGTTGTTAAGATGTTAAAACACCTGATAGTGGCATTGTCTTTGTGCTGTTCGCCTTTTGGCGTCCTCTGGGTCTAACACCGTCTGAGACTAGGCTCTAAAGAAAGCTGTGGCTCTGGTGTGGTCCAATCAGTTTCAAAGACGATGCATTATAGACTACCAGAGCATGCGTGTGGCACGAGGTGACTCAGGCAGGTGATTATTGTTTAAACTATTTTTTTAAACTAAACTATGTTTTACCTTACCAGGTAAGGCCCACTGAGCTACATAGCTCTTTTTGTTCAGAAGAGACCTGGCTATCGCAAATGATAAACGTTCATCATCATCATCACGCGGAGATTTATAGCAGCAGCCAAATAATATGATCACGTGATGTCGATTGTAAATGTGGTAGGAGAAAAACCGGAGTGACCTGAAGAAAAATCCACGCAACCATGGGGGCAGAGAAAGAGAGAGACACGCAAACTCCAAATATACAGCAGGCGTCAGGGTCGGGATCGACCCCACGACCGCTTGCCTACCCGGCGAGGTAGTTAACATCTCCTAGCCACCGTGGTGATGATGAGAGAGACCACAATCTCCAAATATACAGCAGGCATCGTCAGGGTCTGGGTCGAACCCGCGATCGCCTGCATACCCTGGCGAGGGAGTTAACATCTCCTAGCCACCGGGATGATGATGGAGAGCCAGACACCGCAATCTCCAAATATACGGCGGGCTTCGTCAGGGTCGGGGTCGAACCCGCGATCGCCTGCATACCCTGGCGAGGGAGTTAACATCTCCTAGCCACCGCGGCGAATTGTAATTCCCAACGGAGTATTGCACTCGGGCGAGATTTTTTTTTAGAGTTTAGCAAAAACAATTTGGGCCGTGACGTCGGCGCACGCCATCCATCCATTCACTCATCAGGCACAGTCGTCGGACAGAGCACTGCGCCCAGACGTGTCACCTCTCGCGACGGCGTTCGCGTGACGCGGCACCGCTCTCCCTCGCTGTTGCCGTGTCGCGTCACGTTCAGAATGACGTCAGGGGACCCCTTCCTTCACCGTGAAGCAGATGGTGCGCGTATTTACAGCGGGTTGATGACGACGACGACGACGACGACGATGATGATGCCGTGTTACGTGTAATTGGCAATTTCCCAATTTGGAAAATATGGACCTTGACGCCGGCAAAAACCACGGCCCGTGACGCCGGCAAAAACCACGGCCCGTGACGCCGGCAAAATCACGGCCCGTGACGCCGGCAAAAACCACGGCCCGTGACGCCGGCAAAAACCACGGCCTTTGTCACTGGCAAAACCGTGCCCAGTGAGGCCGGCAAAACCGTGGCATGCCCGACTCTTCTCGCGAACGGCGTCAGGCTAATCTCTACGTACACAGTGAGCGAAGCGGACGGCGCGTTTTGTTACTATCGCGGTCGTCAGGTCATCACGTCACCGCCGGGGTTATTAATCGGGGCGGCCCGCCGGATTTGGCAGCGTGAACCTGCGCCGCCGCCGCCGCCGCCGCTGCCACAACGGGCGACCTCCTCCTCCTGTCCAGCGGCTTACGGCTAGCGTCGCCGGTCAGCGGGTGGTGGAGTTAAAAACCATGAAACTATATATATGTGTATTTTATTGGGTAAGGCACCACTATGTAGGTCATTTTTCAGACGCGACCCTGGCCCATCGCAAATGATAGCCCGACGAAGCGAGCTTATCGTCGTCGTCATCGCGTATAAATTAACAGCAGCAGCCAAACAACTCTGAACGCGTGACGTCGATTCGACGTGGGGAGGGGGGGGGAAATCGGAGCGACCCGGATAAAAATCACAGGGAGACAGAGACACGCCAACTCCAGACATACAGCAGCAGGCGTCACAAGATCGGGATCAAACCCACGTCCTGTATACCAGGCGAGGTAGTTCACATCTCCTAGCCACCGGGGCAGTACCCCCCCCCCCCCCCCCCGCCTTCCGTGGAGAGCGAAGTCAAGACAGCTGGGGACTCCGAGCTGCCCAGAAGAGAGTCACCCAGGGAGTAAGGAGGCGCACGGTCCGTGGCTCTCTGATGGCCGTTGCCACCACCGCCACCTCCTCGGCCGCTCTCGCCCCGGCGCTAATTAGCCGCTAATTAAACGGCCGCTTTCTCAGAACATTAACCGCTCCCCACACACCCCCTGCTGCGGACACAGCCTGCCCGACCACCCACACAGCACGAACGAGCACAGCGACAAAGTCACCCCCCCCCAACCCCCCGCCCGCCCACCTCTGTTGGGGCAAGTGCTGTTAGCGAGCACCGCACAAACACATCATCATCATCACGATCCGTGAGGTGTATAGCCCCCGTAGTAGTAGGCGTCGTTTGTTGTTTCCACTTCCTCCTCTCTCTGTCTTGCAGTGTCAATATGCGTCACGTAGTGGCCACGTTCTTGCCCGACGCGCCGATCTCTTACAGTGACGTCGCGGTCAAGCCCGTTCTCTGTTCGAGGTCTATCCTCTCATTCTTACCGAACGGCTACAGCAACAACAACAACAACAACGACGACAACAACAACGACGACGACGAACTTAAAATGTTCCTGTGGCTGTCCATCCCACCACGGATGTGTGCCCAAACAGCGCCTGTCTCCTCCGCACCGCCGCCTGCATCATCTGCTCGTCTCCTTCGACGCGCAGCCTTTCGCCCTGCTTCCTCGACGCCGGTCACTCTTTGGGTTCAGTTTAGACGCAGCGGTAACGGTTCCATAGCAATACAACTCGAGCGCCACAATCCCCTGCAGGGCCTTGAAAATACACTGGACGGATTTTTGTGTGTTTGGTTTTTTGTCCTTCCCCCCGCACCGATAGTTGGCACGGTTGGCTACGTACGGCGCGAAAGAAGTTCGGCATACATTCACAGACTCACACAGAGACCCGTAGACTCAACACAGAGACCCATAGACTCACACAAAGACCCGTAGACTCACAGCAGAGACCCATAGACTCACACAGCAGAGACCCATAGACTCACACAGTGACCCACAGACTCAGACAGAGACCCGTAGACTCACACAGCAGAGACCCATTCTCTCACATAGAGACCCATAGACTCACACGAAGACCAAAGACTCCCACAAAGACCCATAGACTCACACAGAGACCCAAAGACTCACACAGTGACCCACAGACTCACACAGAGACCCATAGACTCACACAAAGACCCATAGACTCACACAGAGACCCACAGACTCACATAGAGACCCATAGACTCACACAGAGATCCATAGACTCACACAGTGACCTACAGACTCACACAGAGTCCCATAGACTCACACGAAGACCCATAGACTCACACAGAGACCCATAGACCCATACAGTGACCCGCAGACTGACATAGAGCGCCATAGACTCACACAAAGACCCATAGACTCACACAAAGACCCACAGACTCACACAGAGACCCATATACTCACACATTGACCTACAGACTCACACAGAGACCCATAGACTCACACAAAGACCCATAGACTCACGCAGTGACCCACAGACTCACACAGAGACCCATAGACTCACACAGAGACCCAACTGCCCAGTAGCAGCAGCAGCGTCCTTCGCGAGCCTCTTCCTCCACAGAGGCCGACCACAGCCAGTACCAGTCTACTGCATACACACCCCTACCCACACACTCCATACACACCTCCTACCCACACACCCATACACACACACTCCATACACACACACTCCATACACACTGCTACTAACACACTCCATACACACTCCTACCCACACACTCCATACACACTCCTACCCACACACTCCATACACATTTCTACTGACACACTCCATACACACTCCTACCCACACACACTCCTACACACACACTCCATACACACTCCTACCCACACACTCCATACACACTCCGACCCACACACCCCACACACACACCTACCCACACACCCCATACACACACCTACCCACACACTCCATACACATTCCTACCCACACACCTCATACACACCCCTACCCACACACCCCAGTAAACACTATCTACCTACACACCCCATACACACTCCTACCCACACACCCCATACACACTCCCACACACACACTCCATACACACTCCTACCCACACACCCCTACCCACTCCTACTCACACACTCCATACACACACCTACCCACACACTACATACACACTCAACCCACAAACTCCATACACACACCTACCCACAAACTCCATACACACTCCTACCCACACACTCCATACACACTCCTACACACACACTCCATACACACTCCTACCCACACACTCCATACACACTCCTACCCACACACTCCATACACACGCCTATCCACACACTCCATACACACTCCTACCCACAAACCCCACACACACTCCTACCCACACACTCCACACACTCCTACCCACACACTCCTACCCACACACTCCATACACTCTCCTACCCACACACTCCATACACACGCCTACCCACACACTCCATACACACTCCTACCCACAAACCCCATACACACTCCTACCAACACACCCCATACACACTCCTACTCACACACTCCAGACACACTCCTACCCACACACTTCATACACACTCCTACCCCCACAATCCATACACATTCCTACCCACACACTCCGTACACACTCCTACCAACACACACTCCTACCACACACTCCATACACACTCCTACCCACGCACTCCATACACACTCCTACCCACACACCCCATACACACACCTACCCACACACCCTATACACACAACTACCCACACACTCCATACACACTCCTACCCACACACCTCATACACACCCCTACCCACACACCTCATACACACTCCTACCCACACACCCCATACACACTCCTACCCACACACTCCATACACACTCCTACACACACACTCCATACACACTCCTACCCACACACCCCTACCCACTCCTACCCACACACTCCATACACACACCTACCCACACACTACATACACACTCCTACCCACAAACTCCATACACACACCTACCCACAAACTCCATACACACTCCTACCCACACACTCCATACACACTCCTACACACACACTCCATACACACTCCTACCCACACACTCCATACACACTTCTACCCACAAACTCCATACACACTCCTACCCACAAACTTCATACACACTCCTACCCACACACTCCACACAAACTCCTACCCACAAATCCCACACACACCTCCTACCCACACACTCCATACACTCCGACGCACACACTCCATACACACTCCTACCCACACACTCCACACACACTCCTACCCACACACTCCACACACACTCCTACCCACACACTCCATACACACTCCTACCCACACACTCCATACACACTCCTACACACACACTCCATACACACTCCTACCCACACACTCCATACACACTTCTACCCACAAACTCCATACACACTCCTACCCACAAACTTCATACACACTCCTACCCACACACTCCACACAAACTCCTACCCACAAATCCCACACACACCTCCTACCCACACACTCCATACACTCCGACGCACACACTCCATACACACTCCTACCCACACACTCCACACACACTCCTACCCACACACTCCACACACACTCCTACCCACACACTCCATACACACTCCTACCCACACACACACTCCTATCCACACACTCCATACACACTCCTGCCCACACACTCCTACCCACAAACTCCATAAACACTCCTACCCACTCACTCCGTACACACTCCTACCCACACACCCCATACACACACCTACCCACACACTCCACACACACACCTACCCACACACTCCATACACACTCCTACCCACAAAACCCATACACACTCCTACCCACACACTCCTACCTACACACTCCATACAAACTCCTACCCACACACCCCACACACACTCCTACTCACACCCTCTATACACACTCCTACCCACACACTCCATACACACGCCTACCCACACACTCCATACACACTCCTACCACACACTCCATACACACACCTACCCACACACTCCACACACACACTCCTACCCACACACTCCATACATACTCCTACCCACATACTCCATACACACGCCTACCCACACACTCCATGCACACTCCTACCTACAAACCCCACACACACTCCTACCCACACACTCCATACACACTCCTACCCACACCCCTACAAACACACCCCATACACACACCTACCCACACACTCCATACACACTCCTACCCACACACCTCATACACACCCCTACCCACACACCCCATACACACTCCTACCCAAACACTCCATACACACTCCTACGCACACACTCCATACACACTCCTACCCACACACTCCACACACTCCTACCCACACACTCCTACCCACACACTCCTACCCACACACTCCATACACACTCCTACCCACACACTCCATACACACGCCTACCCACACACTCCATACACACTCCTACCCACAAACCCCATACACACTCCTACCAACACACTCCATACACACTCCTACCCACAAATTCCATACACACTCCTACTCACACACTCCACACAAACTCCTACTCACACACTCCATACACACTCCATACACACACCTACCCACACACCCCATACACACTCCTACCCACACACTCCATACACACCCCATACACACTCCTACTCACACACTCCATACACACTCCTACCCACACACTTCATACACACTCCTACCCCCACAATCCATACACATTCCTACCCACACACTCCATACACACTCCTACCCCCACACACTCCTACCCACACACTCCATACACACTCCTACCCACACACTCCATACACACTCCTACCCACACACCCCATACACACACCTACCCACACACCCCATACACACAACTACCCACACACTCCATACACACTCCTACCCACACACCTCATACACACCTCTACCCACACACCCCATACACACTCCTACCCACACACCTCATACACACCTCTACCCACACACCCCATAAACACTCCTACCCACACACCCTATACACACTCCTACCCACACACCCCTACCCACTCCTACCCACACACTCCATACACACACCTACCCACACACTACATACACACTCCTACCCACACACTCCATACACACTTCAACCCACAAACTCCATACACACACCTACCCACAAACTCCATACACACTCCTACCCACACACTCCATACACACTCCTACACACACACTCCATACACACTCCTACCCACACACTCCATACACACTTCTACCCACAAACTCCATACACACTCCTACCTACAAACTCCATACACACTCCTACCCACACACTCCACACAAACTCCTACCCACACACCCCATCCACACTCCTACCCACACACCCCATACACACACCTACCCCCACACCCAATACACACTCCTACCCACACACCCCATACACACACCTACCCACACACTCCATACACACTCCTACGCACACTCCATACACACTCCATACACACACCTACCCCCACACCCCATACACACTCCTACACAAACACTCCATACACACTCCTACCCACACACTCCTACCCACACACCTACCAACACACCCCATACACACACCAACCCACACACTCCATACACACTCCTACCCACACACCCCATACACACTGCTACCCACACACTCCATACACACTCCTACCCACACACCCCATACACACACCTACCCACACACCCCATACACACGTCTACCCACACACTCCATACACACTCCTACCCACACACTCCATACACACTCCTACCCACACCCCTACAAACACACCCCATACACACACCTACCCACACACTCCATACACACTCCTACCCACACACCTCATACACACCCCTACCCACACACCCCATACACACTCCTACCCAAACACTCCATACACACTCCTACCCATACACTCCATACACACTCCTACCCACACACCCCATACACACTCCTACCCACACACTCCATACACACTCCTACCCCCAAACTCCATAAACACTCCTACCCACAAACTCCATACACACTCCTACCCACACACTCCATACACACTCCTACCCACACACTCCATACACACTCCTACCCACACAATCCATACACACTTCTACCCACACACTCCATACACACTTCTACCCACAAACTCCATACACACTCCTACCCACAAACTCCATACACACGCCTACCCACACACTCCATACACACTCCTACCCACCACTCCACACACACTCCTGCCCACACACCCCATACACACACCTACCCAGACACTCCAAACACACTTCTACCCACACACACCCACCCACACACCCCATACACACCCCTACCCATACACACTCCTACCCACACACTCCATACACACTCCTACCCACACACTCCATAAACACTCCTACCCACACACTCCATACACACTCCTACCCACACACCCCATACACACACCTACCCACACACTCCACACACACACCTACCCACACACTCCATACACACTCCTACTCACACACCCCATACACACTCCTACCCACACACTCGTACCTACACACTCCATACAAATTCCTACCCCACACACCCACACACACTCCTACCCACACCCTCCATACACACTCCTACCCACACACTCCATACACACTCCTACCCACACACTCCATACACACTCCTACCCACAAACCCCACACACACCTCCTACCCACACACTCCACACACTCCTACGCACACACTCCATACACACTCCTACCCACACACCCACACACACTCCTACGCACACACTCCATACACACTCCTACCCACACACTCCACACACACTCCTATCCACACACTCCATACACACTCCTACCCACACACTTCATACACACTCCTACCCACAAACTCCATAAACACTCCTACCCACACACTCCGTACACACTCCTACCCACACACCCCATACACACACCTACCCACACACTCCACACACACACCTACCCACACACTCCATACACACTCCTACCCAAACACCCCATACACACTCCTACCCACACACTCCTACCTACACACTCCATACAAAGTCCTAACCACACACCCCACACACACTCCTACCCACACACTCCATACACACGCCTACCCACACACTCCATACACACTCCTACCCACACACTCCATACACACACCTACCTACACACTCCTACCCACACACTCCATACACACTCCTACCCACACTCCATAAACACGTCTACCCACACACTCCATACACACTCCTACCCACAAACCCCACACACACTCCTACCCACACACTCCACACAATCCTACGCACACACTCCATACACACTCCTACCCACACACTCCACACACACTCCTGCCCACACACTCCATACACACTCCTACCCACACACTCCACACACACTCCTACCCACACACTCCATACACACGCCTACCCACAAACCCCACACACACTCCTACCCACACACTCCACACACTCCTACGCACACACTCCATACACACTCCTACCCACACACTCCACGCACACTCCTACCCAGACACTCCACACACACTCCTACCCACACACTCCACACACTCCTACGCACACACTCCATACACACTCCTACCCACACACTCCATACACACTCCTACCCACACACTCCATACACACTCCTACCCACACACTCCATACACACTCCTACCCACACACCCCATACACACTCCTACCCACACACCCCATACACACACCTACTCACACACTCCATACACACTCCTACCCACACACTCCATACACACTCCTACCCACACACTCCATACACACTCCTACCCACACACCCCATACACACTCCTACCCACACACCCCATACACACACCTACCCACACACTCCATACACACTCCTACCCACACACTCCATACACACACCTACCCACACACCCCATACACACCCCTACCCACACACCCCATACACACTCCTACCCACACACTCCATACACACTCCTACCCACACACCCCATACACACTCCTACTCACACACTCCATACACACTCCTAGCTACACACTCCATACACACTCCTACCAACACACTCCATACACATTCCTACCCACACACTCCATACACACTCCTACCCACACACTCCACACACACTCCTACCCACACACTCCATACACACTCCTACCCACACACTCCATACACACCCCTACCCACACACCCCATACACACTCCTACCCAGACACTCCATACACACTCCATACACACTCCTACCCACACACTCCATACACACTCCTACCCACACACTCCATACACACTCCATACACACTCCATACACACTCCACACACACTCCTACCCACACACTCCATACACACTCCTACCCACACACTCCATACACACTCCATACACACTCCACACACACTCCTACCCACACACTCAACAACGACCACCACCATCACGACACCCCCCCCACTCACCCACCTCGCTACCCCCCCCACTCACCCACCTCGCCACCCCCCACCCCAGCAACCCGGCCAGACCCCCAACGTTTCCCTATTCATCACGGGCCGTCGGAGGTGTCAGGCGGTGTTAAAAATAGCGATCAAAGGCGGCTGGGGATTAATTGCCTCCCATTAAAGCGGTGGCGCTCCGTCGCTTGCCACCATGGTGGCGCGCCCTGGCGTGAGACCCACCGCACCTCGCCCCCAGTTGCCCCCCCCCTACCCCAATGCCATTGCTTGCCCCCCCCCACCCGCCCCACCCCCCGGCACCCTTCCCGTACACTCGTGTGAACTCGGCTATTTGACGGACGTGTGTGTGTTCAAGTTGCTCACCCGCTCGTTCATTCACCCACCCAACCACTCACTGTAACCGCCCGTATCACCTGCTCACTCAAGCACTCACCCACCCACCCACTCACCCACTCACCTCCCCCACCCACTCGCTCATTCACTCATCCACTCACTCACTCACTCATCCACTCACTCCTCCAGTCACTCAACCACCCACCCACCTGCTCATTCACTCACTCACCCACTCACTCACTTAACCACCCACCCACTCGCTCATTCACTCACTCACCCACACACTTACCCAGCCACCCACCCACCCACCCACTTACCAACCCACTCACAGTCAACCTCCCGCTCACGACACCGCAGGTCACCTCTGCTTCGTCCCACGCACCGCTTCGCTTTGGAACAATTCCCTCCTCGCCACCGTCGCCATCGTCTCTCCTCTCTCACCGCCCGACCGTCCCCAAGCGCTCACGAAAAACAACTGCGACGAACAAAGCACAACTTCGCTCAAATTCAACAAACCCATTTTGCACTCCCGATCCATCGTGTAAGCACGCTGCAGCTTCTTGCGCGCCACCCGTGCGTCGCCGACCGTCGCGTGCTAATTCCCGACGGTGCACTGGGGTGGCGAACGACGAGGAACCTCGACGGAAACGAGGGCGGCTCTCAAGAAACGAGTTGACGATCGTCGCGGGGACTCCTTGGCAAGGGACTGCCGGACCAGGGAAGTGGGGGGGGGGGTTGCGGGGCGACATTCAGCACCACAACAGAGATTGCCGATCGCTGAATCCGACAGTCGCAGTGCGGTCCGACGCCGTGCCGCTCCGACCCGTGACCTGCCGGTGGCCGGTCACCGGCGGTGTCAGGATCGGCCTCCTGGGGGAGGAGGCTCGTGAATGAAGGAGGCTACCGGTCACTTTGGAGGCCGTCGCCTTCCCAATGACAACAGCAATGGGAGGGCAGGGGAGCGGCGCTCACGGTCAAAGCGCGGTAGAGGGGCACAGCTGGCGCATCTGCCGGCAGCCACGTGGATTGCAGGCAAACCACGTGGATTGCAGGCAAACCTCGTGGATTGCAGGCAAACCACGTGGATTGAAGGCAAACCACGTGGATTGCAGGCAAACCACGTGGATTGCAGGCAAACCTCGTGGATTGCAGGCAAACCACGTGGATTGAAGGCAAACCACGTGGATTGCAGGCAAACCACGTGGATTGCAGGCAAACCTCGTGGATTGCAGGCAAACCTCGTGGATTGCAGGAAAACCACGTGGATTGCAGGCACACCTCATGGATTGCAGGCAAACCTCGTGGATTGCAGGAAAACCACGTGGATTGCAGGCAAACCACGTGGATTGCAGGCAAACCTCGTGGATTGCAGGCAAACCTCGTGGATTGCAGGAAAACCTCGTGGATTGCAGGAAAACCACGTGGATTGCAGGCAAACCACGTGGATTACAGGCAAACCACGTGGATTGCAGGCAAGCCACGTAGTTTGTAGAGAGGAGAGAGAGACGAACAGAGGAAAGAGAGAGCAGAGGATTGTCAAGAGCAAACTCGGCTTTCGACTCCCGCCGGCCAATCAATAAGCGAGCAGCGCGGATTACCCGCATCCATCACGCGGGGTGCACAGAGCGTGTGATTTGATTTATTCAGATTACGTGCGAGTTATAAATAAGATAAACTTATTTATTTATTTTACCAGGTAAGGCCCGCTGAGCTAAATAGCTCTCATTTAGAAGCGACCAGGCCATCGCAATTGATAAGTCGACGAAGTGGGCTTGTCATCATGATCATCATCATTATCATCACGTGAACATTTACGGCACGAGCCATTTAGAATCAACGCCGTGACGTTGATTCTAAACGTAGGGGGGGGGGGGGGAAAGCGGAGTGACCCGGAGAAAAATCCACGCGACCACCACGTGAGGAGAGAGAGAGAGAGACACCGCAAACTACAAATATACAGCGTCAGGGTCGAACCAACGGACCTCCTGAATACCTCCTTCGTAGGTGTTTCACTCGCTCACCGCACTTGCCCCAAGAGTGTGTTAAGGCTACACGGGAGATCTTTGTGTTTTCTGGGGGTGGGCGAGGGATGCAGCGGGATAGGGCTGGTGGGTGGTGGTGGGGTGGAGGTGGGGGGGGGGGGGTGGAGTGGAGGTGGGGGGAAGGTGGCGGGGTGGAGGTGATGGGGTGAATGTGGTGGGGGTGGAGGTGGGGGTGGTGGAGGTTTCAGGGAAGGTGGCGGGGTGTGTGTGAGCCAAGAGTGACATTCGTTTGCCGCTCGCCTAGAGTTCACCTTCAGGCGCAGTAGCTGGATCGAAAGGCGGCTTGTTAATTCATTTAGAGTTTGTTAAATAATGCATGGCGGGGAGCGTGCGAGCGGGATGAGAGAGCGTGCAAGCGAGCGATGTCTTTCCAGGATAAGAAGAAGGAGAGGCGGCGCTGATCGCGAGCGTGAGAGAGCGCCACGCCGATCGTGATTGACCTCCGATGGAACCCACGACGACCTCCCGTATACCGGGTGAGGTAGTTAACGTCCCCTAGCCACCGTGATGATGATGAGAAAGACAGAGAGACGCAAACTCCAAATATACAGCAGGCGTCGTCAGGGTCAAGGATCGAACCCACGACGACCTCCTGTATACCAGGCGAGGTAGTCAACATCTCCTAGCCACCGTGGCATAATTTCCCGATATTTTCGTGGTTTTTTTGCCTTTCCACTTTCCTTCCCCGAGATGCAAATTGTCACCATTGAAAAATCGCGACGAAAGAAGCACACGATGCAACGACACCCACGTGGAGGGCCATCTCCCGGCGTGGGGCTAGCGCAAATCGAGTTAGGCTCGGGCTTCGTGCGAGCAAAAAATAAAAGATATTCAAAGTAAAAAAACAACTTTCCTGCATCCGTAACAGCACATTATGAGCGACGATGGAGCAAGCCCGTCCGTGCCATCAGAATTCAAATCGCATTTTTGAAGCCCAGCGGCAACCGTGAGAAATCACGCGCACACACACGCACGCACGCATATTATATATATCTGGTGGTGGTGGTGGCGGCGATGCTGCTGCTGCTGCTGCAAGCGTTGGCCGTGATGCACAAAACAACAACAAATTGAGCACATCCGTCAATAATGACAGCACCACCACCACCACCACCGCCGTGTGTGAGTGCGGCCCTTCGTAGGGAAACGATACAACGGGCGACGTTTCGGGTAATCGCCCTTCTTCAGAGCACACACACACGCACAGAGAAAGAGAAGCCATCGAGGTAGTAGAGTGGCCCTCTCTCTCTGTCCTCTGCAGAAGGGCCATTGCGTGAAACGTCACCTACCCCTCTTCTTTTTTCCCTTTTCAAGGCAACGTGATCGGCGAACGTGGTGCTTGAATTTTGACTTAAAACTTTCGTGACTGCAGGAATTCATATTCTTGGTTGTTTCGGTAAAAAAAACCTACAAAAATGAAAATGAATTTATCGCTTCAATTTATTTTTTCAGTAAAAAAGAAACTCGCTCCCCACAGTTTCAATTGAGTGCAGGTAGCCCTACCTTTTTAAAATCTAGACTCTCATAAAATATATATCAAAATGAGGGAAAAGCTAAAAGGAAAAATAATGAGTCTTGCAGAGTTTCCTGAACTTCCATAATACATGTTTTATTTTGGGTTTGATCGCGTAAATATATAAATGCGTCGTTAAACCCGCCACGACCTGACACAGCCAATTAGTGAGGTTTGTCACGTAAACAGAACTTTACAATTCGTTACCAGCATAGCAGCACACCGCTCCGTCGCAGTGCAAAGCCACAACATTTACAATCTGAGTACGACGTCTCGCCAGTAATTACAACCAGCTTCATCAGGCGGAGGCCAGATTTGTCAATCTGCGCCGGGTCGCGGCGGGTTTAACGACACATTTATACATTTAAGCCATCTAACCCAAAACAACCTGCGGTACGGATGATACTGTATTGGTCGCCAAAGCCTCTGAGCGCGGGCGGGCGGGCGGGCGGGGGCGGAAGAGAGTTTCGGACTTTAGGCGCCACACTCGAGAAGGGGGGCCCGGCCCCGCCCCCCCCCCCACTCCCCGCTGCTAGGACCGCGGCCTTGGAACCCCTTCGGATCACTCTCGGCTTGGTAAAACAAACCCACACACAAACACAGACTCAAGGCGCGCGCGAGTCCCAACGTCGTACACCCCCCCGCCCCCCCGAGGTAGCCGGGGATGTAAAGGCCGCAGCACCTGCAACTGCTTTGGTCACTCCACTGCTGACGGAAAGGAGCCTCCGATAGAGGCAGCTCCAGAGAGAGAGAGAGAGAGACAGAGGAGGTGGCGCGGTGGGGGAGCGAGCCCCCCCCCCCCCTCCCCACGCTCTATAACCTTTAACTGCTGCCTTGCACCCCTTTTTGGTTCTCAAACGCTAAAAAAAACACACACACACGTTACAGCGTTAATAAACACGCAGGGTTTGATGAAGCAAGTTAAGTTGCAGCTCACGCGTCCCGTGCTCGGATGATTTACCTTCGACAAAAAATAAAAGAACATCTGGCCACGTCTCGCACACGCCCAGGAAGGGCTTCTCGCCACCGCCAGGGTAAGAAGATGATGATGATGATGTAAAGGGAATCAGCTGTCCCACGAGAGGCTTGCCAACCCAGCCCAGCTTGGCCCGGGAGTCTCGACGGCAATGGCATCGATCTCATCATCATCATCATCATCCTCCCCCTCCCCGTGGCTATTAAAAACAATCCGCAGGATATTTATGTGTAAAAACAGTACATTTAGAGAAAACAAATTAAACATAATACGAATTCGCGTAATTCGCGCGAAATATCGTGAGTTGCCGAGGCGTTTGTCTTTGCCGTTGGCAGCGTAATCACATCACACACGTGGTGCACTGTATTGGGTCATTAGGGGCGCCCCGGTGGCTAGGAGATGTTAACTACCTCGCCTGGTATGCAGGAAGCCACGGGTTCGATCCCTACCTGCCCCGGTGTAGAAACCTACTTGCTCCGCTGGCCCCGGCCACCGCCACCTCCTCCACCGCCACCGCTGTGTGTTTGCTTGTGTGTGCGTTGCCCTCCAGCAACAACGGAGGGCAGAGGAGCGACGCAAACAGCAACGAGTGGAGTGCCGGGTGGATAAAACACAGCGAGTTGGCACAGTAGGGAGAACAGGCGGTGCATTGACCAGTCGGTCAACCCACGGCACATGCTGGGTCTGCCCCGTGACCTCCTGCCAGCGGACATTCGACACTTCACGTGGCCTTAAGGTGCACATAGCCTGGCACAAGCGCCGTGGTGACGTCCCCGTCACTCAGTGGCGAATGGCGGTTGTTGTTGATCTGTGCGTGCGTGTGCGTGCATTTGTTAACGTCCTGACTTTCCCGGACGGCATGACCAGCTGCATCGACGGGCACATCGGACTCATCGGAGCAGGCAGGCGGTGTGGTGGGGGCGAGGGAAGGATTTTCTTTGGTGGGGGGGAGAGGGTGGTGGTTGGCCAGGTCATTGCTATTCTGGGTGTACGGGGGCGGGGGGGCGGGAAATCTTTGTGTGTGCGTGCACGCGTGTCGTCCCACCCCACCGCTGCCGCACGTTGGCCACCCGCAGGTGGTGGTGGTGGTGTGGGCAAGTGGGCGAGGGGGCCACTGGCTCACCGCGCAGCACGGTGAGTTTGGCGGCGGCCGGGATCTGCCCCAGGTTGTTGTAGGCGATGCATTCGTAGGAGCCCTCGTCGCGCACGGTGCGCAGGGGCTGCACCCGCAGCACCGAGCCCGCTCCGCCGTCGAACTCGATCACCTGGCAAGGTGAGAGTGGTGGGGGTCGAGGTGGTCGAGGTGGTGGTGGGGGTCGAGGTGGTGACAGGGTAAGCACAAAAAGAGCAGTGCGGAAAGAAATGAAATTACCCGCCGCATCGCGACGGCATTTTACGTTTCCTTCCATGAAATGACGGGCGCGTGTTTTTGTTTGTTGGGTTTGGATCGGCGTGGATATGAACGTGCGCCGTTAAAAAAAAAGCCGCCGCCGCCCGACGCGGCCAAGCAAGCGAGGGAGGGGTTGGTCGCGTGGTAATGAAAAAAGGTGGCCGATTCGTCACCGGCCCAGCCACTAACCGGTCGTCGTGTGTCGGAGGGTAAAATAAAAACCCACAGCGGCGTTTGCAATTCGGGTACCGTGCGACGCTTCGCCGGTAACTTACGACGACGACGACGACGAAGGCAGCAACAGCGAGCCTCGTGAGGCGACCGCCCAGGGAGTTGTGGAGCGCTTTCACTTGCAGTGTCACCAGCTAAGGCCCACCGAGCTATACACGGCCCCTTTCTCAGAAGCGAACTGGCCTACCACAAAATGACGGCTACAACGAAGTGGTCTAAATAGTCGCGTGGCAATGTACAGAAGTCGCCAATTACGCGTGATTCTATAAAAATAAAAAATTTCCAGGATATTTGCCAAAGCTCCAGCAGGTGGCCGTGAGGATGTGGGAATCTCATTAAACGCTCGGGGAACAGGCGGCGTGAAGCAGAGTGGGGTTGGGTGAGGGGAGGTTGGGTGGGTGAGGTGGGGTGAGGTGGGGTGACGTGGGGTGAGGTGGGTGAGGTGGGTACGGTGGGGTGAGGTAGGGTGAGGTGGGGTGAGGTGGCATGGGTGGGTGAGGTGGGGTGAGGTGAGGTGGGGTGAAGTGGGGTGAGGTGGTGAGGTGGGTAAGGTGGGGTGAGGTGGGGTGAGGTGGGGTGAGGTGAGGTGGGGTGAAGTGGGGTGAGGTGGTGAGGTTGGTAAGGTGGGGTGAGGTAGGGTGAGGTGGCATGGGTGGGTGAGTTGGGTAAGGTGGAGTGAGGTGGAGTGAAGTGGGGTGAGTTGGAGTGAGGTGGCATGGGTGGGTGAGGTGTGGTGAGATCGGGTGCTATAGGGTGAGGTGAGTAAGGTGTACAGGGTGGAGTGACGGGGGTGATTAAAGCAAACGGTGCTCTATCCTGAACCACCGCCACCACCTGTAGCGCATTAGCAAATTACTACCGCACACAGAGAGAGAAAGAGAGCTATTTAAAAAAAATGAATATAAAAACGTTAAAAACATAAATTGTTAAAGCTAGAAATTATTGCAGGCGTAGGGGGCCAAGGTCTGTTTACACGACGCATTAATTTGCATTGTGTTAAAAGGGTTTGTCGCCGACGTATTTTTAATTTAGAAATGAAATATGACGCGAGGCACAAGACACACGCGCACAGCGAGAGTCGGAGCGGGGGGCTAGGGGGTGAGAGGCCGGAATGGCACTAATAACTCTCGCTGTTTATAATCATTGTTGTTGTTGTTGTGATATTAACCGCCTCGATTTACCTGCCAGGGTTCCAAATTAGGGCAATAACCTCTGAAATAATCTGTTGTTGTCTTAGTGTGGTCTGTTGTTGTTGTTGTCTTGGTGTGGTCTATTGTTGTTGTCTTGGTGTGGTCTATTGTTGTTGTTGTCTTGGTGTGGTCTGTTGTTGTTATTGTTGTCTTGGTGTGGTCTGGGACTGTTGTTGTTGTTGTCTTGGTGTGGTCTGGGACTGTTGTTGTCTTGGTGTGGTGTGTTGTTGTTGTTGTTGTCTTAGTGTGGTCTGTTGTTGTTGTTGTTGTCTTGGTGTGGTCTATTGTTGTTGTCTTGGTGTGGTCTGTTGTTGTCTTAGTGTGGTCTGTTGTTGTTATTGTTGTCTTGGTGTGGTCTGGGACTGTTGTTGTTGTTGTTGTTGTCTTGGTGTGGTCTGGGACTGTTGTTGTCTTGGTGTGGTCTGTTGTTGTCTTGGTGTGGTCTGTTGTTGTCTTGGTGTGGTCTGTTGTTGTCTTAGTGTGGTCTGTTGTTGTTATTGTTGTCTTGGTGTGGTCTGGGACTGTTGTTGTTGTCTTGGTGTGGTCTGTTGTTGTCTTAGTGTGGTCTGTTGTTATTGTTGTCTTGGTGTGGTCTGGGACTGTTGTTGTTGTCTTGGTGTGGTCTGGGACTGTTGTTGTTGTCTTGGTGTGGTCTGGGACTGTTGTTGTTGTCTTGGTGTGGTCTGTTGTTGTCTTGGTGTGGTCTGGGACTGTTGTTGTTGTCTTGGTGTGGTCTGGGACTGTTGTTGTTGTTCTTGTTGTCTTGGTGCGGTCTGGGACTGTTGTTGTGGTCTTGGTGTGGTCTGGAACTGTTGTTGTTGTCTTGGTGTGGTCTGGGACTGTTGTTGTTGTTGTTGTTGTTTTGGTGTGGTCTGTTGTTGTTGTCTTGGTGTGGTCTGGGACTGTTGTTGTCTTGGTGTGGTCTGGGACTGTTGTTGTTGTCTTGGTGTGGTCTGGGACTGTTGTTGTTTTGGTGTGGTCTGGGACTGTTGTTGTTGTCTTGGTGTGGTCTGTTGTTGTTGTCTTGGTGTGGTCTGGGACTGTTGTTGTTGTCTTGGTGGGTGTGGTCTGTTGTTGTTGTTGTTGTCTTGGTGTGGTCTGGGACTGTTGTTGTTGTCTTGGTGTGGTCTGTTGTTGTCTTGGTGTGGTCTGAGGCTGTTGTTGTTGTCTTGGTGTGATCTGGGGCTGTTGTTGTTTGGGTGTGGTCTGGGACTGTCGTTGTTGTTGTTGTTGTCTTGGTGTGGTCTGTTGTTGTTGTCTTGGTGTGGTCTGGGACTGTTGTTGTCTTGGTGTGGTCTGTTGTTGTTGTCTTGGTGTGGTCTGGGACTGTTGTTGTTGTCTTGGTGTGGTCTGGGGCTGTTGTTGTGGTCTTGGTGTGGTCTGGGACTGTTGTTGTTGTCTTGGCGTGGTCTGGGACTGTTGTTGTTGTTGTCTTGGTGTGGTCTGGGGCTGTTGTTGTGGTCTTGGTGTGGTCTGGGACTGTTGTTGTTGTTGTCTTGGTGTGGTTTGGGGCTGTTGTTGTGGTCTTGGTGTGGTCTGGGACTGTTGTTGTTGTCTTGGTGTGGTCTGGGACTGTTGTTGTTGTCTTGGTGTGGTCTGTTGTGGTCTTGGTGTGGTCTGGGGCTGTTGTTGTCTTGGTGTGGTCTGTTGTTTTCTTATTGTGGTCTGTTGTTGTTGTTGTTGTTGTTATTGTTGTTGTTGTTGTCTTGGTGTGGTCTGGGACTGTTGTTGTTGTCTTGGTGTGATCTGTTGTTGGTGTTGTCTTGGTGTGGTCTGTTGTTGTTGTTGTCTTGGTGTGGTCTGGGACTGTTGTCGTTGTCTTGGTGTGGTCTGGGACTGTTGTTGTTGTTGTTGTTGTCTTGGTGTGGTCTGTTGTTGTCTTGGTGTGGTCTGGGACTGTTGTTGTTGTTGTCTTGGTGTGGTCTGGGACTGTTGTTGTCTTGGTGTGGTCTGGGACTGTTGTTGTTGTTGTCTTGGTGTGGTCTGGGACTGTTGTTGTTGTCTTGGTGTGGTCTGGGACTGTTGTTGTTGTTGTCTTGGTGTGGTCTGGGACTGTTGTTGTTGTCTTGGTGTGGTCTGTTGTTGTCTTGGTGTGGTCTGGAACTGTTGCTGTTGTCTTGGTGTGGTCTGGGACTGTTGTTGTTGTCTTGGTGTGGTCTGGGACTGTTGTTGTTGTTGTTGTTGTCTTGGTGTGGTCTGGGACTGTTGCTGTTGTGTTGGTGTGTGGTCTGAGACTGTTATTGTCTTGGTGTGGTCTGTTGTTGTCTTGGTGTGGTCTGGGACTGTTGTTGTTGTCTTGGTGTGGTCTGAGACTGTTGTTGTTGTCTTGGTGTGGTCTGTTGTTGTCTTGGTGTGGTCTGTTGTTGTCTTGGGGTGGTCTGGGACTGTTGTTGTTGTCTTGGTGTGGTCTGTTGTTGTCTTGGTGTGGTCTGGGACTGTTGTTGTTGTCTTGGTGTGGTCTGTTGTTGTCTTGGTGTGGTCTGGGACTGTTGTTGTTGTCTTGGTGTGGTCTGGGACTGTTGTTGTCTTGGTGTGGTCTGGGACTGTTGTTGTTGTCTTGGTGTGGTCTGTTGTTGTCTTGGTGTGTGGTCTGAGACTGTTGTTGTTGTCTTGGTGTGGTCTGGGACTGTTGTTGTTGTTGTCTTGGTGTGGTCTGGGACTGTTGTTGTTGTTGTTGTTGTCTTGGTGTGGTCTGGGACTGTTGTTGTTGTTGTTGTCTTGGTGTGGTCTGGGACTGTTGTTGTTGTTGTTGTCTTGATGTGGTCTGGGACTGTTGTTGTTGTTGTCTTGGTGTGGTCTGGGACTGTTGTTGTCTTGGTGTGGTCCAGGACAGCTGGCTTTATGAACTAGATCTATAAAAATGCATGGAAGATGATAGTAGTTGAGATAATTAAGAGTGGAGGTTTGTAATTTTATTTAAAAGTGGTGGTGGTGGAGTACAGTGAGGGAAAAAAGTATTTGATCCCCTGCTGATTCTGTACATTTGCCCACTGACGAAGAAATGATCAGTCTATAATTTTAATGGTAGGTTTGTTTGAACAGTGAGAGGCAAAATAACAACAACAAAATCCAGAAAAACGCATGTCAAAAATGTTATTAATTGATTTGCATTTTAATGAGGGAAATAAGTATTTGACCCCCTCTCAATCAGAAATATTTCTGGCTCCCAGGTGTCTTTTATACAGGTAACGAGCTGAGATTAGGAGCACACTCTTAAAGAGAGTGCTCCTAAAAGAACTGTCAATCTCCCTCAGCCTAGGGCTCCATGCAACATCTCACCTCGTGGAGTTGCAATGATCATGAGAACGATGAGGAATCAGCCCAGAACTACACGGGAGGATCTTGTCAATGATCTCAAGGCAGCTGGGACCATAGTCACCAAGAAAACAATTGGTAACACACTACGCCGTGAAGGACTGAAATCCTGCAGCGCCCGCAAGGTCCCCCTGCTCAAGTTTAGTTTAGTTTAATTTATTTGGTATAGCCCTGTGAGCCATTCGGCTCTTGAATCGGGTGCAACCGCAACAAACAAAAAAACAAAAAACATGAACAAGAAAACATCTTAAAGTGACTTTGCATGTGCAAACAGAAAATCCAGGAAAAAACATCAAAATATTCCTGAAATAGCACCGTACACCAACGCTGTGTGCAAAAATCCCAGTGGGATGCAAGTCAAACAACAACAAGAAAACTTAGATTAAGGCCATCAGTCTAACTCCATACTACAATAAACAAAAATATGGCCAAACCAAAAAACTTTTAGAAATCACCAAAATAAAGCCATAAATGCAATGTAACAGTGATCATAGGAACTGTGACCGAATTTTTAACAATAAACTACATAAATGACATGTAACACCAAACCCTAGAGCCACAGCTGGCTGCATAAGTCACTCCACAAACAACAGGAGCATCAGTCGGAGTATCATATTTTTCAATGCACCTTTAAGATCAGCACACTAAATCAAAATACAGATAATACTTTGCAGCGGTCATCCGGAGCGAAACATTTTATTTTATTTTAGGCCACTGAATAGCAGTGGCAGCTAGGGGTGTACAACGCCTCTAGAGCAGTTTTGAGTGAAGATCTCATAGGTAGTGATTCAAGTTGCAGTTTATTGGCAATAGCATTCCAGACCCTGGGGGCATCAATAGCAAAGGCCCTTCCTCCGTTTTTTGTATGGCAATAGGGAATGTGAAGCTGGTAGATGAGCGAAGACCTGAGGTCAAATTTGTTCTTTGAAACAGAGAGGAGATCCAGCAGGTAGTCTGCGGATTTTTTTGTAAGTACATCGTGAATAAATTAAAAAAGCACATATACATGCCCGTCTGAAGTTTGCCAATGAACATCTGAATGATTCAGAGGACAACTGGGTGAAAGTGTTGTGGTCAGATGAGACCAAAATGGAGCTCTTTGGCATCAACTCAACTCGCTGTGTTTGGAGGAGGAGGAATGCTGCCCATGACCCCAAGAACACCATCTCCACCGTTAAACATGGAGGTGGAAACATTATGCTTTGGGGGTGTTTTTCTGCTAAGGGGACAGGACAACTTCACCGCATCAAAGGGATGATGAACGGGGCCATGTACCGTCAAATATTGGGTGAGAACCTCCTTCCCTCAGCCAGGGCATTGAAAATGGGTCGTGGATGGGTATTCCAGCATGACAATGACCCAAAACACACGGCCAAGGCAACAAAGGTGTGGCTCAAGAAGAAGCACATTAAGGTCCTGGAGTGGCCTAGCCAGGCTCCAGACCTTAATCCCATAGAAAATCTGTGGAGGGAGCTGAAGGTTCGAGTTGCCAAACGTCAGCCTCGAAACCGTAATGACTTGGAGAAGATCTGGACAAAATCCCTCCTGAGATGTGTGCAAACCTAGTGGCCAACTACAAGAAACGTCTGACCTCTGTGATTCCCAACAAGGGTTTTGCCACCAAGTACTAAGTCATGTTTTGCAGAGGGGTCAAATACTTATTTCCCTCATTAAAATGCAAATCAATTTATACCATTTTTGACATGCGTTTTTCAGGATGTTTTTGTTGTTATTCTGTCTCTCACTGTTCAAATAAACCTACCATTAAAATTATAGACTGATCATTTCTTTGTCAGTGGGCAAACGTACAAAATCAGCAGGGAATCAAATACTTTTTTCCCTCACTGGAGCTACGTAGGGGAAAGTGAAGGAGGTGTATGTATGTATGTATGAACTTCTTTCGCACCGTACGTAGCCAACCTTGCTCGTACAGGCAGCAGTGTAAGGCGACTGGCCTGCCAGCGGGGTATGCGTCTGCCTGTAGGGGTTGATGATTGCTGTGTGAGCGAGCCTAGGGGCAGAGTCGGTGGAAGCTCTCACCACGTGACTCAGCATCCGGCCTGTGAGCTTGCAGCGAGGGGTGGTGATTTCTTTTAAAACATTTTTTTTTTACTAAACTTTGTTTTTATTGCACCAGGTAAAGGACCCACTGAGCTACGTGGCTTTTTTTGTTCAGAAGCGATCCCTGGCCATCACAAATGATAGCTCCAACAAAGTGGGCTTATCATCGTCATCATCGTCGTCATCATCATCACGTGGAGATTCATAGCGGCAGCCAAATAACTCTCTAACCGCGTGACGTCGATTCTAAAAACGCGGAGGGAGGAAAAACCGGAGTGACCCGGAGAAAAATTCACACGACCACGGGGAGGGAAAGAGAGAGAGACACGCAAACTCCAAATACACAACAGCAGCAGGCATCGTCAGGGTCGGGATCGAACCCACGAACCTCCTGTACACCAGGCGAGGCAGTCAACATCTCCGAGCCACCGTGGCGATGATGATAAGAGAGAGAGAGAGAGACACGCAAACTCCACAAATACAGCAGCAGGCATCGTCAGGGTCGGGATCGAACCCACGAACCTCCTGTACACCAGGCGAGGTAGTCAACATCTCCGAGCCACCGTGGCGTGTTGGTGTGGGCGACGCTCACCTCGAAGCGCTGGGACGTCAACCGTTTGCCCTTCTTGGCCCAGGTGATGTTGGGCTGCGGGTCGCCGGTGGCCTGGCAAACGAAGGAGGCCACGCCGCCCGACACTCCCACCTGGTCGGCCGGCGTTCGCAGGAAGCGCGCGGGCGCTGCGGGTCAGCATGGACACACAAAGGCAAAGGTCACCCGCGTGGCCTCGCGCACACTTTTTCGGGGGCAAGTGCTGTCGTAAGCAAGCAGCAGCGCCTGGGGAGGCCGGCACAGAACAGGTGGCGGTGGGGGTTGGCCAGCACAGACGCACGCACACACAAAGATAAAGGTTCCCCCGTGTAGCCTCAGCTTGCTTCTCGGGGCAAGTGCTATTCGCGAGCAACTAAGAGGGCCCAACACGGCGCACGAGGGGGGTTGGGTGGCCAGCTCCACGCCCGGCCGCCTTTGTCTCCCCTAATGGCGATGTTTACTACACACCGCACCGGACACTCATTTGAGGCTGAGTCTACCTAAAGGGGGGGGGGGAGGAGGTGGAGAAGGGGGGGGAAGGCCCGGGACCGGTTCAGAAAAATGATCACCGGTAATGGGTGGCCGTGAGCGGGGAATCGAACTCGGGCCGCCGTGTTCGTAGCGCGGCGGAATCTCTAACCCGCTACTCCGAAGACAAAGATCCATTGCCCTTCCCCCCCGACCGCACCCCCCACCCCGTACAGCCTACACCGCTAACAGCAAGCGCAGTTAGCGGAGCAGCGGCACCCACGTAAACGGCTGCACCGCCGCTCCCCGCACGCTCGCACGCCTGTGACCGACTGGGATCGATCCACCAAACAACCACCAACCCTCCCGTGCTCCCCACCCGACAAAGTTCTGTGATTACACACGCACCCACGCACCTACCCACGCACCCACGCACCCACGCAGGGGTGAGAGGAGTGGGGAGGCGAAAAAATAGACGGGACATCGTCGGTGTGTTGACGAGACGACACCATCACCACCACCATCACCACCACCACCATCACCACCACCAAGACCCGAAATTCGCCACTAAGTGACGGTGACGTCACCACTACGCTCCTGTGCCAGGCCAGGTGCACTTTGAGGCTATCACGTGAGAAGTATCGAAGGCTCGCCGCTGGCAGGAGGAGGTAACATGGATTGGCTGAGATAACCACCGGTAGATAACACCACCCCCAGCTGTGCCCCATCACTGTGCCAACTCGCTACGTTTTAGCTGCCCGGCGCTCCGCTCGTTGCCATGAGCGTCGCTCCTCTGCCCTCCGTTGTTGTTGCTGGAGGGACGGCTGCCTCCAACTGCCCAGCAGCAGCGTCCTTCACGAGCCTCCTCCACCACCACCACCATCGCCACCACCATCGTCATCATCATCGACAGCATCATAATCATCAACAGCACAGGCAATCTATTATTATTTCTCACAACGTTTTACTTTTTGTCCCCGTATCGCCGCTCCGTGTTATACTTCATCGCCTACATTTATTTTTATTTTTTTACTTTCAGAGCCAACTTGGACTCAACGTAAAGTGTCGGGTGTGGGTTGGGGGGGATGGTGAGACAGCTGGAGAAAATTGCCGCAGCATCCGTTCCACCAGTCTGCACAAACAAACAAACACGGGAGCGAGCTAGCGAGCTAGCGAGCTTGTGTTTATATTGTTATATTTGTTTTTATTCCTTAAATAAATAAAACAGACGGAATGAATAAAATAACAGGGAGGCTCTGCTTCAAGTAAACGCAACGCTCTCCGTTGTGTTTATTTATTTATTTGCTTTCACCCCCCCCCCTCCTCCCCCCCGCCGCTTCAGCTTCATCCTTTCGTATTCCCCTGCTGCATTTGGGTCGGAAAAAAAACCCCCCAACGCGGGATTCGAGGAGCACCGTGAAAAAGCGGCGCACCCTGAGAGCGGCACTCGATCTGCATCGCGTGCGGCCGCGACGACGCAGCTGATAAAGCGCTGATGCCTCCTCCTCCTCCCCTTCCTCCATCCCTCCATCCTCCTCCCTCCTCTCTCTCTCTCTCTTCCCACTCCCCTCCATCCTCCATTCGTTCTAGTCCCTCCTGCTCCCTCCCTCTTCATCCTCCCACCCTCCATCATCCTCCCTCCACCCCTCCCCTCCCTCTTCACCCTCCATCATCCTCCCTCCACCCCTCCCCTCCCTCTTCACCCTCCCACCCCTATTCCACTCCATCCTCCCTCCACCCCTCCCCTCCCTCTTCACCCTCCCACCCCTGTTCCACTCCATCCTCCCTCTTGCTCCCTCCCTTCTCCTCCCCCTCCGCTCCATCCTCATCTCGGGCCCGCACGGACGCCGCTCCCTCCGCGGCTAATGCGTTCCCTGCCTCCCCCTCCATGGATATTCCCCCAGTTGTAACCCCCCCCCGCCCCCCCTCACCCCCCGCCCCCCCCCCCACGCAGTAACCAGGGGCGACGCCCGCGGCGGTCCTCGGGGTTGCGCCAAACGCTCGGGCCGAGCGGTGGGACGAGCGGAACGGAAGGGCCAAAGCATGGGGGTCCTTGCGGGGGGTGATGGTGGACCTGTGGGTGAGGGGTGAGGGTGGACCTGTGGGTGAGGGTGGCACTGTGGGTGATGGTGGACCTGTGGGTGATGGTGGACCTGTGGGTGAGGGGTGAGGGTGGACCTGTGGGTGAGGGTGGACCTGTGGGTGAGGGTGGACCTGTGGGTGAGGGGTGAGGGTAGACCTGTGGGTGAGGGTGGGCCTGTGGGTGAGGGGTCAGGGTGGACCTGTGGGTGAGGGGTGAGGGTAGACCTGTGGGTGAGGGTGGCACTGTGGGTGAGGGTGGACCTGTGGGTGAGGGTGGGCCTGTGGGTGAGGGTGGACCTGTGGGTGAGGGGTGAGGGTAGACCTGTGGGTGAGGGTGGCACTGTGGGTGAGGGTGGACCTGTGGGTGAGGGTGGACCTGTGGGTGAGGGTGGACCCGTGGGTGAGGGTGAAGCTGTGGGTGAGGGTTTGGGTGAACCTGTGGGTGAGGGTGAAACTGTGGGTGAGGGTTTGGATGATCCTGTGGGTGAGAGTGAGGGTTTGGGTGAACCTGTGGGTGAGGGTGGACCTGTGGGTGAGGGTGTAGCTGTGGGTGAGGGTTTGGGTGAACCTGTGGGTGAGGGTGTAGCTGTGGGTGAGGGTGAAGGTTTGGGTGAACCTGTGTGTGAGGGTGAACCTGTGGGTGAGAGTGAGGAGAGATTCGCTGAGTGGCTGGGCAGCTCGCGGCTTAGAGAGAGAGTGGGCTCAGGGGGCGATCCCCGCGTACAAACATCACCCCGACAGGCGGCAAAACCTCCACCACCGGGGGTTGGCACCACGCTCTCAAGAGAAAGAGAGACAGAGAGAGCGAGAGAGACAGAGAGAGCGAGAGAGACAGAGAGACACAGAGAGAGAGACAGAGCGAGAGAGACAGCAATCGAAACGGAGGGATGATTTTGTGTTACTTGCATAACGGCAGACGCCAGTAACAAATCAGCACACCAGCTGCCTTGTCTGCCTGCCTTGTCTGCCTTGCCTGCCTGCCCTGTCTGCCTGCCCTGTCTGCCTTCCCTGTCTGCCTTGTCTGCCTGCCCTGTCTGTCTGCCTTGCCTGCCTGCCCTGTCTGTCTGCCTTGTCTGCCTGCCTTGCCTGCCTTGCCTGCCTTGCCTGCCCTGTCTGCCTGTCTGTCTGCCTTGCCTGCCTGCCCTGTCTGCCTTGCCTGCCTGCCCTGTCTGCCTGCCCTGTCTGCCTGTCTGTCTGCCTTGCCTGCCCTGTCTGCCTGTCTGTCTGCCTTGCCTGCCCTGTCTGCCTGTCTGTCTGCCTTGCCTGCCTGCCCTGTCTGCCTGCCCTGTCTGCCTGTCTGTCTGCCTTGCCTGCCCTGTCTGCCTGTCTGTCTGCCTTGCCTGCCCTGTCTGCCTGTCTGTCTGCCTTGCCTGCCCTGTCTGCCTTGCCTGCCTGCCCTGTCTGCCTGCCCTGTCTGCCTTCCCTGTCTGCCTTGCCTGCCTTGTCTGCCTTGCCTGCCTGCCCTGTCTGCCTTGCCTGCCTGCCCTGTCTGCCTACCCTGTCTGCCTGCCCTGTCTGCCTGTCTGTCTGCCTTGCCTGCCTGCCCTGTCTGCCTTGCCTGCCCCGAGCTCTCGCATCTTTGAATCGCCGGTGGGTGGGTGGGTGAAGGGAAAATGAAAAAAAATGAAAACACGAAAGAGCCGAGGCGTTATTCCCCCCCCCCCCCCCCCGCGGCAAACGAGGAACGAAGGAGGCGCAGGAAGAAGAGGAGCGAGGAGGAAGAAGAGGAGGTGGAAGGAGGAAGAAGAGGAGCGAGGAGGAAGAAGAGGAGGTGGAAGGAGGAAGAAGAGGAGGGAGGAGGAAGAAGAGGAGGTGGAAGGAGGAAGAAGAGGAGCGAGGAGGAAGAAGAGGAGGTGGAAGGAGGAAGAAGAGGAGGGAGGAGGAAGGAGGAAGAAGAGGAGGAAGGGGAGGCGTTAGAACGGAGAAGCAGGCACTAAAAATCCGCTGTGTAAGTAAATGAGTGAATGGCCAAGACACTCCGTCGGTGGTGGTGGTTGGTGGTGTAGGGGCAGCTTGAAAAGGGAAGAGCCACGTGGGGTTTGCATGGGGGGGGGGGGGGTTAGTGAGGGGATTGAGAGCGCGGGGGGAGGAGGGCAGCACTTCAAATAAGCACTTCCAGCGACTGTCGAGAATCGCCGGGTGGCACTGTGCGTGCCAATGCGATTAACTACATTGCATAAAACTACACTTTAATGTTCTACGTTCAATCTGTGTGTGTGTGTTGTGTTTTTTTTTTATAAAATATAATTTACGTTGTCACCGACACGCTCCACGTACATAGACATCACTACAGCCGCTCCGGTGGCTGGGTACATAGACGTACATTAGACACCCGTTACAGTGCTGGCTACATAGACATTATAGACACACGCGTGAGACGTAACGCCTCTGATGGAGAGGGTGCACCGATATTCGCTCCCTTTCTTCGCGAAGGAATTCACGACACGTGCCCCCTCTCCCCCACCCTGCCGCACCCTAAGGCCGCCAAAACAACGACCCAGAGGAGCCCTGCCACGAGAGGGCCGTGAGCGTGGGATGAATCCAGACGGCAACTTGCAGGGGGCATCCACTACGACCAATGCAGCGGCATTTTGCTGCCTCGCGACGTTTGCTAACCAAGGCGCCCCCCCCCACCACCACTACCACCACCGCCTCCCCACCCTCGTCGCGAACCTCGGAAGGCACAGCGGGTCTGCTTTCGTGATCTTCTGCGGGCGCGACACATTTCCGTCGTTAAGTTGACGACTGTGCGAGTGATGTCGCATAAGCGGGTGGCAGGCGAGTGAGTGAGCGGGCGGGCGGGCGAGCGGGTGGGTGAGCTGGTGAGTCAGTGAATGGGTGTGAAAGCGGATGAGTGAGTGAGCAGGTGAGTGAGCGATTGAGCTGGTGAGCGAGTGAGCGGATGAGTGAGCAGGTGAGCGAGCGATTGAGCTGGTGAGCGAGTGAGTGAGTGAGCAGGTGAGTGAGCGTTTGAGTGGGTGGGTGAGTGAGCACATGGGTGAGTGAATGGGTGTGTGATCGGTTAGAGTGAGTGAGCGGGTGAGTGAGTGATCGGGTGATATAGTGATTGACCGAGCGGGTGAGTGAGCGATCGGGTGAACGAGTGAGCGATCGGGTGAGGGAGTGACCGAGTGGATGAGTGAGCGATTGGGTGAGCAGGTGAGTGAGCGATCGGGTGAGGGAGTGACTGAGCGGGTGAGTGAGCGATCAGGTGAGCGGGTGACCGAGCGGGTCAGCAATCGGGTGAGCGGGTGAGTGACCGAGCGAGTGAGTGAGCGATCGGGTGCGCGGGTGAGTGAGTGAGCGATTGGGTGAGCGGGTGAGTGAGTGAGTGATCGGGTGAGCGAGTGAGCGGGTGAGTGAGCGATCGGGTGAGCAAGTGACTGAGCGGGTGAGTGAGCGATAGGGTGAGTGGGTGAGTGACCGAGTGGGTGAGTGAGCGATCGGATGAGTGAGTGAGCGATTGGGTGAGCGGGTGAGTGAGTGAGCGATCGGGTGAGGGAGTGACCGAGCGGATGAGTGAGCGATCGGGTGAGGGGGTGAGTGAGCGATCGGGTGAGCGAGTGAGCGGGTGAGTGAGCGATCGGGTGTACAAGTGACTGAGCGGGTGAGTGAGCGATAGGGTGAGCGGGTGAGTGACCGAGTGGGTGAGTGAGCGATCGGGTGAGTGAGTGAGCGATTGTGTGAGCGGATGAGTGAGCAATCAGGTGAGCGGGTGAGTGACCAAGCGGGTGAGTGAGTGAGCGATCGGGTGAGCGGGTGAGTGAGTGAGCGATCAGGTGAGCTAGTGAGCGGGTGAGTGAGCGATCGGGTGAGCGAGTGACCGAGCGGGTGAGTGAGCGATCGGGTGAGCGAGCGAGTGACCAAGTGGGTGAGTGAGCAATCGGGTGAGCGAGCAAGCGGGTGAGTGAGCGATCGGGTGAGTGAGCGATCGGGTGAGCGAGTGATCGGGTGAGTGAGCGATCGGGTGTGCAAGTGACTGAGCGGGTGAGTGAGCGATAGGGTGAGCGGGTGAGTGACCGAGTGGGTGGGTGAGTGAGCGATCGGGTGAGTGAGTGAGCGATTGTGTGAGCGGATGAGTGAGCAATCAGGTGAGCGGGTGAGTGACCAAGCGGGTGAGTGAGTGAGCGATCGGGTGAGCGGGTGAGTGAGTGAGCGATCAGGTGAGCTAGTGAGCGGGTGAGTGAGCGATCGGGTGAGCGAGTGACCGAGCGGGTGAGTGAGCGATCGGGTGAGCGAGTGAGTGACCAGGTGGGTGAGTGAGCGATCGCGTGAGCGGGTGAGTGAGTGAGCGATCGGATGAGGGAGTGACCAAGCAGATGAGTGAGCGATCGGGTGAGCAAGTGACTGAGCGGGTGAGTGAGCAATCAGGTGAGCGGGTGAGTGACCAAGCGGGTGAGTGAGCGATCGGGTGAGCGAGCAAGCAATCGGGTGAGTGAGTGAGTGAGTGACCAAGTGCGTGAGCGAGCGATCGGGTGAGTGAGTGACCAAGTGGGTGAGTTAACGAGCGATCGGGTCAGCAAGTGACCGAGCGGGCGAGCGCACCAGTTTGATCCCTCATCCGGCCTAATCTCTCGGCGGATCGTCCGTCCCGAAACTTCGATGCGGATTGACACTGAGTGCAGTGCGCTGTGGAGTAGGGGGGCGGTGGGGGGGGGGGTAGTAGCGGAGTGGGGGGGGGGCTGGAGGAGGAGGAGGAGGGGGGAGCAGAAGCTATCCACGCGCCACGGGGCTGAGTTTCTCTCGTGCGTGTATCGTCTGCCCTAATGATGTGTCAACAGCGCTGACACGTACACCAATAGGCCGAGACGTGGGTGACACGTGTTTTGAGGTAGGGGTTGGATGGGCGCGGGGGGGGGGGGGTGTTTTTGGGGGAGGGGGGTGGGAGGCACTCCCCGCGCGACTTCAGGCGTTGACACGCGGGGTGAGGACGCAGGGTAGGGGCCCACGCAAACAACAACAACAACAACAACCACCACCAAACAAACAAACAACACACCACAGACGACGCCGCAGAACGCGACGCGAGAAGGGGGGGAGGGGGGGGGGAATATTTTCCTCGCCTCCGCGTTGCCCGCCGGAGCGTGCGAGTGCCCAGCGCGTTGACTCTGGGCGCTCTTGACGGGGTCTACGGGGCTAACACGACACACACGAGCCCCCAGGGGGCCGCCTTTGTCTCCCCCCCCCTCCCACTCTCCCCCCCACCCCCCTCCCAGCCCGCGCCGATGCCTGCGGGGCCGCGCGCGGTGGTTCTCGTCTCGAGGCTGAGCGGTGACCGCGAGCGGAGGTCGAGGGACGGTTCGAAAGGCGATCGCCGTGAACTCTGTGTCGGTGTCTGTGTCGGTGGAGGCGAGGGATCGAACTTCGGGCCGCAGGGCCAGCGAGTTCGTAGCGCTCCCCTACACATACAGAGATCCCCCAACCAACCAACCTCCCCCCCCCCCCCCCGCCCGTATAGCCTGGCTGCCGCCCGATGAAGCCGGTTGTGATTACTCGCGAAACGTCGGACTCAAGATTGTAAATGTTGTTGTGGCTTGGCTCTCCAAAACACAGAACCGGTGAGTGCTGTACTAGTATACTACACTATACACTACACTACTATACACAATACACTACTATACACAATACACTACACTACTATACACTACACTATACACTACACTACTATACACAATACACTACACTACTATACACTACACTACTGTACACAATACACTACACTACTATACACTACACTATACACTACGCTACTATACACTACACTACTATACACTACACTATACACTACACTACACAATACACTACACTACTATACACTACACTACTGTACACAATACATTACACTACTATACACTACACTATACACTACGCTACTATACACTATACACTACACTACTATACACTACACTATACACTACACTACATAATACACTACACTATACACTACACTATACACCATACTATACACTACACTACTATACACAATACACTACACTACTATACACTACACACTAGTGCTGTACGAGTCACGAATTGGCCACGTTCTGTTCACGTGACTAATCCCCTTTACTAAATTGGCTGCGTCGGGTGGTGGCGGGTTTAACGACACAACATTTACATGTTGACGTGATCTCACCCAAAATAACCCGTACTATGGCTGAACAGTGAGCGCTGTTCGTAGCGAGTAGCAGCAGCACCACCGGCGAAAGGCCGGCACGGTGGCACCACGCCCACCCGGCCGCCTTTGTCTCTCCGGCGGCGATGTTTACTGCGCATCGCACCGGGTACTCATTTGAGGCCGCGTCGACCTAGGGGAGGGCCCAGGACTGGTTCAGAGACTCGCCCGTCAGCGGTGTCGGTGGCTGCGAGAGCGGGAATCGAACTTCGGTTCGCAGGCCGGGAGGGGGGCGGGCACCTCCTTGGGTCCTTGCACGCTTCTGCGATTCATCAGCAGCTATTCAGAAATATAATTGAGCGGAGATTTTTTTTTTTAAAGTCAGCCACAGACCCAGCGCCGTTTCCCCCCCCCCTCCACCTGTTATGCCCTCCCCCTTACGCCCAGCCCCTCCCACGAAATCAGAAGAAGCCACGGGGGGAGTCCACGTGGCATCGTGAATGAAAGGGATGGGAGGGATGGGGAGGGGTAGGGGAATGGGGAGGGATGGTAGGGGGTGGGGGGATGGGAGGGAGGGATGGAAGGGATGGGATGGAGGGATGGGTGGGAGGGATGGGTGGGAGGGATGGGTGGGATGGGAGGGATGGATGGGAGGGATGGTGGGATGGGTGGGATGGGAGGAATGGATGGGTGGGTGGGAGGGATGGTGGGATGGGTGGGTGGGAGGGATGGGTGGGAGGGATGGATGGGTGCGAGGGATGGAGGGATGGGTGGGATTGGAGGGAGGAATGGATGGGATGGGAGGGATGGATGAGTATGAGGGATGGGAGGGATGGGTGGAATGGCTGGAAGGTCGCACAGCAATAACGTCTCCCACCTTTAACTTTGCCGCGACTCTCGGCAGGACAAGCGCACTGAGAAACGAACGAACGGACCTTTAACGTCGTTAAATACCTCGCCTGGTATGCAGGAGGTCGTGGTTCTGGCCACATCACCGCCCCCCTCCAATTCATAGGCGCTCCTGCTACTCGCTAACAGCACGTGCCCCCGACAGCCTGGGGCGCCGCGGTGGCTAGGAGATGTTAACTACCTCGCCTGGTGTGCAGGAGGTCGTGAGTTATATCCCTACCCTGGCGATGCCTGCTGCTGCTGTATATTTGTAAATTTGCTCGTTCACTTTCCCCGTGGTCGCGTGGAATGTTTTTTCTCCGGCTCCTCCGGTTTTTTTCTCCCCTCCACATTAAGAATCAACGTCACGGCGTTTAGAGTATTTGGCTACTGACATAAATGTCCACGTGCCGATGATGATGGAGCCACTTTGTTGAGCTATCATTGGTGATGGCCAGGGTCGCTTCAGAAGAAGAGCTACAAAGCAGCTCTGTGGGGCCTTACCTGGTGAAATAAAAAGTTAAGTTTTTAAATTTCTAAAGGGAGCATCTCCCTCTCTCTCTCTTTCTCCGGAGGAGGAGGCTCGCTCGCTCGCGTGGAATGAAAGGCAGCTTTAAGTAGCATCAAAGAACCAAAAATCAGAGCCATCCGTTGTGCCCAGCGATCCAAAGTGCAAGTAGTCTTTTCACTTGGTGTATACGCGCGTGTCTCTCTCTCGCGTGAAATATATCTACCGCGTCTATATGTTTTTTGTGTGTAGTTTAACATTTTTTTGTCTTTACAATTTTACAAAGCTAGCGCTCACGTGCGATTTGAAAGGCAGTGGTCAGCGCCGCGCTGCGCTACGAACTCGGGTGTCCTGAGTTCGATTCCCACTCACGGCCACAAGACAAAGATCCCCACCCCCCTGGTATAGCCTCAACAGGTCGTTGGGCAAGTGCTTGTTAGGAGACAAAGATCCCCCGTGTAGCCTCTAATAAACTGTTGGGGCAAGTGCTGTTAGCGAGTAGCAGCACCTATGAAGGGGACAAAGACAAAGATCCCCCGTGTAGCCTCTAACAGACTGTCGGGGCAAGTGCTATTAAAGAGTAGCAGCAGCATCTATGAAGGTCGGCACAGCACACGAGGGGGGTGGGTGGCCAGCACCACGCCCGACCGCCTTTGTCTCCCCAGCAGCAGCGATTATTGTTAAACACCACACCCGCTCACTCACTCATTCACCCAATCACACACCCATTCACTCACCCACGTGCTCACTCGCCCACCTGATCGGTCGCTCACTCACTCACTCACCCGCTCACTCACTCACCTGCTCGCTCAATCACCCGCTCACTCACCCGCTCACTCACCCGCTCACTCACTCACTCACCTGCTCGCTCAATCACCCGCTCACTCACTCGACCCAGAGGAGAAGCAGGACCGATTCAGATGATCGTCGCCGGCGTTGGTGGCCATGAGCGAGGAATCGAACTTGGGTTTGAAGCTCAGCGCGCTAACCGCTACGCTACCGCTCCCCGCAGCGCGCGCGCACACACGCACACACAAAGATCCCCCGTGTAGTCTTAACAGACTGTAGGGGCAAGTGCTGTAAGCGAGCACCTATGAAGGCCGGGGGTGGGTGGCCAGCACCACGCCCGACCGCCTTTGTCTCCCCAGTGGCGATGTTTACCCACCGCACCAGGTACTCATTTGAGGCTGAGTCGACCTAGGGGAGGCCCGGGACCGGTTCAGATAATCGTCACCGGTGTTGGCCATGAGCGGGAATCGAACCTGGGTCGCCGGGTTCATAGCGCAGCGCGCTAACCGCTACACCACCGCTCCACACAACAGACACAAACGCACACACACAGACACACACACACGCAAACACACGCGCGCACACACACAGACACACACACAGACACACACACAGACACACACACAGACACACACGCAGACACACACGCAGACACACAGACACACACGCAGACACACACACAGACACACACACAGACACACACACACACAGACACACACACGCAAACACACGCGCGCACACACACAGACACACACACAGACACACACACAGACACACACACAGACACACACACAGACACACACACAGACACACGCGGTATCGACCGGGCCGCCCACCCCATTCCATTCTGTTCTTTCTCAGCGTCATTTTAATTCGCTTATGGCCAACGCAGCTGTCACCGCGAGTCTCTGTTGTCGACTTAACGACCGATGGAGGTTGTGGTGGGGTTGTGGGTGGGTGGGAGGCGGGAGGGAGTGGGTGGGTGGCGGGGGGGAGTGGGTGGGTGGCGGGGGGGAGTGGGTGGGTGGCGGGGGGGAGTGGGTGGGTGGGAGGCGGGGGGTGTGGGTGGGTGGGAGGCGGGGGGGTTGTGGGTGGGTGGGAGGCGGGGGGAGGGAGTGGGTGGGTGGCAGGGGGGAGTGGGTGGGTGGGAGGCGCGGGGGAGTGGATGGGTGGCGGGGGGAGTGCGTGGGTGGCGGGGGGGAGTGGGTGGGTGGGAGGCGGGGGGGGGTTGTGGGTGGGTGGGAGGCGGGGGTTGTGGGCGGGTGGATGGCGGGGGGGGGGAGCATCCTTTGACATCCCCCCCACCTCTCACCCCTCCCCCCTCACCTGCCGAGCCCCCCCCCCTCCCGCCCACCTCTCAGCCCAGCCCCCCCCTTCCCCTCACCAGAACCAAAACCTCACTTGAGAAGCAGCAGCGGCAGCAGCAGCGACCAACTAACGCGAGTTGCCCTGGAGACCAGCGGGCGAGTCCCACAAAGCGATCGGCACGAACGGCTCTGCACGAGCGGATTCGACGGGACGAGCGAGCGTCGTTGCTGAGCTTCGCGGGCGAAAAAACAAACGGGGAAAGCAATCCACAGGGGGGAAACCTCGACTACGTTAACCACCCCCCCTCCCTCCCTCCACCCACACCCCCCTCCCTCCACCCACCCACCCACACCCCCCTCCCTCCACCCACACCCCCTCCCTCCACCCACCCACACCTCCCTCCACCCACCCACCCACCCACACCCCCCTCTCTCTGTCTCTGGTCTTCGCACCTGATAGGGCTCCCAGCGACGGGCGCCACGTTTGGCTAGGAGATGTTGACTACCTCGCCTGGTGTACAGGAGGTCGTGGGTTCGATCACGACCCTGACGATGCCTGCTGCTGTATATGTGGAGTTTCCGTCTCTCTCTCTCTCATCATGATCATCATCATCATCACGGTGGCTAGGAGATGATGACTACCTCGCCTGATATACAGGAGGTCGTGGGTTCGATCACGACCCTGACGATGCCTGCTGCTGTATATGTGGAGTTTCCGTCTCTCTCTCTCATCATCATCATCATCACGGTGGCTAGGAGATGATGACTACCTCGCCTGGTGTACAGGAGGTCGTGCGTTCGATCCCGACCCTGACGATGCCTGCTGCTGTATATATGGAGTTTCCGTCTCTCTCTCTCATCATGATCATCATCATCATCACGGTGGCTAGGAGATGATGACTAACTCGCCTGGTATGCAGGAGGTCGTGGCTTTGATCCAGACCCTGACGATGCCTGCTGTTGTATATGTGGAGTTTTCGTCTCTCTCTCTCTCTCATCATCACCACAGTGGCTAGGAGATGTTAACTCCCCACGTCTTGTATGCAGGAGGTCGTGGCTTCGATCCTGACCCTGACGCTGTATATTTTTGGAGTTTGTGTGTTTTTCGCTCTCTCATCATCACTGCAACATTTACAATTCAAGTACAATTTGCGTGTTTACTCTCCAACACACAAGCGGTGTGCTGTACTAGTCACGAATTAACCACGTTTTGTTTACTTGACAAACCCCTTACTAATTGGCTGTGTCGGGTGGTGGCGGGTTTAACAGCACAACGTTGATATTTACGCGCTCCAACCCCCCCCCCAAAAAAAAAAAACCTCGATTATGGATAACATTGGTCGCGAAAGCCTACGTGTTCAACTAGTTAACATCTTGACTAAAAGCTTTCGTGACTGCGGGAATTCATATTCATTCGTTGGGTCTTTCGGTAAAGTCACGTGGATAGGTTCAAAGAAAATAACAAAAAAAACTTCGACGTTTCGATCGCAGCGCGAGCGGTCGTCATCAGGAGTCGATCGCAACGTCGTCGTTTTTGTTTGCTTGTTATTTTCTTTGAACCTATCGACGTGACTTTACCGAAAGACCCACCAAGAGAATAGTTAACATCTCCTAAGCCAAAGGCCACCAACACCACCACCACCACCATCACCTCCTCCTCGATTTGGCAGCGTCACACGCAGAGCGCCCGCAACAGCCGGCAATCAAACCGGCTCTGCGTGAGCCCCGCCACAATCACCATTATTGTTCCCGCTCTGGCGCAGGGTAGCTGTCTCAGCTGTGTTCCACTCGCTCTGTCTCTCGCTGTTTAACACGTCGTAGCAGTGGTAGTAAGAACGAAACAGGAGGAGGATTTCTCCACAAATCTGCCTGTCGCCTGATGCCGGTTGTAATCACTGGCGAAACGTCGCACCCCAATTGTAAATGTCGTGGATTTACTCTCCAACGCACCGGTTAGCGCTGTACCAGTGTAGCGCCGTAGATGGAGCGGTACCTCGTACCGTCAGGGGAGGGGCCCTGGGAACCCCTGGCCCGACGTCCTTGTAAGGGCCGGCTCCAGTGGGTCAGTGGTCGGGAACTCGCACCCTGGCTAGGGCCGAGTTAGAATGGCCTCACCCCTAGGCACCCATACCCGGAGGACCCTGAGAGTATTCCTGTGTTAGGGCACGTTAGCCCGGAGGCAGTACCTCCCCAGGCAGTAGCTGTAGGAGGACAGTAACCCTGAGTGTTCTGGGACTGTACTGCCGGGCGAGGTGTTTTAATAAATAGTGTTGCCTCCAAGAACCGTCTCCGACATCTCCTGAATCCACAACACTACACCACTAGTAAGGGAGTGGCCACGTTTTGTTGACGTGACAAGCCCCTTACTGATTGGCTGTGTCGGGTGGTGGTGGCGGGTTTAACGATACAACATTTATATTTACGCGATCTAACCCAAAAAAAACTCACCCTGTGGTAATACTATTCGGCTTTCGCGGGCAATATTATCCGTAAGAAAGGTTTTTTTTTTGTCGTGTTTGGGTGTATATAAATGTCCGTCGTTAAACCCGCCACCACCGCCCGACACAGCCAATCGGCAAGGGGGTTTGCGTCACATAAAACAAATCGTGGCCAATTCGTTACCGGTTCCGCGCTCACCGTTTGCGTGCTGGAGAGTCAAACCCAAAACAACGTTTGCAATTCGAGTACCGCGTGACGTTTCGCCGATAATCACAACGACATCAACAACAACGACAACAAGCAGCATCGTCAGGCGAGAGCCAAAGAGGTGTGGTAGAAATCCTCCTGCTGCTGCTGCTTCTTCGTTCTTTAATGGACGGAGGGCGATGATCGTGATGCCGTCACTCGCGAGCCAATCAGGTGCGAAGGCCACAGTAAGGGGAGTGGTTTCTGGTGATTAAATGTTCGCATACAAATTAAAATGGGTACTATCCGCCACCCGGTCTGGGTTGCTCGCAATAAACGCGTCGTCAAAGCCCCGGCACGGCCGATCGGTCAAGGACAAAACGCGAAGGTGCGACAACATTGACAGTGTGAGTGAGCCGCGGCTACGTTGTTGGCGGGTGGCCATTGCGACAACAGCAGCAACCACGAGCGCCCGCTTCCGTCAGGCGATTTCGCCAGAATTACGTTTAGCGCTTCTGTGGCGATAGATGCGGTGAGGAGTGGGGGATGCGCTCTGCTGAATGAAGGACCTGGAGGCAAAGGTGGGCAAAGGCCAAAACTATTTAAACGATTTCGTTTTAGTATTAACCAGGTAATGGCCCCACCGAGCTTACTATACAGGGTGCTTCAAAAAAATGTGAACACACTTTCTGAGAATGTTGCAACAACGCCCCACGAGAAAATGTTCTCTTGGAGACCACCTGGAGAAGATTCCACAGGGCGACGCGTTTACAACGATGGCGAACGAGTTGGAGACTCGCTGACTTTTTGAAGCCGTCGACATTACATTTGTGATCACGTTGCGGTGTTCGTATTATCCGTTCTTTCATTAAAAACGATAGTCCCCCGTAAGTGTTAACATTATTTTGGAGCACCCTGTATATATCTCTTTTTCGGAAGCGACCCCGGCTGTCACAAATGATAGCTCAACGAAGTGGCCTTGTCATCATCTCCGTGGAAACGTACAGCAGTCAAATACTCTTAAGCGCGTGTTCCTATCACTTGGAAATGGACAGGAGCCACCAAATAACTCGAACACGCGTGACGTTGATTCTAAATGTGGGGGGGACCGGAGGAACCGAAGAAAAATCCACGTGACCACGGGGAGAGAGAGAGAGAGACACGCGCACTCCAAATATACAGCAGGCATTCATATTCTTGGTTTATTCGGTAAAGCCACGTAGAAGGGAAACAATAAAATAATAAAATTATTAAACCATTTTAATGTTTCCCTTCTACGTGACTTTACCGAAAGAACCAAGAATATGAATCCCCGCAGTCACGAAAGCTTTACATCAAAATTTATACAGCAGGCATCGTCAGGGTCAGTGTCGGAACCCACGACTTCCTGTATACCAGGCGAGGTAGTTAACATCTCATAACCACCGTGATGATGATGATGACAGAGAGAGAGACACGCAAACTCCAAGTATACAGCAGCAGGTGTCAGGGTCGGTGTCGAACCCACGACCTCCTGTATACCACGCGGGGTAGTTAACATCCCCTAGCCACCGTGATAATGATGAGAGAGAGAGAGAGACACGCAAACTCCAAATATACAGCACAGGCATCGACAGGGTGGGGATCAAACCCACGACCTCCTGTATACCAGGCGAAGTATTTAACATCTCCTTGACAGCGCGATGATGATGAGAGAGACACGCAAACTCCAAATATACAGCAGGCGTTAGTCAAGGTCGGCACTGAACACACGTCTTTCCTGTATACGTGGCGAGGTAGTTAACATCTCGCGGTGTCGGAGCCAAGGGAAGGAACGCGTCCCCGGAAAGAGGGAGAGAGGGAGAGAGGCCCGCCCCTACTGGACGTGTGTGAAAAAGAGCTTCATAGCTCGTCGGATTTGGCAAGTTACATCAACACCCCATCCCCTTCACCCCAGCAAATGCAGATAGCCACCACCACGAACGGGAACAACAGCAAAAAACCCCAACACAGGAGGCAGCGGAGGGGGAAGCGAATTTGCAGTCAATATCTCCCAGAGAGATGAAATCTTAAATCTGTGAACAAGTTTTATTTTTACCATGTAAGGCCCTACTGAGCTGTATCGCTCTTTTCGTCAGAAGCGACCTGGCTGACACAAATGATAGCACCTCAACGAAGTGGCTTAGCATCACGTGGAGATTTATAACCGTAGCCAAACAACTCTTAAACGCACGTCGATTCTAAATGTGGAGGGGGGGGGGGGGGGGAACCCGAGGACCAGGAGAAAAATCCACGCGACCACGGGAAGAGAGAGAGAGAGCCACCGGAATCCCCAAATATACAGCAGGCATCGTCAGGGTCGGAATCAAACCCGCGACCACCCTGCATACCAGGCGAGGTAGTTGACATCTCCTAGCCACCGTGACTGCGAGGCCCTACTGCTGCCTGCAACCCCCACCCCCCGCCTACCCCACGGCACTCCACCGTTGCGCGGAATCTAAACGCGATAACAAAACAGGCGTCTCATATGAATGAATGCCCTCGGCATACCATCGCCTCCACCACAGCTGCGAGGGAGGCCCACGCAGTACGAAACCTCCTTACGCAACGCAGCACCCGAACAAACAAACAAGACAAAGATTCCCCCCAGCCGATATAGCCTCTAACAGACTGTTGGGGAAAAGTGCTGTCAGCAGAGCCGCCTTTGTCCCTCCGCCGGTGGCGATGTTCACGCGTAAGGAGCAGCACCAGCACCCGGGTCGCTTAACTCGAGGCTGAATTGACCCTGGGGAGGGCCCGCGAACCGGTTCAGGGAAATCGAACCGCTCCCCATAACAAAGACGAAGATGCCCCGTATAGCCTGCGACAGACTGTTTGGGGGGGGGGGCATAGTGCTGTGAGCGAGCAGCGAGTAGCAGCACCTACGAAGCACGGCACTGTGGCACAGCCGCCTTTGTCTCTCCCTAGTGGCGATATTTACACACCGCAACCAGGTACGCGTTTGAGGCTGAGTCAAACTAGTGGGGGGCGGGGGGGGGGGGCGGGAGAGCCCAGGACGGGTTCAGATAATTGTCACTGGTGCTGGTGGCCGTGAGCGGGAATCGAACTCGCGCACGTGCACAAAGACAAAGATGCCCCGTATCGTCTTAACTGGACTGTTGGGGCAAGTGCTGTTAGCGAGTAGCAGCACCTACGAAGGCCGGCACAGTGGATCACCAGGAGGGAGTGGGGTGGCCTGGCAACCACGCCCGCCCGGCCGCCTTTGTCTCCCCAGTACGGCGACGTTTAACGACACACCGCAACCAGGAACTAATTTGAGGCTGAGTCGACCTAGGGGAAGCCCGGGACCGGTTCAGATTAATCGTCACCGCTGTTGGTGGCGGCCGTGAGCGGGAATCGAACTCCGCCCAACGTCAACACCGCCACCACCGCCACGACAAACCACCGCCACGGCAACCACCTCCACGGCAACCACCGCCACAGCAACCACCGCCACGGCAAACACCTCCACGGCAACCACCGCCACGGCAACCACCGCCACGGCAACCACCGCCACGGCAAACACCACGGAGGAGCAAGGAGAGAGAGAGAGAGGCAAAGGCATGCGGCGTCGCTTAGCAACTGTCGTGGAGGAGATGCGCTTAATTGGCATCTCGCTCCCCACATCGTCGACCGCCACCACCCCCACCCCCACCACCACCACCCCCTTACTCCGTTATTTTTGTCTCGCCCGTGCGAAGCTCACGCCGACCACGGATCTAATTTATCTCGAGTGGAGGGGGGGGGAGCGTTTGAGGGAGGGAGAGGAGGGAGGGAGAGGAGGGAGGGAGAGGAGGGAGGGAGAGAGGCAGGGAGGGAGGAAGGGGAGAACGCGCGCCGATTGAAGGAAAAATACCGCCGAAGCGAGCGTGCGAGATTGGAATGAAATGAAAGGGCGGGTAAAGGAAGGAAAATGAAAGGTATCATTTCATGACGATGATGATATCCGTAAAACAAAACGCAACGCGAGCGCGAAAAGGTGCGCAGAATAAAGGGGGCGCCTTTTATTTACTCTCCGACGGTTCAGAATCAGCGGAAGGAGGGGATGTTAACTACGTCGCCTGGTTTACAGGAGGTCGTGGATTCGATCGCGACCCTGACGCCTGCCGTATATGGAGTGTGCGTGTCGCTCTGTCTCTCTCTCTCTCTCCCCGTGATTGCGTGGATTTTTCTCCGGGTCCTCCGTTTTTTTTGTTCCCCCCTCCACATTTATAATCAACAACGGCACGCGTTTAGAGAGTTATTTGGCTACTGCTGCCATACATTTCCACTTGATGATGATAAGCCCACTTCGTTGAGCTTATCATTCGATATCGCGAGGTACGCTTCTGAAAAAGAAGAGAGCTACACAGCTCGGTGGGGAACTTACCCTGGTCAAAAATAAAAAACTTTTGTTTCATTCGTAACGCAAACACGTCTGCCCCCCCTTGGTTTAACATGTAGGCCTTCGCGACCAATTATTATTATGGCGTAAATATTTACGTAGATATATTTACGCTGTAGGGCCCAAAAAAACCCTCCACACACTAGTTACGAGACACCGGCTAAGAGACACCAGCGAAGAGACACCAGCTAAGACACTGGCTAAGACACCGGCTAAGTGACACACTGGCTAAGTGACACACCGACTAAGTGACACACTGGCTAAGTGACACCAGCTAATAGACACTGGCTAAGAGACACCGGCTAAGTGACACACTGGCTAAGTGACACACCGACTAAGCGACGCACTGGCTAAGAGACACCGGCTAAGTGACACACTGGCTAAGTGACACACCGACTAAGTGACACACTGGCTAAGAGACACCGGCTAAGAGACACCGGCTAAGTGACACACTGACTGAGAGACACACTGGCTAAGTGACACACTGGCTAAGTGACACACTGGCTAAGTGACACACTGGCTAAGTGACACACCGGCTAAGAGACACCGGCTAAGAGACACCGGCTAAGACACCGGCTAAGTGACACCGGCTAAGACACCAGTTAAGTGACACACTGACTGAGAGACACACTGGCTAAGTGACACACTGACTGAGAGACACCGGCTAAGAGACACCGGCTAAGACACCAGCTAAGTGACACACTGACTGAGAGACACACTGGCTAAGTGACACACCGGCTAAGAGACACCGGCTAAGAGACACTGGCTAAGACACTGGCTAAGTGACACACCGGCTAAGAGACATCGGCTAAGAGACACCAGCTAAGAGACACACTGTGAGCGAGTCTCTCTCCACCAGCTAAGAGACACCGGCTAAGGCACTGGCTAAGAGACACCGGCTAAGAGACACACTGCGAGCGAGTTTCTCTCCACCAGCTAAGAGACACCGGCTAAGAGACACCAGCTAAGAGAGACACTGCGGGCGAGTCTCTCTCCATCGACTAAGTGACGCCGCTGTTAGGATCATTCACAACCCCGGTAAGGCGGCTGAAAGGTCGTGGCGCACACTTGAACCCGCCCCGTGACAATCTCTAACCGGAAGGTCCCTTCAGGTACCCTCTCTATTTAAAAAGAGAAGTAAAACAGGTAGTCGCGGGCCCTTTGTATTTGTTATCTCTTTCAAATGACGCAAGTTTCCACCCCTCCCCCCTTATTTCTCTTGGACTTCGGTAAAAAAATTGAATTCGGTAAAAAAAAAACCCAACAAACTCAGCTCCCACATCCTCCTGGTACCGCGTCAGTCAGATCTCTTCTCCAGCGGGTGCAGTGCCCGCTTAGCACCCCCAACCCCCATCTCTTATCTGGCTAAATAGAAGATGCCGGGGCATGCGGTCTCCATTGCCACAGCCAACGCAGCATTGCACGCCGGAAAAGCTCACCGACGGGACTGTGTCCAGATCTTTCAAGGATCTGTGAGCTCCATCACAACACAAGGCAGCCGAAATGGGCATAGAAAACTCGGCTCCCACATCCTCCCGCACTGCATCGGTCAGATCTCTTCTCCAGCCCGTGCCGCGCTTGTTTAGCCCCCCCTCACATCCGGCCGAACAGATGACGCTTGGGCATGCGGTGGTTGGGGCATGCGAGGCCGCAGCCAACGCGGCCTCACATGCCGCTGAGGGGCTCACTGACGGGACTGTGTCCAGGTCTTTCAAGGATCTGTGAGCGTCCATCGCACACAATACAGCCCGGTTGACACCGTCACCATCAACCTTCGTCATCGTCGTCATCGTCGTCATCATCGTCGTCTCAGCCAGGGGTCGGCAGCCAAAGTACCAAGACGGAGACATTTTGTCGTGGTTGAATATTTGTCAAGAGCCTTGATAAATAAATCGTCACACGAAGCGGTCCCTTAAGAGACACGGGTGGTCTGCCGACCGCCTTGGACTAGGAGAGGAAGGAGAGGACAGGAGGAGGAGCGATTCAAAGTTTCGTTCTGCCCGCGCGATTGACATCTACCTCGGGGCGATCTTAACATTAGCTGAAGGATTCACGGAGTTGCAGTTTAATTCGGGGGGTGCTGGTGGGCCTGGGGGGCCAGGGGGAGTAGGGGGTGCACGTTATTGAATGCCGCTGTGCGGAGTTCGATTCCACGCTCATGGCCACTGCTGCCAACGCCGGTGACGATTATCTCTCTCGCTATCTCTCTCACACTCTCTCTGTCTCCCTCTCGCTATCTCTCTCTCACGCTGTCTCTCTCTGTCTCTCTTTTTTACGATCAGAGGAAACAAGAAGATGCTCGTTGTAGTCGGCAATTTGCTTCGTTCATCATTTTATTTTTTTGTAATGCTTTGCTTTATGTAAACACCCCCCCCCCCTTTTTAAATGAAAGATTTAACAAAAGATTTCTCGCTCTGCTCTCCTTACCCCTTCCCTCTCTCTCTACCCCCCTCTCTGCCCCCCCCCCTCTCTCTCTACCCCCTCTCTTCCTACTCCATGTCACTCTCTCGCTCTCTCTCTCGCTTTCTTTATAACTACGACAAGTGCTGCATCTGCACGCAGCCCTTCTCGCAGTCCATCGGCCTCCGACAGGTAGCTCACATCTGCATGCAGAGCCCTCCGTCATCTGCCACCGAGCACACGGCCTCCTCCAGCGCCCACTGCTCCTTGAAGGCCGGCACGGCGTGGGTCAGCCACGCATGGCGGAACTCCAGCCACACCCTGGCTCCGACCAGAGCGCGGAAGATGCCCAAGCTGCTGGCCGGACGTTTCCCCTCCAGGGCCACCTTCCACGCCCAATATATGGCGAGCTTGGCGTAGCCGACGAGCACGTTGACCAGCCCCTGAAGATGTTGGGGTGCGTCGCCCTTTGGGTAGCCAAAGATGAGGACCGTTGGGGAGAAGTGGAGGCTGAACCTTAGAAGGATGTTTCTCAGGACCTTGAACAACGAGTCCAGGCTCTTGCACTCCACGTATTGGTGGGCCACCGTCTCCACTTTACCGCAGAACCGGCACTCTCTGTCTCTCTCTCGCTGTCTCTCTCTCTGTCTCGCTCTCTCTCGCTGTCTCTCTCTCTCTCTGTCTCGCTCTCTCTCGCTCTCGCTGTCTCTCTCTGTCTCTCTCTTGCTGTCTCTCCCTCTCGCTGTCTCTCTCTCTCGCTGTCTCTCTCTTGCTCTCTCTTGCTGTCTCTCTCTGTCTCTCTCTCGCTGTCTCTCTCTCGCTGTCTCTCTCTCTCTCGCTGTCTCTCTCACGCTGTCTCTCTCTGTCTCGCTGTCTCTCTCTCTCTCTCACTGTCTCTCTCTATCTCTCTCTCGCTGTCTCTCTCTGTTTCTCTCTCGCTGTCTCTCTCTATCTCTCTCTCGCTGTCTCTCTCTCGCTGTCTCTCTCGCTGTCTCTCTCGCTGTCTCCCTCTGTCTCTCTCTCGCTGTCTCCCTCTGTCTCTCTCTCGCTGTCTCTCTCTATCTCTCTCTCGCTGTGTCTCTCTTACTGTATCTCTCTCGCTGTGTTTCTCTCTCTGTCTCTCTCTCACTGTCTCTCTCTCACTCTCCCGGTCTCTCTCTCTCTCTGTCGAGTTATCTGGCGCAGAACAGCCGTGCGCGTGTGCTCTCTCTCTTGCGCGGCGGGTCTACATGCGAGCATACATAGTCATCATCGCCACCATCATCATCCGTATCATCATCGCCACCATCATCATCATCACCGCCACCGCCGCCACTATCATCAGCGGGAGGTCGTGGGTTCGATCCCGACACTGACGATGCATGCTGCTGTATATTTGGAGTTTGCGTGTCTCTCTCTCTCATCATCATCACTGTGGCTCGGAGATGTTAACTACCTCGCATACTATACAGGAGATCGTGGCTTTGATCCCGACCCTGACTTTGCCTGCTGTATATTGGAGTTTGCGTGTCTCTCTCTCTCATCATTATCACGGTGGCTATGAGCTATTAACTACCTCGCCTGGTATACAGGAGGTACTGTATATTTTTGCGCGTCTCTCTCCCCGTGGTTGCGTGGATTTTTCTCCGGGGTCCTCCGTTTTTTTTTTTCCCCTCCCAACATTCAGAATCAATGGTCACCATGCGTTGAGACTTCGGAAGTGTTTGGCTGCTGCTATAAGTGTCCACGTGACGACGACAAGCCACTCCGTTGAGCTATCATTTGTGCCAGGCCCATATAGCTCAGTGGGGCCGTACGTAGTAAAATAAAAAAAAACAAATCATAGTTTCGTTCAGTTGTAATAATTATCAATCCACTCGCGTTCCCCTCTCCCCCAAGCCTGCGAGGCTCTCCCCCGTCCATGCCCAAGTGCGCACGGATCCAAATCGCGCTGTTTAGTTTATTTTGCCCGCTAATTGGACCTTATTGGCGGGACCCCGCATGTCCCGAATAAGCGGAAGTAAAAAAGTCGTAATCAATTTATTTCTGGGGACTCCGTCCCACCGCGCACATCAACGCCGCGACCCACCAGAAATCAATCCTCTCGTTCGTCACCGAGCACACGCCGTTGCCAAAATTGCCATCACCACGAACGAAACTTTGAAACTACGATTAGCGCAACGTGTAGAACTCGTCGGGAGAAATAGATCGCCGTGTCGTTCGCCTTCGAAGGACATAAAATGACGACGCAACGCAGTTTGTGCGAGAGCCGGGGAGCGGGGGAGGGGGGGGGGGCTTACGGGACCCGGGGGTTCCACCATAAGGTTAATTTGCCATCCTTCTGAAGCACATGGCCAGAGCAGGTGACACGCGAACTCGTTCACGGACTGCCAGGGTGACTGCTGTCAGCGACTGGCGGCACCTACAAAGGCCGGCACTGTGGCACGCGAGGTGGGTTGGCTGGCCAGCACCACGCCCCCGACCGCCTTTGTCTCCCACCCCCAGTGGCGTTGTTTACTACGCACCGCACCAGGTTTACTCATTTGAGGCTGAGTCGACCTAGGGGGAGGCCCAGGACCGGTTCAGATAATTGTCACTGGTGGTGTTGGCCGTGAGCGGGTTCGTAGCGTGGCACGCTGACTGCTACATTACTGCTCCACACACACATACATACAGACATACACACACAACCAACATACCAACGCCCGCCATTCGCCACTGAGTGACAGTGACGTCACCACGGTGCCTGTGCCAGGCCAGGTGCACTTTGAGGCCACGTGAAGTGTCGAAGGCTCGCCGCTGGCAGGAGGGCTCGGGACAGACCCAGCGGGTGCCATGGGTTGGCTAACTGAGATGACTACTCATTCACAAACACACAAAAACAAACACACACACACACAAACAAACCCAACACCCCAATGTACGAGCCTTCTCCGGGGTGCAGCCGTACATTCACTTTTCACGATCAAAGTTCAGCTTTGTCCCAAACAACAACAAACCCCACTCGCCCTGGACCTGCTCCCCTCTTCGCGCTTCTTTCATTTCCACCGTTTTGATTCCGGGGCTGGGGCCTTCGACATCTTCCTCGCATAAAGAAAAAAACGCAAACGAGCGCGGCTCAATCCCTGGAGTAGCGCAGAGCTGCTGCTGCCGCCGCCACTGCTGCCGCTGTTACTACTGCTGCTGCTACTGCTGCTGCTACTACTACTGCTGCTGCTACTGCTGCTGCTACTACTACTGCTGCTGCTACTGCTGCTACTACTGCTGCTACTGCTGCTGCTACTACTGCTGCTACTGCTACTACTGCTGCTACTGCTGCTGCTACTGCTGCTGCTACTGCTGCTGCTACTACTACTGCTGCTGCTACTGCTGCTACTACTGCTGCTGCTACTGCTGCTGCTACTACTGCTGCTACTGCTACTACTGCTGCTACTGCTGCTGCTACTGCTGCTGCTACCGCTACTACTGCTACTACTACTGCTGCTGCTACTACTACTACTGCTGCTACTACTACTACTGCTGCTACCGCTACTACTGCTACTCCTATTGCTGCTGCTACTGCTGCTACTGCTGCTACCGCTACTACTGCTGCTACTGCTGCTGCTACTACTACTACTGCTGCTACCGCTACTACTGCTACTACTATTGCTGCTGCTACTACTACTGCTGCCGCTACTACTGCTACTCCTATTGCTGCTGCTACTACTACTGCTGTCGCTACTACTACTACTGCTGCTACCGCTACTACTATTGCTGCTGCTACTACTACTGCTGCTGCTACTGCTGCTGCTACCGCTACTACTGCTACTACTATTGCTGCTGCTGATACTACTACAGCTGCCGCTACTACTGCTACTCCTATTGCTGCTGTTGCTACTACTACTGCTGCCGCTACTACTGCTGCTACTACTGCTGCTGCTACCGCTACTACTGCTACTACTATTGCTGCTGCTGCTACTACTACTGCTGCCGCTACTACTGCTGCTACTACTGCTGCTGCTACCGCTACTACTGCTACTACTATTGCTGCTGCTGCTACTACTACTGCTGCTGCTACTACTGCTGCTGCTACCGCTACTACTACTATTGCTGCTGCTGCTGCTACTACTACTGCTGCTGCTACTGCTGCTGCTACCACTACTACTGCTGCTACCGCTACTACTGCTACTACTATTGCTGCTGCTGATACTACTACTGCTGCCGCTACTACTGCTACTCCTATTGCTGCTGCTGCTACTACTATTGCTGCCGCTACTACTGCTGCTACTACTGCTGCTACTACTACTACTGCTACCGCTACTACTGCTACTCCTATTGCTGCTGCTACTACTACTGCTGCCGCTACTACTGCTGCTACTACTGCTGCTGCCGCTACTACTGCTACTACTATTGCTGCTGCTGCTACTACTACTGCTGCCGCTACTACTGCTGCTACTACTGCTGCTGCTACCGCTACTACTGCTGCTATTGCTGCTGCTGCTACTACTACTGCTGCCGCTACTACTGCTACTCCTATTGCTGCTGCTGCTACTACTACTGCTGCCGCTACTACTGCTGCTACTACTGCTGCTGCTACCGCTACTACTGCTACTACTATTGCTGCTGCTGCTACTACTACTGCTTCCGCTACTACTGCTGCTACCGCTACTACTGCAATTACTATTGCTGCTGCCACTACTACTGCTGCTGCTACTACTGCTGCTACCGCTACTACTGCTACTACTATTGCTGCTGCTACTACTACTGCTGCCGCTGCTACTGCTGCTACTACTACTGCTGCCGCTGCTGCTGCTGCTGCTACTCATACTGCTGCTGCCGCTGCGACGGAGCAATTTTCGCACCGATTCACACCTTGGCGGCGCAATCGGCCGGGAAAGAGGTGTTAACACTTTCGCTCGCGATCCCCACGGGGGAGGAATTTGTGAAATATCCAGGCGAGGAGAGGGCTCGCCTGGAACGTGAACTTTCAATAGCGAGGGCAGGCGGGAGGCGGGGGGACGCTGATGCGCCCGGCCGATGTCGCGTTACGAGCGTTGAGAATCTCGCAGACCTCACCAGATCTCACGCTCGCAGATCCCACGGATCTCACGCTCGCAGATCCCACAGATCTCATGGATCTCGCGCTCGCAGATCTCACCGATTTCACGGATCTCGCAGATCCCAGGGTTCTCACGGATCTCGCACTCACAGATCTCACAGATCCCACAGATCTTACGCTTGCAGATCTCACAGATCTCACCCTCGCAGATCTCATGCGTGCAGATCCCACAGATCTCACAGATCTCACAGATCCCACAGATCTCACGGATCTCACGCTCGCAAATCCCACAGATCTCACGGATCTCACGGGTCTCACGCTCGCAGATCCCACAGATCTCAAAGATCTCACGGATCACACGCTCGCAGATCCCACAGATCTCACAGATCTCACGGATCTCACGCTTGCAGATCTCACAGATCTCACGGATCCCACATATCTCACGGATCTCACGCTCGCAAATCCCACAGATCTCACAGATCTCACGGATCTCACGCTCGCAAATCTCACAGATCTCACGGATCCCACATATCTCACGGATCTCACGCTCGCAAATCCCACAGATCTCACAGATCTCACGGACCTCACGCTCGCAGATCCCACAGATCTCACAGATCTCATGGATCTCATGGGCCTCACGCTCGCAGATCCCACAGATCTCAAAGATCTCACGGATCTCGCGGATCTCACGCTCGCAGATCCCACAGATCTCACAGATCCCACATATCTCACGGATCTCACGCTCGCAAATCCCACAGATCTCACAGATCTCACGGATCTCACGCTCGCAGATCTCACAGATCTCACGGATCCCACATATCTCACGGATCTCACACTCGCAAATCCCACAGATCTCACGGATCCCACGGATCTCACGCTCGCAGATCCCACAGATCTCACAGATCTCACGGATCTCACGCTCGCAGATCCCACAGATCTCACAGATCTCACGGATCCCACATATCTCACAGATCTCACACTGGCAGATCTCACAGAACTCACAGATCTCACGCTCGCAGATCTCACAGATCTCACAGATCTCACGCTCACAGATCTCACAGATCTCACCGATGTTTCCCCCTGGCCAAGGTTTCCCTGCCGCCCACTGGGGCAAGGAAAACAGACAACGCACGAGTGGAGAGAACGGTGACGCGCAGGAGCGAAGACGGAGTACAAAACATATATACAGGGAGATGTAAAACAAATATATTTAAAAAGTTCAATTAAAAATTATAATAAACATTTTCTAAATAATTAACTTTAAAAAATATATACATGTAATATATATCTATCCTGTAATTTTTAAAATATTCGTTCCGAGCAATTATAATTATGTTTTACACTCGGAGGCACATCGATTGGCTTATCGCTATGCCCACGGTGGTATTCTTCGGCTCACGGGCAAGGCACGCGAGGAATCCCCCCGTGGAAGTGACAATCAATTTGCCTCTTGACAATCCCTACTTCGTCTCGCTCTATAAATGCTCGTGGCACAACACAATTATATTTGCCTGCAACAAGCGACGATGCCAATTATGAATAACAGCAATAGTAACAGTAATAGCGACGTGGATTCATCCATGAAGAGACGGCCGGTGGCTTTCCGGAAGCCTGCGTCGAGCAGTGGATAGATCATGGCCGATGCTGCTGTTGCTGCTGCTGACGATGACGACGACAGGTCCATCTCTTTGCCGAGCACGTGCACCACCTTACCAGCGATTTCGAAGAATTGTACCGATTCGATCCAAGACGATTTGGTGAGACCGTGGCTAGAGGGGTGGCCACGTGAACCCATTATCGGAATAAAATAAAAAAAAAACATTACTTATGCTGGAGGAATCCAATGAGCTATAAAGCTCTTTAATCACAGACGGTGTCAGCACGGCTGCTTGCGTTGTGGCCGAAACGTCGTGAGAACTTTATTTTATCATGTTTTATTTTTATCATTTTATTATTTCCCTTCTACGTGACTTTACCGAAAGAACCAAGAATATGAATCCCTGCAGTCGCGAAAGCTTTAAATCGAAATTTAGTAAGCAGACAGCCACCACGAGCAATACGGAGTGAGGAGGAGGCCTTCATCCAGCAGTGGATTGCCAACGGGCTGTCGTTATCACGATCAATTTATGGGCACACCGGGGGGTAGCACACCGGTTGCGGCAAAACCGAACCGCGCGGACCGACGCCCGCTCAGCCGAAATCTTCGAAACCCCCCGGAAAATCCGATATCTCTCTCTCTCTCTCTCACCCACGTTTGTTCCCGTCGTCCCACCAGAGCCGTCCCTGCCCACCGCACCACACCCCCCCCCCGCCTCCGGACTGACACTCACGGCGGTCTGATTAACGCAGCGGCCGACAATCTGCTGCGATGAAGACGGGGTCGCCCCGGCCTGGAGGGTTCAAACGCATTTAGATTAATTGAGCTAATGTGAAGTGACTTGGAAAGATTTGGCGGCGGCGGGGTAAAAAAAAAAAGGCTAGCGAGCGAGCGTTGCACCGTAATTTTTTTTTTAATATCGGCTAAATCTAAGTAATTAAAAACGTAGAAGGGATTGGGGGGGGGGGGGTATAAAGAACACAATTAATTAATGTGACAAGCGACGGGCACGTCGATTGTTCGGTGGGGGGAGAATCCTCCGCACCGCTTCACCTGCACGTCAGCGAGGTTTCAAAAAAATAAAAAAAATTAACGTAAGCGGCGACTTTGCCTCTTAATTGCCAAACCGACGGTGCTTATCTGAAGGCACGTAAAATTGCAAGTGGCAGACGGGAAAATAAATTGGTCCCAAGAGGTGAAACACTGAAGGACTCTTTCTCACCTGCAAAAAAAAAACCCGCCACCCTGCTACGGGAGAAGATAAAAATAAACATTGCAAAGACGTCTTTTACAGTCCGGCGTTTTTTTCTATCCATATATTTTTTCTATATAGATTTTTTTTTTCTCCCCCCTCTCTCTCTCTCTCTCAAATATTTTTCGCCACGGTGGCGGGTCGTTGACCTACAGCTGCGATGCGTCGACTTGAGATGGCCTCACGGGGCTGGGACGGGCGCGTGAATGTCACGCGCAAGACGGCCGCACGCACACAAACACGAAAAAAATCAAATCAAATTTGCGCAAACTTCTTGGGGACGCGGTGGGGGGAGGGGGGGGTGGAGGGAGCATCAGCTGCCTGGGAGTGAGACGCAGCAAATGTTTACGGGCGGGAGAGGGCCGGGCAGCCAGCCAGCCAGGGAGTCAGCCAGCCAGGGAGTCAGCCAGCTAGGGAGTCAGCCAGCTACGGAGCCAGCTGGCCGGGGAATCAGCCAGCTAGGGAGCCAGTCAGCCAGCCAGGGAGCCAGCCAGCTAGGGAGCCAGTCAGCCAGCCAGGGAGTCAGCCAGCCAGGCAGCCAGCCAGCCAGGGAGTCAGCCAGCCAGGGAGTCAGCCAGCCAGCCAGGCAGCCAGCCAGCCAGGGAGCCAGCCAGGCAGCCAGCCAGCCAGGGAGCCAGCCAGCCAGGGAGTCAGCCAGCTAGGGAGTCAGCCAGCTACGGAGCCAGCTGGCCGGGGAATCAGCCAGCTAGGGAGCCAGTCAGCCAGCCAGGGAGCCAGCCAGCCAGCCAGGGAGCCAGCCAGCCAGGGAGCCAGCCAGGCAGCCAGCCAGCCAGGGAGTCAGCCAGCCAGGGAACCAGCCAGCCAGGGAACCAGCCTAGCCAGGGAGCCAGCCAGGCAGCCAGCCAGGCAGCCAGCCAGGCAACCTACGATCGAGGCAGCGAGCGCGTGAGCAAGCGAGCGAGCAAGCGAATGCGCGAGCGCGTGATGGATCGCCCTGGCAACTCGCGCGCTCCGATCGAATGAGGCCGTGGATTCCATGCGGTGGGGAGCGGTCGCATTGAAAGCAACCGCTCATTAAATCTCATTAAATCGGTCGCCGGGTTTGCGATGCGGGCAGCTTTGCCCCCATGCCCCCTGCCCCCCCCCCCCCGACTCTCGGTGGCTAATCGCGGCGGAGATCGGTGCAGAAAGGTGGTGGCGGGGGTGGGGGAAGGAGGGCGAGCATCAGAGGTTGCGGCTCGGCCTAATGGGGCCAACGTCGCGTGAACAAGAAGCGCGCGGCGAGGCGCGCGGGCGCGGAGAGATAAGCCGGCCTCCGTTTGTAAACGATGAGCCGGGTGGTGCGCAACTCAATGAGGAGGAGCTGCCCCCCCCCACCCCCCAAAACCTCCCCCCCCTCATCCACCCTCACCCCCCCCTCTCTACACCGCCCCCCACGCAACTGTACGACGGCAGTCAATGTGAGCCCCCCCCCCCACCAGCGTTTGAATTAGCTGGGCAACCTGCTGCGCCTTTACCCGCCAGAGCTCGCCTCTCCCTTCTCTCTCTCCCCAGACGCGTGTTACAATTGTAATCGATGGGCTCCACATTGCTATGATGTCCACTTGCAAAGTCACTGAATGCCATCCGCCCCCCCGTACCCCCCCCCTCCCCGGTACCAGTGCCGGATGAAGCTAGTGCGGGGCCTGTAGCATTGTTATAAAGGGGCTCCAAATAAATACATAAATAAAACCTCGCAAATATTAAAACACACACATGTTTAACTCGCACACTAAAGTAATTGTATTTCTTTCATTTGCTATACGGCCCAGATGATACGACAAATCGCTAATCGTAAACACCCCAGTCGTTCATAAAAGTTGAAGGCAGAATCACCGAACCAGAATTGATAGCTTGAAATTATTGAGCGCTGGGACCCTTGAAAGTGCGGCGCCTTTGGCAGATGTAGCTACTTGTGCTACTGGGATGATCCGGCACTGCCCGGTATCCCGGTTCACTCAATGGCTCCCCTTTTGTCAGAAGTTCCACACGCCATGCGGGCGGGCCGCTGAAGTAAGCGGGGTCCCGGTTGTATGGAACGGTTGCATATAGCGGTTGTATGCAGCAGTTGTATATAGTGCTCGTATAGAGCGGTCGTATGGAACGGTTGTATGGGGCAGTTGTATGGGGCGGTTGTATGGAGCAGTTGTATGGAACGGCTGTATGGAGCGTTCAGAGTTTTTTTTCTGCCCCTTTTCCTCCGAGACTGAACCGTTGCGTAACGGCGAGAGCCCGGTGAGCACCGCGTGCGGTTTCCGTGCCGTGCGTAGAGAGCGCCACGGTGGCTAGGAGATGCGGACCGCCTCGCCCGGTACGCAGGAGGTCGGCGGTTTCGATCCCGACCCCTGACGACGCCCAGATCGTGCAGGCGAACCCCGACTTGCGCGTACTCCGAGGCCTTGCTGTGCGCGCGTCCAGCTTGTGCCGCACGGCACGCGGCCGACCGCGCAAACCGGCATCCGCGAGCGCCGCACATCGCCACTGGGGGAGACCGAGGCGAGGGCGAGGGCCACCCCCCCCCCCCACCCCCCACTGAGTCACGAGCGACCCGGCTATCACAAATGACAGGCCCAGCGAAGTGGGCGTCATCATCGCCGTCGTCATCGTCGTCACGCGGACACGCATAGGCGGCAGCCGGGTACTGCGCTCGGAACGCACGACGTCGATCGTAATCGTGGAGCTGCTATCGTGGCGCGCGCCACTGCTCCGCGTGGGCGAGGGCAATCGGCGAATGACGAGGTTTGACAGCGTCGCGTATCACAGACGCGGGTGGCCGTAGTTAAACTTCGGAGGCTACGCAGCTTAAATTCTGCGTCACTCGAAATGCCTCGGTTGGCGGGAGGGGGGCCTGTAAAGTGGGCTACACCAACACACAGAGACTCATGGAGATACACAGAGACCCATAGAGATGCACGGAGGCTCATAGAGATGCAAAGAAACTCACAGAGACACATATAGACTCATAGAGATACATAGAGGCTCATAGAGATACCTATAGATACATAGATACAGAGACTCAGAGACACATAGAGACTCACAGAGATACATAAAGACTCATAGAGATGCATGGAGACCCATAGAATCTCAGAGATACACAGAGACTCAGAGATACATAGAGGCTCATAGAGACTCATAGATTACCTCGAGACACATAGATACATAGAGACTCATTGAGATACATATAAACTCATAAAGATACATAGAGGCTCATTGAGATACGTAGACTGATGCAGATACCTAGACTCATAGAAATACACAGAGAATCATAGAGATACATAGAGACTCAGAGACACATGGATTTTCAGAGATACAGAGACTCATAGAGATACCTAGAGAAAATTAAGTTAAGACCTCATATAGATACATAAATACTATAGATATACATAGACTCATAGAAATACCTAGATTCATACAGATACCTAGACCCATAGATATACATATATTATTATAGAGATATATAGACTCACAGAGATACTTAGAGATTGATAGAGATACACAGAGACTCACAGAGATACTTAGAGACTCACAGAGATACACAGAGACCCATAGAGATGCACGGAGGCTCATAGAGATGCAAAGAAACTCACAGAGACACATATAGACTCATAGAGATACATAGAGGCTCATAGAGATACCTATAGATACATAGATACAGAGACTCAGAGACACATAGAGACTCACAGAGATACATAAAGACTCATAGAGATGCATGGAGACCCATAGAATCTCAGAGATACACAGAGACTCAGAGATACATAGAGGCTCATAGAGACTCATAGATTACCTCGAGACACATAGATACATAGAGACTCATTGAGATACATATAAACTCATAAAGATACATAGAGGCTCATTGAGATACGTAGACTGATGCAGATACCTAGACTCATAGAAATACACAGAGAATCATAGAGATACATAGAGACTCAGAGACACATGGATTTTCAGAGATACAGAGACTCATAGAGATACCTAGAGAAAATTAAGTTAAGACCTCATATAGATACATAAATACTATAGATATACATAGACTCATAGAAATACCTAGATTCATACAGATACCTAGACCCATAGATATACATATATTATTATAGAGATATATAGACTCACAGAGATACTTAGAGATTGATAGAGATACACAGAGACTCACAGAGATACTTAGAGACTCACAGAGATACACAGAGACTCATGGAGATGCATGGAAACTCAAAGAGATACACAGAGATACACAGAGACTCATAGAGATGCATGGAGACTCATAGAGATACACAGAGACTCATGGAGATGCATGGCGACTCATAGAGATACACAGAGACTCATGGAGATGCATGTAGACTCATAGAGATACACAGATACTCAGGGAGATACACAGAGACTCATAGAGATACACAGAGACTCACAGACATAGACAGAGACTCAGGGAGATACACAGAGACTCATAGAGATACACAGAGGCTCACAGAGACACATATAAACTGGGTGAAAAAGTGAGCTCGAATTTGTTTTGTATGCCTTGATCTTCGGCCATCTGGCGCCCAAGATAACTTGTCCCGGGGGAGAAAAAAAAAGAAAGAAGCGGGGGACAGGTGGCCAACTCTGGTCGGCTTGACGCTCTCGGTGTCACGGGGCACGGGGTGGGGCGGACACGGAGCGGCGACGTCCTCCGTGCCCTCGCGCTCACGTAGCGGGCGGAACGCCGCCACCGCCTCGAGCTGAACCGATACCGAGAGCGATGCGGCTTCCGGAAAGAGAATCAGAGTCAATTGAATTTATACTGCGGGAGGAATCCGATGAGCTTTAAAGCTCTTTCCTCCCCCCCCCCCCCCCACAGATGTCCAGTCGGGGGGGCGGGGGAGGGCACGGGGTAAGAACGTTACAACAACAAACACAATTAGAAAAAAACACATACAAATAAAACCAAAACCATCCCCATCTTACCAGGCAAAGCCCACTGAGGTCTTAGCTTAATTTTCAAAAGAGACCCCGGTTATCACAAATGATAGCCGCTCAACGAAGTGGCTTCTTCATCATCATCACGTGGACATTTAAATCAGTATGCCAAATACTCTGAACGCCGTGACGTTGATTCTAAATGCGGAGGGAAAAATCGGAGGACCCGGAGAAAAAAAATCCACACGACCACAAGGAGAGAGACAGAGACACCGCAAACTCCAAATATGCAGCAGGCGTCAGCGTCGGGATCGAACCCACGACCACCTGTATACCAGGCGTTAGGAGTGCTCTCTCTCTCTCCTGCAACCCAATTAACATGGCTGCCTTCCCCTCTCCTCTCCCTTACCAGCTGCGGCGAGAGAGAGATGGAGAGAGCGCGGCCAGAGAGAGATAAGAGAGACTGTGAGAGTGGTGGTGGTGGTAGTGGGGTAGCGGTCGTGTAGCGCTTAGAGCGCACTGCGCTACGATCCCGGCGCACCCCCAGTTCGATTCCCGCTCACGGCCACCAACACCGATGAAGATCAGAATCTGACTCGGCCTCAAACGAGCACCTGGTGCGGTGGTGAGAGAGAGCGCGCATCCGTGGCGTGCGCAGCGTTTGCGAGAGGTGAGGAGAGAAAGAGAGAGAGAGGCAACGAGAGACAGAGAGAGAGAGATAGAGCGTGCGTAGCGTTTGAGAGAGGGGAGGAAAGCGTGAAAGAGAGAGAGGCCAAGAGAGAGAACGCGCATCCGTGCATGCGTAGCGTTTGATGCAACTGCACACACACGCACGCGCGCACACGCACGAGCGCCTCCGGGCCCTTCTCTGTTGGTGTGGCAAAGGGTTTGGCGGTGTAGCCGTGTAATAAGTTTACCGATGGTGTTTGTTTACCGTATGGAAGGCACGGCGGGTGGGGTGGCGGTAGGTGGTGGTGGTGGCGGCGGCGGGGGGCGGGGACCGAGTGAATAGGCAACCCAGGCGCCGCGCGCGGCAGAGTTGCCGGCGGGGACGATTTGGCGCGGCTCGTGGGAACGTGACGACTCATTCCTTGTTTGCTACTGCGTGAGGGGTGTGGGAGGGGGGGTAGGATCCTAGGAACCCGTCCGCGCACGGGGTCATCTCCCGGAAAAAGGCACAGCCGCGTCGTCGATTTATTATCCGGCGTCGACGCGATTGTCCGGCCGCTTCCCGGCGTTATTCGCCGGTGCCCCCCCCCCCGGTGCCCCCCCCCGGTGCCCCCCCCCCCCGGTGCCCCCCCCCCCCCCCGGTGCCCGATGGGGCAAAGCCGGCAAGAACTCCGCTCCGAAGGCTGTGAACCAGGCCCGGCGATCGGCCACCGAGAAGCGTCACAACAACAACAACAACAAAAGTGGCTACGCTTGCCTTTCGGTGTCAAATATGATATATATACACACACACGGGACATTATACACCACGTACAACTGCGTAAACAATTCGAAGAGTGCGTGTGATGCGGGGAGCGGCAGTGAGGTCGCGGTTAGCGCTGCGCTGCGCTACGAACCCGGCTACGCCCCGAGTTCGATTCCCGCTCGCGGCCAACGCCGGCGACGTTTGTCTCAACCGGAAGTGGGCCTCCCCCTAGGTCGACTCGGCCTCGAATGAGTAGCCGGTGCGGTGTGCAAACATCGCCACTGGGGAGACAAAGGCGGTCGGGCGCGGTGTTGGCCAACCCCACCCCCTCGTGCGTCGTGCCGGCCTTCGTAGGTGCTGCTCGCTAACAGCACTTGCCCCAACAGTCTGTTCAGGCTATACGGGGGGGATCTTTGTCTTTTTTTGTTCGCTGGTGTGCAGCACAGCGAGTGAAATAAGTCCGAAGAGCCGGTGCGGTCGCGCAGTACAGCCGGTGGTGCAGTGTGCGGTACAGCCGGTGGTGCAGTTTGCAGTGCAGGCTGTGTGTGGTGCACAGTGTGTGGTGCAGGCTGTGTGTGGTGCACAGTGTGCCGTGCAGGCTGTGTGTCGTGCAGGCTGTGTGTGGTGCAGGCTGTGTGTGGTGCAGGCTGTGTGTGGTGCAGGCTGAGAGCGGTGCAGGCTGTGTGTGGTGCACAGTGTGTGGTGCAGGCTGTGTGTGGTGCAGGCTGTGTGTGGTGCAGGCTGTGTGTGGTGCAGGCTGTGTGTGGTGCACAGTGTGTGGTGCAGGCTGTGTGTGGTGCAGTGTGCAGTGCAGGCTGTGTGTGGTGCAGGCTGTGTGTGGTGCAGGCTGTGTGTGGTGCAGGCTGTGTGTGGTGCAGGCTGTGTGTGGTGCAGGCTGAGAGCGGTGCAGGCTGTGTGTGGTGTAGGCTGTGTGTGGTGCAGGCTATGTGTGGTGCAGGCTGTGTGTGGTGCAGGCTGAGAGCGGTGCAGGCTGTGTGTGGTGCAGGCTGTGTGTGGTGCAGGCTGTGTGTGGTGCAGGCTGTGTGTGGTGCAGGCTGTGTGTGGTGCACAGTGTGTGGTGCAGGCTGTGTACCGTGCAGGCGGTGTGCGGTGCAGGCTGTGTGTGGTGCAGGCTGTGTGTGGTGCAGGCTGTGTGTGGTGCAGGCTGTGTGTGGTGCAGGCTGTGTACGGTGCAGGCTGTGTGCGGTGCAGGCTGTGTGCGGTGCAGGCTGTGTGTGGTGCACAGTGTGTGGTGCAGGCTGTGTGTGGTGCACAGTGTGTGGTGCAGGCTGTGTGTGGTGCAGGCTGTGTGTGGTGCAGGCTGTGTGTGGTGCAGGCTGTGTGTGGTGCACAGTGTGTGGTGCAGGCTGTGTGTGGTGCACAGTGTGTTGTGCAGGCTGTGTGTGGTGCAGGCTGTGTGCGGTGCAGGCTGTGTGTGGTGCAGGCTGTGTGTGGTGCAGGCTGTGTGTGGTGCAGGCTGTGTGTGGTGCACAGTGTGTGGTGCAGGCTGTGTGTGGTGCAGGCTGTGTGTGGTGCTGGCTGTGTGTGGTGCACAGTGTGTGGTGCACAGTGTGTGGTGCAGGCTGTGTGTGGTGCAGGCTGTTTGTGGTGCAGGCTGTGTGTGGTGCAGGCTGTGTGTGGTGCAGGCTGTGTGTGGTGCAGGCTGTGTGTGGTGCAGGCTGTGTGTGGTGCACAGTGTGTGGTGCAGGCTGTGTGTGGTGCAGGCTGTGTGTGGTGCAGGCTGTGTGTGGTGCAGGCTGTGTGTGGTGCAGGCTGTGTGTGGTGCACAGTGTGTGGTGCAGGCTGTGTGTGGTGCAGGCTGTGTGTGGTGCAGGCTGTGTGTGGTGCAGGCTGTGTACGGTGCAGGCTGTGTGTGGTGCAGGCTGTGTGTGGTGCAGGCTGTGTGTGGTGCAGGCTGTGTGTGGTGCAGGCTGTGTGTGGTGCACAGCGCGTGGTGCGGTGAGGCGCGCCAGCCCCCGCTGCACTCACTCTCGGCGAACACCACCAGGCCGGCCACCAGCAGCGTCGCCGCGGCAACGCCGACCGCCAGCCTCCCGTTGCCAGGCAACGCCATCGCGGGGCGTCACGGCAACCGCGTGGGGTGGGGTGGTGGAGAGGGGAGGGGTTGGGGTGGGGGGGTGTGGTGGTGGTGGTGAGGGGGGGGGGGTATTGGGCAAGGGGGTCGGGGTGAATATGGGCGCCTGAAAACTCCTGCGCGCAGACGCGATGAGATGGGGATGGGTTGTGATGCCTTCGCCGAATTCTCTTCGCGATTGAATGAGGAGGTGGCAGGCTGAGTCGGGGGTTGGGTTGGGTGGGGGGGGGCTGTGTAGTGAAGGGGGGGGGGTCGGTGACGATGTGAGTGGGAGTGAAATTGAAGGCGGGGTTTGCTCGGATGTGACGGGCGACCAATCGAAAACCTGGAAAGACAGAGATGGGGGGGGGCGAGAGAGAGATGGAGAGAGAGAGAGAGGGGTACAAAAAAAATCAAATTATACAAAGATGAGTGTCGCGAGCGATTTCCCTTCATAATCCCCTACGAGATTTTGGAGGAGCGACTCCCGTGTACACAAACGCACGCACGCACGCGCGCGCGCGCGCTCGCTCACTCGCTCGCGCCCGGCACTCAATCAACTCAGAGCCGTATTAGGTCAGACCTTGCTGGTAATTTACCCAGGGATTCTGAGCCTCGGATTTCAGTCGCTCCGTTTGCACAGAGGCGGGTTTGGGTGTGGAGGAGGGGGGTGGGGAGGCGTGCAGATTGTGCGTGTGTGTCTGTAGTGTGTGTGTGTGTGTGGTGTGTGTCTGTAGTGTGTGTCGGTAGTGTGTGTGTGTCTGTAGTGTGTGTGTCTATAGTGTGTCTGTGTCAGTAGTGTGTGTCTGTAGTGTGTGTGTCTATAGTGTGTGTGTGTCAGTAGTGTGTGTCTGTAGTGTGTGTGCTTATAGTGTGTGTGTGTCAGTAGTGTTTCTGTAGTGTGTGTCTGTAGTGTGTCTGTAGTGTGTGTCTGTAGTGTGTGTATTTGTGTGTTGGTAGTGTATGTGTCGGTGATGTCAACATGGCGCTTGTGCCGGGCTATGTGCACGTTAAAGTCACGTGAAGTGTCGAACGCCCGCTGGCAGGAGGTCACGGGACAGACACAGGTGCCATGGGTCGATTTACTGAGATGAGTGGCTGATGCACCACCGGTGCCCCTGACTGTGGCAACTTGCTGTGTTTTAGCCACCCGGCGCTCCGCTCGTTGTTGTGAGCATCGCTCCTCTGCCCTCCGTTGTTGCTGGAGGGCGACTGCCTCCAACTGCCCAACAGCGTCCTTCACGAGCCTCCTCCACAGAGACCGATCTTGACACCGCTGGTACCAGTCATCGACAAGTCCACTCAGCTCTACATCCTCTTGTACCACATCACTCCATCTCTTCTCTAGCCCGTGCCGTGCACGTTTAGCTCCCTCGATCCGGCCGAACAAAAGCTGTTTTGGCATGCGGTGGCTGGGCATGCAGGCTACATGGCCCAGCCAACGCAGCCTTGCCTGCCGGAGGAGCTCGCCGATGGGACTTTGTCCAGATCTTTCAAGGATTTGTGAGCTCCTGACACAATACAGCCTGGTTAAACCCAGGATGGATTGTAGGCAGGCCAGCCTAAATGTTTCTAACAGGCTAAGATGTTCCATTAGGGGGAGTCCACGTTTCGCAAGCGTAGAGAAGGTAGGGCATGACCGTGGCCGACAAGACCCAAAGCTTCGTGTGGAGTGACAGACCAGGTAGCTGCCACACCACCCTAGGCAGCTGATGAAAAGATATTGCCGCTCGACTGATTCGGGAGTGAGACCTCTGCTGTCAAACCGGAGCCGGTCATGAGCACACTGACCAGGCGTGGAAAACTCTCCACTCTCTCCACAGCTGCCCCATGGGGGTGGAGTGTCTGATGGCACAAAATACCCAGGCAGACACAGAGACACACCAACACACACACAGACCCCCACACACAGGGACTCAAACACACACAGGCAGACACACACAGACACACCAACAAAGACACACCAACACACACACATACCCACGCAAACAGACCCACACATACACAGGGTCCCACACACACAAACACACACACCAACAAACACACACAGACACACACACCAACAAAGACCAAGACAAAGATCCCCCGTATAGCCTTAACAGACTGTCGGGGCAAGTGCTGTTAGCGAGCACCTATGAAGGCCGGAACGATACACGAGGGGGTGGGTGGCCAGCACCACGCCCGACCGCCTTTCTCTCCCTACTGGCAATGTTTACACACCGCACCAGGTACTCATTTAAGGCTGAGTCGACCTAGGGGAGGCCCGGGACCGGTTCAGATAATCGTCACTGTTGTTGGCCGTGAGCGGGAACCGAACCCGTGTCGCCGGGTTCATAGCGCAGCGCGCTACCCGCTACCACTACCGCACAGACAGACACACACCCCAACACGTACCAACACACACACACACACTCCGTGTCAGCTCTCCTCTCCGCACACGCGAGCCGGAGCCCCCCCTCTCCCTTTCTCCCCTCTCCCGCTCTCTGTGTGCTCAATTCCGCTTTGTTTTGATCTCTCGCCCAGGCTGATCTCTCCCCAATTCCGATCCGCCACCTCGCTCCTCGTTGTCGGTCGGTGGCTTTGAACGAACGCACAACGCGTTCCCTGGCCTGCAGGCTGGCTCCACATGCAAAGACAAGATTCCCCAGCCGCCCCCCGACCCGCCCCGTATAGCCTCCACGAGACTGTTGGGGCAAGTGCTGTTAGCGAGCACCTGTAAAGGCTGGCACGGCACACGAGCGGGTGGGTGGCCAACACCACGCCCGGCCGCCTTGGCGATGTTCGCACACTGCACCAGGTACTCATTTGAGGCTTAGTCGACCGAGGGGGAGGCCCAGGGCCGGTTCAGATAATCGTCACTGTGGTGTTGGCCGTGAGCGAGAATCGAACTCGGCTCGCTTGCCGGGTTTGTTAGCGGTTAGCACGCTAACCGCTGCACCACCGCTCCACACACAGAGACACGCACAGACAGATAGACGCGCACACACGCACGCAGATCAGTTTCAAGTGGAATCTGAAGTCTTCCCGGGTTTCCCCGCTCTGGTCGATACGGTCGTAAATGACTCTCCGTGTCAGTGTGCAAACATTAGCGCTGGGAAACACACAGACAGCCGAGGCCACGTGTGTAGTTAATATGGGGTGCTCCAGATGTCTTGTGACCCCCCCCCCGCCCCCTACAATTAATTTACCTCTTTGCTTCTTTCGGTAAAGTCACGCAGAAAGAAACTAAATTGAATAATAGAGTACGACGTTTCGATTGCAACACAAGCAACCGTCATCAGGTAGAACTACATTTGAGAGAGAGACAAAACACAGACACGGAGACAAACAGACAGACACACAGGCAGAGACAACACAGACACACAGAGAGAGAGATGCACACAACATCGACACACAGAGACCCAATGCCTCTCTCTCTCTCTACCGAAAGAACAAAAGAGGACTTCCTGCAGTCACGAAAGCTTCAAATCAAATTAACTGACCCTTCCCATTTTTTTGTTTCCTTTGCATATTCCCTTTGGGATTATTTCGCTGCTATGAATGTCCAAAGTGATGGTGGCCGCTTTGTTTAGCGGCCACCATCACTTGTTGATAGCCAGGGTCGCTTTTGTCACGGTAAGTTTCAGTTTGCAGTTGAATTTATTATGGATAACCCTGTGAGCCATGCGGCTCTTGGCTCGGGCGCAATCGCAGCAAACAAAAACGTGAACAAGAAACATCTTAAAGTGACTACACGCAACAGAAAAAAAAATCCAGAAAAAACACCGTATTGCAACGCTGTGTGCAAAAAGCTCAGTTGGGGCTTCGCCTGCTAGGATGGTTCGGTGTTGTATCTGCGGCGTGTTTGGGCGATTTGTGTTTACCCTTCTTGTACTTTGCACCACTATCGAGTCTCTGTAACCGTCTGTTGTTGCAACGTTCTCATCCCCGCGGCACCCGACTGGACCATCTGTGGACAAAAGAGCTTTATAGCTCATCGGATGCATCCTTGCAGTGAATACAATAGTCTGAAGATCATAATGTTCGTGCCTGTTTTAAATAAAGCTTACTTGTAAAAGTTTTTGACAACTAAATCGAGGGAGGTGATGGGGGGAGGTGGGGGGGGTGGTCACAAGACATGTGGACCCACCTTCTGCACAGGCAAGCTCATAGTTTAGCTAACCAAAGATCTCCCAACCCCCTCGTGTGCCGTGCTGCCAACCGAACGGGTTGGCAGCAGCGGTGGGGGGGGGGGGTGTTCTGTTTTCGAGAATGTTCCGTGAAGACAAAAATTTGGTGGTCGCCGGCCTCGTAGCGCAGCGTCGCTAACCACTGCGCCACCGCTCCCCCACCGTCATCATCACTACCACCACCACCACCGCCGCCACACGTATGCACCGTGGTTGCCGAGACGCTCGCACGCGTGCCCTTTCACGGGCACAGCGAGCGACATAACCCGCCTTTAAAAACAACAACGATAATAACGATGATGCTATTCGTAACATAAAAAATAAAGAATAAAAGCGCCCACGACACGGAGCCAATTAACGAGGTACAACCCCATTAGCGCCGCAGGCAATGTCCGCGTCTCCTGGTCTCCGCACGCCCCCCACGTGCCACGTGCCGGACACGACGGGACATCCTCACGCGCGCGATGCCGAACGGAGACAAAGATAAAGATTTCGCCACCCCCCCCCCCCCCCCCCAGTATGATTGAAAGCTTTCGTGACTGCAGTAATTCATATTCTTAGCTCTTTCGGTAAAGTCACCACGTTGAAGGGAAACAATAAAATAATAATAAAATATATATAAAACTATACAAATTCTCACGACGTTTCGACCGTAACACAAACGGTCGTCATTAGGTGTGAAAAACCAACGGCAAGAAACATTTGAAAGAAGTCTTATATATATATTTATTCTTTTATTGTTTCCCTTCAACGTGACTTTACCGAACGAGCTAAGAATAACCCTTACTAAGTTGGCTGTGTCGGGTGGTGGCGGGTTTTAACGACACAATTATACATTTATGCGATCTAACCCAAAAATCCTCTATTATGGAGCCTTGACAGAACGCCGTTTAGCGAGCCGCATCTTATGAAGGCCGGAATGGTACGGCATGGGGGTGAGTGGCCGGCACCACGCCCGGCCGCCTTTGTCTCCCTAGTAGCGATGTTTTTACGCACTACACCAGGTACTTATTTGAGGCTGAGCAGACCTAGGGGAGGCCTAGGACCGGTTCAGATAATCATCATCAGTGGTGTTGGTGGCCGTGAGCGGGAATGGAACTCGGGTCGCCGGGTCCGTAGCGCAGCATAGCGCTAACCGCTACACCACCGCTCCTCAAAGATACAAAGACAAAGATCCCCCGTATCGCCTTCACAGACTGTTGGGGCAAGTGCTGTCAGCGAGCACTTATTAAGGTCGGAACGGCACACGAGGGGGTGGGTGGCCAGCGCCAGGCCCAGCCGCCTTTGTCTCCCCAGTGGCGATGTTTTTAAGCACCACACCGGGTACTCATTTGAGGCTGAGTCGACCTAGGGGAGGCTCAAGAGCGGTTCAGATAATCGTCACTGATGTTGGCCGTGAGCGCGAATCGAACTCGGTCACCAACAGCGGTGACAATTATTCGATCCGCGGGAGACAAAGGCGGCCGGGCGCGCGTGTTGCTGGCCACGCACCCCCTCGTGTGCCGTGCCGGCCTTCGCAGGTGCTGCCGCTAGCAAACAGCGCTTGCTCCAATGGTCTGTTGAGGCTTTAGTCTTTGGAGTAGCATTCATCTCAGTCGTCTCAGTCAGTCAACCCATGGCACCTGGGACTGTCCCGTGACCTCCTGCAAGCGGGCGTGGCCTTAACTTGCACACAGTGAAGAGCCGTCTAAACGGAGCCCCGCATTAAACGTGGCCTCAAGACCTCGGTGGCTCGAGGGCGGAGCATCGTCGTCAGAGATCGGTGCCAGACGAGACACGTGGCCGCTTACTCGACGCGCATCGCCACGACGAGACAGAGAGAGGAGGAGGAGGAGAAAGCGGAAATGGCAAATGACGAAATGCAGCAGTGGGCAACCACCACCGCCCAAACCACCACCTACTGCGGGGGCTTATCTGCTTCATTGATGATGATGATAATGGTGATGATGACCTCATGAACACAGGGCACCACACACACAATTATTTGTGGGTTTTACAAATGCTGCAAAACGGGCCACAAATTAATTATGAGTTGGGCCCACAACGAACACAGCGGGGGGGCGGGGGGGGGCGGTATTATACCTACCACTGGTTCTACAATCACGACGTCAGAGCTCATTTATCCACGGGTCTTTATAATTAACGCAATCAGGACTCACGTTATCTATGGTTTAGGCCCGCCGCACGATAACGTGGAGGGGGGGGAGTGGCTGGTCCCCTCCCCCCCCCCCCCCCCCACGTTATCCATGGGTTTTGTTTACCAATTATGGAAACGGCGCACGCCATTATGCACGGGGGGAGGGCATTACAAATCGTGAAATCAAGGGGGTGCACATTATCTACGGTTCAAGGCGCGCGGCGCGAACACAGGTTCCCGCGATATCGGTCGTGGGTTTAAGCAAAAAAAATATCGCGGCGGCGAGGGACGCACATTAATCGTGGGGCGGCCAGACGCTCGTGTGGGCGTGAGAAGAGCGCCCAATGCGGTGGATTATTCACGTGGGGCCCCAGAGCTTGAGTAGAACCGCGGTTCGTTTACAGATATAAAACTACAACTAATCTATTTTTATTTTATCAGGTAAGGCCCCACTGAGCTGTGTAGCTCTTTTGTCAGAAGCGACGTGGCCATCACAAATGATGGCTCAACGAAAGTGGGCTTATCATCATCGTCGCGTGAAAATGTATAGCAGCTGCCAAAATACTTCTAAGCGCGTGACGTCGGTGCTAAATGTGGAGGGGAAAAACCGGAGGACTTCCCGGAGAAAAATTCACGTGACCGCGGGGAGAGAGACACCGCAAACTCCAAATATGCATGCCTCAGGGTCGGGATCGAATCCACGACCTCCTGTATACCAGGCGAGGTAGTTAACATCTCCTACCCACCGTGATGATGATGAGAGAGAGACACGCAAACTCCAAATATACAGCAGGCGTCGTCAGGGTCGGGATTGAATCCACGACCTCCTGTATACCGGGCGAGGTAGTTAACATCTCGCCACAAGCCTGAAATCTATAACGATTTTTATTTTATTGTAACCAGGTAAGACCCACTGAACTATTTAGCTTTTTTCAGACGCAACCTGGGCACAAATTACAGCTCAACGAAGTGGCTCATCATCAAATCTACAGCAGGCTTCAGGGTCGGGATCGAACCCACGGCCTCCTGTATACCAGACGAGTTAGTTAACATCTCCTAGCCATCTGATATAAATCTTGCGCTAGAGATGCTCGTGAAGAGGGCTGCGGGCGGTGGTGGTGGAGGTGGGGGGGGAGCGGTGGCGCAGCAGTTAAGACTATACAGCGGATCTTGGTTTCGTGTGTTTGTTCGGCGCTCCATAACAGCACTCTGTTAAGGCTCTAGGGGGGGATCTTTGGCTTTGTATTGTCAACAATCACCCTGCTGTACTGCGAAACCTGCGGCGAGCCGAGTTTGATTCCCGTTCAGGCCCACCGCCACTACCAACACCGGCGATAGTGATTGTCTGACCTGGTCCAGTGCCTCCCCTCGGTCTACTCAGCCTCAAATGAGTACCCAGTGCGGTGTATAAAACATCGCCACTGTGGAGAGACAAACGCATGCCCAGGGCATGGTGCTGGCCACACCACTCCACGTGTGCTGCTGTCCCGGTCTTGGTGGTATCACACCACTCCTCCTCCTGTGCAACTGTGCCAGTCTTGGTGGTATCACACCACTCCTCATCGTGTGCTGCTGTCCCGGTCTTGGTGGTATGACACCACTCCTCCTCGTGTGCCACTGTGCCGGTCTTGGTGGTATGACACCACTCCTCCTCGTGTGCCACAGTGCCGGTCTTGGTGGTATCACACCACTCCTCCTCGTGTGCTGCTGTCCCGGTCTTGGTGGTATCACACCACTCCTCCTCGTGTGCCACAGTGCCGGTCTTGGTGGTATCACACCACTCCTCCTCGTGTGCTGCTGTCCCGGTCTTGGTGGTATGACACCACTCCTCCTCGTGTGCTGCTGTGCCGAACTTGGTGGTATGACACCACTCCTCCTCGTGTGCAACTGTGCCGGTCTTGGTGGTATGACACCACTCCTCCACGTGTGCCGCTGTGCCGGTCTTGGTGGTATGACACCACTCCTCCTCGTGTGCTGCTGTCCCGGTCTTGGTGGTATGACACCACTCCTCCTCGTGTGCCACAGTGCCGGTCTTGGTGGTATCACACCACTCCTCCTCGTGTGCAACTGTGCCGGTCTTGGTGGTATGACACCACTCCTCCACGTGTGCTGCTGTGCCGGTCTTAGTGGTATCACACCACTCCTCCACGTGTGCTGCTGTCCCGGTCTTGGTGGTATGACACCAATCATCCTCGTGTGCCACTGTGCCGGTCTTGGTGGTATGACACCACTCCTCCTCGTGTGCAACTGTGCCAGTCTCAGTGGTATCACACCACTCCTCCACGTGTGCTGCTGTCCCGGTCTTGGTGGTATGACACCAATCATCCTCGTGTGCCACTGTGCCGACCTTGGTGGATGCTACTCGCTCACAGCGCTTGCCCCCAACAGTCCGTTGGAGGCTACAAGTGGCGACAATGAAGAAACTCTGGTGAGGATGGCGACACTTTCGGAAGACCGCGCGGGGGGCGAGAATGGTGGGGTAGAGGGGTGGGGGCAGGGGTGGAGGCACCCGCTGACTGCGGCTTAACTTTGAGCACGCTTCACGAAGGTCTTATTTGAGTGGACGCAGTAGGGATTTTTTTTCTTCATTTTTTGTTTAAATCAAAATCAATCACGGGAGATTTTTTTAAAAATTCATCTTCTTTACTTTACGGGATTTCCATTCGCCTAAAGTAATGCAAATTACGCCCGAGGAACTCCCGGCGGGCGTCGCCCGCTTGGAGGGGATGAGCGTCCGCCTCTTCGGGAGGGAGAAAAATTAGCAGAAGATTTAAAATAAAAACCGCTCTTTTTCAGAAGCGACCTGGCCACCACAAATGATAACAGTTCAACGAAGTGGGATTATCATCATCATAGCGTGGGAATGTACAGCAGCGGCCAGATAACGCTCTGAACGCGTGACGTCGAATCTAAATGTGGAGGGGAAAAAACCGGAGGACCCGGAGAAAAGTCCACGCGACCACGGGGAGAGTGAATGTGCAAATTCCAAATATACAGCAGGCGTTAGGGTAGAGATAGAACTAACGACCTCCTGCATACCAGGCGAGGTAGTTAACATCTCCTAGCCACCGTGGAGCCCCAAACTGTCGGGGGCACGTGTTGTTAGCGAGTAGCAGGAGCCCCTATGAAGGGCGGCATGGCGCACTCGACGGGGGGAGAGAGAGACACGCAAATTCCAAATATACAGCAGCAGGCATCGTCAAAGTCAGAATCGAACCCACGACCTCCTGTATACTAGGCGAGGTAGTTAACATCTCCTGTGGACAGTGCACCGCTCCCTGCCGACCAGACTACGCGTGTTTAATTTTTCTCCCTCTCTCCTCAAAGACCTACCAAGCCCCCCCTACCCCCATGCCCCCCCCGCCCCCCCCAAAGAAATCCGTGAACACCAATTAGCTAATATGACCCTAGAGATAATAAAAAATACCCACCCCAGTGTCACATTTCAATACAGGTTACGTGTGTATGTATGTATGTATGTCAGGGGTGGACCTGTGGGTGAGGGAAGGGGTTTATATGTACAGCGTGTTGAACTTGCTAATTGGAGGTTCACTTACAAAAACAAAGATCCCCCGTATAGCCTCAACAGACTGTTGGGGCAAGTGCCGTTAGCGAGTAGCACCTATGAAGGCCGGGACGGCACACGAGGGGAGTGGGTGGCCTGTACCACTCCCGGCCGCTTGTGTCTCCCCAGTGGCGATGTTTACACACCATACCAGGTACTCATTTGAGGTTGAGTCGACCTAGGGGAGTCCCAGGACCGGTCCAAATAATCGTCACTGGTTTTGGCCGTTGAGCGGGAATCGAACTACTTACACATACAGACACCAAGACCCACCACACACAATAAGGGGGATACCACCACCACCATAACAACAATAATAATTCTATTGACACAGCGCTTTTCATCAAGGATCTCAAAGCGCTGTACAGGACTCATTGGAAGAGAACGGGATCGTGGGAAACGCAGAGATGATACACACACACAAAAGGCAAGGAGGAAAGAGAGAGAGAGGAGTTGGAGGAGCGAGAGAGAGAGCGAGAGTGTGAGCGAGCGACAAATCAACAAAACGGCCGGGACAATGAAGTTTTGTCAAAACATCAAAACAGAATTGACCTCCTCGGGATCCGACGGATCTTCTCGGCTCTGGCGCTAAAGCCCCGGGGGAGCCCGTGCCATCGATATTCGACGATTTAGGGCCGGCCGCGTCTCTAAAATGCTTAATCAATGCCCACTCGATGGGGTCGTCGCGGACACCCATCGCCGATAGAGCCCGCGCGGTGAAAGTGCGCCGTGTCTGGCGCGCTGCCCGTGCGTGGCTCCGCAAGAGCGTCAGAACGGTGCGCGCGTTCCCGCGTCTCCGCGAAGAAGAGTGCTCCCGAACGGGGGAGAAGACCCGCGATCGCGTGCGGCGAAGTGTGAACGCCACCGCCGCACGCGAAGCTCTGTAGCTCTGTTTTAAATTTTCACTTCAAACTTATCGTGACTGCAGGAATTCATATTCTTGGTTCTTTCGGTACAGTAACGTAGATAGAAAATAAGATTAAAATAACAGATAATAAAATAAAAAATAAGATAATCCTTTTCTCTCCGCCTGATGTCTTAGACCGCTTGTGTTGCGATCGAAACGTCGTGGGTTTTTTGCTTTTATTATATTCAATTTAGCATTTCTATTTAAAAAAAATATATTTTCTTTTATTATCTGTTATTTTAATTTTATTTTCTACCTACATAACTTTACCGAAAGAACCAAGAATATGAGCTCTATTTTAGCTCTCTTTTTTTACTCTCAGAATAGGTTTTACCCTTACTGGCAATAACACAGGTGTTGAGATGACGCCAAACAAAAACCTTTTGCAAGGAATCATTAAGCACTGTGTATTTGTGGTTAACACGCAAACAAAAACACACGCTCTGGTAGTATATGATGATGCATTGTCTTTGAAACTGATTAGTCCACACCAGAGACAGCTTTCTTTAGAGCCTAGTCTCAAACAGTGTTAGAGCAGAGGACGCCAGAAGGCGGACAGCACCAAGACAATGCACTGTCAGGACATTGAGAGCTCGGGGTGAGCAGCTACATCTTATATTTTGATACTGACAAGGGAGGTCCCATGATTTTTTTAGCTCTCTTTTTAAGAAGCTCTCTTTTTTAGCTTTTTTTAGCTCTCTTTTTTAGCTCTCTTTTTTAGCTCTCTTTTTAGCTCTATTTTTTAGCTCTCTCTTTTTTAGCTCTCTTTTCAGCTCTCTTTTTTAGCTTTTTAGCTCTCTTTCTTTAGCTCTCTTTAGAGCTTTTTTAGCTCTCTTTTTTAGCTCTCTCTTTTTAGCTCTCTTTAGAGCTTTTTTTAGCTCTCTTTTTAGCTCTCTTTTTAGCTCTCTTTTTCAGCTTTCTTTTTTAGCTCTCTTTTTTAGCTCTCTTTTTTTTAGCTCTCTTTAGAGCTTTTTTTAGCTCTCTTTTTTAGCTCTCTTTAGAGCTTTCTTAGCTCTCTTTTTAGCTCTATTTTTAGCTCTCTTTTTAGCTCTCTTTTTCAGCTCTCTTTTTTAGCTTTTTTTAGCTCTCTTTTTAGCTTTTTTTAGCTCTCTTTAGAGCTTTTTTAGCTCTCTTTTTTTAGCTCTCTTTAGAGCTTTTTTTTTAGCTATTTTTAGCTCTCTTTTTTAGCTCTCTTTTTAATTCTCTTTTTCAGCTCTTTTTAGCTTTTTTTAGCTCTCTTTTTTAAGCTCTCTTTAGAGCTTTTTTTAGCTCTCTTTTTTAGCTCTCTTTTTTAGCTCTCTTTAGAGCTTTTATTTAGCTCTCTTTTTTAGCTCTCCTTTTTTAGCTCTCTTTAGTGCTTTTTTAGCTCTTTTTTTAGCTCTTTTTTAGCTCTCTTTTTGAGCTCTCTTTTCAAGCTCTCTGTTTTTAACTCTCTTTTTCACGAAGCGACCCGGCCACCACAGACGATCGCCGTTCACCGGAGGGCGCGCGCCACGCGAGTGCCGCTCGCACGCGGAAGCGTCCGGGAAGTTCTCCCCTGTGAGTTCTCTCGCAACGCGGACGTATAATCGATTCGAAAAGAAACAACCCCCACCCACCCACCCACTGCTAACCGTTAATGTGTAACGTCTCACGAAATGACAACACGTATTATTGTTCATTGCTTATGTCAATTGCCCAACCCCCCCCCCCCCAACTCCGCTCCTCTTATGATGATTAAAATAATAATGCCTTTTACAAAGCTCACGTGCAACGTATTTGTTGTGACAGATCACAGAGGGCCCCGTCACAGATTTATGTCATTGGGGTAGGCGGTGGGGTGGGAGGTGGAGGGGTGAAAAAGGGGGAGGGGGTGGAGGGAGAGAGAGAGAGGGGCCTCCCCTAGGTCGACTCAGCCTAAAATTAGTACCTGGTGCGGTATGTAAACATCGCGCACTAGGGAAGACAATGGCGGCTGGGCGTGGTGTTGGCCACCCACCCCCCTTGTGTGCCATGCTCACCTTCATAGGTCCTACTCACTAACAGCACTTGCCTCATCTGTCTGCCAAGGCTACACGGGGGATCTTTGTTTTTGCCTTTGTTACATTTTAAACTATAAAATGTCTTTGTTACATTTTTTACAATAAAATGTAACAAAAAGACACACAAACTCCAATTATACAGCAGGCGTCGTCAGAGTCAGGGATCGAACCCACGCCCTCCTGCATACCAGGCGAGGTGGTTAACATCTCCTAGCCACCGTGATGACGATGAGAGGACAGAGAGACACACAAACTCCAAATATACAGCAGGCGTCATCAGGGTCTGGGATCGAACCCACGAACTCCTACGTACCGGGTGAGTTAGCCCACATCCCCTAGCCACCGTGATGATAATGAGAGAGAGAGAGAGAGACATGCAAACTCCAAATATACAGCAGGCATCGTTAGGGTCAGGAATGTAACCCACTACCTCCTGCGTACCGGGTGAGGTAGTCCACATCTCCTAGCCACCGTGGCGCCCCTTGCCTCTGTGGGAGCTAAGCGCGGGCTATGTAAAGCGCAAACATCACTTGGTTGAAACTATTTTTGATTATGATTTCATTCCTCCTCCCTCCTACTCCTCCTCCACCGTGCGGTCGTCTGGGCCACCGGGGGGGCGGGCGGTGAGGCCGACACCGTCAATTTCACCGCCCTACATGAGCCCTCTTTCCCTTCGACCCAATTTACGGCTGCCTCGCGCGGGGCTTGAACCCGGGACCCTGTGAGGTGCTGCCAGTACCCCCGCCTGCCTGAAGCTACACGGCCATCTAAAAAATAAAAATCTACCGACTAGAAAATAAAATTTATATATTTCTTAAAATCTTGTTGCCCCCAATAAAAAAAAATAGACCACCGGGCAGGATCCTAGCCGACGTGGCCATTAAGGGGAGAGACTTCAAGAGCAAAAAAATCTTACGCCTGCGTGCGCCCGTGGGCAAACGCACTAAGTTTACAAATCCTCCTCTCGTCATACGAGCGTGCAGTGAGAAAGGCTGGGGGGTGGGGGGGGGGGAGGCGCGGGGGGGGCGGTAAGTAAAGAGAGATAATTGTCGTTTTTTTCTCTCTATCATTTATCATTGATTCGTACAATATTTTCTTTACGAGACGTCGTTCTTAAATAGTTCACGCGGGAACGTGACAGAAATCGCTCGAGATGGTGCTCACCTTGCTTGCAAGGGTGGACTGACTGGTTTGGAAGGGGCATCCATCCAGCAGTGGATTGGCAGCGCGCTCCGGTAGATGTCGCGGCCACGCGTTACCGGTGGTTACCATGGCCACGCGTTGCAGGTGGTTACCATGGCCACGCGTTACCGGTGGTTACCATGGCCACGCGTTGCAGGTGGTTGCCGTGGCCACACGTTACCGGTGGTTACCATGGCCACGCGTTACCGGTGGTTACCATGGCCACGCGTTGCAGGTGGTTGCCGTGGCCACGCGTTACCGGCGGTTGCCACGGCAGCGCGTGCCGGTGGTTACCATGGCCACGCGTTACCGGTGGTTACCATGGCCACGCGTTGCAAGTGGTGGCCATGGCCACGCGTTGCAGGTGGTTGCCATGGCCACGTGTTCCCGTGGTTGCCGACCTCTGGCCTACCTGTATAGACTACCACCACGTTCTCTACGTGACGGGGACGTGGGGCGGGGGGGATAGAACAGTGAATAGAGAAAAAGCAGACGCGAATATCTTCTTCTCTTATACGGCTGACGTAGATCGGCCGTACAAAACTGTAACGTTCTCACTCCGTGGCTCCTGACTGGACGTCCGTGAAAAAGAGCTTTGTAGCTCATCGGATTCCTCCGGCATGACTGCAGATGCCGATTCCCAGGCGGCAGAACGACAGCAGCTACCATTATTTCACAACGACCACGCGGTCGAGCGGGTGGCCTGGACGCAATGGTGAAATGGCAAAGATGTATTCTTTATATGAGAACAAAAATTCCCGTGGAACTTAACGTACCACACCGCCCCCCCCCCACCCCCACCCACCCCGAAAGCCTGGCGCTTGTTCTTGCTATGACGTCGCCGTCACAGAGGCAGGCAAACGCTTTTATTTTTATTTTCTACTCCAGAGGTGGGGGGGGGGGATGGGGAGGGGGGGTGTAGAGTTAAAAAAAATTGAGGAGGGGTGGGGGGGGCAGGGAGGGAGGAGAAATCCGATGGGCTATGAAGCTCTTTGTCAACAGATGTCCACAATAACAACGATAGCAGCGCAGAAATATATATTTTAAAGGAGTATGATGAGGATGAGGAGGGCTGGTCACCAACCCTGTTAGACCAGAGGTGGCAATGAATCCCACAGACACAAACTAACTTTTGTTTTGCTTGACCTCTCTCCCCAAAGCACGAGGAGAGGGGGGGGGGGAGTGTGGAGCCCCCCCCCCCCCGCCCCCCCCCCCACAAACAGCGGAGTGAGGGGGGCGGGGGAGCTTCCCATTCCATTCAGCGCGCACGCCCCGCGGGATTGAGAGGGGAGGGGGGCGCAGAGAGAGACGAGAGAGAGAGAGCAGAGGAGGGCAAGACAAATAACGGAGAAACCCAGGGGCAGCTGCGGAGGCGGTAACCGTACACTGCGCCCCTTTGCAACCCCGCACACCATTTGATTTGCTCACGAGGAGAGAGAGGGGGAGGGAGGGAGAGAGAGAGAGAGGAGAGAGAGGGAGAGAGGGGGAGGGAGGGAGAGAGAGGGAGAGAGGGGAGAGAGAGGGAGAGAGGGGAGAAAGAGGAGAGAGAAGGGGAGAGAGAGGCGTCATGTGCTCGTCCACCACCACCAATCCACCTCCTCACCTCCCCACCGCCACCGCCCTCGCCCAACAGGAGGGAGACGGTGGGAGCTCCTCCATCACCATCACAACCACCATCAACACCACCATCATCTTCACCAAACACAAATATCCGCCGTATAGACTGTTTGGGCAAGTGCTGTTAGTGAGCACCTATGAAGGGCGGTAACGGCACACGAGGGGGTGGGGTGGCCAGCACCACGCCCGGCCGCCTTTGTCTCCCCAGTGGCGATAATTTACACACCGCACCAGGTACTAATTTGAGGCTGAATCGACCTAGAGGAGGCCGATGACACGTTCAGAGAATCATCACCGGTGTTGGGCGTGAGCGGGAATCGAACTCGGGTGGCTGGGTTTATAGTGCAGCGCACTAACCGCTACACCACCACTCCCCCTCCTCTATCACCACCATCAACACCACCACCATCACCACCATCAACACCATCACCACCAACAACAACAACCGCCATTCGCCACTAAGTGGTGGTGACGTCACCACGACGCTTGTGCCAGGCCATGTGCACCTTGAGGCCACGTGAAGTGTCGAACGCCCGCTGGCAGGAGGTCACGGGGCAGACTCAGATGCCACAGGTCGACTGACTGAGATGACTGGCCGATGCACCACCTGTACCCCCTACTGTGCCAACCTGCTGTGCTTTAGCCACCCGGCGCTCTGCTCGTTGTTGTGAGCGTCGCTCCTCCGCCCTCCGTTGTTGTTGGAGGGCGACTGCCTCCAACTGCCCAGTAGCGTCCTTCACGAGCCTCCTCCACAGAGGCAGATCTTGACACCGCTGGTACCAGTCATCGGTAAGTCCACTCAGCTCCACATCCTCCTGTACCACATCACTCCATCTCTTCTCTAGCCTGTGCCGCGCCCGTTTCGCCCCCTCGATCCGGCCAAACATAAGCTGTTTAGGCATGCGGTGGCTGGGCATGCAGGCTCCATGGCCCAGCCAACACAGCTTTGCCTGCCGGAGGAACTCACCGATGTGACTTTGTCCAGATCTTTCAAGGATTTGTGAGCTCCTCACACAATCCAGCCTGGTTAAACCCAGGATGGATCGTAGGCAGGCCAGCCTAAATGTTTCTAACCGGCGAAGATGTTCCATTAGGGGGGTCCACGTTTCGCAAGCGTAGAGAAGGGAGGGAATGACTGGCCGAGAAGACCTGAAGCTTCGTGCGGAGCGACAGACCAGGTAGCTTCCACACAGCTTTACGCGAACGATGAAAAGATAATGCCGCTCGACTGATTCTAAGTGAGACCTCTGCTTCTGAACCGGAGCCAGTCATGAGCACACTGCCCAGGTATGGGAAACTCTCCACTCTCTCCACAACTGCCCTATCACCAATTGAGTCTCCGATGGTACAAAATACCCAGGCAGATGCTTAGTTTTGGTGGGGCTGATGGGAAGGCCCCACCTCTTAGTGGCAAGCTCCAGGTTCAGCAGCAGCGCCTCCAACTCCTCCTCTGAGTGAGCAGCAATTACCAGATCATCGGCATACATAACATGGTTGAGCAATAGGGAGCTATCCCTTGACCGCACCCGGGCATCGATCAGCCTCCCATTGTATCTGTACCAGATGGAAATTCCTCCGGTACAGCTATTAAAGGCTTCACGAACTACGTGGTCGAAATAGATGTTAAATAATGTGAGAGCCAGAGGATATCCTTGTCGCACCCCAAGGTGTACAGGGAATGGTTCCAACTCCCGGCCAAGTAGTTTTACCCGGGCCCGCTCACCATCATGAAGGTCCTTAATGATCGTGAACAGAGGGTCAGGGACTCCGAAATCACAAAGAACTACCCAGAGCCCAGGCCTACTGATGGTACCATAGTCCTTGACCAGGTCAATAAAGCAAAGATGTAGGTCTAGTTGGAATTCCCTACACCTCTGCTGTAGCAGACGGACAGAAATATGGCATCTGTGCAGGACCGCCCTTTCCTAAAACCGCATTGGAGCTCTGCAAGCCTCTCCTCAGCGTGCCTAGCAAGGCGATGTTGAATAATCTTTGCCAGGACCTTTCCTGGCACACTGAGGAGTGAGATGCCCATGTAGTTGTTACAGTGTGTGCGGTCCCCCTTCTTAAAGAGGGGGACCACCAGGGCATCCTTTCAGTCCTACGGAACCCGTCCAGTGGTCCAGACTGTTGTTATGATTTCATGTAGGGCAGTCTGTGCACAAACGCCACCCTCCCACAGCATTTCGCTTGGGAGATCATCTCTGCTAGGTGCCTTTCCTGGTCTGAGACTCTGGATCGCCTTCAGTACTTCCTCAACAGATGGCACCTCAGCCATCCACTCACAGGGGGTGATTTCTTCCAATATTTGAACACCACCACCAACACCACCACCACCATCAACACCACCACTATTACCAACACCATCACCACCACCATCATCAGCACCATCACCACCACCATCACCACCACCATCACCACCACCATCACCACCACCATCACCACCATCATCACCACCACCACCATCACCGCCACCATCATCACCACCATCACCACCATCACCACCATCATCACCATCACCATCACCACCACCATTATCACCACCATCACCACCACCATTACCACCATCATCACCATCACCACCACCATCATCATCACCATCATCATCATCACCACCATCATCACCATCATCACCACCACTATTATCACCATCATCACCACCACCATCACCACCACCATCACCACCACCACCACGCCGGGCACAGCAGAGCCGCCCGCTTTAGTGGACACATGTTCTGCTTTTATTTCTTTACGAGCGGAAATGTTTCACGAAATCACACGAGCCAGAGTGGAGAGCGAGACAGAGAGATGGGGCAGTGGTGGTGGGTGGGGGGCGCGCGAGGGGGGCAATCACGGCCCCTCATTTATTATTTATTATTTCCATTCACAGTTTTATTCACGACGCGCTCCCTCGCTCTCTCCGATGCTTTATACTCAATTGTCGTGCATGTGAAATGAAATAAATGAAACCGCCCGGTAGGCGCACCAACCCTTCCCTCTGCCCCCCCCCCCAAAAAAAGAATGAGAATGATTTGCGCGGATGGATATTGTTTTCGTGTGTGTGTGTGGTTTGTTGTTCGATTCCCGCTCACGACCAACACCCAGTGACGATTATCTGAACCGGTCCTGGGTCTCCCCTAGGTCGACTCAGCCTCAAATGAGTACCCGATGCGGTGTGTAGTAAACATCGTCACTGGGGAGACAAAGGCGGTCAGGCGTGGCGCTGGCCACCCACCCCCTCGTGTACCGTTTCGGCCTTCATAGGTGCTCGCTAACAGCACTTGCCCCTACAGTCTGTCTAGCCTATACGGGGGATCTTTGTCTTTGTTGTTTGAGAGCGGGCGATCCGTGGCAGGATCACGGTCAGAATGTTCATTTTTTTAATCAGAATTCGATTTATTCCACCAGGTGTAAGCCCCCCCCCCCCCCCCCCCCCCCCACTGAGCTGCTATGTAAGCAGCTCGCTTTGTCAGAAGCGACCTTGCCACCGCAAATGATAGCTCAATGAAGTGGCTTATCGTGATCGTCATCGCGTGGACATTTACAGCAGCGGCCAAATAACTCTCTAAACACGCGTGACGTCGATTCTAAATGTGGAGGGGGGAAACCGGAGCAACCCCGGAGAACAATCCACGTGACCACGGGGAGACAGACACACAAACTCCAGATACACAGCAGACGACCTCCTGCCTACCAGGCGAGGGAGTTAACATCATCTAGCCACCGTGATGATGATGATGAGAGGCACGCAAACTCCATATACACAGCACGCGTCAGGGTCGGGATCGAACCCACGACCTCCTGCGTACCAGGCGAGGTAGTTAACATCTCCCACCCACCCTGGCACCCCCACAGTGAAGGGGGGGGGGGAGGAAATATAATGAGCTGTGAAACTCTTTCTTACGGATATCCAGCGGTTCTGGGCAACCCCACCCCTGGCTCCCCCGTGGTGGTAAGAAATGAAGAAAAAAAAGAGACGAGACACCAGCTTCTATCGAAGCGAGCCCATTACTCTTCCAGCACGGCGTCTTAGCGGCAGCGGTGAAAAGTGGTGCCTTGTGAAGGAAAAAAAAACACCCGCCCGAGCCCTTTGAGCGCGGTTGTAAACTACGCTCTGCTTCGTCTCCGGCTATGTCCTCGGCACTGCCGGTCGTTTTTTTTATCGTCTAACGCTGACGCCGCAAACGCGAAGGGGGAAGGAAGAGGGAGGAGGAGGGGGGGGGTGGTGGTAACCTCGTAAAAAAAACACACACACACACAAGGAAGAGGAGGAGAGAGAGGTGGGGAGGAGGGAGGGGGGGGGTATGATGGAAATAACGACGGCGGCGCGTCTTGCCGTCGGCCGAACCAATAAAAAAAGTGCGGGTATTAATACAAATAGGTCGAAGTATACGTGTGTGGCGCAGCAGCAGCTGGGGGGGGAGGGGGGGGGGTAACCTCGTAAAACAAAACACAAGGAAGAGCAGATAGGGGGGGGGGGAATGCACGAAATAATGACGGCGGCGCGTGCTGCGTCGGCCGAACACAAAAAAAAGTGCGGGTAATAATACAAATAGGTTGATATATTCGCGTGTAGCGCAGTATCAGCGGGGGGGGGGGGGGGGGGCGAGCGAGCGCGACGAGTTATTTTACGGCCGAAACGGCAAAACATTTAACGCGCCGATGAACGGAGCCGAGCTTCGTGATCTATGGTTCGAACGAGGTGAATACGGACCTGGCGTGGGTGGTGGTGGGGGGGGACGCACGTGGCCGGGGGAAGCGCGTGTCGGAGTTTTCGTAGCCACGTGTGCGGGCGGGGACCCAACAAACGCACCAAGTAAAACGATGGTCGCCCCCCCCCCCAAACCCCGCACCCTACCCCCACCCACACTCTCCACCCACCTACCCACCTACCCACTTACCCACCCCCCCCCCCCCGGCGAGGGTCTTAACCGCGTGCACGAAATGTCATCGCGATACGCCGACCCGCCGAGTCCTACCGGGCGGGTCGGCGAGCTGTACGGCAATTTCGCCCAAGCGGACAAACAAATCTCTCGCCCCTCCACCACCACCACACCACCTTCCACCGCGCCCGCCACACCGCCGCCACGCCGCAACTCCACCATAAGCCTGACCTCCGCCACAACTCATCTCAAGGTATAGGGTCGGTGGTATAGGGTCGGTGGTATAGGGTCGGTGGTATAGGGTCGGTGGTATAGGGTCGGTGGTATAGGGTCGGTGGTATAGGGTCGGTGGTATAGGGTCGGTGGTAAGATACTCCCACCTCCGCCGTCTCTCCCTCTCTCTCTCGCACGCTTGAGATTATTATTTTTTTTTGGGAAGGGGGAGGGGGCGCGCTATCTCAATGAATAAATTACCCCGGTGGATGTGTGTGTGTGTGAGACACGCAAAAAAACGGGAGCGGTTCCTGGGCCCTCCAGCGCCGGCGGACGCGGTCACAACGGCCGTCGGGACAACCCCTCCGGCATCGGGGGTCCGCACCGCGCCATCGAGCGCTCCGTTGAGCCACCCACCCACCCAGACGGTGATCGTAACCTCCACCCTCACCCCCAGTGCCGGATTAAGCTAGTGCGGGGCCTGTAGCATATGAACCTCGTGGCGGTACCCCGGGGTACCATGGTACCATAGTACCCCGGCTCTCGCGTAATTTCCGTGATGCGGTCATTTTTAGTCCGTTGATGGTCGGCGATGCGGCACATCGACTCATCTCGACGAGCCGTACTCACGATGCACCGCCCACGGTGCGGGCGGGCGTTCAGGGTTTCGGCGCAATCGTCCTCACTGCGTTTCGACGTCGTGGAGTGTCGCACCGATTTCGGATTGATTGGTCACCCCAGTGGCGGAGTGAAGTAACACCCCTGGAAAAAATAGTATCCCAGAAATAAAATATTTCATTGCCTCGGCCAGTTTGTATTATTTGGTACCCCGGGGTACCACCATAAGGATCATCTGTTGTTATAAAGGGGCCCTACATTTTATTTTAAAACCACGTAAATATTAAAACACACAAATATTTTACTTTTTTCATTCGCTATACAGCCCAGATAATACGACAAATCGCTAACCTTAAACATCCGGTCGTTCGTAAAAGTCGAAGGCGGTATAGTACTATAGTGATAGAGCAAGCGCAGAAATCACTGAACCCGAATTGATCGTTTGAAAGCATTTAGCGCGGAGGCCCTTGATAGTGCGGGGCCCGTGGCATGCGTAGCTACTTGTGCTACTACGATAATCCGGCACTGACCCTCCCCTGACCGGCCGGCACGGGTTTAAACCCCCCGCGGCATCCGCGAAGCCGCTGCTGCTGCCGGGGAGGGAGGGGGCACTATGTGCCCGAGGCGTGGGGCCCAACTGAGCGAGGTTCCAGTCAAGATGTGGCGCGGTTGGCTACGCGTACGGTGCGAAAGAAGTTCTGCGCGCGTGCGTGCAAGGTGGTGGTCAACGTAAAATGTCAATTGGCCTGTTTTTTTATATACGGGGGCACTCCTGTGCATACAACATACGACTTATGAACAAGGCCATGAAGACGGCTGTCTCTGGTGTAGGCCAATCAGTTTCAAAGACAATGCCATATATTATTATCAGAGCACGTTTGTTTGCACGTTCACCACAGGTACCGTGTGTGGTTAATGCAGTACTTTATTCCTTGCAAAAGATAGCTATTTGGTGTTTTTAATATTTTAACACCTCCTATTTTGACTTAAAGCTTTCGTGACTGGGGGAATTCATACTCTTTGGGTATTTCGGTAAAGTCACGTAGATAAAAAAAATAATAACATTGGGGAAACTAAGCGACATGTCTCAGACCGTGTTCGCGAACACAAGGCGGATCTGAAACACGGTAGGACCAACACCTCTGCCGTGGCTGATCATTGTTTTAACGCTGTGGGCACACATTAAATTGATTTTTCCAAGACGAAGGTACTATGCAAACCCACTGGTCTATCAACAAAGATTTGTTCATGAAGCCATCCAGATATATGAACAGACACAATTTCAACCAAGAAGATGGGTACAAGTAAAGTCTTAACTGGCTGTGATGTTTCCATCCTACCTGCCTATGTTAGCAGTTATTTCTGACTTTCTCAGTTACGTTACCTTGTTAAATGTCTTTACATTAACAGGCTAAACATCACAAGGTGATGATGACTGTTTGTGTTACAGTCGAAACGTCGTGAGAATTTTATTGTTTTATATATATTTCATGATTTTGTTGTTTCCCTTCAACGTGGTGACTTTACCGAAAGAACCAAGAATATGAATCACTGCAGTCACGAAAGCTTTAAATCAAAACATATTTGTTATCGCTACCCACCAGAGCGGCCAGATCGCTGCGCCAACGAGAGGCCGGTTTTCGCCTTCCTGCCCGGGTGGCTCCTCCCGCCACCGAGGCAAAAGTTGCTCGCCTTTAAACTAAACAAAAATTGAGTGCGAGCCTATAAATAAATTAATGAAGCTGTCCAGTTTGGGCGGGTCGATGCCACGCGTGCCTGCCCGCCGCCCCCCGCCACCGCCCTGCAAACTCTGCCCATGTGCGTGTGATTCATTGCCTCCTCTTTCTAAATGTTGCTGTTGCAATCACCGGCGAAAACGTCACGCGGTACTCGAATTGTAAATGTTGTGGTGGGATTTACTCTCCAACACAAAACAGCCGGTCAGTGTTAACTAGTGACTGCTTGGAACCTTTTTTGTTAACGTGACACAAGCCGTACTACTTGTCCGGAGTCGGGTGGTGGCGGTGTTTAACGGCACATTTATACTCACGCGATGTAACTCCCAAACAAACAAACAAAAAACTTTATTACGGATAATGTTGGTCGCGAAAGCCCCCAAAAAGTACGAAATTCATTTCAAAAGAGAAGTCGTGCGTGCGTGCGTGCATCAACGTTGACGGACGTAAGTTCGAACGTTTGCTAAGGCGAATGAAATAACCCGGCCGTGATTTGTGAACACAAATTACAATCAGCCCTGTGTGTTGCCTCTCACTTTTGTGCCGCCCCCCGCGTATAAACGACTCCCCACCACCAACTTGCGAGGACGACAGTTTTCACGATGACTTTCATTTGAATAAAAAAAAAGCACAAACCCGGCCGGGAACGGCTGTCACAAAGCTCCGCAGCCAAAGGTTTAGAAGCAGAAGGAACAAGGAAATACGGGGTATTTGGTAAACTTCTAGAAAGCGCTGGTCCAGCGGTTTGCCTTTGGCACCCGAACTTAAAAAGAGCGGAACAACGATTCGTCCGATTCAGTATTCGGTCGAAAACCTGCAAAGGTATTCCGGGACGTGAGACTCACAACAGCCGCGAGTTCTTGCCGAGCTTCAGCCGATCGCGCCCGCGGAAAAATAAAAATAAAACGTTAAAAAGGGTAAAGAAAATCAATCCCCTTTTTGGTTTTTAACGACGCTCGGAAGCTTACAAAAAGCAAGCACCTCGTTTAACGCGCCAGCGGCGGCGGTAGATGCGTTCCCGGAAAGTGCCGCGTGAAGCGAAAAAGGCATTAAGCGACGGCAATTTTTCCCCCCATCGTAAAGTAATGTAGTCACGGTAAAGTCGCCGAGATTCGGCCGTGAACGGGAAACCCCCCCACCCACCCCACCGCGAAACTTGTAGACGTCTCTGACCGGGGAAGAGTTTTATGGGACTCCTGCGGAGGGCTTCTCGGCACTTTGCGACTAGCCCGTCGCCTCCACTGATGTCCTCTTCTTACCCACCACCCCCCCCCCTCCCATGTGTGTAGATAATACTGACTCTATTATATGTAGGGTGTGTAGGCAAATGTCAGATAGGACTGACTCTATATGCCTACACAGCCTACATACAATAGAGTCAGTAGTCAGATACGACTGACTCTATATCAGAATCAGAATCAGAAAGGGTTTTATTCGCCATGTAAGTTCACACCGACACGGAATTTACTTTGGCAGGATGGTGCATACATTCAACATATAGGAATCTAAAATCTTAAATAAGTTTTAAACAAGTCTTACTATAATAAGGGTTAAAAGTCTAACACCAAGGGGCTGAAGTATATACAATTAAATAAATATCGAATATAAAATAGCTTTAAGATATAATTTAAAAATAATAAATACCTACACATCCTACATACAACAGTCAGTAATATCTGACTACTGACTGACTTCAGACTCTATTGTATGCAGGGTGTGTAGGCATATATGGTTCTCTTATAATTTAGTCGACGGACAACCAACGGAACGCCGGGCTTTTATAAAAAGACGCTTTTCAACTTGCGAATGCAACGGTTTGGTAGCGTTATCCATTTCTCAATAACAGGAGTAATAATGACGTTTTATGCTTTTTTTTAAATGACAACGCAACTGCTCTGGCCTCGCCAATAAGGAGGAAGGTCATGAATGGGCCTTCAGCTAAAAATAAAAACGCTTTGCACGTAAGCGGGGCCAAGGGATTCATCTTAACAATTTGTATGTCTGTCTTTCTCCCAAACACACAGATTAACGTTCCTCGCATGTCTCTCATTTCGGGGTGGTGGTGGTGGGGGAGGCAAAGGGGTGGGGGGGGGTGGTAGGTGCCCCCCCCCTCGCCCCCACCGCCTCCACCCCCCCCCCCCCCCACCTCCTTACAAATGACTCGCGCGCTATTATCGGCTCGCTGGAGACAGATTCGAGCCGCGGCCTTGTGTGTCTCCGTGCGCTCCGACTCCGCGCCCGCTTTTATTTCACCCTGGGGTAACGTCAAGAAGGCGCGTTACCAAGATAACAGCGATTTGTCTTCCTGCGTCGCCTCTCCCGCTAAACAAACGCAGACGCCGGCGCGCGCCAGGCCCTGTGCAAATTTACGGCTAAACATTTTGTTTCGATCCTCTGGCTGGAGCGGCGGCGGTGGTGGTGGGGGGGGGGGGCGGTGCCGGGGAGCGACGAGAGGACAACCTCCACGCAGTTGCCGGGGTCACGCGGGTCAACTGACCGTTCCTCAACCACGCCGGTTGACGCGACGGTCGTTCCGTTGGTTGTTCGGTTAGTCGGAAGGCCGGAGGGGGGTAGGTGGAGAAGCACAGACTGTCGGAGCGCAGCGCAGCGACAACTAAATATTCCACCCAACAACGTCGCCTGCGGCGCCTGTCCTGCACGCGGCCATCGTCGGCCCACCCAAGCAGGAGGCAGGCTCGCGCCTGCTTGGCTGCACAGAGATCGGGCATCTGAGATCGGGTGTGCGTGCGCTCCGGGCGGTTTGGCCGAGAGAGGATTTCCCCCCCCCCTCCCCGAAATCCCCCCCCCCGCCCCCCCCCCACTTTCAACACGGACGGCGGCTCTGAACCAGTGGTGGAAATTCCACATTCTCATGGCGGGAGGGGGGGGGGGAGCAAGGATTATCCAACAGCACGACGAGATATGACGACATTCAAGAAAAAAGATTTGGTACTTATTTTACATTCCACAAGCCTAAACAGAAACCGCAGATAATTTTTGTATTCATTTATCGGGAGCGCATGTGGTTAGGCCTACACTGTGCTACGAACCCGGCCACCGGAGTTCGATTTCCCACTCGCGGCCACCAACACCATTGACGAATTGGTCTGAACCGGTTCCTGGGCCTCTCCCCTAGGTCGGCTCAGCCTCAAACGACTTACCTGCCTGGTGCGATGATGTCGTCAACATCGCCACTCGGGAGACAAAGGCTGCCGGGCGGACGTGCGCACGTGGTGGTGCTGCTGGCCACATCGCCTCGTGCACCGTGCCGGCCTTCATAGGCGCTGCTGCTACTCGCTAACAGCGCTTGCTCCGACAGTCTGGGGGGGCGCCATGGTGGCTAGGAGATGTTAACTACCTCGCCTGGTATGCAGGAGGTCGTGGGTTCAATCCCCACCCTGACTCACCCGTTTGTATAGAGGTGTCTCTCTCTCTCTCTCCCCGCGGTTTTCTCCGGGTCCTCTGGTTTTTGCCCTCCGCATTTAGAATCAACATCGTCCGTTGGGAGGTATTTGGCTGCCGCTATATATTACCACGTGATGATGAGCCGCTTCGTTCGGCTATCATTTGTGGCCAAGTCGCTTCTGAAAAAGAGCTACACAGCTCAGGGGCGCCTTACCTTTGTCTCCCCCAATGGCCATGTACATGCACATCGCGCCAGGTACTCATTTGAGGCTGAGTCGACCTAGTAGAGGCCAAGTATTTGGCTACTGCTATAAATTTCCCACGCGACGATGATGATGATAAGCCCACTCCGTCGAGCTGCTATCAGTTGCGATGGTCAGGTTGGCTTTTGAAAAGGAGAGCTATTATGCAGCTAAAGCGGGCCTTAGCTGGTAAAATATAAAAGATATATAGTTTAGTTTTGTTGAGGTTCGACTCGCTAACAGCGCTCGGATCTTTGGTGGCACGAGCGAATGGAACGCGCGGATTTTTTGACCACGCGCGCCATCACTCTCTGCGCGCCACCGCGCGCGATTTAGACGGCGTGAAAAAAATAACAACCGAAATTAACCACGAGAGAGGTTTTTGTTGGGTCAGATCGCGTAAGCATAAACGTGGTATTTTTTAGCTCTTTCGGTAAAGTCACGTTGAAGGGAAACAATAAAATAATAAAATATATATAAAACAATAAAAAATTCTCACGACGTTTCGACCATAACACAAACGGTCGTCATCAGGTGTGTCGGTTTGCATAATGCAATATTTTAGCATTTTATTGTTTCCCTTCAACGTGACTTTACCGAAAGAGCTAAGAATATGAATTACTGCAGTCACGAAAGCTTTAAATCAAAACATAAACGTGGTGTCGTTAAACGCGCCGCCACTACCACCACGGCCAATCAGTAAGGAGGTTTGTCACGTAAACAAAACGTGGCCCAATTTCGTGACTAGCTCAGCACTCACCGGTTGTACATTTACCATTCCAGCGGTACTCTCCAACACACAACCGGTGTGCCGCTCGACATTTCCACGTGACGGAAGCGTGCGTTTAGAGTATTTTGACCGCTATACATTGCCACACGATGATGACAAGCCACTTCGCTGAGCAATAATTTGTGGCAGCTAGGCGCGCTTCTGAAAAAGTGCCATGTGGCTCAGTGGGCCTTACTTGGTAAAATATATATTTTTTTAAAGCTCCACGGATCAGGCCTGATGAGGCTGCTTGTTGTAATTACCGGCGGAACGTCACACGGCTACTCGAATTGTAAATGTTGCTGTTGGTTTACACGACAACCGGTGAGTGCTGAGCTGGTAACGAACTGGATCCACGTTTCGTTCACGCAACAAACCTCCTTACCAAAAGGCCGCGTCAGGTGGTGGTGGCGGAACGGCACATATATATTCGTGCGATCTAACCCCACCCCCACCCCCACCCCCCCAAAAAAACCCACCGCTATTGCGGATAATATTGGTCGCGAAAGCCTACTACTACTACGTGTTAAAACAAAGAATTCACCCCGAGTCCACCAGCCCACCGCGAAGGAGTAGAGTGCAGAACGCCACGGCACATATTAAGAGGGCTCCATAATCATTACAAACTCGTAAAGGACTTGAAGTTTTTTTTAATTGAAATAAAACGACAAGGATGGTCGTAAAAAAAAATAGAGGGCCGCCTAATTAAAAACCCGGAGCACACCCCCCCCACCCCATTGCAAACGCTCGGAAGTCGTCACGAGCACCTGCATCACCCCCTGTTGTAGCGCTTGCCAGGCCAGGCACGTGCCGTGTCAGAGAAACTGCACCCGTCAACTCCTCGACCCCCCCTCCCCTCCACAGCCCACCTGCCCCCTCCCCCTCCCCACGGGTCCCCCATCCCTCCCTTACCCCCACCCCCGCGAACGGTCAGCAAAGTCAGTCATTTGTTGCTCAAATGGTGCTCGAAAATGTCACGGCGAATCTATCCCCCAGCGTCATTGACTTGACCCAGAAATCGGTAACTCCTCACTACTCACGTGATCGACCCCCCCCCCCCTCCATCATCCCCAAAGGAAGGGATGATGATGTTGATGATGTTGGCGGTGGGCTGAGTCGTCTACTGGACACCGGTGAACTACTGGAAAAAGAGCTTAATAGCTCATCGGATTCCTCCAGTCTGAATAGATTCTGATTCACCCCCCCCCGCCGCACCCACCGCACCCCCGACCCCATCCAGGATGTGAACCCGCAGCCCGCGGCTTATTGCGAGCCGCTCGCTCTACCCTACCGCGCAGTAGCAGCCAGCCGGCCGGTTAGCCGACGGCAATTATCGAATCTAATTGATATTTATTTGTGGACTGCCTTCAGTCAAGGCGAGCTCCGTCACGCAGCTTACGCAGTGCGGTGGCACCGCATGGGACGCTGTGTGGATGGCGAGGTGGGCGGTGCTTACGAGGTGTTGAGGAATGAGTTGACAGCGGCGATATACGGGGTGACTTGCTTAGGGGATCACGACAGGGCTTTGGGGGGGAGGACGGGAAAGTGTGGAGGGGCGAGAGGAGGGAAGAGGAAGGGAATGGGTGATGGAGATGAGGAGGTGAGGCTTGAAGAGAGGAATGGAAGGAGGTGGAGGGGGGACTGCTTCATGTACAGGGGCAGTGTTGAGTCTACGTCCAGAGTTGAGTCTACGTGCAGTATACTCTTTGGTTCTATTCGGCCTTTATCAGGTGAAGGGACCGGACTGTCCAGAGGACAGCGTTGGAGTGAAGACAGCCAAGCCCAGGTCGCGTCCTTTAAGCTGTGTGGGAAAAAAACATAAAACGCCTTGACAAAGGAATTAGCATAAAATGATGTACTGGACCGGCATGGTGGGGGGGGGAGTTTACGTAATAATGTAGGTGTGAAGGGAAATAAGCTGCTGTGAAAGTTTGGGATACCACTACTTGAAAAAATATACTGTACCATTGAAAATGAGTTTAATGTTTGGTTTGATTTAGAACATCTTTCCAATGATTGCTTAATTTGAAACCATCCTCTCGGTTGAAATTGTGTCTATGTTTGTAAATCTGAATTGCCTCGTGGACAAATCTCTGATAAAAACCCGTGGGTTTGCAGAGAACCTTGGTATCGGAGAAAACTATATCGTGATCACCCACAGCGTTGTAACAGTGATCAGCTACGGCAGAAGAATTCGTTCTGCCGTGTTTCAAATCTAATTTGTGCTCGCGAATTCGGTCAGAGACATGTCGTTTCGTCTCCCCGATATAGCAGTCACCACAGGTGCAGCTCAATTTGTAAACCCCGGGGTACTGTAAGTCAGGAACGACATCCTTCACGGATGGGATCAGGTCACGGATTTTGTGTACTGTATTGAACCGGACCAGGATCTTGTGTTTGTTTAGAATTTTGGAGATCTTTTTAGTAACGCCTGCTATATATGGTAGTGTGATGGTTTTGACCGGAGTATCAAGTGGTTGTTTCTGTATGGAGGGAGAAACAGCTTGGCGGATGGTACGGTCAGAGTATCCGTTTCTCTTGAGGGCCAGGTGTACATGTTTTAATTCACTGGTCAGGTGGTGTTGGTCCGAAATGCAATGTGCCCTGTGGTATAACGTTTTGATGAGAGAATTCTTTTGAGCTGGGTGGTGGTGGGAATCAGGTTTCAAGTAGGAATCTGTGTGGGTGGGTTTCCTGTAGACAGAATGCCCCAGTGAGCCATCAGGTCTCCTCTCAAACAGAGCATCCAAGAATGGTAGCTTGCCATCTTTCTCCACTTCCATGGTGAATTTGATAGCGGGATGTCTAGAATTGATGTGTTTCCTCCCACACAGCTTAAAGGACGTGAGCTGGGCTTGGCTGTCTTCACTCCAACGCTGTCCTCTGGACAGTCGGGTCCCTTCACCTGATGAAGGCCACTTGTGTTGTGGCCGAAACGTCGTGATTTTTGTTATTTTATTTTTTACCTAGGTGACTTTACTGAATAGAACCAAAGAGTATGGATCCTTGCAGTCACGAAAGCTTCAAATCTAGAATCTACGTGCAGTGTTTAGTCTATGGGCAGTGTTGAGTCTACGGGCAGTGTTGAGTCTACGGGCAGTGTTCAGTCTATGGGCAGTGTTGAGTCTATGGGCAGTGCTGAGTCTATGGGCAGTGCTGAGTCTATGGGCAGTGTTGAGTCTATGGGCAGTGTTGAGTCTATGGGCAGTGCTGAGTCTATGGGCAGTGTCAGTCTCGGGTCAGTGTTGAGTCTATAGGCAGTGTTGAGTCTATGGGCAGTGTTGAGTCTATGGGCAGCGCTGAGTCTACGGGCAGTGCTGAGTCTATGGGCAGTGTCAGTCTTGGGTCAGTGTTGAGTCTCTGGGTAGTAATTCTAGATTTGAAGCTTTCGTGACTGCAAGGATCAAAATCATCACACTGCCATACATAACAGGCGTTACCAAAAAAGATTTCCAAAATTCTAAACAAACACAAGATCCAGGTCCGGTTCAATACAGTACACAAAATCCGTGATCTGATCCCATCCGTAAAGGATGTCATCCCTGACTTACAGTACCCCGGTGTTTACAAATTGAGTTGTACCTGTGGTGACTGCTATATCAGGGAGACGAAACGACATATTTCTGACCGAATTCGCGAGCACAAATCAGATTGGAAACACGGCAGAACGAATTCTTCGCCCGTGGCTGATCATTGTTTCAACACAGCGGGTTCTCATGAGATTATTTTCTCCGATACCAAAGTACTATGCAAACCTCCCGGTTATTACCAAAGATTTGTCCATGAAGCCATCCAGGTATACAAACATAGACGCAACTTCAACCGAGAGGATGGTTTTAAATTGAGCAACCATTGGAAAGATGTCATCACCCAAGTCAAACGTTAGTTGCCTTATAATTGTACAGCCATTTCCATTTCTACCAGTGGGTTGTACTCGCTTGCTTTCAGCGCGCCATCACTTCCCCCGAACCCCCTGCAGCATAACAAAATGCGGCTTAACTTAGCCCCTCCCCACCCACGTCCCTTCCTGGCTCCTCCCCCTCCCTTAACTTGGCCCCTCCCCACCCACGTCCCTTCCTGGCTCCTCCCCCTCCCTTAACTTAGCCCCTCCCCACCCACGTCCCTTCCTGGCTCCTCCTCCCCCCCCCTTAACCTGTATATAATCTCGGGTGTCTCAGAGCTCTTCACTTGATACAGCTATTCTGCTGTGACTGTTCCACCTGAAGACGGAAGCTTGTGTTGCTTCCGAAACGTCGTGATTTAATTTAGTTGTTTTCATTTATTTTATTTTATCTCTGGGCAGTGTTGAGTCTATGGTGCAGTGTTGAGTCTATGGTGCAGTGTTGAGTCTATGGTGCAGTGTTGAGTCTATGGGCAGTGTTGAGTCTATGCTGCAGTGTTGAGTCTACAAGCAGTGCTGAGTCTACAAGCAGTGCTGAGTCTACGGGCAGTGTTGAATCGACGGGCAGTGTTACGTATGTACGGTTGAACTTCTTTCGCACCGTACGCAGCCAACCGTGCTAATCAGAAACGCGTCTACGACCGCGTTAAGCGAGGCCTTGCCGCGCAGTGTAAACACATGTGCACAGAACGAGACGGACAACTGTTCTCTCGGGTCCCGGACACGCGAGGAAGACAAAGACATCGGCTCAGAAAACTCGACAGAAGCGACTTGACAAAGAGACGCCCCCCCCCCCCCTGCCACTTTGTACCACCGCGCGCGGTTTCTCTCCGTGAACCGGGGTGGGGGGGTGGGGGGATCTGCTCGGATTGAGAACAGTGGCGGCCCCGTGCGTTTGTGCGTTCGTGCGCGTAACACCGAAACCAAACAGAGAAGGCGTCCAATAACGCAAACGTACACACGCACGTACGTACATATGCACCTACGCACGCACGGACGCACGCACGCACGTACATGCGTATAGTGCGGTGTTCAGTAAACTTGGCCACTCGGGAGACAAAGGCGGCCGGGCGCTGGCGGTGCTGGCCACCACCCCACCCCCTCGTGTGCCGCAGTATCGGCCTTCATAGGTCCTCGCCAACAGCACTTGCCCCAACAGTCTAAAGCTGCGCTGGGCGGGGGGGGGGGGGTGATCTTCTTTGTATTTGTCTAGTTGTGTATAAAGAGCGGGAGTCTTAATAAAGACGAAGATCAGATATCCACACACGTTGCCCTCTCTTCGTGAATTCTTCTAACGGGCTTCCTCAGAGACACCGGAATCTCTCCCCACCACCACCACAATCCCCCCCCCCCACTATTCCCCCCCCCACCACCATCATCCCACCCCTCCCCACCATCACCACAATCCCCCCCCCCCACTATTCCCCCCCCACCACCATCATCCCACCCCTCCCCACCACCATCTAAATCCCCCCCCACTATTCCCCCACCACGACCATCCCACCCCTCCCTACCACCACAATCCCCCCCCCCCCACTATTCCTCTCCCACCACCATCCCACCCCTCCACACCACAATGCCTCCCCCACCACCACAACCCCCCCCAAAAGCCCCCCCCCCACCACCATCCAACCCCTTCCCACCACAATCCCTCCCCCAACACCACAATCCCCCCTCCCCACTATCTCTCCTCCCTCCTCCCCCACCAACCCCCCACCACCATCCCCACAGAAATCCGCCTGTCAACCGTTGAAGAGCTACGCACTTTGCAAGAAAGATGTTATTTTAAAGAGCTCAAGGCGAATACATTTGTTTTCTTTTCTTACATATATTTGTTGTCGATGTTGTTGTTAAAAGTCTCTAAAGGGATATCGGGCAAAAGGTAGGTAAGGGAAAATAAAATGCCATTGGATTACTCTCTGGGATTTTGTGATGCGTTTTTGGTGCACATCAATAATAACGTCACCAAAAACATCAACAACAACAAACAGAACTGACAAATCTATGTTGGTCCTGCGAACAAAAAAAAGAACCGGCGTCCCTCTGGTGCATGACGAATGCCAGCGCCCCCCCCCCCCCCCCCCCCACGAAAATGTCTGCTTTCTTTCATTCATCGATTCCTTCCCCACCTTCCTTCCTTCCTCGGGAAGGAATTTGGCCTTCCAGAGGGCAGACAGAGCAGACGGCGACGCACGTGGCAATCGATACATGCGTTCGCCCCCCGTTACGTGCGGCGGGTATTTAACACGTGAGCAAGTATCGCCCAACAACCACACACACTCCGCTCGTTCGCCCGCTCCGCTCCGCCGCCGCGCATCCATCCCACGCCGGGTCTCCAAGCTGCAGGTGTTTTAGCAAAAAATATCTGTAGTATTATTCTCATGCACGTAGGCGTTTCACGAGCCTATGGGTCACGATTAGCCGATTTAGGGTTAGAATCACATCGTCCAGGCAGTATCTCATTTTTCACCACAGGGCTATTTTCATTTGAAACTGTAGAACTTTAAACTTATATTTTTTTTTATTATGTTTAACACGTAGTAGTATTAGTTGGAGGCTTTCGCGATCGATATTATCCACAATAGATGTTTTTCGTGTGGGTTAGATCGCGTAAATATATAACTGTGACGTTAGACCCGCCACCATCTGACACAGCCAATCAGTAAAGGTGTGTCACGTAAACAAAACGTGCCAATTAGTTACTAGTGGCTGTGACGGGTGGTGGCAGCATTAACGGTATATTCATGTTGACGTCATCGAACCCAACCAAAAGTTCTGTTATGGATATTTTCATGTTAGTTTTACCAGGTAAGGCCCACTGAGATGCATGGCTCTCTTTTACAGAAGCGACCTGGCCATCACAAATGACAGGCCAACGAAGTGACTGATCATCACGTGGAAACGTATAGCAGCCAAATGACTCTAAATGCACGTTGGCTCTAAATGTGGAGGGGGGAAAAACGGGAGGACCTGGAGACAAATCTACGCGACCACAGGGAGAGAGAGAGGGAGACATGCAAACTCCAGGTCGGGATTTAACCCACGACCTCCTGTATACCAGGCGAGGTAGTTAAGATCTCGCCCCTATCACAAGGCTATTGCCCAGAGATCTGAACTTGACTTGTCTGACCCCGTTGCAATTACCATTGGACAACCCTAAATATCTCCGACGCGCATCTGATTGTCTATTAACAGCTCCCAGATTTTGACGAGCACAATTTGGAAGCACGTGAGTATCACCTCTTGGCGTCTCCATTCTGCAATCTATGAACCGACGAGATTAAAATCCCTCCAAGGTCGAAGCATGACTGTAATTTTACAACAAAGTACAGTTTAACAAGTAATAGGGCTTTTGCGACCAGTATCACCCACAACAGATGTTTATTTGTTGGGTTAGATCGAGTAGATATAATGAATTGCTTTTATTGTCACGATTAAGCGTATTTGTTTTTAATTAAATCTGCAACTGCAGAAGGCTTTGATGTCGCAATGCTTGGCTGGGTCGTGCAGCAAGGCTCGCACCTACTGGATACCTGTGACAAAAAAGAGCTTCATAGCTCATCGGATTCCTCCCGCGGTATAAATACAACATTCTGATTTTATTGTTTATATTTTTATTATTTTATTGTTTCCCTTCTACGTGGTGACTTTACCGAAAGAACCAAGAATATGAATCCCTGCAGTCACGAAAGCTTCAAATCAAAATTTACAACATTCTGATTCTGTATCCACTACCGTTGGTGGCTTTGGCTCGCGCCCGACAAGACGCCCCAAAAATTGTCCAAGCGCGCGTGAAGAGACGTGCGTCTAAACCCGTGACATTTAATAGCCGGCGGATAAAACGACTGGAGTCTGTTCTCCTAGAACGCCGCGTGTTTTTGTTCACAACGCCAATTGTCTGTATGGCGCGGTGAACGTACGAGGGAACACGTGCATTTTTAATACAACGCGGATTGCCAATTGGATACATAACCGCGATCGCGTAGAACGGAACTGCTGCGAGTAGGAACAAGCGGTTGTCGTACGCCTGCCTCGGTGTAGCATTGTGCACGAGGCACTGGGATGCTGCTGGATGCTTCTGGAGCAGTGGTTCTAAACCTTTACTGCACCCCATTGGTTCTCAATCGTAAAAAAAATGTTTCTTTATAAACGCATAGGGGTTGATGAAAGAAAGTAAGTCGTAACTTACGTGATTAATTTGTGTTTTCGCGTAAAATTAACCTTCTAAAACAAATCTGGACATGTCTCCCACACCCCCAGAAAGGGCATCTCGAACCCCCAGGGGGTGCCAAGTGCACCCAAGGTTAAGAACCACTGGTGGAGTATATAGTAGTGTAGTATATAGTGTGTTGCAGTGTAGTATAGAGTGTGTTGGTGTATAGTGTGGATTGTATAGTGTAGTGTATAGTCGTGTATAGTGGAGTACAGGGGTCAGGGGTCCCCAACCCCCGGGCCATGGACCGGTACCGGTCCGTGGCCTGTTCGGAACCGGGCCGCACAGCAGCAGGAGGTGAGCGGTGGGCGAGCGAGCGAAGCTTCATCATCATCTCTATTGACAGATGAAGCTTCATCATCATCTGTATTTACAGCCGCTCCCCCATCGCTCACATTACCGTCTGAGATCCGCCTCCTGTCAGATCAGCGGCGGCATTAGATTCTCAAAGGATTGCGAACCCGACTGTAAACTGCGCATGCGAGGGATCTAGGTTGCGCGCTCCTTACGAGAAGTCAGAATCTGACACGTATTTTAGTCCGCGCGTGGCCAGCCCATGATTTGATTTACCACTTCCATCCGCGCCTCTTTCCCGCACTGCACACTTGTCCCAGTCACAGTGTTGGTATAAAGCCCACAAGCTCTAACCCCGAGCAAAAAATTAATTAAAAAAAACAAACGTCGCTGGAGAACTTCTTTGAAAAGGGGGAAAGACCCAATGATGAACCCCCCCCCTCCCCCCCGGCCCGTGAAAACATTGTCTTCCACAAAACGAGTCCCTGGTGCCAAAAAGGTTGGGGACCGCTGGTGTAATATATAGATGTGTAGTGTATAGTGTCGTGTATAGTAGTGTAGTGTATAGTAGTGTAGTGTATAGTAGTGTAGTGTATAGTGTAGTGTATAGTAGTGTAGTGTATAGTAGTGTAGTGTATAGTAGTGTAGTGTATAGTAGTGTAGTGTATAGTGTCGTGTATAGTAGTGTAGTGTATAGTAGTGTAGTGTATAGTGTAGTGTATAGTAGTGTAGTGTATAGTAGTGTAGTGTATAGTGTAGTGCAGTGGTTCTTAACCTTTACCGGAGCCTAGCGCCATTTTGGTTCTCAATCGTAAAAAAAAAACATTTTACGTGAATAAATACATAGCGATTGCTGAAACAAAGCAATTGTACTTACCGTACGTGACCGTGGCTAATTTGAGTGTTTCGATGATTTACCATAAAAATAAATAAATAAAATCTGCCCACGTCTCGCACACTCCCCAGACAGGCTGGCGTGCACCCCAGGTTAAGAAGAAGCACTGCTTCTGGACGCTACCCACGCGCCTCAATCTTTGTCCAGCCCTGCGTAAATTACGCATCTCACGTATTATCGCTGACCGTGCTTTACCCCACCCCCCATCCCCCCCGCATTGTACGTTTTAAATTACGACACGGCTTTTCCAGCGCGCTTGAGTTCGTCAGGAACGCAGCAACTGCCGCCCGCGTTCCAGGAGAACGAGGCCGTGCGTGCTTTTCAAGAAGCAGACGGCCGTAGTTGCAGCGCCTGAAACGTTTCGGTTCATTTGCACCCTCCGCGACTTACGCAGCAAAGTTGGCACGCGTGCATGCGCGCGCGTAGACGTGAAGCCCGGCCAATTATAACCCTTCACCCTTCACTCCTGACCAGTTGGAAAATGAACGAATTGCGGTCTTGTAGCTTCTTGGCAGCGCTCTCTGCGCTCTCTTATTTTAATTAGAATTTCTTTCTCCTTCTCTGCCGTCTCTCTCGCGCAAGGAGAATTCAACTGCGAAGAGGGACTCTTGAACGGCGACGCGGATCGCAATCAAACTCACCAAACGACAAAGATCCCCGTTGGGGCAAGTGCTGTTGGCGAGCAGCACCTATGAAGGCTGGCACTGTGGCACACGAGGGCGGGTGGACGGCCAGCACCACGCCCGCCCGACCGTTTTTGTCTCCCCAGCGGCGATGTTTACTACTGCGCATGGCACCCACGTACCCATTTGAGGCTCGGTCGATCTTGGGGGGAGGCCCAAGACCGGTTCAGATAAATCGTCCCTGGTGTTGGCGGTGGGTCGGCTGGGTTTGTAGCGCACAGTCGGAAAATAAATTGGCAGACAGACATTACGCCGCCTTCCCACATCTGTCCCTCTGTGTAAAAAAAAATGGTTTTAAAAAAATGTTTTTTAAAAAAAATGGTTTCAAAAAAATGTTAACACATCCCGTCATCTGTGAGTGGCAGCGTTGGTCCAACGCGAGCAAAACTCTCACCGGTTTTGACATTCAGTGTCTCATCATCAGCCATCGTCATTATAACGTCTACCCCTGCTGGGCATCTTAGCCCCCGACGTAGGGGGTTGTGGGGGGAGCACAGGGTGGAAGGAGTTTATATCCATCCCTCTCTTCCGTATATTTTCCACACGACAAAAGAAACGTAATTTCAAGCAAGCGTGCATCTCTCCGCGCTTCCCTGCGCACTTCTTAAAATGCTTTTTTTCGCTCCCCATTTTTATTCCCTTTCCGTTCGATCACGACCGCGTCTCAGGTCACCGCGCGTGCATTTTCATTTTTTTTTTACGGCGGGTTAGTACCCACACTGGTCGCCATGCAAAAAGCGTTATTCATGTAGCCACACTGGTGTGTTACGCGTCTCACTATAAAACGCATCATCGGCGTGAAACCGGGGTATTGCTGCATGCAGGCAGTTCCCCCCGACTTATGAACACCTGATTCACAAACAGCTCACTTACGAACGCCCGCACTTACGAACGCCTGACTTACGAACGCCCGACTAATGAACACCCGATTTACGAAACGCCTGACTTACGAACGCCCGCACTTACGAACGCCTGACTTACGAACAGCCGACTTACGAACGGCCGACTTACGAACCCCTGACTCACGAACGCCCGCACTTGCGAACGACATTCCATAACCATCCGACTTGTAAACTCGCACTCGCAAACCACACCGCGTAACTATTTGGTTCGGGATATGTACAAATGTACAATATTTCTTATTTACAACTTTAACAACGCTTCCCTCTTCCGACTTATGAACCGTTCCCCTTACGAACGGGTCTCAGGAACGGAATCCGTTCGTAAGTCGGGGACTGCCTGTAAAAAAATGCAGTGAAAGCAGGCTAATGTTTCAGGCCACGGTTATTCTTCTTCAGAGGAGGAGAAACAGAGGAGAAGCCAGAACGACTTATGAGCGGAGACGTTTTATATAATCGGATGATAAAATCACAACGGCTGAGACTCAAGGTTAGTCGTTGCGGTTACGAAGTGCCAAGTCATGTGAGGGTCAAATCGCACTCGCTCTCTCTCGGGCTTTCTCTCTCACGCTCTCACACTCCCTCTATCTCACTGTCTCACACTCTCTCTCACACTCTCACGCTCTCTCTCACGATCTATCTCTCTCACACTCTCTCTCACTCACGCTCTCTCTCTCTCACACTCTCTCTCTCTCTCACGATTTCTCTCTCTCACGCTTCCTCTATCTCTCACGCTCTCTTTCAAGCTCCCTCTCTCTCTCTTTCCTCAAACAAGCATGGGACAGCATTTATCTCCGTTGGCGACCCTGGGCCAGCGGTGGAAATTCCACATCCAATGATGGGGGAACATAGCGTAGTGGGGAGAGGGGTTCGGGATCAATCTCTCGATAAGATGACCACTGCTTACATCTTACAAAGTTGTATTTATTCACAGCTGCAAAATAATCAAAATAACTTGAATGCATGTTTATACATAAAAAAACACGATTCGAACCCTGGCCCTATCGCTCAGTGGCCGTCGGTCCTGACCTCGAATGGACCCCCGACCCCCCACCCCGATCCCCCCAGTGGCACAGCCGCCTCAAATTGGTATGCATTTTATCGACCCTGCAGGCAAGGCAGGGCAAGGGTGTGATGACGGAGGGATAGATGGATGGATCAAGCCATCAGTGTTTCCGGCAATTGCGGATTTGCAAAGCGGGTGGCTAAGAACGGCGAGAAGAAGAGAAGAGCGAGCGGCTTGAGAGAGCCCTCCGCGCGAGTGCCAATTGAAACGCAAGTGAGGCGCCGGCTTAAATTAATTAGCGGCTTAAATACATTTCATTCCGTTGTTTTTCCTTCTAATTATTATTAGTACCACTACGTAAATCTGTCATTCTGTTAACGGAGATAAAACAAAAATATTCAAAAAAGCAAATTAATTAAAAATAAACAATGTAAACCCGCCCGGAGACAACGTAGCGGCAGCTTGACAGTGGGACGGGCCCGCGTACGCATGCACACGTACACACAAAGACAAAGATCCCCCCTATAGCCTTTTGACGGACTATTAGGGCCAAGTGCTGTTAGCGAGCAGCGGCACCTATGAAGGCCGGCACGGCACAAGGAGGGGGTGGGTGGCCAGCACCAGGCCAGCCCGCCCGGCCCCCTTTGTCACCCCAGCGGCGATGTTTGACTACACACCGCTGCACGTGGTACTAAATTTGAGGCTGATTCGACCTAGGAGAGGCCTAGGACCCGTTCAGATAATCGTCAGTGGTGTTGGTGACCGTGAGCGGGAATCGAACTCGGGTCAGAGGTCGGCTTCGTAGCGCAGCGCACTGCCAAACGCTGCACCGCCGCTCCCCAGACACACGCACGCGCACGTGGATGCACACGCAGGAGAGTGTCCCAGCGGCCATGCGCGCGCAATTAATACAATATTCATTAGAAAGTATCTTAATAGACTTTTATGGGCGCAACTAAAGTAATGAAATGCATTAAAAAAACATTTTAATTGTTTTTCTCTCTCTCTCTCTCTCCCTCTCGAAGCCTTCCAATTGATGATGAAAGCAAACCAATCTCGACATGTCTTTGTGGATGGCCAACGGCCCTGCAAATGTATGCTCTCAAAGGCAAAAATCTCCCCCCTCCCGAGTATAGCCTGTAGCAGACTGCCGGGACAAGTGCTGTTAGTAGTTAACAGGGGCACCCTACGAAGACCGGCACGTGAGCGCGGTAGGTGGGCAAGCGACCATGGACCATAACCAAGCACGCCAACGCAGAGCCACAACTATTTTTTGCTGTTGCAACTATAGATATTGTTTTAAACTAAAAGATGTGCTATTTCACCAGGTAAGGGCCACACTCTTTTATTTCAGATGCGACCTGGCCATCAGAAATGATAGCTCAACGAAGTGGCTCATTATCATAATCATCATCACGTGGGAATTTACAGCAGCCAAATGCTCTGAAAGCGTCACGTCAATTCTAAATGCGGAGGGGAAATCGGAGGACCCGGAGAAAAATCCACACGACCACTGCGAGAGAAAACGACACGCAAACTCCAAATATTCAGCAGGCGTCGGGCTCGGGATGGAACCCAAGACCTCCTGTATACAAGACGAGGTAGTTAACATCTTCCCACCGTGGCACCCCATATATACAAACATATTTTTCTCATGGTGCAGAATTCTCTACGCTTACGTTTTGAGTATTTTAATGTGACGATGGTGCCACGTCTGGCAGGCCTCTGCCAGACGTGGCACCGCACGGGGCGTGCGAGCAAAATGAAAAAAAAAATCGACTTGACGCGGACTCCACGTCAACCGGTTGCCGATACAGCGACGCGAGAACAAGCCAGAGTCCAGTGTAATCACCACCCGGTGCATTGTGCCGGCTATCAGTCAATGAACACACAAACAAGACAAAACAAAAGCCCCCCGTAAAGCCTCTAAGAGACTGTTGGGGCAAGTGCTGTTAGCGAGCAGCTATAAAGACTGGCACGGTACACGAGGGGGTGGGTGGCCGGCACCGCGCCCGGCCGCCTTTGTCTCCCCAGTAGCGATGATGTTTACACACCGCACCAGGTACTCATGTGAGACTGAGTCGACCTAGGGGAGACCCAGGACCGGTTCAGATAATCGTCACAACAGGCACTCTGTGGCATTCGCGCGTATCGCTCTGCCCATTACAATGAAGAACGTTTCATAAATAATCCTCGATCGAAAAGCCGTTCGTTTCAGTGCGGGGTTGGTGGGGTTCTGGGCGATAAACAGGTTCATCTCGAGTCCCCCTGCGCAACGGATTCGCTCCAACGCAGGCAGCGGCGGCGATGCGTGGCCCGAGCAACGCCCGAGGCACTGCCCATAACAACAAACGCGTGGGGTGTGATCTGATTCTAACGTTTATTCATGGAGCGCCGTCTTCACCCACTCAAGGCGCTCCGTCACACGGCTTTACGCGGGGCGGTGGCACGGAACGGTAGGGTGTGTAGTGCTTACGAGGTATTGAGAAATGAGAGAGAGAGCGGTGATGGGAGGGTTGCTTAGGAGAGGGCGAGGGGCAACCGCAGAGGAACAGAATGGGCGATGGAAATGAGGTGAGGGTTTAAGAGAGGAACGGATGGAGATTAAGGACGGAGACTGCATAATGTGCAGGGGCAGTGGTGAGTCTGTGGGCAGTGTTGAGTCTATGGGCAGTGTTGAGTCTATGGGTAGTGCTGAGTCTATGGGCAGTGCTGAGTCTATGGGTAGTGTTGAGTCTATGGGCAGTGTTGAGCCTATGGGCAGTGTTGAGTCTATGGTGCAGTGTTGAGTCTATGAGCAGTGTTGAGCCTATGGTGCAGTGTTGAGTCTTTGGGCAGTGTTGAGTCTATGGGCAGGGTTGAGTCTATGGGCAGTGTTGAGTCTATGGTGCAGTGTTGAGTCTTTGGGCAGTGTTGAGTCTATGGTGCAGTGTTGAGACGATGGGCAGTGTCAGTCTTGAGGGCAGTGTTGAGTCTATGGGCAGTGTGGAGTCTATGGTGCAGTGTTGAGTCTATGGGCAGTGTTTAGTCTATGGTGCAGTGTTGAGTCTATGTGCAGTGTTGAGTCTATGGGCAGTGTTTAGTCTATGGGCCGTATTGGGTCTATGTGCAGTGTTGAGACAATGGGCAGTGTCAGTCTATGGGCAGTGTTGAGTCTAGGGGCAGTGTTGAGTCATTGGGCAGTGTTGAGTCTATGGTGCAGTGGTGAGTCTATGTGAAGTGTTGAGTCTATGGGCAGTGTTGAATCTATGGGCAGTGTTGAGTCTATGGTGCAGTGTTGAGTCTATTGTGCAGTGGTGAGTCTATGTGCAGTGTTGAGTCTATGGGCAGTGTCAGTCTAGGGGCAGTGTTGAGTCTATGGGCAGTTGTGAGTCTATGGTGCAGTGGTGAGTCTATGTGCAGTGTTGAGTCTATGGGCAGTGTTGAATCTATGGGTAGTGTTGAGTCTATGAGCAGTGTTGAGTCTACAGGCAGTGTTGAGTCTATGGTGCAGTGTTGAGTCTTTGGGCAGTGTTGAGTCTATGGTGCAGTGTTGAGACGATGGGCAGTGTCAGTCTAGGGGCAGTGTTGAGTCTATGGGCAGTGTTGAGTCTATTGTGCAGTGGTGAGTCTACGTGCAGTGTTGAGACTATGGGCAGTGTCAGTCTAGGGGCAGTGTTGAGTCTATGTGCAGTGTTGAGTCTATGGGCAGTGTTGAATCTATGGGTAGTGTTAGTCTATGGGCAGTGTTGAGCCTACGGGCAGTGTTGAGTCTATGGGCAGTGTTGAGTCTATGGTGCAGTGTTGAGTCTATGGGCAGTGTGAGTCTAGGGGCAGTGTTGAGTCTACGGGCAGTGTGAGTCTATGGACAGTGTTGAGTCTATGGTGCAGTGTTGAGTCTATGGGCAGTGTGAGTCTAGGGGCAGTGTTTAGTCTACGGGCAGTAATCAATCTACGGGCAGTGTTGAGTCTATGGGTAGTGTTGAGTATATGGGCAGTGTTGAGTCTACGGGCAGTGTGAGTCTAGGGGCAGTGTTGAGTCTATGAGCAGTGTTGAGTCTATGGGTAGTATTGAGTCTATGGTGCAGTGTTGAGTCTACGGGCAGTGTGAGTCTATGGACAGTGTTGAGCCTACGGGCAGTGTTGAGTCTATGGGCAGTGTTGAGTCTATGGGCAGTGTTGAGTCTATGGGTAGTATTGAGTCTATGGGCAGTGTCAGTCTGGGGTCATTGTTGAGTCTATGGTGCAGTGTTAAGTCTATGGTGCAGTGTAGAGTCCAGGAGCAGTGTTGAGTTTAGGGGCAGTGTTGAGTCTTCGGGTAGGGTTGAGTCTATGGGCAGTGTCAGTCTCGGGTCAGTGTGAGTCTAAGGGTAGTGTTGAGTCTATGGGTATTGTTGAGTCTATGGGTAGTGTTGAGTCTATGGGCAGTGCTGAGTCTACGGGCAGTGTGAGTCTAGGGGCAGTGGAATAATTGAGGCGGGGCCCCCACCAACAGACGCTGCCGCCTTGCGAGGGGAAGCCCCCCCAGGACGGCCGCAAGCGAACGACGCAATCCACTGTAGCAAGTCAACAACACACGCCAACGACGCAGGCCAACGACGCAAGCCAACGACGCAAGCCAGCGACGCAGGCCAGCGACGCAAGAGCCGCGGCACCGTGAATGGAAAAAAAATTAACATACCCAAAGCGAGCGGCACGAAAGGGGGGGCGCTGTAACGGGATAAAATGAATCCGCAACAGAATGAATGATACATTATGTTTATGTTTAGGCCCACATATGGAGTAATTTGGCGTGGCTTTGCCCATATATGAAATACTGAGACGGGAATGGATGTGTTTTTAATGATCCAATGCTCGATTCAATGGGAATCGACCAATTAAATCTCCTGCGTCTGTGTGTTCAAGCATGGATCAAGCATGGATCGAGCTGTAACATTTTGAAAACAAATATCTTAAATCGGTTAAGTGATTCCTGTCACGTGATTTCTGGATCTAAAGATCGAAAAAGCCCCCATTTCCGCATTAACATAATTCATCATTCATTCTGCCGGGGGGAATCGTTTCATCCAATTGCAGCGGTATAATCGATGGCGCCGGCGCTTTTCGTGAGTTCGCGCGCGTAGGCGGGGTTATAGTGGGGAGAGGTGCCCTCCCCCAGCACTCCCACCCCTGCCATCCACCCACTCCACTCCACCCACCCCTTTGATGTACACCTGGGAGGCTGTTTAGAAAGCGAAGTTGTAAACAACCGCTACTTCGGCACTCTGCAAGGCTTTTTTTGCCGTTTACACTGTTGTTCTGTTTTGATTAAAAATAGATTCCCCCCCCCACCCCCTGCCCCCCGCAGCCAGCCCCCCTCACACAAGGAGGGGGAGAGAGCGAATGGGCGCGCCACGCACTGCAGAGCGCTGCGCTCGCCACGCTCTCAGAAACGGCGCACGACGGGGCAGCCAGGCAGGAAGCCAAGTCGCTAGGCAGACAAGAAGGAAGCCAGGTCGCGAGATAGACGAGAAGGAAGCCAGGTCGCTAGATAGACGAGAAGGAAGCCAGGTCGCTAGATAGACGAGAAGGAAGCCAGGTCGCTAGACAGACAAGAAGGAGGCCAGGTCACTAGACAGACAAGGAAGCCAAGTCGCTAGACAGACAATAAGGAAGACAGGTCACTAGACAGACAAGAAGGAAGCCAGGTCGCTAGGCAGACAATAAGGAAGCCAGGTCGCTAGACAGACAAGAAGGAAGCCAGGTCACTAGACAGACAAGAAGCTAGGTCACTAGACAGACAAGAAGACAGGTCGCTAGATAGACAAGAAGGAAGCCAGGTCACTAGACAAACAAGAAGGAAGCCAGGTCGCTAGACAGACAAGAAGACAGGTCACTAGACAGACAAGAAGGAAGCCAGGTCGCTAGACAGACAAGAAGGAAGACAGGTCACTAGACAGACAAGAAGGAAGCCAGGTCACTAGACAGACAAGAAGGAAACCAGGTCGCTAGACAGACAAGAAGGAAGCCAGGTCACTAGACAGACAAGAAGGAAGCCAGGTCGAAAGACAGACAAGAAGGAAGCCAGGTCACTAGACAGACAAGAAGGAAGCCAGGTCACTAGACAGACAAGAAGCCAGGTCACTAGACAGACAAGAAGACAGGTCGCTAGATAGACAAGAAGGAAGCCAGGTCACTAGACAGACAAGAAGGAAGCCAGGTCGCTAGATAGACAAGAAGGAAGCCAGGTCACTAGACAGACAAGAAGGAAGCCAGGTCGCTAGGCAGACAAGAAGACAGGTCACTAGACAGACAAGAAGGAAGCCAGGTCGCTAGACAGACAAGAAGGAAGACAGGTCACTAGACAGACAAGAAGGAAGCCAGGTCGCTAGACAGACAAGAAGGAAGCCAGGTCACTAGACAGACAAGAAGGAAGCCAGGTCACTAGACAGACAAGAAGCCAGGTCACTAGACAGACAAGAAGACAGGTCGCTAGATAGACAAGAAGGAAGCCAGGTCACTAGACAGACAAGAAGGAAGCCAGGTCGCTAGGCAGACAAGAAGACAGGTCACTAGACAGACAAGAAGGAAGCCAGGTCGCTAGACAGACAAGAAGGAAGACAGGTCACTAGACAGACAAGAAGGAAGCCAGGTCACTAGACAGACAAGAAGGAAGCCAGGTCGCTAGACAGACAAGAAGGAAGCCAGGTCGCTAGACAGACAAGAAGGAAGCCAGGTCGCTAGACAGACAAGAAGGAAGCCAGGTCACTAGGCAGACAAGAAGGAAGCCAGGTCACTAGACAGACAAGCAGGAAGCCAGGTCACTAGACAGACAAGCAGGAAGCCAGGTCACTAGACAGACAAGCAGGAAGCCAGGTCGCTAGACAGACAAGAACGAAGCCAGGTCACTAGACAGACAAGAAGGAAGCCAGGTCACTAGACAGACAAGAAGGAAGCCAGGTCGCTAGACAGACAAGAAGGAAGACAGGTCGCTAGACAGACAAGAAGGAAGCCAGGTCACTAGGCAGACAAGAAGGAAGCCAGGTCACTAGACAGACAAGCAGGAAGCCAGGTCACTAGACAGACAAGCAGGAAGCCAGGTCACTAGACAGACAAGCAGGAAGCCAGGTCACTAGATAGACAGACAAGAAGACAGGTCACTAGACAGACAAGAAGGAAGACAGGTCGCTAGACAGACAAGAAGACAGGTCACTAGACAGACAAGCAGGAAGCCAGGTCACTAGACAGACAAGCAGGAAGCCAGGTAGCTAGGCAGACAAGAAGGAAGACAGGTCGCTAGACAGACAAGAAGGAAGCGAGGTCACTAGACAGACAAGAAGGAAGCCAGGTCGCTAGACAGACAAGAAGCCAGGTCACTAGACAGACAAGAAGGAAGCCAGGTCACTAGACAGACAAGCAGGAAGCCAGGTCACTAGACAGACAAGCAGGAAGCCAGGTCACTAGACAGACAAGCAGGAAGCCAGGTCACTAGACAGACAAGAAGGAAGCCAGGCCACTAGATAGACAGGAAGGAAGCCAGGTCACTAGACAGACAAGAAGGAAGCCAGGTCACTAGACAGACAAGAAGGAAGCCAGGTCGCTAGGCAGACAAGGAAGCCACGTCGCTAGACAGACAAGCAGGAAGCCAGGTCGCTAGACAGACAAGAAGGAAGCCAGATCACTAGACAGACAAGAAGGAAGCCAGGTCGCTAGACAGACAAGAAGGAAGCCAGGTCACTAGACAGACAAGAAGGAAGCCAGGTCACTAGACAGACAATAAGGAAGCCAGGTCACTAGACAGACAATAAGGAAGCCAGGTCGCTAGGCAGACAAGAAGTAAGCCAGGTCGCTAGGCAGACAAGCAGGAAGCCAGGTCACTAGATAGACAAGGAAGCCAGGTCACTAGGCAGACAAGCAGCCAGGCTGCTAGGCAGTCAGCCAGGCAGCCAAGCATCCAGGCAAGCAGCCAGGCAGGCAAGTAGACAGGCAGACAGCCAGGTAGCCAGGCAGCCAGGCCACTAGGCAGGCAGAGGCACATCCAACATTTTTTATTGTTGTGACAAAATCTGAAGAAGAAAAAAAGACAAACCCGGGTCTGGTGAAATATTAAATATTCCCGATGCATAATTAACACGCTGGGTACCACGCGCACATCATGAAACACAAGCGTCAGAGACGGCGCGCAGTCTCTATCCGCAGCTGGATGGATGCCTCACATTCGGCCAATTGCAATCCACGCACGTGTCCGCGTGTGGGTTGCGGCAAAGTGGTGGTCAGCGCGCCGCACAACGAACCCGGCTATGACCCGAGTTCAATTTCCCGCTTACGGCCACCAACACCAGTGACGATTACCTGAATCGGTCCCGGGCCTCCCCTGGATCGACTCAGCCTTAAATGAGTACCTGGTGCGGTGTGTAGTAAACATCGACACTAGCGGGAGACAAAGGCGTCCGATCCTGGCGTGGTGCCGGCCACCCATCCCCTCGTGTGCCACTGTGCCGGCCTTCATAGGTGCTACTCGCTAACAGCACTTGCCCCTACAGTCTGTAAAAACTATACCTGGGGGGCGGGGATTGGTAAATGTGTCTGTCTTGTGCGCGCACGTGTACATAAACGTGTGCATAAGTGTTTTGTGCGCGTTATGCAACCCGACGGCCTACGACGGAATTGAATAAACGTGGGCGCACGTAAGTGTTACGCGTGGACACTGTGAGAACGCTCTAACAGTCGGCAAACGATGACGAATGGGGAGGCTGGAAATGCAATCGGCGGTTTAGGCTAGCCCAGGAGTTTCGAGTTGCTCGCCACTCAGACCTCAACATCTCGCCAAGGATGGCTCGGAGATGTTAACTTGCCTCGCCCGGTATGCAGGGGGTTTTGGGTTCGATCCCGACCCTGACGATACCTGTATATTTGGAGTTTGCGTGTTCTCCCCGTGGTCGTGTGGATTGTTCCCCGGGTCACTCCGGTTTTTCCCTCCGTATTGTTACGCGTTCAGAGTATTTGGAAGCTGCCATACATTTCCACGTGACGATGATGGTGATTAGCCACTTCGTTTGCGATGGCCAGGTCGCTTCTGGAAAATAGCTCAATGGGGCCTTACCAGGTAAAATAAAAAAAAAGTTACAAATATCTGGACCACCCCTGCAGTTTGTGTTCTTATTGCTGTCTTTCGTACTAATACCTGAGTGGGCTTGGCTTGGTTGGATGATGGTTTGGTTTTATTTGCATGTGTGTGGGTGATATGTTTACCTTTCTTGTAATTTGCACCACTGTCGTGTTTCTGTATTGTTTGTTCTCCGTAATAAGAGGTTTTTTTGGGTTATATCGCTTAAATGTGCGTAGTTAAACCCGCCACCACCCGACACAAGCCAATTAGTAAGGGGTTTGTCACGTAAACAAACCATGCCAATTCGTTACTAGTACAGTGTGTTGGAGAGTAAATCCACAATTGTGGGTTTACAATATAATTGTGGGTTTACAATATCATTGTGGGTTTGCACAACAATATCGTTGTTTTTATTGGTTACAAAAGCCTACACGTTAAACTGTTCTTGTAACGTTATCCCGTGGCCCCCCTGCTGGACATCTGTGAAAAAAAGAGCTTTATAGCTCATCGGATTCCTCCTGCAGTATAAATAAAATATTCTGATTCTGAGTATTTGTGCTCGTGCAGAACCATTGTCAACGCAGCCCGCAGGAGCGGTCAGCATCATCACCAGAATTATAATTAGATTTCACCCCACACCTCAACCCCCAAGGAGATGTTACCACCCCCAACACAACCCGCCACCACCCCATTTCAAACGATAGTTCGCTTTGCCTTTCGCCACGGACCTCGCCCGTGTACTTGCGAGGTCGTTCGCCTGTCGGTCGCTACAGCCGTGATTCGTCCGCAGTCCGTTAAAATGCCTCACCGAGCCCCCCCCCCCCCCCTTGACCGGGCGTCAAGAGTCAATGACTTGTATAGAGAGCGACGTGCACCTTTGCAGTGGCGTTCAGACACAACACGGCGTGGAGCGCGCGCTTTGACGGGAACGTGGAGTTGGGGGAGGAGGGGGGGAGAAACGTGGTGGAAACCGCGTGCGAGGATTGAAATGAACCGCAACACGGCCTGGGGAATACTTTGACGGAACGTGGAGTGAGCGAAATAACGTGGTGGCACCGTGTGCGAGGATTTAAATGAACCGCAACAGGGCATGGAGCGCGCACTTTGACTGGAACGTGGAGTCGGGAAGCAACGTGGTGGCACAGTGCGTTAAAATGAACAACACGGCCTGGAAGCGCGTGCTTTTGACGGAACGTGGAGTTGGGGGGAGCAACGTTGGTGGCGCGGTGCTAGGATTTAAATGAACCACAACACGACGTGGAGCGTGCTTTGACGGAACGTGGAGTAGGGAAGCAATGTGGTGGCACGGTGTGCAAGGATTGAAATGAACCGCAACACGGAATGGAGGGGCGTGCTTTGACGGGAGCGTGGAGTGGGGGAAGCAACGTGGTGGCACAGTGCGAGGATTTAAATGAAGCACAACACTCGGCATGGAGCGTGCTTTGACGGAACGTGGAGTGGAGCAAGCAACGTGATGGCACCGCGCGCAAATATTTAAATGAACTACAACACGGCGTGGAGCACGCGATTTGAAGGGAACGTGGAGTGGCGGGAGCGACGTGTGGGCAATGCAACCGCACGAGCCGCGCGACACGGCATGGAGTAATTATCGACGGAAGCGGATTCGCTCGATCGATCGAGGGTTTTGCCGGATTAAACAAAATGCTGCTGTTAAACATTGCTCAATGAAGGGCTAGAGGCTAATGGACTGCATTTTATTCTTGTTTATTAATATTATTGTTGCCATTTATTTGACAACGGGGGGATGGATTTTCTTTTATTTATTTTTGCGTCTCTTCATTCGGTGTTCGGTGATTCTTGGGAGGATTTTTTTGTTCTTTCCGACGACGCAGGCAGGAACCGTGCCAGAGGGCGACCGCTAGGGTGGTGAAGCCTTCATCCAGCAGTGGATGGACCACAGCTGCTGTTGCTGCTGATGATGCTGCTGCTGTCGATGATGCTGATGCTGCTATTGATGCAGCTGCTGTTGTTGCTATCGCTGCTGATGTTGCTGCTACTGCTGTTGATGCTGCTACTGCTGATATTTAAGTACCGTTTCTTTACCAAGTTTACCGAACTTCACTGAACCCGAGCTCCCACCACGTTCGCCCAGACGCCTGCATCGATCATGGCTGATGATAACGATTGTGTGACAACACGTGGTTGGCTTCTATACAAATGAAATTGCAAGATAATATCCCATCACAGTGCACTTTTGAATCTACATTTTTTTTTAACTAAATTATTTTGAATTGCTTTTATTTGCGTTTAGTTTTGTTGTTCATACCCCCCCCCCCCCGTCCCTCCGATTATCAAAATCAGCACCTTTATTTCAGACTACAGGAGGAATCCGATGGAACTATTGAAGCTATTTTTTCACAGAAATGTCCAGTACAGGGCACGGGGTCAGCGAGTTACATCGACAGCAAAACAATACAGCAAACACAATAACGACACGAGTGCGCAATAAGAGAAAATGAAAAGCAAGTCACGAGATACAACTATCCATAATTAATTAGAAGCCTTTTGGGGTTAGATCGCGTAAATAACACATTCCTGCGGGGGGAGCTGGTAAGAACGTTGTGTTGCTCGGTCAATGGCCAGGGTCAACGGCGGCACCACGTGGTGTATTCCGCACAATATGCCCGACTGTGAGGGCAGGCACAAGCCGGCGTGAGTAGGTTAAACGTTTAGCTTTATAAGGGCACCACGGGGTGACCAGTCCCTCCCCACCCAGCCCCACCCCTCCCACCTCCCACCCAGCCCCACCCTCCCTACCCAGCCCCTCCCCACCCTCCCCTCTCCACCCAGCCCCTCCCTCCCCACCCTCCCCTCTCCACCCTCCCCTCTCCACCCAGCCCCACCCCTCCCATTTTTGGATGCACGACGGACGGACGGACGGACACAATAATCCCGTGGGCTGGTGTAACCAGGAGGTTCCTACCAGTAAAAACGCGTCGTCAAACCTGCCACCATCCGAGGCAGACAACTAGTAAGGGGTTTGTCACATAAACAAAACACGCCCAATTAGTTACTAGTTCAGCACCGCGGTGTGTGTTGGAGAGTAAAACCCACTACAACATTTTACTGCGTGACGTTCCGCCGGTAATGACAACATGCCATCATCATCAGGCGACAGCCAGAGTTGTGGAGAAAACCTCCTCCTGTTTCCCGTCTTAATTAGACCTTACCAATTGGCTGCGTCGGGTGATGGCTGAGTTTAACGACACAGTTGAACACGTCGTAGGCTTTCGCCACCAATATTATTCATAATAAAGTTTTTTTTTGGGTTAGATCACGTAAGTATAAATGTGTTGTAACCCTCCGCCACCTGACACCGCCAGTAAGGTTCGCCACGCAAACAACGCGCACAATTAGTTACTGCTTCAGTCCACGTTGGAGAGTAAATCCACAAATTGTAAATGTTGTAAATGTTGTGGGCGCGATCTAACCTTTATTATGAACTTTTACGACCTTCGGCCAGGAAAGTAACAAACAAAAAAATGCACACGAACGCCGCATTCACGCGAGCACCCGATGCTCCGTTTTGAAGTCTTAAAATGAAACATCTTTGAATTGTGCTATGTATTGAATTAGATTGTTTTATTTCTTCATTAAAATCTTCAATCATTTTACATCTGGAAGACTTCATTGAAAACGACATTTCGTGGTGAATTTACTCTCGTCGTTAAGTAAGATGGCCTTGCTGGGGGGTTCGGTTCGATGCGGACTTTCACCCGTTTGGGATTGCGGGATCGAGATAAGGCGACGCGGAGCTGCTGGCCGTGCGAGAAGACCGCCGTCTGCAGATCGATTCCAACGAAATCGATCGTCTTGTCCCTGCGCCTCCGTCGTTCATACAGGGGGCGCGTGTAGGTTTGCAGCGCCCCCTGCATGAAAACGACTGAAAGTGCAGCGTTCATCACAGATACATAAAGTTGCGCGCTTATATAAGAGTATCTAACGACACATTTATATGTACGCGATCTAACCCAAACAAGAACCTCTTATGGATAATATTGGTTGTAAAAGCGACATGTTTAGTGTACACGCCTCACAACGCATTTTGGAATCGACAGGAGTAAAGTTTGGACTTACGAACAAATGGACTCACGAACAGATACCTCTGGAACCTAACTCGTTCGTAGGTGGAGGAGTCCCCGCAACGACTGTCTAGAACCGGTGCTGGGCCTCCTCCCCCTAGGCCGACTCGGCCTCAAAATGAGTACCTGGCACGCGGTGTGTCAAACATCGCCACTTGGTGAGACAAAGACGGCCGGGCGGGCGTGGTGCTGGCCATACACCCCCTCTCTTGTGCCGTGTCGGCCACTCGCTAACAGCGCTTGCCCCCAACAGTCTGTTCAGGCGACACGGGGGGTGGGATCTTTGTCCTTAATAAATAACGTCACGGAGCAGTCCTTAAAGAGACGCAAGTTTTTCCGACCCTTGGCTCTATCCACGATCCTCCACTACCCCCCAACCCCCAATTGCATTCGTCCACTTTCTTAGAAATTAGAACGTTAGAAAGTATAACCTTAGGGAGGGCGGGGGGGGCCTTGGTGAAAAGGGGCCCGAGTCACCACGCAAGAACCCACGGAAAAAACAAAATCACCGTCAACCCCTCCCCGCGACGCGGACGCAACGCTGCATCGGCGTCAAGCTCGCTCCCTCGCTCGCTCGCTCCACGCGGAGGGTCGTAAAAGATTTACAGACCACTCGGCAACCTCCTCACCCACCCTCGCCCTCCCTAAACCCACCGCAATACGGCGGCGTTCGAGGACAAAGAACCGTCCGAAGGCGCTCGCGCGTACAGAGGAGGAGGAGCAGGAGGACGCATCGGAGTCGTGAGATGAACTCGGCTTGCACCGTGAGCGGTAGAGGCGGCGGGGGCTGGGGGAGAATCAGCATATTTATACTGGAGAAATCCGATGAGCTACAAAGCTCTTTTGCACGGATGAAAGAATTACATTGTATTTATTTTACCATGTAAGGCCCACTGAGCTATCTATATGCCTTTTATCAGAATATTTATACTGGAGGAATTCGATGAGCTACAAAGCAATTTTTCACAGATTAAACTCATTATTTTTATTTTACCAGATAAGGCCCACTGAGCTCTCTATGTAGCTCTTTTTCAGAAGCGGCCTGTCTATCACAAATGATAGCTCAATGAAGTGGCTTTTAATAAAAGTTCAGATTAGAATTATCTGCCAGTCATCTCAGTCAGTCAACCCATGGCACCGTGGGCTTCCTGCCAGCGGGCGTTCGACACTTCACGTGGCTTTAAAAGTGCACATAGCCTGGCACAAGCGCCGTGGTGACATCACCGCCACTTAGTGCCGAATGGTGGTTGTTGTTGCTGGGGAGCGGTAGTGTCGCGGGTTAGCGCGCTGCGCTCCGGACCCGGAGACTCGAGTTCCGATTCCCGCTCACAGCCACCAACACCAGTGACGATAATGATCTAAAACCGGTCCTGAGCCTCCTCCTGGTACGATGTGTCAAACATCACCACTGGGGAGGCAAAGGCAGCAGGGCGGGCGTGGTGCTAGCCACTCCACGCCGTCGTATGCCGTTCCGGCCCTCATAGGTGCTCGCTAGCAACACTTGGCCCAACAGTCTGTTAAGGCTATACGGGGGATCTTTATATTTTTTTGTGGCGGTAGGAGAAAGGTGTGGGCGGGAGAGATGGTGGGTAGTAGGAGTGGGGGAATAACTCATCGTGGTCACGTGGGCCGTTCCAGGCCATCACTGCGCATCGCATGATATAAAGCAGGGGATGGGATGTGCAAATCCTGACCGTCTTGTGGTCTTGTAAATGCAATGTTACGTACAGTCGTGTTCAGCCCTTCGTTGTTAATCCGCTGCCTTGCCACGGCAGGCCTGTGGGTTTGTTCACGGATGATTGTTTGGCCACACTGTACTTTCACGGTGATGGTCAGTCGGCTCCGGTTTAACAACAAAGGTCTCACTACGAATCAGTCGGGCGACATTATCCTCTCATCGGCTGCGTAATGCTGTGTGGAAGCTACCTGGTCTGTCGCTCCACATGAAGCTTCGGGTCTTCTCGGCCGCAGTAATGTCCTCCCCTTTCTATGCTTGTGAAACGTGGACCCCCTTAATGGAACATCTTCGCCGGTTCAAAACATTCAGGCTGGCCTGCCTACGATCCATCCTGGGTTTAACCACTCTGGATTGTGTGAGGAGCTCACAAATCCTCAAAAAGGTTTGGACACATTCCCATCAGTGAGCTCCTCCGGCAGGCAAGGCTGCGTTGGCTGGGTTATATGGCCCGCATGCCCAAACACAACATGCCCAAGCAGCTTTTGTTTGGCTGGATAGAGGGGCATAAACGGGCACAATACAGGCTGGAGAAGAGATAGACTGATGTGGTACCAGCAGTGTCAAGATCGGCCTCTATGGAGGAAGCTCGTGAAGGACGCTGCTACTGGGCAGTTGGCTCTAGGAGGCAGTGGCTCTCACCAACAACAACAACGGAGGGCAGAGGAGCTACACTCACAACAACGAGCGGAGCGCCGGGCGGCTAAAATGCAGCAAGTTGGCATCGGCTCATCATCTTAGTCTGGGTCTTGTCCCGTGACCCCTCACATGAGCATTGTCTTTGTACTGTTCGCCTGTTGGCGTTCTCTCGTCTGACACTGATGAGACTAGGCCATAAAAAGCTGTCTCTCGTGTAGGCCAATCAGTTAAAAAAACAATAACTCGCATTATTATCAGAGCATGTGGGTTTGCATGTTCACCACAAGTACTGTGTGTGCTTAATGCAGACTTGATTCCTTTGCAAAAGGAATCTATTTGGCGTTTGAACATCTTAACGCCTATTTTATTGCAAGAAAGGGTAAAACCCATTCTTATTTTTCATACTTTGACACCGGCAAAAAGGTCCCACGATACAAATGAATTGATCTGTAAATTTAAAAGCGAGTGTTATGCTTAGGATACACGCATTTACATGTCAGTGGAGGTATCAATTATTTATGGTTTATGCAAAGTATATACTGTACTATACATACACACGCGCACGCAAATAATATATTTATGATAATGCAATCAACGAGTTGGAACAAATGAGATGTTAAAGCCTAAACTGACGGGAATTTTTTTTCTAATCGAATCGGGACCTGGAATCGTGACGATTTGTCGCATCACCGGGTGAGTGGCAGTTTTTGTGAGGGTGTCCCCTTGCGCGTCTAATTACTTTCACACGCGAGTATGAGAATGACAACGCCGTGTGACCTTTATGCAAAGGACAAAATATACGTATAATTGGCGACTTCTCTTCATAGCGCAGGACGAGAAACATCTATACACCAAGGGGTGAGTTTCTGATCAAAATCTATGGAGATTTTTCTTAATTTTAAGGAAAAGATTTATATATCGATTTAAAGCTTTCGTGACTGCAGGGATTCATCTTCTGGGTTGTTTCGGTAAAGTCACGTAGAATGGAGTTAAAATAATACAAATAATAACAGAATAAAATTCTCACGACGTTTCGGTCTCACCACCAGTGTTCACTCAAGCGCTGTCTTCCGGACAGTCCTGTTTCTTCACCTGAGGAAGGCTATTTGTGTTGTGGCCGAAATGTCGTGAGAATTGTATTCTGTTATTATTATAACTCCATTCTACGTGACTTTACCGAAAGAACCCAGAAGAAGATTTATATACACATTTTAACTTATCAATCGCAGGCGTTTCGTAACAATGCCACGTGTCTCCATGCCAACAGGTGCGGGGAGGGGGGGTGGTACACGGAAGTGATGTCATTGTCCTGTGACGTCAATTTCCACGACGTAGCATTTTTCCCCGGTACACAAACAAATCCCCCCCCAAAAATAAACAATTCGGCACTAAAATAAGAATAGGTTTTACCCTTTCTGGCAATAAAAGAGGTGTTAAAATATCCAAACACCAAATAGACACCTTTTGCAAGCCATCATCAAGTCTGCATTTTAGTCACGCGTATTTTGGCCGAAACATGCAAACAAACATGCCCTGATAATAATGTGTGCATTGTCCTTGAAACAGAGACAGCCGTCTTCTTCATGGTCTTGTCTCACCACCAGTGTTCGTAAACCAGAGAATAACGCTAAAAGGAGAACGGTACAAAGACAATGCAAGTACCAGAGCACTTATAGCTCGAGTCGAGCAGCAGTTATATCTATGGGATACCTAGAATTGAAGCCTTCGTGACTGCAGGAAGTACTATACTCATTGGCACACTGCCGTTCTCTGTGTGCTCTCTGTGTGATGTCCCTCTGTGTGCTCCCTCGCTGTGTGTTTTGCCCCATTTTTACCTGATGATGAGCAGCTTGTGTTGCGTTCCAAACGTCGTGATTTATTTTAAGTTTATTTTATTTCTACATACGTGACTTTATCGAAAGAACCAATGAGTATGGGATACCTTTTTTATTGCCAGAAAGGGTAAAATCTCTTCCTACTATTCGTCATTATTGATACTGGCAAAAAAAGGTCCCGTAGATAAACATAATTTATTTTTGCGATTTCGAGTCTTAGGCCCCGGATTTCACATTGGGTTGATTTTTGCCATCACCACCATCACCATCATCATTTTCCCGCACCTCTTTTTAAGACTGGAAACAGGAGGGATCATTTCTCCACAACTCTGGGCTGTCGCCATGATGAGGTTGCTTGTTGTTGTTGTAATCACCAGCGAAATGTCACACAGCTACTCGAATTGTAAAATGTTGTCGTGGGTTTTACTTCTCCAACACACACACACACACAACCGGTTAGTGCTGAACCAGTAAAACGAATAGGGCCGCGTTTTGTTTACGTGACAAACCTTTACAAAACTGGCCGTGTCAGGGTGGTGGTGGTGGCGGCTTTTAACGGGCACGTTTATATTCACGCAATATAACCACCCAACATTAAAAAAACCCTCTATTAAGGACCATCATCATCGTTCTAAAACTTCCAGGCTCTCCCGCCGTCCAAGCAACCCACCCAAAATTGCCACCACCTAAAGCAATTTCAACAGCAAAGTATGCCCACCAAAAGCAACAACAAACTCGGTCCTCCCAGAGCCGGCCAGATTACATTGCGATGCGATGGGGGGGGGGGGGGGGCGGCAATAACCATGGCGACGAGGCATTACATTGCCCTCTTTTGGAGCCGTAAGCATTTTCACCGCATCCTATATGCACGCCGGGGCCGACCGACCGACTGTCCATCACAAACACAAATGCCACGATGCCTTGGATCGCGCCTCGGGCCGGCGACAAAAAAGGTCACCGCCCGCTCGCTAACCTCTGGTGCCCGAGGGGGGGGGGTTCACTTTTAAAAAAGAAAAAAAAGAGTCCACCGTGGAGAACCACCTCAACACCCCTCGCCTGTAAGTACGTACGTGCGGTCTGTTCTCTCCTATAACGGCGCGTCTTGTTTTCAGGACGCCGATTGGAGGCACATAACGCGATTACTGTATCTGGGGAAATTATTTTTCGTTCATGACGCGAATGCGAATTGGACTTGATGCGATCGAGCAGCGCGGAACGGAGCCGCTTAGCGGGTCGCACGAGTCAGGAACGAGCGGTCGTTGTGACGGCTGCCTCCTGGCGTAGCGACGTCGTTGCGCAAAGCGTCGGGATGCTGCTGGATGCTTCTAAACTGCTACCCCAAAGCGAAAGCCTCGGTCTTTGTTCAGGCCCTGCGTTATGCATCTTGCGCGTTATCGCGGACTGTTGCTTGACCCCCGATACAATATATTATTTATTGAAACGCGATTTTTCCATAACACGGTGTTCTTCATGAACGCGACTACGAGAGCCATGTTATAGGAGAACAGACTGTACGTTGAACTTCTTTCGCACCGTATGTAGCCAACCGTGGTAATCGGAGGTGCGACTTGTTCCTGTCCTTGATGTCGTTTGTTGTTGTTTTTGTTCTTAAAATTACAACTAAAAACGTTAAACTATTTTTATTTCACCAGGTCAGGCCCACTGAGCTATAAAGATATTTTTTCAGAAGCGACCTGGCCACAAATGATCGCTCAACAAAGCGGTTTACCACGTGGAAATGTATAGCAGCCAAATGTTCTCTGAACGCGTGATGTTGATTCTAAATGTGGAGGGAAAAACCGGAGGACCCAGAGAAAAATCCATGCGACCACGTGGAGAACATGCAAACTACAAATATACAGCAGGCGCCGAGGGTCGGGATTGAACTCATGACCTCCTGCATACCAGGCGAGGTAGTTAACATCTCCGAGCCACCATGGTGCCATTCTATGCCGATGCACCACGGTTCTCGCTTGCAAACTAGCTGGGTAACTGGCCAAAATGTAACTTTCCTCGTAATATAATAAAAAAGAACATGCATTTAGATTATTTTGCTGTTATAAATGTCCACGTGCCAAGCCGTTTATGCTGAGCTATCATTTGTGTGGCCAGGTCACTTCATAAAAATAAGTTAACAGTTCAGTGGGCTTTACCTGGCAAGATAAAAACAATATATAATTTAGTTTTATCTGTATATTTTTGCAAGTGATTTGCTTACCTTTCCTACACTTTACACTCCTATCGTGTTTTAGTATAATTTGTTGTTGTACCGTTCTGACCCCGTGCCCCTACTACTGGACATCTGTGAAAAAGAGCTTTATAGCTCATCGGATTCCTCCAGTATGAATAAATATTGGTAATAAATAAACATTGATTGATTGACAATTGTCTGGTTACGTGCCACATGTGCAAGCCAAGAGAGAGAGAGAGGGGGCGAGCGAGTGAGCGAGCGAGAGAGCGAGACAGAGCCTAATTCCCCGCAAACAAGTCACCCACGTTCGAGGCCTTACAGGTGAGTTAAATGGTCACAATTTTCTCCCCTGCGCGATATTGTTACCAACAACAACGGCAACAGCGACAAACAGATGGTGCTGTCCGCGCTCCTTCGTTTATCATCGGGGAAGGAAATTGCGCCGCCGATCCGGAACACGCTGCAACTTTGTTCGCAATCATTCGGATTAGTTTTTTTTTGTTGTTGTCGTTTGTTGCTGCCACATGCGAGGGGAAGCACTTTGCTCGGGCTGAGGATCGTGGGTTTCGAATCTGTGTGTTTCGGGTGCTTGTGGTTAAAAACTGGGTCCTCAATAAGGTTTTACCTTTTCTGACAAATGAAACAGGTGGTGTCAAGATGTTCAAACACCAATCAGCTGAAAATTTTCAAGGCATCAAGTCTGCATTGGCCACACATACTCGCGGAAAAAAAAACCATGCAAACAAATATTCTCTGATAATATGAACCTTATGGCAGGACCCCGGGGTCCCGAATAAACGGAAGTAAAAATCGTAATTATTTTTTTTCTTTCACTTTTGGCGACTCCGTCCCAACCGCGCACATAAACGCCGCGACCCACCCGGCGCGGAACATTCTGTTGTCGCGTGGCCAAAGCGCAGTGGCGAGGCCGAATGCGCAGAAGAAGCAAAACTTTGAAACTTCGATTAGCGCATCGTGTAGAGCTCGCCGAGAGGAATAGATCGCCGTATCGTTCGCCTTCAACAGACATAAAAATAACGTCGCAACGCAGTTTATAGCGAGAGCCGGGGGGCTAATGGGACCCCGGGGTTCCGCCATAAGGTTCATGTATGAGGCATTGTCTCTGAAACTGATTGGCCTCCACGAGAGACAGCGGCTTTCTGCATTGCCGAGTTTCACCGCCAGCGTGAGCGGACCGGAGAACAACGCCAAAAGGCGAACGGTACAAAGACAATGCAAGTATCGGAACACTGATAGCTCGGGTCGAGCTGTTACATCTACGGGATACCTTTGTTGCCAGTGTCAAAAATTAGTTTGGTGAGTTGATGGCCTAACTCTAGTCACCACTATATTTTTTAAACGACATTTTAAAGAAAAATCACTTGAACCTCGGTTCCACCCCTTAACTTTTTGCCAAGTTCCGGCGCCGACAATTGAAAGCGCTGCGATGTCCTGAGCTTCACTATGAAACGCGCTTTCGCGCCATAACGCGATTTCATTCCATCCGGCAAAGACTCTCCAGACAACGCGCCGCGCACCGTTTTGACGCGATTTCTCAGCGGCCGACCACGAACTGCTTATTGAAGAAAAAAATGACGCCAAAACTAACTTTTTAATCTATTTTTTTACCAGGTAATGTCCCACTGAGCTCCACGTGGCTCTTCCTTTCAACTGTTTTACTTAACTTGACTCCTATGTTTGTCGTGGTCAAATCTTGGAATCAAAATTGACTCTACTTCACGTTGTCCAATCAATTCCACATTTTGCACACGTACTCAGATCCGGTGACACTGCATGCCTGTATCAAAATCGGCATCAATTAATTCGCTACTTTAAAGCAATTGACATTTTGTATGGACGCCTTACTATTTATATATTTGTGTAGGTAAAAAACAACGCCGAATCGCCTGCTCCGTGTGAACCAGTTACGTAAGTAATCAATTAATTCAAGTAAGCGTTGATGTGGGGGGAGCAGGCGCTGCATCATTGACGAACTTCTCGACCGTGAGTTAAACGAAGTTGTTTAACAAAACCATTGTTTGGAAAAAGCTTTTTCTAAGGAGTTTATTTCACAAGCGACCCGGCCATCACAAATCGTAGCTCGATGAAGTGGCCTTATCGTCACGTGGAAATGTGTTGCAGCCAAATACTCTTTAAACACCGTGATGTTGATTTCTAATTGCGGAGGGAAAAACCGGAGGACCCGGAGAAAAATCCGCGTGACCATGGCGGGAGAGAGAGAGAGACGGCAAACTCCAAATATACAGCAGACGTCAGGGTCGGGATCGGGATCGAACCCGCGACCCCTGCATAGCAGGCGACGGAGTTAACATCTCCTGGCCACCGCGGCGCCAACTAAAGAGCAACTCATCCTTTAAATAAAAAAACAACCCCCACGCACGTACGGAGTAAAAGCTTGGCACTCCAGACTCAACCTTTCTCTTCGTTTGTTTTTTAATTAAAGTCCCGCATGCTAGACGTCATGTAAACCGATTACTCTCTGCCATTCTTGCACAAAAGCAACCCCCCCCCCCCACGTTGCGAGATTGAATGCCGACCGCTGGGTTTTTATTTTTTCCCCCTTTTTTGCGTAGAGCGAGAGAGAGAGAGCGGTCCCCGACGAACAACACGCGGTCCATTTCGCCGAAAGCGAGCGAAGCCGTTTAAAAAAAAATCTCTCTCTTCTCCTCCTCAGCAGTGGTGATATTTAAAATAAATATAAAAAAACCCCATTGGGTACGTAATTTCTTTGGACAAATGCGCCTTTCCACGCATCGCCCCCGACCCTTAATGGCCCGCGGCCTTCGCGCGGCCTCCACGTGACAATAATTGACAAGCCCCACGGAGGCGGGGAACTGCTTCTTAGCAAAGCCCCCTCCGATGAGCAGAGCCGACCCCACCAACCAACCCCCCCCCCAGCCCCATCAAGACAAATTCCGGCTGCCCGATTCCGTTATGCGAGCGGGAGGTGGTGGTGCCGTGGGGGGGGGGGTCAGACGTGAGCTGCACACAAGCTCCAATTCTGCCGTCACCGCCATTAACCCGGCCGCGACAGACGCCAAGACAAAGATCCCACTCACCCACCCCCTCCTCCCACTGTGTAGCCTTTAACAGACTGCTGGGCGGGGGGGGGCAAGTGGCTGTTAGCGACAAGCATCTACGGAGGCCACGACGGCACACGAGAGGGTGTGGGTGGCCAGCACAATGCACCGGCCGTCTCTGTCTACCCCCCAGCAGGCGATGTTTACTGCACACCGCTACCGGGTTACTCATTTGAGGCTGGGTCGACCTAGGCGAAGGCCGCGAGCGGGATTCGAACTCGGGTCAACCGGGCTCGTAGCGCCGCGCGCTAACCTCTGCATCATCGCTCCCCAAAGACAAAGATCCACCCGTGTAGCCTGTAACAGACTGTCGGGGCAAGTGCTGTTAGCGAGCAGCACCTATGAAGGCCGACAAGGCACACGATGGGTTGGGTGGCCAGCGCCACGCCCGGCCCGCTTTGTCTCCCCAGTCGCCGAGTCGACCTAGGGGGAGGCCCAGGACCGGTTCGGATAATCCTCATCGGCGTTGGCCGCGCGCGGGAATCGAACCTCGGGTCGCCGGGTTCGTAGCGCGGCGCGGAGCTAACCGCTGTGTCGCCGCTCACCAAGCACACGCGCGCACGCACGCGCCGATTCCTGTCGCACGCAAGGGGCGTGTACGTACACGGGAGGTGTACGGAACGTCCTCAGGTCGGCGCCAGATGGTGAGTGACAGGAAAGCCCCATACCCCCCTACCGCCCTCCCCCTCACGCCCCATGCCCCTCATTTTTCCTCGCCCCGTGCTATTCACACAACGCGTGCCACGGCGGCTTCTTCCACGCGAGCGCTCCGCGTCCACTTTGCTGACGACGGTCTAACGCGCGGGCGGGTGGGCGGGCGGGCGGGTCGGCTTGTCAAAGAACGCAACGACGCAGGGGGTAGCTTGCCCCCCCCCCCCCTCAGCCCCTGCCTGTATAAGCCCAGGGGAGGGTTCGGCAACCAAAATCACAGCAGCAGCCAAAAAAATCAAAAAAATGTTTCAGTTTGGTGTTTTAACGTCTCAACACAGCTGTTTTGTTGCCAGAAAAAAGGGGAAAACCTACTCTCATATTTTGGTACTGGCAAAGGAGGTCCCACGATGTAGCTGCTCCCCCCGAGCTCTCATTACTCTGATAGTGGCATTGTCTTTGTGCTGTACGCCTTTTGGCGTCTTCTGGTCTAACACCGTTTTGAGACGAGGCTCAAAAGAAAGCTGTCTCTGGTGTGGACCAATCAGTTTCAAGGACAATGCATATATTATCAGAGTGTGTTTTTTGTTTGCATTCTGACCACAAGTATTGTGGTTAATGCATTTGGGTTAACCCCCATCGCCCCTCCATGCGTACGTACTAAATGGATGCCCCCCTAACCTAACTACCTCTCCTGCATATTTGGAGCTTGCGTGTCTCTCTCTCTCCAACGTGGCCGCGTGGATTTTTCTCGGGGGTCCTCCGGATTTTCCCCTCCACATTCAGAAACGTACATTTGTAGTATTTGGCTGCTATACAATTCCCCGTGACGGGCCCACTTCGTTAAGCTATCACTTTGCGATGGCCAGGGTCGCTTCTGAAAAAAGAGCTACACAGCTCAGTGGGGCCTTACCTGGTAAAACGAAACAAAAAAACACAGTTCAGTTGAAAAAAAACCAGGCTATCATCATCATCGCCACGCAGCGGCGGCGTTAAAGGCGAGCGTAAAGCAACCGTCAACAAGGGCGCGTCGGCTTATCGTCCGAGCGGGCCTGGCACTGATGGAGCGAGCGGTGATCGCGAACGTTCCCGTTGACCTTGCGACGGCGAGCGATTGTTCACCTTTTTTTAACCCTCTTCGCTCCTTAACTAATACTGCACCGTGGGTTTTTCCTTTCCTTTCCTGCGTCCGCGAGAAGTCGCGGTCGCCGATTCCCCACTGGCTCTGCCGGTGGGAATCGGCGATCGCGAGAAGTCGCGAGAAGTCGCGATCGCGCAGTGGGGGGTGGAGGGGGGGGGTGGCACGCGGGCCCCAATGATCCGATCGAAATCCCTAATTTTGATCGGATCATTGGGGTTTATTAGTAATAAATCAGCAGCATTTTGCGACCCCCACTGCCACTGTGTAGCATGATTATTACGTGCCAAGGACTCTATGAGATGATAGGACAATAGTCCGAGTCCATAATTGGCAAGAAGTAATGGCAAAGCGGTTATAAGTGACTCAGGATTGTGCGCAGTTGCGTACACAGTACACGACTTCCCTGAAGGCAAACACCTTCGGCGAGCGCGATGCCGATCACACGACGCGGTTCGAATTCGACCCTCGATCGATGGCTGCGCCATCACCGCCCACATGTCGAATAAAAAGCAAGGGACAAGTCCTTACTAACAACTCCTCTATCATGTTTAATTGCTGGAGGGGTTGTCCCCCACTACCTGAAAATCCTGGCTCCGCCATCGCCGATTCCTCCACCCGTGTCGAGGACTCGGGGGTGTGCCCAGACTCACCGTTCCGTCTCATCCGCACTGCGTATCGACCAAAGGCAAAGATCCCCCTAACCCTCCGTACAGCAATAACAGACTGTCGGGGCAAGCGCTGTTAGCGAGCACCTATGAAGGCCGGAACGGCACGCATGGAGGTGGGTGGCTAGCACCACACCCAGCCGCCTTTGTCTCTCTATAATGCCGATGTTTACACACCGCACCAGAGGTACTCATGAGGTAAGGCCAGGACCGGTTCAGACAACCGTCACTGGTGTTAGTGGCTGTGAGCGGGAATCGAACTCGGGTACCCAGGTTCGTAGTGTTTCGCGCTAACCGCTACGCCACCGCTCCCCTCACAACCACACACACACACGCTCATCCATGTGTAGTGACATAGAATCAGTCGCATAGCAGCATAGCGCTGGCTGCTGGCAGGGAAAGGGGATCTGCAGCTTACAGCAGCCCTGACTGACAGCAGGTCACGTGATAGGCCAGAGAGGGATGTAGGGGAAAGGTTACGGAAAGGGCACATCGAGAACCCGCTAGTAGGTTCCAGAAGGGGGGCATGGCCGGGGGCAGAGCCAGGCCACGCTGACAGTATAAGAGGGGCCCCGGGAGGGGACCCCGGGGCTGTCGTCGTTTGGAGTGGGATCCCCGTCGTGCCGCTGGAGTCTTCACCGTCGTCCCCCTCTTCACCATCTCGGCGTCGCCAGCTGTCCTGACTGGGAGCCGTAGTTACCAAGTGTGAACTTTTAAGACCGTTTAATAAAGAGAGTGCCTTCTACTCTTAGTGTCTCTGAGTCAGACGCTACACATGCACTCACTCACCCACCCATTACTCACCCACTCACTCACTCGCTTACCCATTACACTGCAGGTCACAACGCTTCTTTCCGCCTCTTCCCTCGCACTGCTCCACTTTGGAGTTCCTTCCCATCATCTCTTTCCCCAAGTTCTTATAACCCTGCTCAATGCCAAGAAATCAATTGACTCTCATCTATTGCAGCTCTATTGCTGGTGCTGTTTGTTGGTGTTTGGGTCTTTGGGCCTGTGCTCAACCACCATCATAATAATAAATAAGTATCTCGCCACTGTGGCAAGGAGATGTAAACTATTTCGCCTGGTATACAGATCCAGGCCCTGACGCCTGCTGTATATTTGGAGTTTGCATGTTCTCCCCATGGTCGCGTGGATTTTTCTCCGGGTCCTCAGGGTTTTCCCTCCTCATTTCGAATCAACTTCCGTTTCGCATTTGGTGGCCTTAAATGTCCAACTTGATAACCAACTGCACTTGGCAATCATTTGTGACCATGTCGTTTCTGAAAAAGAGCCGCGTAGCTCAACGAAGTGGCGTATCACGTGGAAATGTATCGAAAGAGAGACACCGCAAACTCCAAATATACAACAGGCATCAGTCAGGGTCGGTGATCGAACCCACGAACTCCCGTGTACCAGGCGATGTAGTCAACATCTCCCCGCCATCGTGGCGCGCCCACAGATGGCTGGTGACTCTGGCCTCGAGTTCTTTTTATCGTCGGTCGTTGTTTGTTCGCATCTTCCGCAGCGACATTAGAGGGCATGTGAGGGGGGGGGGGGGGTCACGGTGGGGGTGGGGGGGTGGGGTGGCGGGAGGGGAGGGGGGAGGGGGGGAGAGGCTGCTGCCAAGGATGACTTTGTCAAGAGCATCAAGCGATTCACCCGCCGCCACTGTCATCCCCGTCTCCACTACGACCCCCCCCCAAACCCCCCCCCCGCCCACCCCCCGGCACACCCACCCCCACGACAGTCTTTTGGCAAACCACCCTCAAGGAACACATTTATTTATTTCTCCAAACCATTTTTTTGCCGCGATCCGTAGCGCTGATGGCAAATAACTCACGTACAGTAGGTGGCCCGGTGACAAGCGAAAGGGCCCATTAATGCCATCGCAGATGGGAGAGACATATTCAAGATGCATTATGTGGAGAGAGTGAGAGAGTGGGGTGGGGGGGGGAAATATTTATTTTAAAAAAGGGATAACCAATGCCGCGCGAGTTGAATAACACACGTTAGGGTGAAAAAATGAGTTATTACCAAAGCGAAACGCTTGCGGTTGACACTGCAATATCGTAACGTGGGGAAGGGGGGGGGAGGTGGAGGCGGCGGCGGGGGGCACGACGCATTGCCAGTGGGAATGGGCTAAAAAAACTATACACAAAGACAAAGATCCCCCGTATAGCCTGTAACAGACTGTTGGGGCCAAGTGCTGTTAGCGAGCAGCACCGCACCGATGAAGGCCGACACGGCACATGAAGGGGTGGGTGGGTGGCAAGCACCACGCCCGGCAGCCTTTGTCTCCCCAGTGGCGATGTTTACTACACATCGCACCAGGTACTCATTTGAGGCTGAGTCGGCCTCGGCGAAGAGGCCCAGGACCGGTTCAGATACTCGCCACTGGTGTTGTCCGCGAGCGGGAATCGAGCCCGGGTCAGAGATGGGTTCGTAGCGCGGCGCGCTAACCCGCTACACTACCGGTCCCCGCTACACACAACGGACGCAAACCTCGACAAACCTAAAGACATTGACGAGCGCGGAGCGTTTTTCAGCCGTCCCAGCAAAAGGCCCCTGTGTCCCACCTGGCGTCGCCCGGTTAAACCTCAACCGGGGCCCTGTCAGCGCCCGAGCACCACCACCAACTCCTCTCGGCCTAAGCGGCGTCAACCCGGGGAGGCTTCAACGACCCAGAATCAGAATCTTGAGTCGGTCCCACCCAGTGGAGGAGGAAATCCGATGAGCTACAAGGCTCGTTTTGTTGTTGTTGTTTACAGATTGTCCAGTGCGGAGGGGGGGGGGGGGGTGTCAGCGAGTTACATTAACAACAAATAACAAAAGGTTAAATTAGTGGTGCAAGATAGAGATAAGGCCTAGTCGCTCAAAATAAATAAATAGGTAAAAATAAATTAACTATAAAGTACAAATTGCACAATAACATAAATTCCTGCCGATGTGTCAACAACAAATGCAAGCTCGGTGGCCAAGGCGGCAAAACGACAACAAACAAGTCCCAGATCGCACCATGACAACAACAGAGTCCCTCAATTACACTGCACATTAAAATTGAACAATCGATGGATACACGGGTAACGTTCAATATCACGAGTTTTCGCAAAGCTACGAATCACATTTCGCACACCGTGGCGGTGTCAAGAGTGGGCGTTTGTTAATCGTGTCGTCCAATTCTTTCTTTCGAGAATATTTTTTTCACGATCGCATCGTACGTAGCCAACCGTGGCTAATCGTAGGTGCGGATGCGTCGGTTAGCGTGGACGTTACATGGGAAGGGAGGGTTTACAGGGGCTGCCTAGCACGGCTGATGCGACGGTAGCATGGACGTTACATGGGAAGGGAGGGTTTACAGGAGCTGTCTAGCACGGCTGATGCAAAGGTAGCCGGCGCATTACATGGGAAGGGAGGGTTTACAGGGCCTGCCTAGCACAGCTAATGCGGCAGTAGCAAGGACGTTACATAGGAAGAGAGAATTTACAGGGGCTGCATGGAACGGCTGATGCGACGGTTAGCATGGACGTTACATTGGAAGGGAGGGTTTACAGAGGCTATCTAGCATGGCTGATGCCAAGGTAGCATGGATGTTACATGGGAAGGGAGGGTTTACAGGGGGCTGCATTGAATAAAAACAGGGCAAATTTATAACCTGTCTAATTAAACAGCCAGAACGACGTACAATACAAATGTAGCGGGCAACCTACAGCCACCCGTCGCGTGGGTTCGCTCGAAAAGACACCAAGACACCCACACGCGCGCGCACTCGTAGAGACGCAGGGCTGGGCTACCCTTTTATTGATGTGGGTCTCGGGCGTTGAACGGGAAGAAACATCGGTGGGATATTAAAGCAAGATAAATGCGGACGTCCTTGTGTGGACCCAGGAGGAGGTTTAGTCTTTAGTCTAATTGGAACAATTCATAGAAGGCGGAGGATCTGGAGTGGGAATATCATCGGTGGTTGACGGCTCGCCGAAGGAAGTTCCAAAAGAAAGGAGGAGTAGACGTCTTATCGTAGACTGAAGTGGGAATATCATCGGTTGTGACAGCTCACCGGAGGAAGTTACTGTAGACTGGCGGTGAAGGCTCGTCGGAGGACGTGTTAGAAAGAGGAGAAGACGTCTTACTGTAGACTGAAGTGGGAATATCGTCAGTGGTTCAAGGCTCGCCAAGGGAAGTTCCAGAAGGAAGGAGGAGTAGACGTCTTACTGTAGACTGAAGTGGGAATATCGTCAGCGGCGACAGCTCTCCGACATACAATCCAGGACGATGCTCGGGGCGGGGAAAGGCCAAAGGGTTAGCAAAGGAGGAATTGACGACAGATGGGGGGCGGGGGGGGGTGGTAGTGGCCCACGTGGACGAAATCGAGAAAAAATGGCGGGGGGGGGGGTAGAAAGGAAGAAGCTTGAACCGGATAACCTGCCTCAAGTCAATGAACGCGAGAAGAAGAACAATCACCATGCCAAAAAGTATAATTTCTCCCGATTAAATCTGTTAGTATTGTACAGAATATGTAATCGCTGTGTGTGTATAATTATCGTGCGCAAAGCCACCGTGCGTGTGTGTTTATAGAAGGGAGGAGGACGAGGCAGGAACCACGTAAAAAAAATATGAAACCGCGTGGGTATATATTTATGGAGTAATAGCGTACAAGCGTGCGTGTATATTTAGCGTGCGTGCATTCGGGGAGCGTGTGTATTTATAGTGTGTGTGTAATTACCGCATCAAACAATGCAATAATGGCACGGAGATAATCTGAAGCGGTGCCTTCTTAGAAAATCAATCTCCATCACTAATGGATTTTTTTTAAAAGAAAATGAAACTCCGGATGAAAAATACTCTGGCGATGGCTGGGACTGGGATTGGGGGGAGGGCATCGATAACAAATGGGGAGGGGAAAACTCAAAAATATTTTTTAAAATTGTTTTTATTTTAGCAGGTAAGGCCCACCGAGCTATGCAGCTCTTATGTTCAGAAGCGAGATTTCAGACGTGTAGTGAATCCAACTGAGTCGTAGACGTTATCTTGGGAGCAACACTATTTATTCAATAAAACAATATAACATAACACAACCTACACTTGGGTGTTGAATGCTCATCTAGCCACACTACGGCAGAACTAGACACGGTTCGCTATCCCGGCCGGAACCACAAGCTGGGTCCCGGACCACGTGGCTAGAGGCTTCTTCTACCCGACGTGGATCTTCATCACCAGCAACACGAAAAACCTCAAGCCCCTAACGCGGCCATCGTTATATCAGCCTGGGCTGGCTCCGCCCCTCGCCCTGCCCACCTTCTAGATCTCTCGAGCTCTTTCTCGAAGGCTGCCGAGAGCTCCTTTAGACCACGTGACCGCTCAGTGGCCCCCGTCCACCGGTGGCCCCCCTCCAATATCATCCGGTCACATGCCGGCAGGTCAACCAGCGTATCATGCCCCACCGTAACCCTGGCTGACTGACACTCGCTCCCTCACCAGGAGCCTGCACCGCACACTGTACGTGGTGCCTCCGCGCTGACCAGCGCTCACCCAAGCCCCACTAGGGCTGGTACTACGCCCAGCAAGCGGGCTACATGTAATGCCAACACATTATCCCACGTGGCTTCCATCGTAAGCCCGGCACCACACAGTGACAATCACAGTCACTACAGACGCATAGATAGCCACAGAGAGATCCAGATGCTCATATAGGTTCACAGAGGCCCGTAGAGACGCAAAGAGATGCGTAGAGACCCATAAATCCACATAGAGACCCATAGAGATACAGAGACCCATAGATCAAACTAAAGCTAAACTATTGTTATTTGACTAGGTAAGGCTCACTGAGCTATATATATTGTTTTCAAAAGGGACCCGCCCATTACTATTGATAGCTCAACGTTAGTGGCTTATCAAGTTGAGATTGCAGATGGACAGAGACCCACAGAGAGATCTAGACACTCAAATAGATTCACAGAGGCCCATAGAGACACAAAGAGATGCAGAGACACATAGATACACTTAAGAGACCCATAGAGAGACAGTTACCCATAGACCACGCCAAAGCTAAACTATTATTAATTTTACTCGTGAAGGCCCATTGATCTGTATATCTCTATTATCAGAAGCGACCCGTCCGTCACACTTGATAGCTCAACGTTTGTGGCTTATCATCGCGTGGGAGTTTATAGCGGCCAAATAGCTTTAAACCAGCGTGCACACAAGGGAGTAAAACTCAAATTAATTTAAGATATATATTTTTTACTCTTACCAGCTCTTTATTTTACGAAGCGATAAGCCACTAATGCTCAACGTTAGTTGCTTATCAAGTGGACGCATAGAGACCCACAGAGAGATCCAGACACTCATAGATTCACAGAGGCCCATAGACATGCATAGAGATACGTAGATACACATAGAGGCTCATAAACTAAACTAAAGCTAAACTATTTTATTTTACCAGGTAAGGCCCACTGAGCTATATAGCTATTTTTCAGCTACCTGGCCACAATTGATAGCTCAACAAAGTGACTTGGAAATTGGTAGCAGCCAAATACTCTGAACGCACGTGGATTCTAAATGTGGAAGGGAAAAACTGGAGGACCCGGAGAAAAATCCACGCGACCACGGGCAGAGTGAGACAGAAACGCAAACTCCAACTATACAGCAGGCATCACAGGGTCGGGATTGACCCCACGACCTCCTGCATGCCAGGCGAGGAAATTAACATCTCCTCACCACCCGAGGATTGCGGGGCGCTGCCATTAGGAGGCGGCTCGAAGCCTCGGGGGTACGGCGTTGTCGATTTTGTTTCCATGAATATAAAAATATTTCTTAAAATCGCGGACGGCCGCAGATGACGTTAACAACGCCGACGGCATCTCGGAGCGGCTGTCAATGTACGCGAATGCCTCGTTGAATAACGAACGGCCTTTATCGACCGTTGCGTTCATTTTCTTTTCACCTCGCGCTTCTCCGTAATGTGCCTCTTGTTGCGAGGGAAGGGAAGGCGGAATTTTTTTTTATGTATATATATAAAAAATTCTCGGAAGAAAAAAAACCCCGCCACGGAGCGTTTGGGAATGCAGTGAACCCTTGTTAATGCGACATCCATGGGGCTCTGGCCTTGCCGAATTATCCAATATTACGAATTACCTACAATGGTACTCCCCAGTGCCTCCTGCACAAATAAAAAAAAAATTCCAAGTTTGTTTTCCAAACTCTTCACACACCATACGCATTGACACACCAGCATCCATTATATACAATCAATTAAATCCAAAACCTCGGGTTTGTCTTGCAGACTAAGGGATTTATGCTTCCGTCCCCTTCTATCACTTCTTGATGTAGGTGCAGATGATATTTCTGAGAGGGTTGGCTTGCGCAGAGTGCACAAAAAAGGTAAAGTCCAAAGCGAGGGGTCCGCACTAACGCTCACCACGTGTGCTTGCACCTGCCCGAGTCGTTGTTTTGGTCGTGGCACGCCGAAATTCGACCATTGGGTACTGCAATTCAGCTCGTGGCGAAAGCGCAGCCGTGCCGAATTATCCCCAATTACGAATGATCAAATACCGAACAAACGAGGAATTACTGTATACGTCAAAAAAAAGTCATGAATACGGCCACGACGCAGAGTCCGCGGAGATGTTTTAAGCACGCGGCATTCACAAACTGTTGGGGCAAGTGCTGTTAGCGAGTAGCACCTACTGTGACAAACAGCAACAATCGGCATTCGCCACCGAGTGGCGGTGACGTCGCCACGGCGCTTGTGCACTTCAAGGCCAGCGCGAGGTGTCGTCGAACGCCCGCTGGCGGGTGGTGTCACGGGACAGACCCAGCAGGTGCCGCGGTTCGACTGACCGAGATGACTGGCCGATGCGCGCGCGCGCTCGCGCATCGGCCGCAGCGGCGCCGTGGCAACGCGTGGACGCGCCTGACCGCGTCGGCTCGTCCGCCTGGGCAACGGGTAATTTTCTCCCCTCAACCAAGTGGCGCCGGCATCGCAATCTTTAAAGGGAAAATTGCCGGTCGTGCCGGCGAGTAGGGGAAGTCGTGAAAAAAATGAAATTTAAAAAAATGATGATTGCCCTCAATCGGCTCCGTGCCCGCACCTGAAACGTCCCCGCATCATTCGGACGCCTCACCATCCCCAGCCCCGCCACCCCCACCACTACCAATTTCATCATAAAAAGTTAAACATCGTACGTAAGCTTAAATTACCGGTGGGTAGGGGGGCGTAGAGCGTACAATGGATATATTTTTTTTACGTTACGGGTAACGTACGCCGGTGATGAATGCAAGACGGCAATCATCGCCTGGCGGACCGGGGCTCGGATTACACTCCTTGAGTGGCACAGCAAGCGTATTCGGTATACAGGAGGACGTGGGTTCGATCCCTGACCCTGACGCCTGCCTGCCTGCCTGCTGTATATTTGGAGTTTACGCGTCTCTCTCTCTCTCTCCGCCTCTCCTGCGTGGTTGCATGGATTTTTTTTTCATACGGGTCCTCCGCTTTTTTGCCGCCTTCACATTTAGAATCGACGTCACGCGTTTCATGAGTATTTAGCTACTGCTATAGATTTCCACGCGAAGACGACGACGATGATGATAGGCCCACTTCGTTGAGGTGTCATTTGTGATGGCCAGGTGGTTTGCTTCTGAATAAAAGAGCTATAACATGGATCATTTGGGGGCCTTCCCTGCTAAAATAAAAAAAAAAGTTGTAATCGTTTTTTATTCCGCTCATCGCGCAGCCCGCCACCTCTCGTCCGCCCTTGCCCGCTTCACCCTCGCAGCGCAACGCCAGCGGCGGTGCCGCCATGGTGATGGACCAAAGGCAGCCGGAGACACCGCGAGGGGCAGAACGGAGAGTTGGGGCGCTCGCCCCCCATCCCCCCTCACCCCGCATCCTCCCACCCCCCTCCCACCACCACCACCACTATTGAAAAAAGACCACCGCAGCCATCGGTGCCCTCCTTCTCATCGGGCAAAATTTTGCCGATATTGGGAGCATCCTCACTCTCTGCCGGGGGCGTACGAAGAAATGCAACTGGGAGATGGTGATTTAAAAAACAAAGATTTTTGGTAGAGGCTCCGACTGCCAGCCGAAAAGCTCTTTCTCTCGCAGATGTCCAGCCTTGGCACAGGGTCAGAAAGTTACGGCGACGAATGATACAAGCAACAGCAAACCCCCAACAGAAGTGAAAAGTAATAGGAAAAGCGAGTCACTGAATATCAATAAAAGATATAGAAAGTGCAGAAGTACAAATTGCCCGAGTACATCAATTCCCCGCCGAAGCTTGGGGCTAAGGCAGGAAAAAAAACCTTCCTAGACCACACCGAGACAACGCACAGTCCCTCAATAAGATTGAACATTAACATTGAGCTATTACCAATTCTCTTTTTTTACACGCTTTCTATTAAATTACTCTGTTGTTGTTGTCATATCCTCAAATCTTGTATCTCAATTTTAACCCACTTCCCAATGTCGTATCGACTGCAAACTTGGTATACTTATGTCATACTGGTGACAATACTATATTCTATCATTTAAAAAAAAATAAACTATCTTTTTTATATGTTATGTTTCGGCTTGGGTCTAATTGTCCACGCTCAACTAACGTTGGCTGTAAATCACCACGGTCCCTTTACGTTGTGGCAAGCTTCGGGCACTCTTCCTGGAGTTCTTCCATTACTCGTACGGTACATTTCATGAAAGCGTGTTTTTAAAAAGAGTATTTTTAAATATTACTTATTAGTTTTTTTTAACTGCTGCTGCGTCTAGAAGGAATCAAAGAGTACCTGTAAATAAATGTACACACGAGAGTCGATGACACGCAGAGGTCCACACGGACAGGTGCACGAGCCCGCACTCGCTGCGTGCCGCTATCTCTTGGCAACCTCACGCCGTTCAGCGGCTTCGGGAGTTTCGGAAGTCTACGTTCGATCAAACAACCCTTGCCTCCGAAGCACCAGTCTTGTATGTACGTATGTATGTTGAAATTCTTTCGCACCGTAAGTAGCTAACTATGCTAATCGGAGGTGCAGGGAGAAGGACAACAAAGTATGGGTCTCTGTGTGAGTCTATGGGTCTCTGTGTGAGTCTATGTGTCTTTGTGTGAGTCTATGGGTCTCTGTGTGAGTCTATGGGTTTCTTTGTGAGTCTTATGTATGTATGTTTAACTTCTTTCACACCGTACGTAGCCAACCGCGCTAATCGGGGAAAGGACAACAAACTAAACACGAAACGCAGTTCTGAACAAATTAATTTCCCAACCTAGATGATGACTTAAAAGTGCAGAGCTCTAATGGCTTCCTAATATCGGAAGGAAGAGCGTTTCCTGAAAGTGCCGCGCGATGATGCGGTGACCAGCGTCTTTGTTCGACGGCCAGCCAAAAAGCTGCTGCTGCTGCTGCTGCGCGGATGACAGGAATTCGCGTGAACAGCAGCGAGGTATCGTTGTCATGAGCGTGCGTGACGACCACTCCCCCCGGCTCGTCCGTTTCGAGAAGGTGCTACGTGCGACACTTCTTTAACGGCGCAATATACAACGCCCACATTTACACTTGCAAGCCCATCATGAACACTACTCCACTAATGAAGAGCAACCGTGAACGGGAGGTAATTTAGGCGGACGTGGAATTAGGTTGGATCTTGAATGCGTAATAATGCAGCAGGGCGGAGAGAGGAGCGAGCGGGGTATTTCAACGGGTGCCGGGGTGGCGCGGTGATAACGCGCACGCGTGCTCGTGTGTGTGTGCGTATGTGTCCCGTGACCATCTCTGTGGAGAGAGTGGAGAGAGGATTATACAACATCGCCTTGCCAGGCACGCGAGGAGAGACTTGCGGAGCCCCAATGTGGTTTCAGGAAAGGGCGGTCCTGACCTGGTCAAGGCCTATGATACCATCAGTAGGACAGGGCTCTGGATTGTTCTTCGTGACTTTGTAGTCCCTGACTCTCTGCTCACGATCATTAAGGACCTTCATGATGGTGAATCGGGCCCGGGTAAAACTACGTGGCTGGGAGTCGGAGCCATTCCCCGTTCACCTTGGGGTGCAACAGGGATGTCCTTGTGATGCCGCCGCCACGGAGCCGATCGGCGGGTGGCCCACCTGCGATCTCGCCGCTCCGAGCGGCGAGGCCGACATTGCCCCACCCCACCACCTCCCCACCCCCCCCCCCCACCGGAACACACACGCACGCACTCGCCCCCACCATTAGAGCGCGTGGGGAGACACCCTGGCCGACAGGTTTTCACCCAGAAGCCCTCGTAAAGGGATAATCTTCACGGTTTCCTGCAGCCAGGGAATTGGACGGTCTCCCCCGACGCTAACACCCACCGCGGCGCCGTGACTTTGGTTGTAATTACATGGTCACGACGGGGCTGCCGAGCCACCGCGGGTAGACAGCACACACAACACACACGGGTCAGCAGGCAGGTAGGAGGGCAGAGCCACGAGCGGCGGGAAAGCAGGGTCGCCCTCTGGCTGGAGGGTCGCTGAGCAGGTAAATTTAGATGCGGACGTCGCTGAAAGCAACGGCCCGGGGGATGCTGGGATACAGATGGGCCTACCGATTGGCGGGTGATCCCAGCGAGCTGATTGGCCCGCGAGTCGGCACCAGGTAGCCCCTTTGATGTAGAAAGAATAAAGCGGGTCAGGGCGAAGGAAAAAAGGTCTCTGGCTACTCGAGTCAACCCCAGGCCCGTCAACTCCCGAGTCCAGCCGCGCGAACGTCCGTGGGACGTATCGACGCGCCGCGAGGACCAGACAGCAGTGACGACGAACCGTGAGTAAGAGAGAGAGAGAGGGAGTTGGGACTTAGCTTAAGAGCAAAACCGGAGAGGGTAAAGGGGAGAAGGACAGGTAGAGTGTAGTGCCGACTATCGAGAGATAGATCGGTCCTGCCCCGCTGATCCCGACTGACTCGGTTAAATAAGGGCTCGCCGACGCGGTGGAATAAATCGTCGGCGGTTACATAACGGACTGGTGTGGTTTTTGTGGAAGCGTGGGTGCGCTTGCTGTCGCGGTGGTCGTTACATAACAGACTGGTGTGGTGGTTTTTGCGGGGGTGTGGAAAGAGAGTGGAAGCGTGGGTGCGCTTGCTGTCGCGGTGGTCGTTACATAACAGACTGGTGTGGTTATTGCGGAAGCGTGGGTGCGCTTGCTGTCGCGGTGGTCGTTACCTAACAGACTGGTGTGGTTATTGCGGAAGCGTGGGTGCGCTTGCGGTCGCGGTGGTCGTTACATAACAGACTGGTGTGGTGGTTTTTGCGGGGGTGTGGAAAGAGAGTGGAAGCGTGGGTTCGCTTGCTGTTCTCGGTGGTCGCCGCGTGTGTGGAGCGGCGCCGCGTGGATTGTGTGCGCTACGAACGGTCGGCTGCGGACTCCTGCGCTGCGAGCGGATACCCGTCTCGCACGCATGCCCATCGCATAGCCCTTTAAACCCGTTTAAACCAACCCCCCCAAGCGTCGGAGTGAGCACGAACGACGTCGCTTACCCTCCGACCTTTGACCCCCTGTTACCCGCGTGTGATTGGTGCGTGGGACTGCGCGGGCGGGGAGCGTCGCGTTTGGGTGCCGGCGAAGCGCTAGCGGGTCCCAGGGAGGTCGAGGGTGATGCCCCACCGGCAGGAGACCCGGACTCGGGGGGGGACGGCACAGGGGGGGGAACAGGAGCGCGACGACCTTTCCCCGCCAGGGGAGGAGTGCGGCGGCGGCAGCTCCCACACTAGTGGAGAGTCTGGGAGCGTCGGTACTTCGCGGACAGGGTCGCAGGCAGGGGAGATCCCGGGGGCCGGCGACCCTAACAATATGGTGTCAGAAGCGGTACGAACCCCCGCGTTACCCCACGCGAAAATAAGGCATATATTCACTGGCCGGGGTACACCTTCGTGGAGAGCATTTGCCCGCAACGTCCTAGGGGCTAAGGAAATTAATGGGTGGACGGACGCGCAGACGCTACGTCAACTTAATATGAATCTGGATGGGCGGGCAGCCGATTTTGTGGAAGCCCTACCCGCAAGCGCGCAGACACAGCTAGAGGAGCTGATGCGCCGACTTGATCTGCGCTTCGGTACGCGCGATGAGGAGGAGGCAAAAGCGGCCTTAGAGGCACGCCGTCGCCAACCCGGCGAGGACCTGCGCGATTATGCCGAGGATGTGCGTGAGCTAACAAAGATCGCACGCCCGAGGCACACCACGGAAGCGATTGAGGAGCTGGCCACAGAGAAAATCCAGCGATACTTAATGCGCACGGCGTGGTGGCAGCCAGACGTGAACTGTACGCGCCTCTCCTTTGATGCCCTTGTCGAGCGCGCGCGCAAATGTGAAAGAATTTCTAGCGAACGCGCACAGCTCCGAGGACTGGGACGGGAGCGCACCATCGCAAGTCTGTCCACCGAGGAGGAAGAGGAGGAACAGGAGCTCACCAGGATGGTAGGGGGTCGGGAAAGGGGGCCTCCGGTATCCCGCGAGACCACCCCGGGATGGGTAGCGGGGATACAGGCGGGCATCGGGGGGATTGACAACAAAGTAACCCAAGTGGACAACAACGTAACCCAAGTACGGGCACATGTGACTACGCTGCAGACTACGGTAGAGACGATTCAGACCGAGTTGGGAGGGCTAGCTGGGAGGGTAGCCCGACTAGAAGCAGAGTCTGGGCAGCGGCGCACGGGGGGGAGAGGGAGCGGGCAGGGTGCCCACTATGGAGCCGCCACCCCCCCCCGGGCGTGTTATATGTGCGGCCGTCAGGGGCATCTCATGAGAGACTGCCCACAGATCGCCCGCGCTAGATATACCGAAGGGTTAAACGCCAACGCCCCCTAGAGAGTGGACCACCTAGGGGTGCAATCACCGAGGTCCCGAAACAAAACGACGATAATAATAATGGTAAGCAAGTGACACCCACACAGGTCACGGCCACAACACCCAAGGACGCGGTGAGGACGGGCGACTGGCTACGGGAGCTGGTGGCAGGAATCACGGGGGCCACGTCACTGGTGGAAGGACAGGTGAACGGGCAGCGCACCCGGATCCTACTGGACACGGGGGCCGTAGCCTCACTCGTGAGCGCCGCGCACTGCAGCGTGCTCGGGGTTGACGTGAGCCGCCTGCCGGCCCCGGATTGCGCGCTGCACACAGCGAGCGGAGCCGGGATGGGGTTGCTGGGAAGGATCTCCCTCGAGGTCCGTCTCGGAAACCAGGTGTGCACTCAGGAGTTCTACGTCTCGAGTGTGCTGTGCCACGAGTGTATCGCAGGTACCGACCTCCTGGAAAAGCTGGGGCTCAACGTGCAGCCCCGACAGCGGTGCGCCACCGTGGAAGGCAGCGGGGAACGGATTCCATTCCTGGGACGGGAGCCGAATCGCCCCCGCTTCACACCTGTGGCCGCTACCCTGACGACGGCCGTCACCATCGGGCCGCTCGCCGAGATGCTGGTACCTGTGGCGACACCCTCCACCGACCCCGCGCACCGACCATCGGGGGAGGTAATGCTAACTCCTCACCCGGAGTTGGCAAAACGATACGGGGTTGTGGGGTCAGCCACATTGGTAAACGCCGATGGGGGCCGATTGTTCATGCGTGTGTTTAACCCCCACGGCACCCCAGCAATACTACGACGGCGCACCACAGTAGCCACCGTGCACCCCCTACACGCGCGCCACTCCAGCGACTCGGTATTCGCACTCTGGGCGGAGGACCCCGGTCGCCCCGAGGACCAACAAGACCTGGCCTGGCGAGTCGGCCCGACTCCCCACGCCGAGGTCGTCCCCCTTCTTGACGCGGTACACGTACCTTGGGCAGATTTACCCAAGGGAGAGGCCGATCAGCTACGCGGGTTACTGCGGGAGTACGCCGACGTGTTCAGCGAACACGATTCAGACGTGGGTCGCACAGATCTCGTTAAGCACCAAATCGACACCGGGGCCGCCCGACCCATAAAACTCCCCGCGTACCGCGTGGGCGCACCCGAACGCGCCCAGATCAAAGAGGCGGTCAGGGACATGCTCCGCGATAACATAATTCAGCCCTCGGCGAGCCCCTGGTCTGCCCCGGTGGTGCTAGTAACAAAAAAGGACGGGTCAACCCGGTTTTGCGTCGATTACCGCAAACTAAACGCAGTCACCCTCGGCGACGCCTTCCCCATACCGCGCATCGACGACACCTTTGACAGCCTCGCCGGAGCGCGGTATTTTTCCACCCTCGATCTCGCGTCCGGGTACTGGCAGGTGGAGATGACGGAGGAGGATCGGCCAAAAACCGCATTCACCACCCCGATGGGGCTATTCGAGTTTCGAGTACTCCCGTTCGGGCTCACCAACGCGCCCGCGACGTTCCAGCGGCTGATGGAGTTGGTGATGCGGGGCTTGCAGTGGGAGCAATGCCTGATTTACCTGGATGATGTGATCGTGTTCAGTAGATCTCTGTCTGAGCACTGGTCCAGGTTACGGGAGGTGTTCCAGCGACTGCGAGCGGCTCATCTCAAGCTCAAGCCGCGTAAGTGTTACATCGCACAGCGCGAGGTGGGGTACCTCGGACATCGCGTCAGCGAGGCGGGGGTGCGCACCGATCCGGACAAGGTACGCGCCGTAGTGGATTGGCCACAGCCAAGAAACCTGTCGGAGATAAGGTCATTCTTGGGGCTCGCCACCTATTACCGTCGATTTGTAAAGGGATTCAGCGAGATTGCACGCCCCCTCACCCAACTCACTTCCCCCAAGCACCCCTATCAGTGGACGGAGGCCTGCCAGACGGCCTTCACCACCCTCAAAGACCACCTCACACACACCCCCACACTGGCTTTCCCCGATTTTACCACCGACTTTATTTTGGACACCGACGCCTGCAGCAGCGGGCTGGGTGCGGTGTTGTCGCAGGTGCAGGAAGGGGTGGAACGGGTGATTGCGTACGCCAGCCGGACCCTGAGCGGGGCCGAGCTGAACTACTGTGTGACCCGTCAGGAATTGTACGCTGTGATCTTCGCGTGTAAACAGTTTCGGCCGTATTTATACGGCAGGAAATGTCGAGTGCGCACGGACCATTATGCTCTGCAGTTCCTCCTCACCTTCAAGGAACCGCGGGGACAGATGGCCCGATGGCTGGCGCAGCTGCAGGAGTACAACCTGCAGATCGAATACCGGGCGGGGCGGACGCATGCAAACGCGGACGCATTATCACGGCGACCCGCGGTGTGTGCCGAGACGAGGGCGGAGGAGGCCTGCCCGTGCTTCACGGGGGGACGTTGCCGACAGGCAACGGACCCCCGGGAACCCGCTGAACCTAACCCCCCCCCGGCGAGAGAGAGTGCGGTATGCGCCACAGAGACCCCCACAGGTGGAGGCGCGGACCCAGTCGGCCGCCCGGCGAGCGCAGGGCCCACGACTCGGGACCCCGTGGATCACCCCGCCCCGATCGGACGGATCCAGGAGGACGTCGGCTGCGCCTTCCCGGGCCTGAGCGACGAGCAGCTGAGGCAGACCCAGCAGCGGGATCCGGATCTGGCGGCGGTGGAAGCGGCCCTGCGGGAGGGGAAAAGCACCCTACCAGGGCCCTGGAGCGGTTTGTATGCCCGGTTGTGTGTGCAGAACGGGGTGGTACGGGAGTTAACCGAGGCCGGCCAGCCGGGGTGCATCTGTGTTCCCGCCCAGGTGCGACCCCAGCTGCTACGGCTGGTACACGACCACCCGCTCGGGGGCCATGACGGGGAACGGCGCACTCGGGAGACTCTGCGTCGCCAGTATCTCTGGCCCAAATTGACGCAAGATGTGGCCGCCTGGGTACAGGGCTGCCGCGCTTGTCAGCAGTGCGGGCCGAAACCGGCACGATACCAAGTACCCCTAAGGCCGTTCCGCGTCAGTCGAACTAACCAGCTGGTCGGCATCGATCTCCAGGGGCCATTCCCACGATCCCACCGGGGCAACCGCTATATCCTCGTAGCGGTGGAATACTTCACCCGCTACCCCGTGGCGGTGGCCATCCCCGATAAAACGGCCCTGGTAGTAGCCCGGGCGTTCGTGGAGCACTATGTACTTAAGCACGGGATCCCGGAGCGAGTCCTTACCGACCAGGGTAGCGAGTTCGAGGCCGAGTTGTTTCAGGCGCTGTGCCGGGAGTTCGGGATCCAGAAAGACCGAACCACGGCGTACCACCCCCAGGCGAACGGTATGGTTGAACGTATGAATCAGACTCTGGCCGGAAAGCTCAAGCGTATGGCGGCCTCAAACCAACGGGATTGGGACGAACACCTCCCCTACGCCCTGTTCGCCTACGCCACCACGGTGCACACATCGACGGGCCAAACCCCGTTCCTAATGATGTTTGGTCGTGAGTCTCGTCTACCCGCAGACTTGCTGTTCGGCATTCCTCCACCCCAAACGGAGGAAGGAAGTCGCCCCGTGGAACATCTGATGGAGACCCTACGAGGGGTCCGGGACCGGGCCTACCCGCAAGGGGAGGCCGCGCATCGGCGACAGGAACAGAGCACCCGACCCCGCGTGGAGCCCCCCCTTTTCTTGACAGGTACCAAGGTGTGGCTACACACCCCTCGCGTCGGGGCCGGACAGGTGGGGAAGCTGACCACCTACTGGCGGGGACCCTGGACCGTGGTACGGCAGATCTCTCCCTGGACGGTACTAATCCAGGGTGGAGAGAGGGGCCGAGAAACGGTGGTTAACGTCCGCCGCTTAAAACCATGGAGGGCAGCCCCGGCGGGGGAGAACCTCGCTGCCCGAGTACCGCGAAATCCCGGTGCCCCTGCGCCACCCGTGCTCGGGGGCCTCGCGCACTACATGGGCCCCGCCGTGCCCCCAGCCCCGAGGCGTCCCGGCCCCGCCAGAGGACGGCGGGGACGCCGCCCCTTAAACCCCGCTGCCGCGGAGTTTGTCCCCCAGCCCCCAGGTGCCGAGGGATCGGAGGAGCCACTGGAGTGGAGAAGGAGACCGCTGCAGGAAACCCCGAGGACGGAGCCACCTCCCCCGAGGCCAGCCACGAGATCCGGGCGGATCCCCCGGACCCCGCAGCGCTACCTCGTGGGCGCGGCCCAGGCGAGGTGCTCCAGTCAACCCGGGACGGGGACTGGCACCTCGGGGGGCTATGTGATGCCGCCGCCACGGAGCCGATCGGCGGGTGGCCCACCTGCGATCTCGCCGCTCCGAGCGGCGAGGCCGACATTGCCCCACCCCACCACCTCCCCACCCCCCCCCCCACCGGAACACACACGCACGCACTCGCCCCCACCATTAGAGCGCGTGGGGAGACACCCTGGCCGACAGGTTTTCACCCAGAAGCCCTCGTAAAGGGATAATCTTCACGGTTTCCTGCAGCCAGGGAATTGGACGGTCTCCCCCGACGCTAACACCCACCGCGGCGCCGTGACTTTGGTTGTAATTACATGGTCACGACGGGGCTGCCGAGCCACCGCGGGTAGACAGCACACACAACACACACGGGTCAGCAGGCAGGTAGGAGGGCAGAGCCACGAGCGGCGGGAAAGCAGGGTCGCCCTCTGGCTGGAGGGTCGCTGAGCAGGTAAATTTAGATGCGGACGTCGCTGAAAGCAACGGCCCGGGGGATGCTGGGATACAGATGGGCCTACCGATTGGCGGGTGATCCCAGCGAGCTGATTGGCCCGCGAGTCGGCACCAGGTAGCCCCTTTGATGTAGAAAGAATAAAGCGGGTCAGGGCGAAGGAAAAAAGGTCTCTGGCTACTCGAGTCAACCCCAGGCCCGTCAACTCCCGAGTCCAGCCGCGCGAACGTCCGTGGGACGTATCGACGCGCCGCGAGGACCAGACAGCAGTGACGACGAACCGTGAGTAAGAGAGAGAGAGAGGGAGTTGGGACTTAGCTTAAGAGCAAAACCGGAGAGGGTAAAGGGGAGAAGGACAGGTAGAGTGTAGTGCCGACTATCGAGAGATAGATCGGTCCTGCCCCGCTGATCCCGACTGACTCGGTTAAATAAGGGCTCGCCGACGCGGTGGAATAAATCGTCGGCGGTTACATAACGGACTGGTGTGGTTTTTGTGGAAGCGTGGGTGCGCTTGCTGTCGCGGTGGTCGTTACATAACAGACTGGTGTGGTGGTTTTTGCGGGGGTGTGGAAAGAGAGTGGAAGCGTGGGTGCGCTTGCTGTCGCGGTGGTCGTTACATAACAGACTGGTGTGGTTATTGCGGAAGCGTGGGTGCGCTTGCTGTCGCGGTGGTCGTTACCTAACAGACTGGTGTGGTTATTGCGGAAGCGTGGGTGCGCTTGCGGTCGCGGTGGTCGTTACATAACAGACTGGTGTGGTGGTTTTTGCGGGGGTGTGGAAAGAGAGTGGAAGCGTGGGTTCGCTTGCTGTTCTCGGTGGTCGCCGCGTGTGTGGAGCGGCGCCGCGTGGATTGTGTGCGCTACGAACGGTCGGCTGCGGACTCCTGCGCTGCGAGCGGATACCCGTCTCGCACGCATGCCCATCGCATAGCCCTTTAAACCCGTTTAAACCAACCCCCCCAAGCGTCGGAGTGAGCACGAACGACGTCGCTTACCCTCCGACCTTTGACCCCCTGTTACCCGCGTGTGATTGGTGCGTGGGACTGCGCGGGCGGGGAGCGTCGCGTTTGGGTGCCGGCGAAGCGCTAGCGGGTCCCAGGGAGGTCGAGGGTGATGCCCCACCGGCAGGAGACCCGGACTCGGGGGGGGACGGCACAGGGGGGGGAACAGGAGCGCGACGACCTTTCCCCGCCAGGGGAGGAGTGCGGCGGCGGCAGCTCCCACACTAGTGGAGAGTCTGGGAGCGTCGGTACTTCGCGGACAGGGTCGCAGGCAGGGGAGATCCCGGGGGCCGGCGACCCTAACATCCTCTGGCTCCCACATTATTTAACATCTATTTCGACCACGTAGTTCGTGAAGCCTTTCATGGCTGTACCGGAGGAATTTTCATCTGGTACAGATACAATGCCCAGGTGCGGTCAAGGGATCGCTCCCTATTTGTAAACCATGTTATGTATGCCGATGATCTGGTAATTGCTGCTCACTCAGAGGCATTGGAGGTGCTGCTGCTGAACCTGGAGCGTGTCACTAAAAGGTGGGGCCTTACCATCAGCCCCACCAAAACTAAGCACCTGTCTGGGTATTTTGTACCATCGGACACTTCATCCCCACAACACCCAATTGGTGATGGGGCAGTCGTGGAGAGAGTGGAGAGTTTCCCATACCTGAGCAGTGTGCTCATGACCGACTCCAGTTTGACAGCAGAGGTCTCACTCCGAGTCAGTCAATTGGCATTATCTTTTCATCGGTTGCATAACGCTGTGTGGAAGCTACCTGATCTGTCGCTCCACACGAAGCTTCAGGTCTTCTCAGCCAAAGTCATGTCCTCCCTTCTCTACGCTTGCGAAACGTGGACCCCCCTAATGGAACATCTCCGCCGGTTAGAAACATTTAGGCTGGCCTGCCTACGATCCATCCTGGGTTTAACCAGGCTGGATTGTGTGAGCTCACAAATCCTCGAAAGATCTGGACAAAGTCCTATCGGTGAACCCCTCCGACAGGCAAGGCTGCGTTGACTGGGTCATGTAGCCCGCATGCCCAGCCACTGCATGCCTAAACAGCTTTTGTTCGGCCAGATAGAGGGGCTAGATGGGCGCGGCACGGGCTAGAGAAGAGATGGAGTGATGTGGTACAGGAGGATGTGGAGCTGAGTGGACTTGCCGATGACTAGTACCAGCGGTGTCGAGATCGGCCTCTGTGGAGGAGGATCATGAAGGAAGCTACTGGGCAGTTGGAGGCAGTCGCCCTCCAGCAATAACGGAGGGCAGAGGAGCGACGCTCACAACAACGAGCGGAGTGCCGGGCGGCTAAAACACAGCAAGTTGGCACAGTAGGGGGCACAGGTGGTGCATCGGCCAGTCATCTCAGTCAGTCAACCCATGGCACCTGGGTCTGCCCCGTGACGTCCTGCCAGCGGGCGTTCGACACTTCACGTGGCCTCAAGGTGCACATAGCCTGGCACAAGCGCCGTGGTGACGTCACCGCCACTTAGTGGCGAATGGCGGTTGTTGTTGTTGTTGTTGTTCCGTGACCTCCTTTCAGCGAGCCTTCGACATTTCACGTGGCCTCAAAGTGCACCTGGCCTGGCACAGGCGCCGTGGTGACGTCACCGTCACTTCGTGGCAAATGGCGGGTATTGGTTCGGTTCCAGACTCGTGTGTGGGGGAGTTTGTATGTTCTTCTCTCCCCCTGTTCTGACATGTGTTTCCTCAGGGGTCCCTCCTGTTTCCTCCAATGGATTTAATTAGCCTGGCACAAGCGCCGTGGTGACGTCACCGCCACTTAGTGGCGAATGGCGGTTGTTGTTGTTGTTGTTCCGTGACCTCCTTTCAGCGAGCCTTCGACATTTCACGTGGCCTCAAAGTGCACCTGGCCTGGCACAGGCGCCGTGGTGACGTCACCGTCACTTCGTGGCAAATGGCGGGTATTGGTTCGGTTCCAGACTCGTGTGTGGGGGAGTTTGTATGTTCTTCTCCCCCCCTGTTCTGACATGTGTTTCCTCAGGGGTCCCTCCTGTTTCCTCCAATGGATTTAATTACAACAACAAAAACAACAACCCGTGAAATGTAACCAACCCCTGCAGTCAATCTCGTATGACACGGGCAGACTAAATTTAGTTTGCCCGTGGTACAATCACAAATTAAGTTACGGAAACGTTAAACGTGCATACGGTGGGTCCTGGGGTTCCCGCGGTGTTTTGACACTCAGCGAGTCTTACCTAGGTGGTAGGTAAAAAAAACGCGTGAGAATATCCAATAATTAAAATTATAACCGAGCGTGGCTAGCGGTGCGGTTAATCGAACAGGTGAGACTTTTGGGCGGAGAGATTATATATATTTTATTTTTTCAGGACGTGCGAACAGAACCCTGGCTAGGATCAAGATCGCGAGGAGAAAAAAAAACAACCCTCAACACATTCGTCGATAGCGAGGATGAGGGCGGCTCACACCTGGTGTGAAAGTGACACCGGAGTATAAACGCAGCTCATGTCACCCAGAGCCCTGTCACTGCACCCATTATCTCACTCGCCGCAACGTAGCGGGGCGCAACTATTTTTTTGTTCCTTTCCTCATCGGAGAATAAATCTGCCACATTGGAACGTGCCCATTTGACTCGTATGTATGTACAACTTCTTGTGCACATAACGTAACCAACCGTGATAATCGGAAGGTGCGGGGGGGAAGGGGGTGGGGGGGACAACATACTAAACACAAAAAGCAGTTAGAATGAAATGGAGTTTGTCAATCGAGATAATAAAAAAAAATGCAGAGCTCCAGTGGATTCCTGAAACCGGAAGAGCGTTCCAGACGGCCGCAAAAGCGCATCTGAAAGCGCCGCGCGTTGCAGTGGCCGTCGTATCCTTTGCCCGTTTACATATTATCACAATAGCCACCCTGTATCCGTTTGACGTTTCTGTAAATTAATTTGTGATTGTACTACGTGCAAACTAACGTTGGTCTGCCCGTGTCGACGATATTGACGGCAGGGGCACCACGTTGGCGAGATGTTAACTCCCTCACCTGGTATGGAGGAGGTCGTGGGTTCGATCCCGACCCTGATACCTGCTCTATATTTGGAGTGTACGCGTCCCTCTCTGTCCCCGTGGTCGCGTGGATTTTTCTCCGAGTCCCTCCGATTTTTCCCCTCCACATTTAGAATCGACGTTCCGCGTTCACAGAGTATTTGGCTCCTGCTATAAATTTCCACGTGATGATGATGATAAGCCCACTTCGTTGGGCTATCATTTGTGATAGCCAGGTCGCTTCTGAAAAAGGGCTATACAGCTCAGTGGACTGTACCCGGTAAAAAAAAAATAGTTAAGTTTTTAATTTACTAACTGCGGTGTACCCATTTATACAGCTGCTGGGTGGAGAGAGTCCTATACCTACACCGTTGTTTAAGCTGCCACGCCGGGAGATTTAAACAAACCGGCGACGTCTTGATTGCAAGTGTCGTGCGCTGCCGACCGTTACCGCCACCGCAGACTTTGTGGGCAGAGTGATTTAACAGATCCCCAAACCGAAAACTTCACGCCTCCCCATCTTGTACCACATTTTCCTATATAATAGCGACTTAAAAACGTAAAAAAATAACAATAGTAAAATTAAAAGCGTGTTGTTGGGGGGGAAAAATGGAAGGAACCGGAAAGAGAGGAAGACTCGAACAGACGATGGCTTGACGACAACAACATTGTAAAAGATAAGTGCCGGAAAGATGTTTTTCAGTTTTCATTTATTAGGTATAACCCTGTTGAGCCATACGGCTCTTGACTCGGGTGCAACCGCAACAAAACCAAAAACATGAACAAGAAACACCAAGTGATGACACGCAACAGAAAAATCCAGGAGAAAACAGCAAAGTCTTCCAGAAAAAAACAAACGTATTTCAACGCTGTGTGCAAAAATCCCTGCAGGATGCCAGTCAAACAATAACAACCATAAGACAATGTAGATTAAAGTTATCAGACTAACTCTGTACTACAACAAACAAACATGGCTAAACTAAAAACGTTGTCAAAATCACCGAAATAAAGCGATAAAAACAATGTAACAGTGATCATTGGGAACTGTGATTCAAATGTAACAATAAACGATATGTACATAACATGTACGACCAAACTTTGCAGCCATATTGCCACTACAAGACAGAGAGAGGAGAATGTGGAAACAACAAATGACGCCTACGGGGGGTTATCTGCCCATGGATCGTGACCATGACGATGGCGACTCACCAGAAAAAACGAATTTCGCGTGGAAATTTAACCACGGGAAATCGGATACAATGTTCTGTCTGCCACTCATTTTTTTTAATTTTCTTGCCCATATCGAGTCCAGAGGCTCAAAAAAAGACCTGTCACAGGTTTCACCCCCCGCCCCCCCCCCCCCCCGACATTCGCCGACTGCCTCTTCCATTCACATTCAAATCGAGACTCCTATTCACATGCAAATGAGAGCTGTGCAAATGTCTGCTAGGCACTGCGATATGTCAGCCGGCCGTACTTCTCGAGGGCTATAGTTCGGGGGGCGGGAGACATCAAATCAGCAAAGCCCGCACAATGGAGTGTTGAGAGGTGGTTTAAAAAATATAAAATAAAAAAAAGCAATTCCCAGGTCTGTTAGCTGCCGGCTCTGCGATTTCCAAAAAACCCGGCTGCTGGATTCGAGTTTAATTTCTGCCACATTGGGGCTTTCATTTTATATAGTTTAAGTCGTTACGTAAAAAAAATGAGAAAATAAATCGCCCGTGTGTTGCTGTTCGGCAAGGGAAAAAAAAAAATGGAAGGAAGCGGAAAAGAGAGCGAGACCCAACGTAGACCGTGACCTGACGAAATTGAAATCATTAGTCGCACGAACTCCGGTCATCTTCGCAGCGGCGGCGGCGGCTTTCGGCTAGTCATCGAACGAAGACGGTCACCACTGCATCGCGCGGCGCTTTCAGGCGCGCTTCTGCGGCCGTCCGCAATGCTCTGCCTTCCGAGCAAGTGCAATTGGAACTGTGGCACTTTTAAAATAATCCAGAATGAAAATTAATTTCTTAAAAAAATTACTTTTTTCTTTAGTTTGTTGTCCTCCCTCCCCCCGCCCACACCTCCGATTAGCACAGTTCGCTACGCACGGTGCAAAGTAAGTTCACCGTACATACATACTACCCATAGGCTTACACTGCCCGTGGACTAACACTACCCATACACTCAACACTACCCATACACTCAACATTACCCATAGACTCAACACTGCCCATAGACTCAACGCTGCACCTCCGATTTGCACGGTTGGCTACGTACGGTGCAAAAGAAGTTCAACATACATACATGCATTAGAGATTGGTGCCAGACAAGATGTGGCCACTGCTTGACGCATATTGGCACTCCAAGACAGAGAGAGAGAGGAAAGTGTAAACAACAAATGACGAAATGTTGCAGTGGACATCACCACCTACTTACGGGGCGATCTGCCCATGGATCATGATGACGACGATGACGACGATGATGATTTCGTCAATCAAGGCTCGTTCCTTTATTTATCTATCTACCTGACCAGGTGGCTTGGAGGCAGAGGTGAGTTCAATTCCTCTTTGTCGCGGCGAGGGGCGGGGGGGGGTGTTGACTCAGCCTCATCATCACCATTCCTCCCAGGGGGAGTCGATAAAATGAGAAACCCCACTTTGGTTGATGATGTGGGGGGGGGGGGGGGGGCAGTCGTCAAGATTGGTCGTCCTGTGACCTCTAACGGCGGTCGTTTTGGGGGGAAAATAAAGTCGCGACTCTCGACCATTTAGTCGTCGCTTTGTCAATCCAATCGTGGATGAAGGTCTCTAAATGCCATTTGGGGTTTTTTTGTCAGTCATGGCGGTGGAGAGGGGGGGGGTATTCTTTTACGCATACGGTACCCTCTGTACATTCAAAACAACAATCAAGTTAAGGTATCACTCGCCACTGACGTAATAGCCGCGACCGGGAATCGAACTTGGGTCATCCGGGTTCGGTGTGTAGTGCACGAACTAGGTGCCACAGCTTTCCCTCCCTCGACCTGCCCCCCTGTCCCTACCCCAGGCAAGACGACTAATAAAACAAACATTTATTTTTATTATTTTCAAACGAATAAAATCCATAACGTAATTGAAGCGCGGTAATTGAAAATGTTGCCGTTCGAGCCGTGTCGTAATCGATTCCCGAATCAGCAAACCGGCTCGTTGTTTGTTTGTCGTTTGCTGCTGCCGCCACCATCCACCGCCGCTGTTGATGTTGTTCTATAATTCACGGAACAACGATGCAGCCGCCGCCGATCGGCGACACCAAAGGCAACGCCACGGCTCTCGAAGCCGTGCCAAAAAAAAAAGGGCCCCACCGGATTTTTAAGTGGCTCGGCGCCGGTTCACGGGAGAAGGAGCTCCCCTGACGTGGTAGAGCCATCGCGCGGGATTACCTTCGGTTTTTAATATCCCAACTTTTTTTTTTTTACGCAGGCGCCTCCTAATTGCACTTGCGCAACCATCTGCAGCGAGCTCTTAAATAAAGAAAAACAATTTCATGAACAAAAAAAGTTTCCACCAACCAGCGCGCCCCCCCCCCCCACCGTCATTACATCGGCCAAATGTCCTTTTAATTAAAGAGAAGCCGTACTGTTTTTTCTTGTATTTTTTTTTCTTTCCCAAAAGCCTTTGTGGAAATTAGCCAACCCTAACGAAGTCACGAGCCCGTTCGCTATAATTGCAAAGGGATAGCCGCTGCAGGATGGCAATCTGAAGGGTCCCTTCGACCCGCCCCCACCCTCCGCCCCCCACCCGATCCTCACCAAGTTTTAACCGAACGCCAAGGTCAGCTGTGGCCCCAATATAATTTATTGAACGGTTAATAGGTTTTCGGGCGGCTTGCATTAATTAGGCTTAGCCCAACGCGACCCTGGCAGACATCAGCAACACCACCCCGGCTGTGGTTGAAGTGCGTGTGGTGGTGTGTGTGCGTAGTAGAGAATATACATGCGTCGTTAAACCCGCCACCACCCGACACAGCGAAGTAGTAAGGTTTGTCACGTAAACAGAACGTGGCCAATTCGTTACGAGGACGTTTAGCGAGTAATTAGAACTAGCATCATCAGGCAGACAGCCAGATTTGTGGAGAAATCCTCCTGTTTCGGGTTTAGCAACACATTTATATTTACACGATTTAACCCAAAAAACCTACATTATGGATATTGGTAGTGAAAGCCTACGTGTTAAACTGGAGTAGAGAAGTGGGGAGCGGTAGTGTAGTGGTTGGCATGCTGCACTACGAACCCGGAGGCCTGAGTTCGATTCCCGCTCACGGCCAACACCGGTGACGTTTGGGGAGCTGCGGTGCAGCGGTGGGCACTGCCCTGCGCTACGAAGCCGACCTCTGACCCGAGTTCGGTTTTCCCGCTCACGGCCACCCACCGACACCAGTGAGAGCTGTTATCTTAACCGGTTCCTGGGCCTCATCTAGGTCAACTCAACCTCAAATGAGTACCTGGCGTGGTGTCGTAAACATCGCCACTAGGGTGACAAAGGACGTGGTGCTGGCCACCCACCCGGTGTGCCGTTCTGGCCTTCATAGGTGCTCGCTTACAGCACTTGGCCCAACAGTCTGTTACAGGCTATACGGTGGATCTTTTTTTTTGGAGTAGAGCTCACTTAGTTTTTGGGCAGCCCTGAAATATTTTGCTGACATTCTAACGTACAAAAACCTGTCAGCCGGCCCTGAACAAGTCAATCAATTATGAGCGTGCTCACCTCGCCCCACCCGCTCGTTCATCTGCTCTCGGGTTTTTTTTTAAGCGAAAACTTAAAACTAGAGACTGAACAAAAGAGCAGCCATTTGCTATGGTGCAGTTAGGCCAGCCTCGACGGAACAATGAAACTCGTAACGAGACTTACGCATCAGCGTCGGACAGTCTCTATCGACTGATGAATGGGCACCATGGTGGCTAGGAGTTGTTAACTACCTCGCCTGGTAGGCAGGAGGTCGTGGGTTCACACCCGGCCCTGACGCCTGCTGTAGATTTGGAGTTTGCGTGTGGACTTTTCTCCGGGTCCTCCGATTTTATCCCCCTCCACATTTAGAATCAACACGCATTGATTTTAAATGAGCATTTGGCAACATGAGTATTTTGGCCACTGCTATATATTTACACAAGATGATAAGCCCACGTCCGTCGCTTCAGCTATCATTTGTGATGGCCAGGGCCCTTCTAAAAAAAGAGCGACATAGCAGCCAAGTGGGCCTTACTTGATGAAAATTATCAAAATTAAATGTCGTTTTCGTAGCTTTCATTTTAGTTGAACAGCCACTATTACTACGATGGAAGTCAGGCCAACCTAAATGGAGCGGCTAGTCTCTATCGACTGATGAACGAGCGCCCGTGTTGACCGCTGATATTGCGCAGTAGCTCTCACAACGCTGGTCGCCCAACATTATAATTATCCAGCCCCCTCTGGGCTCGCAGCTGATTGGCTCACGAGCGATGACATCACATTTACCCCACCTCTATTTAAGACAAAACAGGAGGAAGATTTCTCCAAAATTCTGGCTATCGCCTGATGAGGCTGCTTGTTGTTGTTGTTGTTGGAATCACGGGCGAAACGTCACGCGGCACTCGAATCATAAAATGTTGTTGTGGGTTTTAACTCTCCGCTGACGTGACACAATCCCTTACCGATTGGCTGCGTCTGGTTGCGGTGGCGGGGTTCAACGACAAAAAATAAACCCCTATCATGGACACCTTCTCTCCCCCGACGCCGGTTCTGTCAAATGCCTTCCGTGCCACCCACGATGTTGTGTCACGGTCCTGCTGAGTCCACGTGCTACTCACTCCTCACTAACTCCTCTCAGCCAGCTGCGGACGACATTGTCCATCCACTTGAATTTGACCTTTGGTCAATAAAAGCTTTCTCGCTCGTTGAAAAGCGATTGCGAGCACGCGCGTGCACGCGCGCGCCTCTAAGCCTCCGATCTTCTGCTCGGTTTAACGTCCATTTCACGGACAGAATAAAATTACCACATCCACTACCCCAGCTCCCCCCCCTCGTCGGCTAATGATGGATTAAGAAGAAGAAAAATATGACGTTACGATTACATTCACAACAATAACAGACAACCGCTGGCGGTAATTGCAAACTTTGAGAGAGCCGTAAAGAAAAAGCTGGGCACTTGACTCGAGATGAGACGTCACGTGAATTATTTTTTTCTGTGTCCGCACCAATATAGTCACGTGGGTTTTAGTTGCTTAAGTGGTGGGGGGGGGGGGAACATCACTTTACTCATGGCAGAAAATGTTTTCCTTCAGCTCATTTGATCTCAAATAAAACTGTGCAACCGAGGCGTTAATGGATGTGTAATGAAATCGCTCGATGGCACCATGCTGTAAGTGCAGTGCCGGCCCAAGTGGGCACGGTGTGTGTGTCCCGACCTCAGGGGCAGGTCGGGTAAGGCCAAGACACTCTGGTTGACCCGAGAGGACACGTGACCGGTTTCAATGACAGGGGGGCCCCCAAGAGGGGGCTAGGAGGGTCACGTGATTCGAACCCAGGTTCTTCCTGACGGTTCTGGAAGGGGGGCGTGGCCAAGGGTGGAGCCGGCAACGCCGGAGAGAATATAAGCCGAGTCCCGAGAGGGATCGTGGTTGTCCATCCCGGGGAAGAAACCCTTCGTCTACGATCTCTGTTCTGCGAGTCTTCCAGCACGTGGACCCGGGCAGTATGTTGTTTGTCCCGGGTCCGGAGTTAATAGTTACTCAGTCACCAATGTAGTTGGCCAGGGTGGTCACCACCCTAGGTCGTTGTCTTGTTAAAAAGGTGAAGTCACCACATTGTGTTGGAACTAAATAAATGCGCTGCCTCCAAGTCTAAGACTGCGACTCAGTTGAACCCACTACAGATGCATGGCTTTGATTGAAAGCGAATCTATAAAAAAATGGACTCCGGCACGTGCATCTAAATCGCGTACTGGTCTTACTAGAGACACTAGTCTTACTAGGCCCCAAAGAAGGCTGTCTCTAGTGTAGGCCAATCAGTTTCAAAGACAATGCATATATAATCAACAGAGCATGTTTGTTCGTAAGTTCACCAAAAGTACGTGTAGTTAATGCATTACTTGATTCCTGGCAAAAGGTTTATATTTGGTGTTTGAACAACTTAACACCTCTTGTTTTGAGGATAGGTTTTCCCCTTTTTTCTGGCAACAACACAGGTGTTAAGATGTTAAAACACCAAACTGAAACCTTTACAAGGAATCATGTCTGCATTAACCACAATACTTGTGGTCAGAATGCAAACAAAAAACGTACTCTGATAGCATATGCATTGTCTTTGAAACTGATTGGTCCAACGCCGTTTGAGACTAGGCTCGAAAGAAAGCTGTCTCTGGTATGGACCAATCAGTTTCAAAGACAATGCATATGCTATCAGAGTACGTTTTTTGTTTGCATTCTGACCACAAGTATTGTGGTTAATGCAGAGATGATTCCTTGTAAAAGGTTTCAGTTAGGTGTTTTAACATCTTAACACCTGTTTTGTTGCCAGAAAAAATGGGAAAACCTATTCTCATATTTTGGTACTGGCAAAGGAGGTCCCATGATGTAGCAACCTCTTGTTTTATTGCCAGAAAGGGTAAAAACCTATTCGTATTTTTTCATACTTTGATACTGGCAAAAAGGGTCCCATTTTGGACTCCCTGGGGAATCCCCAGGCCGTCTCCAGGCCAGCCGAGTGACACAGTCCCACCAGTATGGCAGGGAGAGGGATGGTCTCGGATGGACTGGACCCTAGCAATGGACAAGCCGTACGTATTGTCGACAGTGGGGTTCGTGGGGCCTATGGGGTTCCTTTCCAGTGCTCACCCTACAGATGGGAACATCGCCCGTCGCGGAGAGATGCGTGAGTCGGCGGTGTCCGATCCTCCGCCTTCGCGCCAGGGGTGGGAGGGCAGATCACGAAGGAGAAAGGGCACGCGATCGGGGTTTCAACACAAGCGGCGATCGGTTGTCTCCGATGTCTGCTCGCCCCTACCCCCACCCACCCCCAGTGAAAGCAGTTCATCGATGACGCTGCCATAAAGAAGAGAGGAGAGCAAAAAAATATACGTATACAGTAGGTGACTTGATGAAACAATAAGAGTAGGTTTTTACCCTTTTCTGGCAATAAAACGGCGGTTAAGATATTCAAACACCAGATAGATACCTATTGCAAAGGTGTCTAGTACCGCATTAGTCACACGTACTTGTGGCAAAACATGCCAAACAAACATGCTGGGATAACTTATGCATTGTCATTGAAACTGACTGGCCTACACCAAATACAGTCTTCTTTATGGCCTTGTATCACCACCAGTGTTAGACAAGAGAATGCCAAAAGGTGAACCGTACAAAGACAAGGCCACGTATTAGAACATTTACAGCTCGGGTTCGAGCAGTTATATCCATGGGATCTTTTTTTCCAGTATCCAATATGATGAAAAGTAAGAATACGTTGCACCCTTTGTGGCAATTAAACAGGTGCTTAGATGTTCAAATGCCAAATAGGTACCTTCTGAAAGGCATCAAGTTTGCATTAACCACACGTACTTGTGGAAAAACATGCCAAACAAGCATGCTCGAATAATAATATATGCATTCTCTTTGAACCTGATTGCATATATAATTATCAGAGCATCTTTGTTCGGCATGTCTTGCCACAAGTGTAAGTATGTGCGGTTAATGCAGATATGATGGCTTGCAATAGCTATTTGGTGTTTGAACATCTTTAACACCTCTTGTTTAATTGCCAGAAAAGAGTAAAACCTATTATCTTATTGTTTCATCATTTTTATAACGCAGGGACTCCTCTACTTACGAATATTCGACTTACAAACGTTCAGAGGTACGAAGAAACCTGGTCCATACATCCAGTTACCTGTTCGGACCGAGAGTCGTAAGCTCAACCGCCGCGCAATAGATGGCGGCGGTGGCATCTACATCTCAAGAGCATGAAGAATCAGTGGCATCTAAATCTGAAGAGCGTGAAGAATTAGTGGCATCTACATCTGCAGAACATGAATAATCAGTGGCATCTACATTTGCAGAATGTGAAACCAGTGGTATCTACATCTGCAGAACATAAAGAACCAGTGGCATCTACATCTGCAGAACATAAAGAACCAGTGGCATCTACATAACACGAAGAACCAGTGCAGAACATGAAGAAGCCATTCCCCGTATTTAGGGTACAGGCTGTTCAACATGTTTGGAATCGACAGGAGTAAAGTTGGACTCACGAACAAATCTTAACTAAAGGAGTCGTTGCACTGGCAAAAAGGTCCCATTTTAGGCAATGGAACTTTCATCGCGGAGGTGTATGCATGTGTAGTGTAATTGCGCCGGCTGGTGACCAGCAGCGGCAACTGCGGTGTACAAACAGTACACACGCCGGTGAGCATATACACGGCTGTCGGCAGGGCGAAGGAACTGGGGCAAGGGTCATGGAGGGCCCCATCTTGAAGCCCCTGCAACCTGCTAGTGGGTTAGAGAAGGGAGGCGCGGCTGGGGCGGGGCCAGGCCGCGCTGGTAGGATAAAAAGGGCCGAGTGCGGGAACTCGAGGCGGCTGGTTTTGGGATTGGATCGTCTCGTCGTTGCTGTTGTCTTCGTCGCCATCGTCGCTGCCCTCTTCGCTCGATGTTGCGCTACTAGATAGCCTGTTAGCTGTCTCCGTCAGCGCCGTCCACGTTAGACGGCTAGTGTTATGTCATGGGCTAGCGACTACAGAGTGAGTGCAGGCGAGATCGTGTGTGTTAAATAAAGAAGGTGCCTCTACGAACCTCGACTCCGAATTCACTGAACTACACATGTGCGTTGAGCTTCCTTCGCACCGTACATAGCTAAACGTGCTAATCGGAGGTGCCGAGAGGGGGAAGGACAACAAACTAAACACAAACAGCAGTTTTAAAGAAATTAGTTTGTCAATCTCGATGACTTCAAAGTCCATCGCTCCAGTGGCTTCTAAATATCGGAAGGGAGGAGCATTCCAGACGGCCGCAGAAGCGCATCTGAAAGCGCTGCCGTGCGATGCAGCGGTGACTGTCTTTGTTTGACGGCCAGCCAAAAAAAACGCTGCTGCGAGGGTGACCGGATGTCACGTGATGATGGCTTATGTTCCTTGACGAGATCATTTGCGGCAAGCAGATACTAACGGATTCTCGTCAATGCCTGCCTACCCCCCCACAACCCCCCCCACCATTACCTTGGCACCTGGCATGGGTAGCGCTAGACGCCGCGGGCTTGAAGTGCCAGAACATTTTTTTTGTAACGTTGCACGATTACCGCATTGGGTGGGTGTGGGCGGGGGAGGTTGGGCATAAACTGCGCGCCATTAATCAGCGCAAGGTAGTGCGGCGAGTGCCAACAGCCGTAGGCGCTGTCCATCGCAACTCAGTGAGCCGCTGAGAATGATGGAACTCAACGGAAGGTTTTTTTTCATTTCTTTATTTCTCTCTTCCTCGCAAAGCTCGGATTAATTACAAGCGGCTGGAAGGATGATGCATTTATCCTTCGGAGAGATCTCTGCAGAGCTGAAAACTAAAAACTATTAAAACATTTTTTTACCAAGGTATGGCCCCACTGAGCTATATAAAACTATTTTTTCAGTAGCGACCTGGCTATCACAAATGATCACTCAACAAATTGGCTTATCATTGTCACGTTGAAATCCATAGCAACCAAATACCCGGAACGCGTGACGTTGATTCTTGGGGTGATGGTGGTGGGGGGAATGGGGGAGAGAAAGAAAAATAAAATGTAAAACATGAAAATCACCAAAAACCTAAAACTGTACACCGTGTGCCAAGGCACGGCAGATCCACTTACGCGAGTCTACACACACGGCGCACGGCACGCCACGGCAACGATACGGCCGGCAACGGCGGAAGGGGGGTAGCGGCACTCGACGGGTGGTGGATGCGGAGATAACGACTAAGGGGTGGCGAGGATTTTTGGGTACCGGATGTGCTGCGCTCCCTGCCCGCTGAACGCGGAGTTCCTCCAACCGACCCACCGCGAGCCACAGAAACAAGACGAAACTTGCCCCCACGTGAAAGACATAGATCCCCCGTATGGCCTTTAAAATACTGTCGGGTGCAAAGTGCTCTTAGCGAGCACCTATTGGAGGCCGGTACGGCACACGAGGGGGGTGGGTGGCCGGCACCACGCCTGGCCGCCTTTGTCTCCCCAGTGGCGATGGTTACACATCGCACCGGGTACTCAGTTGAGGCTTAGTCGACCTAGGGGAGGCCCAGGAACGGTTCAGATAATCGTTACTGGTGCTGGGTGTGAGCAGGAATCGAACTCGGGTCGCCGGGTTCATACAGCAGCGCGCTAACCACTACACCAACGCCCCCCCCCCTACACACACGCGCACACACACGCACCGTCTATTACATTCACACATCGCAGCAGCAGCAGCAACGTCTAAAAAAACTTTTCAGTAGTTTCGGCGGGGAAACGATGAAGGAGAATTGTGCGTGTTCATTAATTCGAACAAATGTGGTGCGAAAGCAGCAGCAGCAAAGGCACTACTACTTCAAGCTACCGTCATTAGGCTGTCAGAGCCACAGACGTATAAAACTAAACCATTAAACTATTTTGAAATTATTTTACCAGGTAAGGCCCCAACTGAGCTATGTGCAGCTCTTTTTTTCAGAAGCGTACCTGACTATTACAAATTGGAGCAGCTCCACAAAGTGGCTCGTGTGGTAATTTGTAGCAGCGGCCAAATACTCTGATTCTAAATGTGGAGGTGGACAAAGCCAGAGGACCTGAAGAAAAAATATATACAGCAGGCGTCAGGTTCGGGATCGAACCCACGACCTCCAGCATACCAGGCGAGGTAGTTAACATCTCATAGCCACCGTGGCGCCCCTATCCAATGAGAGTGAACCAATCTCCCTACGTTTTGCAACACGGGGCGAGCTTTGAAACGCAATTTAATTTTGCCCTTCAACATTTTTTTTTTAAACGCAAGCCCCGCGAGATATTGTTTAGAATGGTCCCCACCGGGGTAAATCCCGCACAAACAAAAAAACCTCCTCACCAACGCCCGCCGATATCGCCCGCGTCCTCGAGCCGCGAGCCGCAAGCGTTTGTACCGCGGAACGGTCGGGCCGCTGGCCTCATCGCCGCTGACCTCATCGGCGATTGCCGCCCAGCGGTAGCGGACAGACGAAGCGGGGCCGTGCGTCCCCACCCCTTACTTACCAACCTTCCCCCCCCCCCCTACCACCCACCCCCCACACGCTCCCCCCTCCGCACGCCACAATGCAATCATCGCTGCAGCAGCAGCCGACGTGAAGAGCACTTTCATTTTAAAGGGCGCTCGCGCAAAAAAAAACATCAAAATCGCCGACCGTCCGACAACGTGAATCCACGTCGCGTCTTTCCCTGGGCCCGAGCGACGAGCCGCTCCCAAGATTATGGGAAAAAATAAGACAGTAGGTTTTTTTTAACCCTTTGCTGCCAATAAAACAGGTGTTAAGATGTTCAAACGCCAAATTAAATACGTTTTTTTTTGCAAGGAATCAAGCGCTGCATTAACCACACACAGTACTTGTGGTAAAACGTGCCAATCAAACGTGATCTGATAATAATAACATGCATCGCCTTTGAAAGTGATTGGCCTACACCAGAGACGGCCTTCTTCGTGGCCTAGTCTCAACACCAATGTCAGACCAGAGAATTGCCAAGAGGCGAACAGTACAAAGGCAATGCACGTGTAGTGGTTCAACTCGGAGGCAGTAATTCTTGGAGGCCCTTCTTTTATTATACTCACAATCTGCCTTCACACACCCTACAGTCGCCTAGGCTGCACACACCCTAGCCTATACGCAACACTAGCCGTCTAACACCGATGGCACTGACCGATACAGCCAACTGTCTAACAGCGCAATATCAAGCGACGACGACGACTGCGGCGACTAAGAGAATGATGACGACGCCGACGATGGACTTGAGCAGCACGACGGGGACCCCCACTTACAGTCGACAGCCCCGAGGTCCCCTACAGGGGCCCCTCTTATACTGTCAACGTGACCTGGCTCTGCCCCCGGCCACGCCCCCTTTTCTAGAACCTACCAGCGGGTTATAGGTGTGCCCCTTCTGTGACCTTTCCCCGAGACCCCCTCTCTGGTGTATATCTTGGCTGCCGTAAGCCGCAGATCCCCTTCCCTGCCAGCAGAGAGCGCTATGCTGCTACATTACTATTCTATGCCACTACACAAGTATCAGAGCACTTATAGCTCGGGTTTAGCAGTCATCCATAACCGAGTTTTTTTGGGTTAGATCGCGTAAACCCGTCAGCGCCCGACAGCCAATTAGTAAGGGTTTGTCACGTAAACTAAATGTGGCAATTAGTTACTGGTTCAGCACACACGGTGTGTTGGAGAGTAAACCCACTACGATGTTTACAATTTGAGTACCGTGTGACGTTTCGCCGGTAATTACAACAACCAGCATCATCAGGCGACAGCCACAATTGTGATGTCGTCATTTGTGAGCCAATCAGGTGCGAAGCCCGGGGAGGGGGGGGGGGGGACGGGGGGAGTGGTGGTCGCTCCCTTTGTGAGATCATAGTCATCGTCAGCCATGACCAATCCACTGCTAGGTTAGTGAAGCGGGGGAGGGGGTGGCGGTCACAGCGGAATGGCTGAGATATCACCCACCGTTAATGTTAGACCTGGCCCGGCAATCTAACTCATGTTGCAGCGTCAAACACCGATCCTTTGCAAAATGAGGGTTAGGCATAATCATGATCATGAGCAGCCATGATCTATCAACTGTTGGCTGAATACCTCCCCCCAACCACCACCCACCCCACCAAGCTGTCACCAGCTCCCACGGCCCTGAAATGTAACAAGACAAAGATGCCCCCCGAATAGCCTGTAAGAGACTGTTGGGACAAGTGCTGTTTTCGGCAAGTAGCAGCGCCTATGAAGGCCGACACGGCACATGACGGGGGGTGGGTGACCAGCACCATGCCCGGCCGGCCGCCTTAGTCTCCCTGCAATGTAACATTCCATGTAGCAGCTGCAGTGAAGATGATTTCGTGGCTCCGTCTCCACGGTAGGCAGGTCCCTCTTTTGAGCGCATTCACTCCAGTGGCTGTGAGTCCATTGCTATCAACTATAGAATAGAAAGAAAAAAACTAAACCATTGTTATTTCTTTATTTCACCAGGTTGAGGCCCCCAACACTGAGCTGCGTAGCCCTCTTTCAGAAGCGACCTGGCCATCACAAATGACAGCTCAACGAAGCACGCTGATAATTACCGCCGAATAGCACGGGCTGGGAACATTGGCTTGGGAGACGGCCAGGCCAATTGAACGGACAGAAGACCACCTTGGCCTCAGCCTAAAAAACGGGTTCTGTGCACACTGACACACTACGGGCACGGTTCAGAACTGTGGTCATTAACGAAAGTACATATAAATATGAAATAAGTGGGCACAAATAAGTAAGAGGGGCGGGAGAGACACACGCGCTTGGAATTTAAATGAGAGAGAGAGAGAGAGGCACGGAGAGGAACGCACGCATTACGGAGCGTACGTGCGCACGCGCAAGGTTAATGGCATTAGCGAAGCTGGTTGGGAAAAGTGAGGATTGGACATAGGCAAGTCAATCGAATATAAGTCAGGTTTGTCGAGCGGCCGTCGCTCGAATGGCGCTGCTCTGTGACGCGGCTTAAGGAGCGGCGACACGGAGGGGGAACGTTGTAGATGGCGGGGGCGGCTACGAGGTAGTGAGGAACGAGTGACGACGACGGAGGGGTAAACTTACTTGGGGGATCACGAAAATGTAGCGGAGGGACGGACAGGAGTGGAGGGGCGAGGGGAGGTGAAGAGGAAGGGAATGGGTGATGGAGAAGAGAAGGTGAGACTCGAAGAGAGTAGAACAGAAGGTGAGGGATGGGGACTGCTTCATGTACAGGGGCAGTGTTTGAGTCTATGGGCAGTGCTGGGTCAATGGGCAGTGTTGGGTCAACGGGTAGTGTTGGATCTGGACAGTGTGGAGTCTATGGACAGTGTTGGGTCAATGGGCAGTGTTGGATCTATGGGCAGTGCTGAATCTATGGGCAGTGTTGGGTCAATGGGCAGTGTTGGATCGATGGGCAGTGTTGGATCTATGGGCAGTGTTGGATCTGGACAGTGTTGAGTCTATGGACAGTGTAGGGTCAATGGGCAGTGTTGGATCTGGACAGTGTTGAGTCTATGGGCAGTGTTGGGTCAATCGTCAGTGTTGGGTCAATGGTCAGTGTTGGATCTATGGGCAGTGTTGGGTCTATGGGCAGTGTTAGATCTATGGGCAGTGCTGAGTCTATGGGCAGTGTTGAGTCAATGGGCAGTGTTGGATCTATGGGCAGTGTTGAGTCTATGGGCAGTGTTGGGTCAATGGGCAGTGTTGGATCTGGACAGTGTTGAGTCTATGGGCAGTGTTGGGTCAATGGGCAGTGTTTAGTCTATGGGCAGTGTTGAGTCTATGGTACAGTGTTGAGTCTATGGTGCAGTGTTGAGTCTATGGGCAGTGTTGGGTCAATGGTCAGTGTTGGATCTATGGGCAGTGTTGGGTCAATGGGCAGTGTTGGATCGATGGGCAGTGTTGGATCTATGGGCAGTGTTGGATCTGGACAGTGTTGAGTCTATGGACAGTGTAGGGTCAATGGGCAGTGTTGGATCTGGACAGTGTTGAGTCTATGGGCAGTGTTGGGTCAATCGTCAGTGTTGGGTCAATGGTCAGTGTTGGATCTATGGGCAGTGTTGGGTCTATGGGCAGTGTTGGGTAAATGGGCAGTGTTAGATCTATGGGCAGTGCTGAGTCTATGGGCAGTGTTGAGTCAATGGGCAGTGTTGGATCTATGGGCAGTGTTGAGTCTATGGGCAGTGTTGGGTCAATGGGCAGTGTTGGATCTGGACAGTGTTGAGTCTATGGGCAGTGTTGGGTCAATGGGCAGTGTTTAGTCTATGGGCAGTGTTGAGTCTATGGTACAGTGTTGAGTCTATGGTGCAGTGTTGAGTCTATGGGCAGTGTTGGGTCAATGGTCAGTGTTGAGTCTATGGTACAGTGTTGAGTCTATGGTGCAGTGTTGAGTCTATGGGCAGTGTTGGGTCAATGGGCAGTGTTGGATCTGGACAGTGTTGAGTCTATGGGCAGTGTTGGGTCAATGGGCAGTGTTTAGTCTATGGGCAGTGTTGAGTCTATGGTACAGTGTTGAGTCTATGGTGCAGTGTTGAGTCTATGGGCAGTGTTGGGTCAATGGTCAGTGTTGGATCTATGGGCAGTGTTGGGTCAATGGGCAGTGTTGGATCGATGGGCAGTGTTGGATCTATGGGCAGTGTTGGATCTGGACAGTGTTGAGTCTATGGACAGTGTAGGGTCAATGGGCAGTGTTGGATCTGGACAGTGTTGAGTCTATGGGCAGTGTTGGGTCAATCGTCAGTGTTGGGTCAATGGTCAGTGTTGGATCTATGGGCAGTGTTGGGTCTATGGGCAGTGTTGGGTAAATGGGCAGTGTTAGATCTATGGGCAGTGCTGAGTCTATGGGCAGTGTTGAGTCAATGGGCAGTGTTGGATCTATGGGCAGTGTTGAGTCTATGGGCAGTGTTGGGTCAATGGGCAGTGTTGGATCTGGACAGTGTTGAGTCTATGGGCAGTGTTGGGTCAATGGGCAGTGTTTAGTCTATGGGCAGTGTTGAGTCTATGGTACAGTGTTGAGTCTATGGTGCAGTGTTGAGTCTATGGGCAGTGTTGGGTCAATGGTCAGTGTTGGATCTATGGGCAGTGTTGAGTCTATGGGCAGTCTTGGGGCAATGGTCAGTGTTGGATCTATGGGCAGTGCTGAGTCGATTATTACACCGCGTGACCCTGGGAGGCGATAGTGGCGGCATGCGGACGTCTTCACATCCAGCAGTGAATTGAGCACGGCCGATCGACTTGTGTTTTTTTTTCATCATCGTTGTTACGTATCTGGAATGGTTTCGCATGAAAAATTTAAAGGCAGGCGGCCGGTTTCAGATGTTGAAGGCAGGAGACAGCATTTTCCGTTGTCATAGTAACATTCTAAGAGGGATATTTTTTTGGTTACCACAGCACGTACAGTAACTGCGCGTACAAAAGAACAACGGTGATTCGGATTTCGTTTTGTTTTGGGAGGGGGGGGGGGACTGCTATTTCACTGAGCGTGGAACGGAACGGAGACGCGATTAGCGCAGTGCGCCAAATAAAAATGACACACAACAACGCGAGCCCGACCCCCCTAGTTCGAACCCTGGCCACGGCTAACGTGGGCGTCGAGTTACACGTCAATCGAATCCTGCAGGATACCGCCGACCCCTCGCTCCGCATTCACAAACCCGCACCGACCAGCGTGGTGAAGTATGGTCAAACATCCAACGTAGCCGCAGCAGCAGTTGCCACGTTTAACATCAATTACGGTCAAACAATCCCCCCGTGTGACCGACAGGGAGAAGTCGAGGCCTTCATCCAGCGGTGGATCAACAGAGAGTCGCGAACGACGCATTTATATCTCGGAGTCGTAATATCAGTCATTATTATTTGCGTTATTCCACTGCGTATAGGGATTGCGAGGCTGTTGTGGCTTTCAGAACAGAGCGAACAATTACCTGCGTCGAGCGGCGCTTTCAAATGCACTTCTGCAGCCGTCTGGAATGTTCTTCTTCCCAATATTAGGAAGCCACTGGGAGCTATGGCGATTTCAAATCGGCTAAATTGACAAAGGCCATTTCTTTAGAACTGCCTTTTGTATTTAGTTTGTTGTCCTTCTCCCGCACCCCCGATTAGCACGGTTGGCTACGTACGGTGTGAATGAAGTTCAACAAACATACGTGCATTTAAGCGATGGGAAACAGTGGAGAGTCGGAAAACATTGCCAAGTGTGCATTGCGCAGGTGTGATATTCGCTTTAACACGTAGGAGTAGGCTTTCGCAACCAATAATATCCATAATAAGGGTTTTTTTTGGGGGGGTTAGATTGCAGTAAATTTAAATGTATCGTTAAGCCGGCCACCACCCGACACAGCCAATCAGTAATGTGTCTCACGTGAATAAATAAAACATGCCCAATTAGTGACTACTTCAGCACCACTAGTTGTGTATTGGAGAGTAAAACCCACAGCATTTAGAATTTGAGTACTGTGATGTTTCGCTGGTGATTACAACAACCAGCTGCGTCGGGCGATTTGCCAGAATTGTCCAATACGTGACAAGCCTTACAAGTTGGCTGTGTCGGGTGGTGGCGGGTTAACGACACATTTATATTGACGCGATCTAACCTAAAAACATAAACCGTTATTAAGGTGAGATATTGAGTGGCCATTCTCTTGTTACACAACCAATCCTAATGCTACAAGTGCATAGTGAAGTGGGAACAATATAGCAAAGTGTGCGGTGTACAGGTGAGATATTGAGTGGCCATTCTATTGTTACGAAAGCGATCTTTGTGCTACACGTGCTTAGTGAAGTGGGAAAAATATAGCAAAGTGTGCGCTGCGAAGGTTGGAAAACATAGCCAAGAGCACATTGTGCGGGTGGGATACTGAGTGCCCATTCTCTTGTTCCATAATCGGCGCAAACGAGGGAATTTCGTAGCCACTGCTGCCCCACCCCCCGCCCCCCCACTTCTGCTCTCCGCTGCCCGCAACGTAGCAATGCCCCACCGCCGGGCAAACGCCCGTGGCGACCTGGCGCGTGCGAACGGCGAATGATCGGCCCGCACCAGCTCTGTCCGGTGAGCTTAACCGCTACCCCCCCCCCCTCACCTCCCCGTTCTCTATCAGCCGTCGCCGAGATCCGATGAGATCGGGGCGAAATTCTGGCCGATTTGGCAGCACGAGGGACCGTAAATTATACAGCAGCACAGCGGCGCTATGAAAAGCCACCGCTCTTTTGTCTGAGGACGCCTGCTCCGGCGGTGTTCGCAAGGCGGGGGGAGGGGGTTACGGCGAGTTTGTACATATGTAAGTTGAACTTCAACCGTGCTAATCGGAGGTGCAGCGTTGAGTCTATGGGCAGTGTGCATGTTGAACTTCTTTCGCACCCTGCGTAGCCAACCGTGCTAATGGGAGATGTGGTGGTGGGTGGGGTGGAGGGCAACAAACTAAACCCAAAACGCAGTTTTAAAGAAATTTATTTTCAATCTAGATGATTTAAATGTGGCGTCGCTCCCAGTGGTTTCATAAAATAGGAGAGGATAAGCTTTATCCTTTACAAACGAATAAGGGGGGGGAGGGGCGGACCGAAGGATCGAGAAAGCTCCATAAAAATCACAGGAATACTCGGGGCGGCTAACGAGGCGGGGGGGAGGGACGCGCGCGCATCCTGGAGGGCATCCCTAACGTCGAGGAGTGTGGGACGACGAGGTCGGCTCCCGTGCGGAGGAACGCCGGCTGGACTGCCAACGTGGTCGCGGGGATCGGGAGAGATGGGCGACGTCCTGGGGAGGCTTTCGTCCGTTCGTGGATTGACAAAGGGCCGTGAATTTATCGCCATATTATCTATGGGACCTGTTTTTGCCGGTATCGAGATGATGAAAAAAAACGTATGCTTTACCCTTCCTGGCAATAATACAGGTGTATATTTTATTTTGTTTGCCAGGTAAGGCCCCACGGAGCTATGCAGCTCTTTTGGGTATCACAAATTAGGGCTCAACGAAGTGGCTTATTACGTGGAAATTTTTAGCAGTCAAATATTCTGAACGCACGTTGATTCTAAATGTGGAAGAAAAAAACCGGATGATCCAGAGAAAAATGAACGCGATCACGGGCAGAAAGACACGCAAACTAAAGGTATACATGCGTCAGGGTCGGGATCGAACCCAATACCTCCTGTATACCAGGCGAGGTAGTTAACATCTCACTACTTACAGTGAGGAAAAAAAGTATTTGATCCCCTGCTGATTTTGTACGTTCTAAATGCTGTTCATTGGCAAACTTTAGACGGGCATGTATATGTGCTTTCTTGAGCAGGGGGACCTTGCAGGCGCTGCAGGATTTCAGTCCTTCATGGCGTAGTGTTACCAATTGTTTTCTTGGTGACTATGGTCTCAGCTGCCTTGAGATCATTGACAAGGTCCTCCCGTGTAGTTCTGGGCTGATTCCTCACCGTTCTCATGATCATTGCAACTCCACGAGGCGAGATCTTGCATGGAGCCCCAGGCCGAGGGAGATTGACAGTTTGTTTGTGTTTCTTCCATTTGCGAATAATCGCACCAACTGTTGTCACCTTCTCACCAAGCTGCTTGGCAATGGTCTTGTAGCCCATTCCAGCCTTGTGTAGGTCTACAATCTTGTCCCTGACATCCTCGGAGAGCTCTTTGGCCTTGGCCATGGTGGAGAGTTTGGAATCTGATTGATTGATTGCTTCTGTGGACAGGTGTCTTTTATACAGGTAACAAGCTGAGATTAGGAGCACTCCCTTTAAGAGTGTGCTCCTAATCTCAGCTCGTTACCTGTATAAAAGACATCTGGGAGCCAGAAATATTTCTGAAGATTTTAGACCTACAGCCTTGTGTAGGTCTACAATCTTGTCCCTGACATCCTTGGAGAGCTCTTTGGTCTTGGCCATGGTGGAGAGTTTGGAATCTGATTGAGTGATTGCTTCTGTGGACAGGTATCTTTTATACAGGTAACAAGCTGAGATTAGGAGCACTCCCTTTAAGAGTGTGCTCCTAATCTCAGCTCGTTACCTGTATAAAAGACATCTGGGAGCCAGAAATCTTTCCGATTGAGAGGGAGTCAAATACTTATTTCCCTCATTAAAATGCAAATCAATTTATAACATTTTTGACATGTGTTTTTCCGGATTTTGTTGTTGTTATTCTGTCTCTCACTTTTCAAATAAACCTACCATTAAAATTATAGACTTACCATTTCTTTGTCAGTGGGCAAACGTACAAAATCAGCAGGGGATCAAATACTTTTTTCCCTCACTGTAGGTTCAAACATCAAATAGACACCTATTCCAAGGCATCAAGTCTGCATTAACCACACAGGCAGAACACCTGTATTATTTCCAGAGAGGGCAAAGTCTATAGTTTTATATGACCATATTCTCCAGATTATAAGACGCACCGTAAAAGTAAGACAGTACCGCAAATCTGGTATCACACACACACAGCTTCGAGATGATAGGACACACCCACAACTCTTGCTTTAAAAAATGCAAACACCAAAAGTGCGTCCGCTGTGCATACGGAGAATATGATACCAACACCAATATCCGCCATTCAGCACTAAGGGACGGCGACGTCACCACGGCGCCTGTGACAGGCCAGGTGCACTTTGAGGGCACGTGAATAGATATAATACGTATAAAAAAAGACAAAGACCCCCCGTATAGCCTTGACAGACAATTGGGGCAAGTGTTGTTAGCGGGCACTTATGAAGGCCGGAACGGTATGCGAGGGGGTGGGTCGCCAACACCACGCCCGGCCGCCTTCGTCTCCCTAGTGGCATTGTTTACACACAATGCCACTAGGTACTCATTTGAGGCTGAGTCGACCGAGGGGAGGCCCAGGACCGGTTCCGAAAATCGCCACTGGTGTTGGCCGTGAGCGGGAATCGAACTGGAGTCGCCGGGGTTCGTGGCGCAGCACAGCGCTCACCGCTACACTACCGCTGCCCATACATACATTGGTGGACGCAAATGAAGAAGAAGAACAACAACAAAGCAGCAGCAACAACAAAGGAGGACACCCTCCCACGCGCTCCACACCAGGGGGCAAATCAGGTCGCGGCGAAAATCACTGGACCATTCACGGGTGTACCGACGCAGGCCCTCCTCCCTTGTTTGCGCACGCACGCTCGCTCGCCGTGCTCCGCGAACGTTCGGCGAGTACCACGGTGCCCTTCTCCCTCCGCGGCAGGGGGGGGAGGTTGCAAGCGGCAATCACTTCGGCACGCGTGACCGGGCAGCGGCAGGCAAAAAAGAACGGCGGTCGGCGGCGGCTTGAAGGAGCCAGCGAACCGCGCGCGTCTCACCGCCGCCCCCGCTACCCCGACAATCGTGTTGACTCTCGAGTTCAGTGAGGTTCTACTCACCTCTCTCTCTCTCTCCTCTCTCTGACTCACGCTATGTTTTTTTAAATTAAAGATTTTGGTCCGGACGCTCCGTCCTAGGTGCGCGCAGTGGTCGGCATGGGCCAAGGTGCAAAGATTGGGGGAATGAGACGCCGTCAATTTCGACGTGCCAAGCCACGCTTTTTTGTTGAGCTATCATTCGTGTGGCCAGGTCGCTTCTGAAAAAGAAGTTAACGACTGGTAAGATAATAAATGACTTTAGTTTTATTCATATACATATTTTAAGCGATGTGTTTACCTTTCCTCTACTTTGCACGCCTATCGTGTTTATTTTGTATAGTTTATTGCTTTTGCAACGTTCTACTGGAGCATCTGTGGAAAAAGAGCTTCACAGCTCATCGGATTCCTCCAGTATAAATAAATATTCTGATTCTGAATTTGGCTAACCCCCCTTTCTACGTAGCTCCCCAGCGAATGGGCCCCATCTTGGCACGCGGACGCAGGTGCAGTTGCACCGCCTTCACACAACAGCAACGCCACTGCACATGACAAGCTGAACGTGTAACCCTCCCCCCACCCCCCCCCCCCTTAAAAGCCCTTGGGGTAGCGAAGCGTTGCAGTCCAGGGTTTAAGCCAGCAAAGGCAATATCGTGTGAGGGCCATTTTGTCTTTACACGACGTAGCGAGCCTCTCTGAGCCTTAAAAAGACTTTACAACAGCAACAACAACAACAACAAAAAAAACATATTCCCAAGGGGTGCTTTAGTCTGGCTTGCCGAGCCTCGGGGGAGACAGCCAACGTAATCCGACGCAGGCCAGAGACGGTGGGTGGCTTTTTTTTTGGTTTCCGCAGCCCCCTAGACAGTATTTCACGGACTCAAACGAACCCTGAAACGCACGCAAATGCTTTGATTTTTTTTGATGTACTCACGTCCGAGCGTCAACCGCTTCGTTCGACTTACGCAAACCTCACCGATTTGGCTCTCTTTGCTTCACGCTCAGCCCCACTGCGTCAATCCACTCCTGGATGTTACGAAGGATTTTCCCAATGTGCTTTCGGTCATGGAGGAGTGGGGGTGGGGGTGGGGGGGGGAGTTTATTTGACCGTACGTCACCACGCCAGTGAGCGAAGGGCCGGCGGTCGGTCCAGCAACAGTTCAGGTGACCTCGCGTCGCTGGGGTCATTCATAGTGCTGCGTACTAAGCGCTGCACCGCCCCACCGCGTTGCACAACTTACACTCTAACTCATTAGCAACGTCGAACAGGAGACGGTCACTGCATCGCGCGCGCTTTCAGATGCCCTTCCGCGGCCGTCTGGAAAGTTCTCCCTTGCGATATCAGGAAGCCACTGGGAGCTGTGGATTTTGAAATCATCATCGAGATCAGGGGTGGGGAACCTTTTTTCTGCCAAGGGCCATTTGGATATTTATAACATCATTCGCGGGCCATACAAAATTATCAACTTAAAAATTAGCCTGTTATATTTGGTCAAACATTTAATTAACGCACCCCGAATGTGATGGCTGGAACTGCTTCTCTTTGGCGAGGCGTGTGGTGATGTTAGCTGGTATTGATGATGTTAGCTGGTATTGACGATGTTAGCTGGTATTGGTGATGTTAACTGGTATTGGTGATGTTAGCTGGTATTGATGATGTTAGCTGGTATTGATGATGTTAGCTGGTATTGATGATGTTAGCTGGTATTGACGATGTTAGCTGGTATTGGTGATGTTAGCTGGTATTGATGATGTTAGCTGGTATTGATGTTAGCTGGTATTGATGTTAGCTGGTATTGATGATGTTAGCTGGTATTGACGATGTTGCTACTCGCAACTGCTTTTACAGCTTTGCTCCTAGATTTATTGAATTTCAAGTCCCGACTGCGGTTGCCTTGGCAGGGCCACACCAAATGATATCGCGGGCCTTATACGGGCCGCAGGCCGGACGTTCCTCACCCCTGATCTAGATTGACAAACGCATTGCTTTAGAATTGTTTTTTGTGCGTTGTTTGTTGTCCCCCCGCCTACCTCCGATGAACACGGTTGGCTGAGTACGGTGCGAAATAAGTTCAACATGCATGCATACATACACACGTACATTACAATGCAACACGAAGCGCTATGGAAGAATACCCAGTTCCCAGAACGCTTATGCAATATTTTTGTTCCTTTCAAGGCCACAGTGTTATTGACGAATGTGTTAGAATAGTTTGTTGTTGTTGGCCATTTGTTGCGAGTGCATCACTGCCAACGCAATCAGCACCAGCGGCAGCATCACCAAATAATTTGTTATCATGTTAACGGAAGTTCTAACTTCTAGGGAAACCAGAGAATATAAATAGGCACATCATTTTTTTTGTTTCGCTTTGCCACTAAACGTGTGGACCAAGATTTTTCCAGCAGCACTTATTTAAGGCCCAGTTTCTAAACTAAATCTAATCTATTTTTAATTTTACCAGGTAAGACCCACTGAGCTGTGTAGCTATTTTTCAGAAGCGACCTCGCCACAAATGATAGCCCAATGAAGTGGCTTATCATGTGGAAATGTATATCAGCCAAAAACTCACAACGCGCGATGTCGATTCTAAATGTGGAGGGAAAAACCAGAGGACCACGGGGAGAGAGACACGCAAACTCCAAATATACAGGCGTTTGGGTCAGAATAGAACCCACGACCTCCTGTATACCAGGCGAAGTAGTTAACATCTCAACTTCACTGACTCTCATCAACAGAGCATGGGCCTCGTTCAACCCCTGCCGCCAGGCATTCTGGTGTTATAGAGGCAACAGCACGCCGGAGAATATCCGCAGCAGCAGCTATGATCACTCCACAGCTGGATTAAGGCCTCCCAGCCGTCGCCATCTCTCAAGCGTTCAGCGATGCAACGATACTCCGAGCACCCTGCACACGCGTCGATTTCATCGCTCCGTCTACCAGTCAACCCAGAACATATTTCCGTACCCATCACACCACATCCAGTATACCTACCATCGCAATGGCTGCTAGTCACGTTCCTATACTCCAGTCTACCAGTCATCTCGGAACATAACAAACTATAAACTATTTTTTTATTTTACCAGGTAAGGCCCACTGAGCTTTATAGCTCTTTTTCATAAGTGACCTGGCCACAAATGATAGCTCAACAAAGTGGCTTATCACGTGGAAATTTCTCGCAGCCAAATACTCTAAACGCATGTTCATTTTAAATGTGAAGAGAAAAACCGGGGGACTAGGAGAGAATCCACGCCACCACGGGGAGAACATGTACACTCCAAATATAGAGCAGGCGTCAGTCAGGGTCGGAATCGAATCCACGACCCTCTTGCATGCCAGGCGAGGGAGTTAACATCTCGCCACCGTGGCACCCCACATTTCTGCTCCCGGCACACCACATCGAGTTTGACGCTCATTGCCTGCTGCTCGCCGCGAAGCCTCAAGTCTGCCGACGGACCAGAAAAATAATTATTATTGGGCGAGAAATTCGGATCCCTGCGTAGAACAAATATAAATCTCAAGGGTGGTTGGGCGCCTTAGTTGTGGGTTATAGGGAGCCCCCCCTTAGGCCAGCCCCCCGGTTTATTCCTACGTCAGCGCGTAAACATCGGGCTAAATGAAGGATGATGATGAAGGAAGAAAAAAAACCGCACTGCAAAATTGCGCATTATAAGGAACGGCCAATTGGATATTGAATTTGCCGATCTGTAAGTAACTCGGGCCCGTTCGCGCTTCGCTTGTCTCTACGCTCGCCAATTTTTATTATTTATTTAATATCAATATATATTTTTTTATTTGTATGTACGGGTGGAAAATTGTTAATCCACTGCTGGATGAAGCCTCTCACCCACCCCTACCCCCCGATGCCCACATCCGTGCGGGTAGCGGCGGTTTAGCTGGCCATGCCTCACTAATCACACCGATGGGTGGGTGAGGCACTGGTGAAAGCGTGGATGGTGGTGGGGGGGAATGTGGTGGTGTGCTTTGTAAAAGACCAACATTCAGTACCACCACCGCACGACAACGAATTAGCTTTGAAGGCTTGTTATTCTCCAAGTGTAATGCGATACACTGACTGAATGGGTGTTCGAATGCGTGTCTCGTACAGTTCAGGCCAGATATTGGATATCGCTCGCCTTCGCCTGCGGTCGGGGAAATCGAATTAATGGGAGAGGTCTTGGGTTTCCACATTGGTAAAATAAAAATAAAAAAAATCGCTAACCGCTGCGCCACTGCTCCATCCGCAAAAGAACAACACAACGCCGTGTACTATTTATACATTTTACAAACGCAGTCTTGCGGAGGAAGCCCCTGGCCTGGAACGGGCCCCCTCGAGTGCCCCCCCCCCCCTATAAGCGTGAATAGAAAAAAAAACAGCCGCTGGGCAGTTGCTGGCAAAAGCAGACGGGCAAAATGAATCAATGAATTGGGTTGAGGGCGCGCGCATCACAAACGAAATTTGATTGACAGAGAACGCACATCGTCACGGATGAATGGCAGTGGCATTTCATCATCCGTGTTCTAGCCACTGCTGGATGAAGCCCTCCCACCACCCCTTGTTGCTATGTACGGTGAGATAAGCAGGAAATGGCCACACGTTCATCATACCTGTCAACCCCTTATATCAGTGCCCTACCTTATTACAGACCAATTCAGACCTTATTGGTCACCCCGTGTCCTTATAAATCTCAACGTTCATCCTACAAAGTCCCATCGCAAGGGAGAAACGCAAACAAATAGACATTTCATTTTTTTGTCCGTATTAAAACGTCTGTACGCCGTATAGACCTGAAAACTCAATGTCCCTGTACAAGAATTCGGCTAAACTGAATGGGTTGACGGGAATGCGTTCACCCATGCCACCCCTTGCGCGTGAAGTGATTTCGACGCGTTGGTGTCAGTGAGAATAAGCCAGGAAATGATGATGGTGGAGGCGGCGATGATGATGTCGTTTGAATCAGCCAACCTCACAATCCCAGTCGGGCGTCTAACTCGTGCGATTATGAATGCTGTCTCCACGTACGCCGACCCGTGTATTATGAATAGAATGTTGAATGACTATATTGTTTTCCTTTAAAAGGGCACGCTAATATTGGCGAATGTTTATTTTTTATTTTCAAATAGATATTCACACACGCGCGCGATATGATGGGCATTACCATCGCCGCTCCATCTTCACAACGGGTCGTCCAATTTATTAGACGCGTTGCTAACAATAATAGCCTGGAGAAGATGATGAAGACGATAACGATGTTATGTGAACCGACAATCCTGGAAGAGGTGTCTAACTCCCGCATTTAAGACTGACCTGCTGCTGTTGTTGTTGTTTATCGCGATTGCACCTCTCTGATTATGCATGACATTGGTCATGCGTTGATTGGTACAGTGTATTGGGAGACTACAGTATGATACGAACGGTGCGGCCTTGTGCTACAAAGCCAATAACAACAAAGACAAAGATCCCCCCGTGTAGCCTCAACAGACTGTTGGGGCAAGTGCTGTTAGCGTGCATCTATGAAGGCCGGCACGGCACACGAGGCGGTGGGTGGCCAGCACCACCACGCCCGGCCGCCTTTGTCTCCCCAGTGGCGATGTTTACACACCGCACCAGGTACTCAATTGAGGCTGAGTCGACCTAGGGGAGGGGGAGGCCCAGGACCAATTCAATTAATCGTCACCGGTGTTGGCCCGTAAGCGGGCACATACAGTCTCTATAAAATGCCCATTACCACATCATACAGTCCACATAAAATACCCATTACCACATCATACAGTCCACATAAAATACCCATTAAGCCACACACACTTCTAATACAGTACTCAGTACTCACCCACCATCATACACACAGTAAGCAGCACCACGTCAAACATAACAAACTCAACACCAAGGATATATTCTGTATATTTTTTTTACACTATATATGAGAATGTTTATGCTGGGGGAATCCGATGAGCTATAAAGCTCTTTTCCCCCCTCCCACACAGACGTCCAGCACTGTATGTGATGAGCTCACAATCAGAAAGGTTGCGAGTCGAAATGCTGCTTGCCCAGAAGGGAAAGTTTGACTCCAGCCCATCACCTCCACCACCCCCTCCGTACGGGGTGGATAAAATATTGTACCGGTTTGTGGTGGAAACTCAACAGCGGTTGTCTGACATTAATAAGACGCTGCTGCTGCTACTCCTACCCGTCACGTAGGAATGTGGAATTTCCACCACTGGCTCAGGAGAGCCGTTTACATTAGCAAAACAATATAATGGGACGCGTGTGGATAAAGAACTTGATAGCTCATCGGATTCCCCCAGTCTAATGATCGTTTTCCCCTTTAAACTTTCGACACATTCCATCAACAGCAATTGATCTTAAACAGAGCGAAACTTGCTATAGGCGATGTCCTCACGGAAGATAACACGACGAGATATTTGCCGTGAACAATCAGAACAATGCCGTCCCATCTCTATGAAAGAGAGCCACGTGTGTGTGTGTATATAAATAATGTTTTATACAGAGCAAGTTACCTGGGATCAAACATTACGTGTGAAATTAAAGGTCGGGGAGAGGTTGAAGGATGGTGGTGGGGGATGGTGGGGGGGGGGGATTGAGGGGGGGGGGTGAGGGATTGAGGGGGGTGAGGGGGGATGAGGGATTGAGGGGGGTGAGGGATTGAGGGGGGGTGAGGGGGGGGTGAAGGATTGAGGGGGGGGTGAGGGATTGAGGGGGGAGTGAGGGATTGAGGGGGGGGGGTGAGGGATTGAGGGGAGGGGGGTGAGGGATTGAGGGGGGTGAGGGATTGAGGGGGGGTGAGGGATTGAGGGGGGTTGAGGGATTGAGGGGAGGGGTGAGGGATTGAGGGGGGGGTGAGGGATTGAGGGGGGGTGATGATTGAGGGGGGGTGAGGGATTGAGGGGGGGTGAGAGATTGAGGGGGGGTGAGGGATTGAGGGGGGGTGAGGGATTGAGGGGGGGGTGAGGGATTGAAGGGGGGGTGAGGGATTGAGGGGGGTGAGGGATTGAGGGGGGTGAGGGATTGAGGGGGGGTGAGGGGGGTGAGGGATTGAGGGGGGAGGGTGATGGATTGAGGGGGGTGAGGGATTTAGGGGGGGTGAGGGATTGAGGGGGGAGGGTGATGGATTGAGGGGGGGTGAGGGATTGAGGGGGGAGGGTGATGGATTGAGGGGGGGTGAGGGATGGGGGGGAGAGGGGGGTGAGGGATTTAGGGGGGGGTGAGGGATTGAGGGGGGGTGAGAGATTGAGGGGGGGTGAGGGATTGAGGGGGGGTGAGGGATTGAGGGGGGGGTGAGGGATTGAGGGGGGGGGGGTGAGGGATTGAGGGGGAGGGTGAGGGATTGAGGGGAGGGGTGTGTGGGGGGGGGATCCGCGTGCTAGCGCGAAGGAGCTGGCGGGGTTAGTTTGGGTGATGGGGAGAGAGAGGAGAGCGGGGGGGGGAGATAATTGTGGGAGTCGGGGGGGAGTTGGACGATGAGGAAAGGGGGGGGAAGAGATAATTTGGGGAGTGGTGGGACGTGCGTGAGATGATGGGGAGAGTGAGAGATAATTGGGGGAGCGAGGGGGGGTATGATGGGGAGAGTGAGAATAGATAATTGGGGGTGGGGGCGAGGTTGGTATGATGACGATAGTGAGGAGAGATAATTGGGGAAGTGGGGGGCGGGGTTGGTATGATGGGGAGAGTGGGAAGGAGATAGATTTGGAGGAGTGGGGGGTTCAGTTGGTGATGATTAGAGTGATGAGGGAGAGATAATTGGCGGAGTGGGGGGCGGGGTTGGTATGATGGGGAGAGTGGGAAGGAGATACATTTGGAGGAGTGGGGGGGTTCAGTTGGTGATGGGTAGAGTGATGAGGGAGAGATAATTGGCGGAGTGGGGGGCGGGGTTGGTATGATGGGGAGAGTGGGAAGGAGATACATTTGGAGGAGTGGGGGGGTTCAGTTGGTGATGGGTAGAGTGATGAGGGAGAGATAATTGGCGGAGTGGGGGGCGGGGTTGGTATGATGGGGAGAGTGGGAAGGAGATACATTTGGAGGAGTGGGGGGTTCAGTTGGTGATGGGTAGAGTGATGAGGGAGAGATAATTGGCGGAGTGGGGGGCGGGGTTGGTATGATGGGGAGAGTGGGAAGGAGATACATTTGGAGGAGTGGGGGGGTTCAGTTGGTGATGGGTAGAGTGATGAGGGAGAGATAATTGGCGGAGTGGGGGGCGGGGTTGGTATGATGGGGAGAGTGGGAAGGAGATACATTTGGAGGAGTGGGGGGTTCAGTTGGTGATGGGTAGAGTGATGAGGGAGAGATAATTGGCGGAGTGGGGGGCGGGGTTGGTATGATGGGGAGAGTGGGAAGGAGATACATTTGGAGGAGTGGGGGGTTCAGTTGGTGATGGGTAGAGTGATGAGGGAGAGATAATTGGCGGAGTGGGGGGCGGGGTTGGTATGATGGGGAGAGTGGGAAGGAGATACATTTGGAGGAGTGGGGGGGGTTCAGTTGGTGATGGGTAGAGTGATGAGGGAGAGATAATTGGCGGAGTGGGGGGCGGGGTTGGTATGATGGGAAGAGTGGGAAGGAGATACATTTGGAGGAGTGGGGGGTTCAGTTGGTGATGATTAGAGTGATGAGGGAGAGATAATTAGCGGAGTGGGGGGCGGGGTTGGTATGATGGGGAGAGTGGGAAGGAGATACATTTGGAGGAGTGGGGGGGTTCAGTTGGTGATGGGTAGAGTGATGAGGGAGAGATAATTGGCAGAGTGGGGGGCGGGGTTGGTATGATGGGGAGAGTGGGAAGGAGATACATTTGGAGGAGTGGGGGGGTTCAGTTGGTGATGGGTAGAGTGATGAGGGAGAGATAATTGGCAGAGTGGGGGTGTTTTGATGATGGGAAGGGGGGGGGGGAGATGGAATGGTTGGGGGATTGTAATGGTGGGGGGTTAGCGGGAGATGTGATGATGGGGGGGGGGGGGTGAAGGAGATGGGGGGGGGTGAGATGATGATTTTGGGGGGGGAAGAGATGAGAGGGATGAGATGGTGAGGTGATGATGGGGACAGGGGGGGGGGAGGATGAGAGGAGGGGTGAGGGGAGGGGGAGTGAAGAGGAGGGGGGAGTGAAGAGGAGGGGGTGGTGAGGGGAGGGGTGAGGAGGGGATTCGCGCACTGACCTTGTTAAATGACGAGGAAGATCCGCACCTTTTAATTAGCGCCTCACACTAAGCCCTCTAATCACCAATATCTCTCTCTCTCTCTAGCCGTCTTCTTTGCTTGCGCCGTCTCGCCGTCCCCGTCTGCGCAAAACTGCCTATTTTATTATTATTATTTACCCGATATATATTTGTTTTATCCGTTCCATAAAAAAAAACAACGCAAAATAATTACGCGTTATTTTCTCTACAGCAAAAATAAAATCAATTGTGAACAAATTTTTAACGTTTTTTTTTTGGTTTACGCTCGCGTCGGAACTGCCACCACACACTCGTTCGGCTGCGATCGACTACCAATAATAACATCAACCCGTTTTAACACCTTTTACTTTACAATGAACAAAGCTGCGCGCACGTCAACGAAATTGGTTACCCCCCTCTCCCCCCCCTCCACCCCCCCTTTGAAATCGTCGTAACGCTGAGGAAAAGATGATGTTGAATTTGTTTGTTTTTTAATTACAAATATTTACGTTGAACAAAAAAATTTCATTTTTAAAAAAAAATATTTTTTTTTGGGGTCTCAATTCGTGAGGAAGGGTGGGGGGTGGGGAAGAAAATAAATTGTGGCGGGAAAATAACGGCCGCGGCGCAGCGCGCGCGCCACTTTGGCCCGTCTAACGGCGAGCGCGCGCCCGACCGCGGGCATCGTCACGCGTGGGGCGGGGCCTCAACCGTCCCCACCCACTCCCCCACACACAAACCCCGCCTCCCAGCCCCGCCTTCGGTCACGCCTCATCGACCCCCCACCCCACACACACACACACCCCTACGGCCCCGCCTTCAGCCCCGCCCATCGCTCCACAGCCCCGCCTCTCCACAGCCCCGTTCGACTAGAGGGGGAGAGCAATGAGAACACGCCCACAATTAATTATTTTTAAAACTACATTTTTATTTAAAGCTTTCGTGACTGCAGGGATTCATATTCTTGGTTCTTTCGGTAAAGTCACCACGTAGGGAGGGAAGCAATAAAATAATAATAAAAGTAAAAAAAAATTCTCGCGACGTTTCGACTGCAACACAAGCAATCATCATCAGGTGTGAAAACCACAGCAAGAAAATTTGAAAAAAAAAAGTGGCGGTTATTTTTAACGTTAGCACCACAGAGAGCGATTTGACAGTTTGTTCAGATGGACGAGTCCATTTATGTTCGGAAAAGAGGAGGGGGGAGACGAAAATAATGGATGCGGTCTGAAAGCCACCGTAAGCGTGAACAATCAATTAAGACCCGAAATGGTTTATCAAATCCTTCCAATGATTGCTAAGCCAGAATCCATCTTCTCGGTTGAAATTGTCTCTGTGTTTGTATATGTGGATAGCCTCGTGAACGAATCTCTCATGGTAGCCAGATGGCTTGCAAAGAACCTCTGTCTTGGAGAAGTCAATGTCATGTGAGCCTACTGAATTATAACAGTGATCTGCCACGGCCGAGGTGTTGGTCCTACCGTGTTTTAGGTCTGCTTTGTGTTCACGAATGCGGTCCGAGACATGTCGTTTGGTTTCTCCAATGTAACTACTACCACAGAGGCAACTTAGTTTGTAGACGCAATGGTACTGTATGTCCGGAATCACATCTTTACAGACGGAACCAGATCACGTTGGGCCCCTTTAAATCGGAATCAAACGTTTCGGGCAATGGCCCTTCATCATGGCACAAGCTCCTTCCTCGTATCACGTTAATAGAGGGGCCAGAGGGACTAGCACAGGCGGATTGCCATCTCTCTCTCTCTTGAAGAAGTGTGATTGCCCGAAATGTCGCCAATTATATCTTTAAGTTTCCTCTTTAGAGTCACAATCTTGTTGATTTTTGTCGTTTTCTTTTTAACCTCAGCTCAAACGTGTTCCCCTTAGGGGCCGTCCATAAATCACGACACGCACCTAGGGGGAGGGGGGGGTCAGACATTTGTGACGATGTGTGACGAGGGGGGGGGGGAGGTTTGAGACATGTGACGTCACATGAAAATGCGCAACTTTAAATAAACATAGACAACACGTTCTACTTAATTAGACTTTTTATTAAAAAAATTCTCCTACAACATCAGAGTACAGCGGCACATTAAATACGCACTACAATGACAATAGTTTATAGCGATTTGAAGCATGTTTTATTTTCGGGGGGGGAGGCGCAGCTTTGTGACGTCATATTTAAGGGGGAGTCTGATTTTTTGTGACTTCGTGTGACGAAGGGAGGGAGGAGTAAAAATCATTCTACATCGCGTGACGTCATTTATGGACGGCCCCTTATGTGGGCGAGGTCATATTGTCTATTGGGCTCCCACCCCCACCACCCCCGTCCACTTGGTACCGCCCAACACCTCCCACTCACCGAGGCGGGCGAGGCGACGAACACAGTCGACACCACGTGGTGTACATACAGAGGCTTACTCGACTTACGAACGGGTTAGGTTCCAGAGGTCTGTTCGTAATTCGATGTGTTCGTAAGTCACAACTTTACTCCCGTCGATTCCAAACGTGTTGTACCCGCGCGTACACTAAACACGGGGAATGGCTTTAAAAGTTGTATGATCTCTTGTAGACGTAGACGCCACTGGGTTCTTCATGTTCTGTAGACGTAGATGCCACTGGTTCTTCATGTTCTGTAGATGCCACTGATTATTCACGTTCTGTAGATGTAGATGCCACTGGTTATTCACGTTCTGTAGATGTAGATGCCACTGGTTCTTCACGTTCTACAGATGAAGATGCCACTGGTTCTTCACGTTCTGTAGACGTAGATGTCACTGGTTCTTCACTTTCTGCAGATGTAGATGCCACTGGTTCTTCACGTTCTGTAGACGTAGATGTCACTGGTTCTTCACGTTCTGCAGATGTAGATGCCACTGGTTCTTCACGTTCTGTAGATGTAGAAGCCACTTGTTCTTCACGTTCTGTAGATGTAGATGCCACTGGTTCTTCATGTTCTGTATATGTAGATGCCACTGGTTCTTCATGTTCTGTAGACGTAGATGCCACTGGTTCTTCACGTTCTGTAGATGTAGATGCCACTGGTTCTTCATGTTCTGTAGATGTAGATGCCACTGGTTCTTCATGTTCTGCAGACGTAGATGCCACTGGTTCTTGACGTTCTGCAACTGTAGATGCCACTGTTTCATCATGTTCTGTAAACGTAGATGCCACCGGTTCTTCATGTTCTGTAGATGTAGATGCCACTGGTTCTTCACGTTCTACAGATGTAGATGCCACTGGTTCTTCACGTTCTGCAGACGTAGATGCCACTGGTTCTTGACGTTCTGCAGATGTAGATGCCACTGGTTCTTCATGTTCTGTAGATGTAGATGCCACTGGGTCTTCATGTGCTGCAAGATGTAGATGCCACCCACTCCCACGTGTGCCGGCCTTCATAGGCGCTCGCTAACAGCACTTGCCCCAACAGTCTGTTGAAGGCTACACGGGAGATCTTTGATCCCAATTGACTAATCTGCCATGTCACTTCTGAAATTTGTACAAATGCGCGAGTAATGAAATATTCATTACTCCTCTTTGGCTCTTTCGGTAAAGTCACGTAGAAAGAAAATACATTAAATAATAGAATACCACTTTCGATTGCAACACAAGCAACCATCATCAGGTACGAATGAATGAGAAAAACAAACATAGTGAACTCAGAAATACGATGCAATACAACACGGAGAGTCGGCCAACGCAACAGTCAACACCTCACCTGGTTGATTAACGTTCTTACAAAGATTGCTATCTTTGAGAGAGAGACAAAACACAGACACGGAGACACAAAGACAGACAAAATAATAATAATTAGATTTTTATTTTTTATTAAATTTCATTTATTTCTACGTGACTTTGCCGAAAGAACCAAAGAGTAATTCCTGCAGACACGAACGTTTCGAATCTAATTCATTACTCCGTTGTAACATGCACAGCAATCGCGTGAAGTTTTTTTTTTTTAACCCGAGTTCGAACTCGAGATATCAGGATGTAGCCTCATTTTAAAAAATAAAAACCTTGACCTTGGTGGGGGGGAGGGGGTTACCAAAATGACAAATGCAAAGCAGAATAAACATTTTCAAAAGGTACGTACGGCACAGGAAGCGTTTATAAATCAGTGTCTGAACTTGCGTCACATTCGAAAATATATCACGAATTAAATTGTTAGATATAACAGTGAGGGAAAAAAAAGTATTTGATCCCCTGCTGATTTTGTACGTTTGCCCACTGACAAAGAAATGATCAGTCTATAATTTTATGGTAGGTTTATTTGAACAGTGAGAGACAGAATAACAACAAAAAAATCCAGAAAAACGCATGTCAAAAATGTTATAAATTAATTTGCATTTTAATGAGGGAAATAAGTATTTGACCCCGTTGCAAAACATGACTTAGTACTTGGTGACAAACCCCTTGTTGGCAATCACAGAGGTCAGACGTTTCTTGTAGTTGGCCACCAGGTTTGCACACATCTCAGGAGGGATTTTGTCCCACTCCTCTTTGCAGATCTTCTCCAAGTCATTACGGTTTCGAGGCTGACGTTTGGCAACTCGAACCTTCAGCTCCACAGATTTTCTATGGGATTAAGGTCTGGAGACGGGCTAGGCCACTCCAGGACCTTAAAGTGCTTCTTCTTGAGCCACTCCTTTGTTACCTCGGTCGTGTGTTTTGGCTCATTGTCATGCTGTCATCCACGACTCATTTTCAATGCCCTGGCTGAGGGAAGGAGGTTCTCACCCAAGATTTGACGGTACATGGCCCCGTCCATCGTCCCTTTGATGCGGTGAAGTTGTCCTGTCCCCTTAGCAGAAAAACACCCCCAAAGCATAATGTTTCCACCTCCATGTTTGACGGTGGGGATGGTGTTCTTGGGGTCATAGGCAGCATTCCTGTTGATGCCAAAGAGCTCCATTTTGGTCTCATCTGACCACAACACTTTCACCCAGTTGTCCTCTGAATCATTCAGATGTTCATTGGCAAACTTCAGACGGGCATGTATATGTGCTTTCTTGAGCAGGGGGACCTTGCGGGCGCTGCAGGATTTCAGTCCTTCATGGCGTAGTGTTACCAATTGTTTTCTTGGTGACTATGGTCTCAGCTGCCTTGAGATCATTGACAAGGTCCTCCCGTGTAGTTCTGGGCTGATTCCTCACCGTTCTCATGATCATTGCAACTCCACGAGGTGAGATCTTGCATGGAGCCCCAGGCCGAGGGAGATTGACAGTTTATTTGTGTTTCTTCCATTTGCGAATAATCGCACCAACTTTTGTCACCTTCTCACCAAGCTGCTTGGCAATGGTCTTGTAGCCCATTCCAGCCTTGTGTAGGTCTACAATCTTGTCCCTGACATCCTTGGAGAGCTCTTTGGTCTTGGCCATGGTGGAGAGTTTGGAATCTGATTGATTGATTGCTTCTGTGGGCAGGTGCTTTTTATTACAGGTAACAAGCTGAGATTAGGAGCACTCCCTTTAAGAGTGTGCTTCTAAGCTCAGCTCGTTACCTGTATAAAAGACACCTGGCAGACAGAAATCTTTCTGATTGAGAGGGGGTCAAATACTTATTTCCCTCATTAAAATGCAAATCAATTTATAACATTTTTGACATGCGTTTTTGCTGGATTTTGTTGTTGTTATTCTGTCTCTCACTGTTCAAATAAACCTACCATTACAATTCTAGATTGATCATTTCTTTGTCAGTGGGCAAACGTACAAAACCAGCAGGGGATTAAATACTTATCTCCCTCACTGTACATTCCCCCGAAGTAAATACATGAATTCGCCATCATTCTCCCTGCCCCCCCTACTGCGACAAACGTGGCAGGTCCTTTCTGAAGTAACAAAAAAGTGAGTCACTTTTTGTTTAACCAGCTGAGAATCCGGTGAGGTTACGGTTACAATCAGTAGATTACACAAGTTGATCTCCCACGGTGGCGAGGTGGCGGAGGCGGGTGGTGGTGTGGGTTGGGTGGGTGGCGATCCCAATCAGGAGCACCTCCAGGTGAGAGATGGAGCCGCCTCCCATCGCTCACGGAGTTGCTGCTCGTTACCATGTTGGAGGGTAGGGAAGGACGCCCCCCCTCCCCTCTCCCCTCCCACGTGTGATTGTGTGGGGTGCCACGGTGGCCAGGAGATGTTAATTACCTCGCCTGGTATACAGGAGGTCGTCGGTTCGATCACGACCCTGACGCCTATTGCTGTATATTTGGAGTTTCCGTGTCTCTCTCTCTCTAATCGTCATCGCGGTGGCTAGGAGATATTAACTACTTCGCCTGGTATACAGGAGGTCGTGGGTTCTTTCCTGACCTTGACGCTGCCTGTTGTATATTTGGAGTTTGTCTGCATCTCTCGCTCTCTCTCTCTCTCTATTCCCGTGGCCGCGTGGATTTTTCTCCGGGTCCTCCGGTGTTTCCCTCCACATTTAGAATCAACGTCACGCTATAAATTTCCACGCGATGACGATGGTCATAAGCCACTTCGTTGAGCTGTCATTTGTGATAACCGGGTCGCTTCTGAACAATGGCTACTATATTGCTCAGTGGACCTTACCTTGCAAAAACATTTTTTGTTCATGTTTTGTTTGGGCGATATCAACAGGCCGCCATTCGCCACGAAGTGACGGCGAAGTCACCGCGGCGACTGTGCCAGGCTAGGTGCACTTTGAGGCCACGTGAGAAGTGTCGAAGGCTCGCCGCTGGCAGGAGGAGGTCACGGGGCAGACCCAGCAGGTGCCGTGGGGTTGACCGACTGAGACGACTGGCCGAACTGTGTCAACTCGGATGCATTGTATCCGCCCGGCGCTCCGCTCGTTTCTTGTGAGTGTCGCTCGGGCTGAATGATTTGGGGAAAACATCTAATTGTGATTTTTCTGACAGATATTGCGATTAAATTATTTTAAGTCAAGCTTCTGTTCAATATTCACTGTGTAATAGATTTAAGACACGTGATGGAGTATTACCACGTGATACTATCAAACTATGAAACTGCTCTATATATTCTAATGCAAGGATGAGAACTTAAAATATATGAATTGCTTCCAACATGTATTCATTAAAATGTTTGAATTGAAATAGAACAATCAAACATGGGACAATTGTTAAGTAAATAAAGTTATAATAATACAAAATAAAACAATTGCAATAAGAAAGTAATATGGACTTTTCAAATCGCTAAAAAAATCTCAGCCTTTGTGATTTGCTCATCGCATTGTTTCAAATTGCGATTAATCGATTTGAAATCGATTTGAAATCGATTAATCGTTCAGCCCTAAGTCTGCGTCGCTTCCTCTGCCCTCCGTTGTTGCCCTTGTTGTTGTTGGGCGAGCGACTGCCACCAGCTTGCCCGGTAGCAGCAGAGTCCTTCACGAGCCTCCTCCTCCTGCCCCCCCCCCACTCCACCGAGGACCGATCCACCGGTCAAGCGGCCTTCGCCAAGTCGAGTCAGCGCCACATCCTCCTGCAGCGCAATCAGCCCAGCACCGGATTGCCTCCGGCAGCCGAGCAGCACCTTAACCACGTGCTTGGTGTTGTGTGTGTGTGTCATAACGCACGCGTGGGCAAGATGAAAAGTGTCCCCCCCCCCGTTGAATGATGGGGCAAGCCAGGGCATTGAGGGACAGGGGGGGAGAGAGGGAGGTGATGCCAATCACCGCCCACTGCGCCTCATAAGGAATAAGCGTGACGTCACACACCAGCTGCTCGCACGGCCCCGCCCCCCCGGCATAGCCACGCCCAACTGATTAATATTCATGAGGAAGGGCTCCCGGCACCGCCCACGTTCACCCGGGAGTGGCAAGAGGCCCTATAGGATAATATAACCATTGTTCTTATTATTGTTGTTGTGATCGAATTGATGTGCTGCGAAGGAAGGGTTGTTGGCCGAAACGTCGCCTGCATATCGATTCCTTTCAAAGGAATCGATATGCCTTTCAAGATCCACAGTGTTATTGACGAACTGTGTTGCGTCTCACACGCGCACACACAGAGACCCGTAGGCTCACACACACAGGACCCATAGACTCACACAGAGCACCCGTAGACTCACACACACACAGGACCCATAGACTCACACAGAAGACCCGAAGACTCACACCCAGAGACTCATAGACTCACAAAGAGGACCCATAGACTCACACACAGATACTCATAGGCTCACACACATAGACTCTCACACACAGACCCATAGACTCACACATAACTTCACACACGCAGACCCTTAGACTCACCACACAGAGACTCATCGACTGACACACATAGACACTCACACACAGACCCATAGACTCACACAAGCGACCCATAGACTCACACATACACACAGAGACCCATAGAAAACTCGCACACACACAGAGAGACTCACACACAGAGCCCAGGCACTCTGCGCTATTTTAAGACCGATGTGACGCCTAAATAAATAAACTAAACACTGTACGGTATTGTTACAGTGCGCGTGTGAATGTTAATTATTTACATCTCGAATTCGCGAACCCTGACACCTCCTCATCCTCCCTCCTCCTCCTCCACGTGAGATTCGCTACAAAGGCAAAGATCCCCCGTGCAGCCTTGCACGTACCGTTAGGGGTGGGAGCAAGTGCTTTTCAGTATCCAGGAGGAATCCGATGAGCTATAAAGCGCCCTTTCTCCACAGATGGTCGGGTAGAACGTGACAACAACAACAACAAACAAACGATACAAACACACGGATAAGAGTGCAAAGTATAGAAAAAAGGTAAACAAATCCCTTGGGGGATAAAAAAAATAATAATACACAAATAAAATTAAACTCAATACGTTTTTTTTTGTGATCTTTCCAGGGAAAACCCCACTGAGCGTGTGAAGTCATTATTTTCTTCAGAAGCCACCGGGCGAGTAGCCAGCGCGTGGCCAAGCAAGCACACGCGGTCGCCTTTGTCTCCCAGCCATGTCGGTGATGTTTTTACGCACCCAAACCAGGTCCTGTCGCTCATTTGAGGCTGAGTCGACCTACGCGTGGGAGCGGTTTCAGATGATCGCCATCGCTTGGGTTGTCCGATGGTGGCCGTGAGTGCGATTCGAACTCGAGGTTTTTGTCTGGCGGGTTTCGTAGCGCAGCTGCGCTAACCACTGCGCCACCGCTCCCTTCTACAAAGACAAAGATCCACCCCAACCTCTCCTCCCCCCCCCCCCTCGTATGGCCTTGAACAAGATCGTTTGGGGGGGGGGGAGGATGAGGCAAGTGCTGTTTGCGAGTAGCAGCACCTATGAAGGCCGGCACGGCACACGAGACAAACAACAGGGGCGGGTGGCTGGCCAGGCACCACGCCCGGCCGCCTTTATATCCCCCCTCCTCCCCACCCCCCACCCCAGAGGATGGATGTTTAGACATTCGCACCGGGTTACTCTCACGAGGCTGAGTCGACCTAGGGGAGGCCCAGGAACCGGTTTTGAGATAATCGCCATCACCGGGTGTTTGGTGATGGCCGTGATCGGGGATCGAACTCGCTATCCCGTAGCCACCGCTGCACTCCTCCGCAGAGGAGCAGCGTATATCATCATTACTGCGATCAATTCATCGATCGCAATTATAATTAATTAGTTCATTATTTACCCAGGAAATCTCACGCCAGTTTTCAGGAGGGGTTCTTTGCTCTACCGTTTTAGTGGGGGGGAGGGGGGCGGGTATTAATTAAATATTTTAAAAAAATATCTTAATAAAATACTTTTTAAAAGATTTTCTTCAAGATCCACTTCACTAAAAAATATATACATTTTTTTTATAAGTTATTCACTCGATGTACGAGTTTCTTGTTTATTATTCACGAGACGAGGACACGGGAGCACCCGGAGACAATCCCACGCAGGGGGGAAACACTCGATCCCCGTACAGATGGAACAGATGGAGATTCGTCCTCGCTTTGCTGTTCCGCTTTCTCCTGGCCGTTCTGGGTGTGGCGTGACCTTGACGTCCACGGGGAGATGGAACAGATGGAGATTAGTCCACATTTTCCTGTTCCGCCTTCTCCTGGTGAGACAGAGTGTGGCAGCATCTTGACGTCCACGGGGAGATGGAACAGATGGCGATTAGTCCACACTTTGCTGTTCCGCCTTCTCCTGGCGAGTGAGGGTACGGCAGGCACCTCGACGCCCATGGGAACGGGATGTTCGCAACATCTGCGTGTGTGTGTGTGATCTATCAACTCTGACTGCTACCTCCGGCAGTGCTGGATTACAGGTGGTGCTGCACCATTGTATTACGGTAGAGTATACAGATAAGGTAGACAATATTTGTTGACGATGCTGCTGCGTTTGTATCGTTTGTCTTGCTCGTTCTGTCTCGTTTGTCTCGCTCGTTACGTCTCGTTTGTATCGTTTGTCTCGCTCGTTCCGTCTCGTTCCGTCTAGTTTGCCTCGCTCGTTCTGTCTCGTTTGTCTCGTTTGTCTCGCTCGTTCTGTCTCGTTTGTCTCGCTTGTTCCGTCTCGTTTGTCTCGTTTGTTTCTCTCGTTCCGTCTCGTTCCGTCTCGTTTGTCTCGCTCGTTACGTCTCGTTTGTATCGTTTGTTTCTCTCGTTCCGTCTCGTTCCGTCTCGTTCCGTTTCGTTTGCCTCGCTCGTTCCGTCTCGTTCTGTCTCGTTTGTCTCGCTCGTTCTGTCTCGTTCTGTCTCGTTTGTCTCGCTCGTTACGTCTCGTTTGTATCGTTTGCCCTCGCTCGTTCCATCTCGTTCCGTCTCGTTCCGTCTCGTTTGTTTCTCTCGTTCCGTCTCGTTCCGTCTCGTTTGCCTCGCTCGTTCCGTCTCGTTCTGTCTCGTTTGCCTCGCTCGTTCCGTCTCGTTCCGTCTCGTTTGTATCGTTTGCCTCGCTCGTTCCGTCTCGTTTGCATCGCCCCGTCGAAGCGTGTCCCGTTTATCTCGCCTGTCCGTCCGTCTCGCTCGCTCGAAATTATGAATTCGCCTCGTCCATCCCATTGACCTTCAGACAATCCCCCCCCCCCCCACTCTCTCTCTCCGCTTAAAATCTTCCGTGGCGCCCCGCATCTCCGCCGCAACGGGGGGGGGGGGGGGGGTGGGGTTCGTTTCCCTCGCAGACAAAATCGCGATCATCAAAGCGTGTGTACGTACCGTGGGACATGTCAATCAATATTAATCGATAAATCAATTAATACATCACGCGTGGCGTGTGATCCTGCAGGGTGTAATGAATGAAATGCCCGTTGCCCACACACACACACACACAAAACAACTCAACTGTTTTGATTTAAAGCTTTCGTGACTGCAGTAATTCATATTCTTAGTTTTTTCGGTAAAGTCACGTTGAAGAGAAACAACAAAATAATAAAATATATATAAAACAATAAAAAAATTCTCACGACGTTTCGACCATAACTCAAACGGTCATCATCAGGTGTGTTGGTTTGCATACATTTATTTTTATTTTTAAACGGCACATTTATTTATTTATAAAAAACGTTGGCGTCACGCGCAGCGATAAATGTGCCGTTTAAAAATAAAAATAAATTTATGCAAACCAACACACCTGATGATGACCGTTTGAGTTATGGTCGAAACGTCGTGAGAATTTTTTATTGTTTTATATATATTTTGTTATTTTGTTGTTTCTCTTCAACGTGACTTTACCGAAAAAACTAAGAATAACTCAACTGTTATTAGCTAAAAAAAAGATTTTACCAAGATAATGCCCCCCCTCCCCCCCCCCCCCCCCCCCCAATGACCGAGCTCCGTTGCTCTTTTTTTGCCAGAAGCAAACCTGGCCACCACAAATGATAAGCTCAACGGAAGTGGACTCATCATCATCATCATCGTCGTCGTATGGACATTTATATCAGTAGCGAAATAACAATGCTCTCAGGTGTGATGCTCATTCTAAATGTGGAGGGGGTGGTGGTGGTGGGGGGGAGGGAGGGAGCCGGAGGACCCAGAGAAAAATTCACGCGACCGCGGAGAGAGAGAGACGCAAACTCCAAATATACAGCAGCAGGAAGTGTCAGGGTCGGGATCGAACCCACGACCTCCTGTATACCAGGCGAGGTAGTTAACATCTCCTAGCCACCGTGATGATGATGATGAGAGAGAGAGAGAGACGCAAACTCCAAATATACAGCAGCAGGAAGTGTCAGGGTCGGGATCGAACCCACGACCTCCTGTATACCAGGCGAAGTAGTTAACATCTAGCCACCGTGATGATGATGATGAGATACGTAAACTCCATATATACAGCAGGCGGTAGGGTCGGGATTGAACCGACTGGCCGGTAGATGGGTGACTGGCTGACTGGGTGACTGTGTAGCTGCCTGGGCCGGGTAGATGTGTGACTGTCTGGCAGGGTGACTGTCTGGCAGGATGACTGGATGGCAGGGTGACTGGCTGGCTGGGTGACTGTCTGGCTGGGTGACTGGCTGGCTGGGTGACTGTGTGGCAGACTGGCCGGGTAGATGTGTGACTGTCTGGCAGGGTGACTGGCTGGCAGGGTGACTGGCTGGCTGGGTGACTGTGTGGCCGACTGGCCGGGTAGATGGGTGACTGGCTGGCAGGATGACTGGCTGGCAGGGTGACTGGCTGGCTGGGTGACTGTGTGGCCGACTGGCCGGGTAGATGGGTGACTGGCTGGCAGGATGACTGGCTGGCAGGGTGACTGGCTGGCTGGGTGACTGGCTGGCTGGGTGACTGTGTGGCCGCCTGGCCGGGTAGATGTGTGACTGTCTGGCAGGATGACTGGCTGGCAGGGTGACTGGCTGGCTGGGTGACTGTCTGGCTGGGTGACTGGCTGGCTGGGTGACTGTGTGGCTGTGTGGCTGACTGGCCGGGTACATGTGTGACTGTCTGGCAGGATGACTGGCTGGCAGGGTGACTGGCTGGCAGGGTGACTGGCTGGCAGGGTGACTGGCTGGCTGGGTGACTGGCTGGCTGGGTGACTGTGTGGCCGTCTGGCCGGGTAGATGTGTGACTGGCTGGCAGGGTGACTGGCTGGCAGGGTGACTGGCTGGCTGGGTGACTGTGTGGCCGACTGGCCAGGTAGATGGGTGACTGGCTGGCTGGGTGACTGGCTGGCTGGGTGACTGTGTGGCCGTCTGGCCGGGTAGATGGGTGACTGTCTGGCAGGATGACTGGCTGGCAGGGTAACTGGCTGGCTGGGTGACTGTGTGGCCGACTGGCCGGGTAGATGGGTGACTGTCTGGCAGGATGACTGGCTGGCAGGGTGACTGTCTGGCAGGGTGACTGGCTGGCTGGGTGACTGGCTGGCTGGGTGACTGGCTAGCTGGGTGACTGGCTGGCAGGGTGACTGTCTGGCTGGGTGACTGGCTGGCTGGGTGACTGTGTGGCCGCCTGGCCGGGTACATGTGTGACTGTCTGGCAGGGTGACTGGCTGGCCGGGCGACGACTGGGTCACTGTGTGGGTGGCTCTGGCTGGGCTGCGGTAGGCAGGTTTGTTGGTAGTTCAGTTCGCCGAGAGGACTTAACAGTTTGGTGTTCGGCGGCAAATGAAAAGAAATGGCACGCGGTGAATGAAAAATTTATTCGCCGAGATTTCACTTCCACTCTCCCTCGCCCCTCTCACTCCACTCTCTCTCTCTCTCCCTCTCTCTGTCTCTGTGTATGTGTGTGTCCCTCCAGCTCCGCTTCCGATTTCTAAAGCCGGCAAATGTCTCCCGTAAAAGCCTCGCGCCTGGGTCTTCGTGCCACGGTGGGAACGCGGCACGAACCAGGCGATCCGAGTGCGATCCCTCCCTCGCTCGCTCGCTCGCGCTCGCCACCATCCAACCACCGGCGACGGCCGCTATCTGAACCGGTACTGGGCCTCCCCTAGGGTCGACTCGGCCTCAAACGAGTACCCGGTGCGGTGTGTAGTAAACATCGCCACTGGGGAGACAAAGGCGGCCGGGCGTGGTGGTGCTGTCCACCCACCCGCTCTTTCGTCTGCCTTTGCGGGCCGTGCCGCGTCCTTCGTGGGTGCTACTCGCTGGCAGCACTTGCCCCAGCGCTCTGGTCAAGGCTATACATAACCGCGACAACACGACAGCTCAGACACAATACACACAATACGAAAAAAAAGACAACAATCCCCGTATAGGCTTAACCGACTGTTGGGGCGAGTGCTGTTAGCGAGCACCTATGAAGGCCGGAACGGCACACGAGGGGGTGGGTGGCCACCAGCCACGCCCGGCCGCCTTTGCCTCCCCCAGTGTTGATGTTTACTACACACCGCACCAGGTACTCATTAGAGGCTGAGTCGACTTAGGCGAGGCCCAGGACCGGTCCAGATAATCGTCACCGGTGTTGGCCGTGAGCGGGAATCGAACTGGGGTCGCCGGGTTGGGTAGCGCAGCGTAGCGCTAACCGCTACACCACCACGCCCCACACACACACACAATACACACACACACACAGATATATACACACGCAGATATACACACACGCAGATATACACACACGCAGATATACACACACGCAGATATACACACACGCAGATATACACACACGCAGATATACACACACGCAGATATACACACAACACACACAGACACACACACAATACACACACAGATACGCAAACACAGACACACACACAATACACACACACAGATACACAAAGACAAAGATCCCCCATATAGCTTTAACAGACTGTAGGGGCAAGTGCTGTTAGCGAGCACCTATGAAGGCCGGTAACGGTACACGAGGGGGTGGGTGGCCAGCACCACGCCCGGCCGCCTTTGTCTCCCCAGTGGCGATGTTTACACACCGCACCAGGTACTCATTTGAGGCTGAGTCGACCTAGGGGAGGTCCGGGACCGGTTCAGATAATCGTCACTGGTGTTGGCCGTGAGCGGGAATCGAACCCGGGTCGCCAGGTTCATAGCGCAGCGCGCTAACCGCTACACACACACACGCAGATACACACACACGCAGATATACACACAATGCACACACACACACAGACACACACGCAACACACAGGCGCGCCCACGCGGGCAATTTGCCCTGTCCAGTTTAATCAGCGGCGGCTCAGGGGCGCAGTGGTTTGCCCGCTGAACCCGTAAGCACGGCTAACATCAGTGGCGATTTTTATCTGACCCTGCACTCCCCTCCTCCCCCAATCCTACCCCTCCACTTGTCCCCCAATCACTCCACCAACCCGCCTAGCCCATAGCGACGCGGTGGCTAGGAGATGTTAACTATCTCGCCTGGTATACAGGAGGTCGTGGGTTCGATCCCGACGCTGACGCCTGTTGCTGCTGTATATTTGGAGTCTGCGTGTCTCTCTCTCTATCATCATCATCATCACGGTGGCTAGGAGATGTTAACTATCTTGCCTGGTATACAAGAGGTCGTGGGTTCGATCCCGACGCTGACGCCTGCTGTATATTTGGAGTCTGCGTGTCTCTCTATCATCATCATCATCATCACGGTGGCTAGGAGATGTTAACTACCTCTCCTGGTGTACAGGAGGTCATAGGTTCGATTCCGACGCTGACGCCTGCTGTATATTTGGGGTCTGCATGTCTCTCTCTATCATCATCACGGTGGCTAGGAGATGTTAACTATCTCGCCTGGTATACAGGAGGTCGTGGGTTCGATTCCGACGCTGACGCCTGTTGTATATTTGGAGTCTGCGTGTCTCTCTCTCTATCATCATCATCACGGTGGTTAGGAGATGTTAACTACCTCGCCTGGTGTACAGGACGTCGTAGGTTCGCTCCCGACGCTGAGGACGCCTGCTGCTGCTGTATATTTGGAGTCTGCGTGTCTCTCCCTCTCTCTCTCTCCCCGTGTTCGTGTAGATTTTTTTTCTCCGGGACCTCCGCGTTTTCCCTGCACATTTACAATCAGCATGCAGTATTAAAGCTTTCGTGACTGCATAAAATTACTCATTGTTTTTTTCGGTAAAGTCACGTATGTAGAAATACAATAAAATTATATTAAAACAAAAAACAATCAAGACGTTTCGATCACAACACAAGCGATCCTCATCAGGTGTCAAGAACAAATCATGGAGGTAAATACAACAAAAAGATGAGAGACGAGAATTCAACAAACCTGAAAAAAATTCGTGGTCCGCCAGGAAGTGTCTAACTGTGTTGTTGGCCTGACTGGATGTGGCTTCACGTAATGTTTTTCAGGTTTGTTGAATTCTCGTCTCTCATCTTTTTGTTGTATTTTACCTCCGTGATTTGTTCTTGACGCCTGATGAAGACCGCTTGCGCTGTGATCGAAACGTCGTGATTGTTTTGTTTTAAATATAATTTAATTGTATTTCTACGTACGTGACTTTACCGAAAAAAAACCAATGCGTAGTCAGCATGCACTCAGGGCACTTGGCTACAGCTTTATATGATAAATTTCCGCGCGATGAGCCGCTTTCGTTGTGCCATCATTTTGCAATGGCCAATTGGCTTCCTTAAACAGGAGCGACGAGGCTCCGTGGGCCTTGCCTGGTAACGCAAAAGATAGGTCAGTTCGTGGTGAACTTCTGTCGCACCGTACGTAGCCAACCGCGCTAATCGGAGGCGCAGGGGTGGGGACAACAAAATAAACACAACAAAATGCAAGTTCCGTATAGTTGAAAAAGTCCCATTGACCGACAGGGGATGGGGAGGCCTTCGCCCAGCATTGGATGAATTAAAGGCCGACGATATTTTGTACAAGTATTAGTAACAATAATATCAATAATAATAACAACGATGTAAAGTCCCTTTAATCCACTGCCAGACGAAATCCTTCCCACCACGTGGCGGCCATCGGGGTTGTTTGACCAAACTTCACCACGCCGGTCAATGCGGATTGACGACACAGTAACGACTGCATAGGTCGTCATACCACCACACATTAACCCACAATGTCTATCTCACCGTACGTGACACAAATCAATCACCCCCGTCATATACACGCACACAGTATCCCATGCCACCATTCGTAGGATTTACAATGCTCAGCTTGTCAATTACAAAATACCCATTCGACTCAAAACAACGTCTCTGTGTGAGTCTGTGGGTCTCTGTGTGAGTCTATGGGTCTCTGTGTGAGTCTATGGGTCTCTGCTGTGTGAGTCTTTGGGTCTCTGTGTGAGTCTGTGGGTCTCTGTGTGAGTCTATGGGTCTATGTGTGAGTCTATGGGTCTCTGCTGTGTGAGTCTGTGGGTTTCTGTGTGAGTCTGTGGGTCTCTGTGTGTGTCTATGGGTCTCTGTGTGAGTCTATGGGTCTCTGTGTGAGTCTATGGTTCTCTGTGTGAGTCTGTGGGTCTCTGTGTGAGTCTATGGGTCTCTGTGTGAGTCTATGGGTCTCTGTGTGAGTCTACGGGTCTCTGTGTGAGTCTGTGGGTCTCTGTGTGAGTCTGTATGTATGTTTAACTTCTTTCACACCGTACCTTAGCCAACCGTGCTATTCGGAGGCGTAGCCCGTGACAGACTGTCGGGGGCGAGTGCCATTAGCGAGCGCCTATTAAGGCCGACACCGCACACCATGGGGGTGGGTGGCCAGCAGCAACCACGCCCGGCCGCCTTTGTCTCCCTCGTGGCGATGCTCATGCACCGCGCCGGGTACCCGTCCGAGGGAGCGCCGAGTCGACCTAGGGCGGTGGTGTGGCCATAAGCAGCGGGGGTTTGGTGACAATAAAGACCCCACAAATATTTCGTCCTCCAACGGCGCCGGTGGCAGTCGCGTTCATGAAGAGCACCGCTTAACGGCAATAAATAATTCATCGCATCGGGGGTGGTGGTGGTGGTGGTGGGTGGTGGGGGGGGGTAAAGCAACAGTCCTCGATAACGCGCGAGAGATGCGTAACGCGCGGGGGGGGGGGGGGGGGGGCGCCCCCGAACGAAGACCGAGGCGGTGGGGTCGCAATCTGGAAGGATCCAGCAGCATCCCGACGCAGCTGCGCCACGAGGCAGCCGTCACAGCGACCGCTCGTTGCTGACTCTGCGCGATCCGCTAAGCGGTTCCGCTTCTGCCGGATCGTGCCGCTGTGTGTCCCAATTCGAGTCAAATCGCATCGGGGTGGGGGGTGGGGGGTGAGGGTTGGGGGGGGGTAATTCGGCAGTCCGCGGTAACGCAGCGGACGCAGAGCGCGAGACGCACAACGCGGGGGCGCCCCCCCCCCTAACGAATTCGTGCGACGAAATGGCGGCTGACCACAATTTTTTAACGGCTAGAAGGTTAATGCGTCTTTTTTTTATTATTATTATTTAAAGGTGACTTTATAATGAACTTAAAGGACAACGCAAAGGACAGTATGCACAAAGATGCCGTTTGAGAAAACATTCGCCGATTCTAACGCCCTCGGATCCTCCGGCCATTGGCGTCTGCGTTCTTAAAAGACGTGTTCCCCCAAGCACGAATGCCATCGCCTTACGTCTAATGCCCGTTAGGATAACAACACACTTCATACTGGTAGGAACCTCCTGGTTACTACACCACCAGCCCACAGGGGATTATTGTGTCCGTCCGTCCGTCGTGCATCCAAAAATGGGAGGGGTGGGGCTGGGTGGAGAGGGGAGGGTGGGGCTGGGTGGGGAGGGTGGGGAGGGGCTGAGTGGGGAGGGAGGGGCTGGGTGGGGAGGGGAGGGTGGGGAGGGGCTGGGTGGGGAGGGTGGGGAGAGGCTGGGTGGGGAGGGAGGGGCTGGGTGGCGAGGGAGGGGCTGGGTGAGGAGGAGAGGGTGGGGAGGGTGGGGTTGGGTGGGGAGGAGCTGGGTGGGGAGGGGCTGGGTGGGGAGGGAGGGGCTGGGTGGGGGGTGGGGGGTGGGGCTGGGTGGGGAGGGGCTGGTCACCCCGTGGTGCCCTTATAAAACTCTGGCCATTGACCGAGCAACCCAACGTTCCTACCAGCTCTCCCCGCAGGAATGTGTTAGGAGAACAGACTACAGTGTACATGTATATTTAAAATCGATGCCTCGGGTGTCCTGGCTGGCTGCTGATAGGGCTCCTGTCCAACCCGACAGCAACTCGGTCGTTAGACAGTGGCTGCTGCGGTCCGTTGCCACGAAAGCTAGCTGGGTAACTGGCTCAACGGGATTAAAAACAAAAAAAAATCTTCGTATAAAAAAAAGCATTGAATTGAACGGACGGCTAATTAGAATAATAATCCTCGCGTTGCGATCGGAACGTCGCGATCTATTAGTTTTGTCTACCTAGGTGACGTTACCGAAAGAGCCAAAGAGCATGGATTCTTGCAGTCACGAAGGCTTCAAATCGACATGGAATAATACTAATATAGCGACAACGGAGAAGTGGGAGTCGCGAAGACAAAGGACTGACCCACGGGCTCGTTGTAAATCGCTCAAACTTTTCACTTTGCGCTCCCATCAACGTGACCCTTGCCGGCCGGGGACATTATTGAAATCCGAGAGAAAATGTTAACGGGACGGAAATCTCACGAGGCGCATTCCATTGGCACTTTTATACGACGACTTCAAACAACAACGACAACAACAACGACAACAAGAGAGAGAGACAGACAGAGAGAGAGAGCAACAGACTATTTTCAGCGAAGTAGGATCGTGACATCTGCTCTCTGTGATCTTACGCTGCAGAGCAACAGACGCGATCTCGACTCGCGAAGACAATCGTGATGGTCATTGCAATAATCGTCAACTCGCGGTGGTGGGATGTCAACTACCTCGCCTTGCGTACAGGAGGTCGTGGGTTCGATCCCGATCCCGACCCTGACAATGCCTGCTGCTGCTGCTGTATATTTGGAGTCTGCGTGTCTCTCTCTCTCTCCGTGGTCGCGTGGATTTTTCTCCGCGTCCCTCCGGTTTTTCCCCTCCCACCATCTGGCACCAACATCCACGCGGTTTTTTTCATAATTTGGCAGCTGCTGTACATTTCCACGCGATAAGCATCCCGCTTCGCGGAGCTGCTATCGCTTGCGATAGACAGGGTCGCTTCTGCAAACGAGCCTTGCCTGTTCAACTAGAAATTACAATTTTTTTAGTTTAGTTTTAATGTCATGCTGGCGATAACAATGAGAGTATGTGTGGTTATTGTTCGTCACATGTACTTCGTCACGTGTCGCGACTGCCGTTGATGACCCCACACAGTCCGAAATCTATCAGACATCGCAGCGGTAAATAAACATGATCATCGTCAGCAGCAGCATCAGCAGCATCATCATCAGCAGCAGCATCATCATCGTCATCAACAGCATCGTCAGCAGCAGCATCAGCAGCATCATCAGCATCATCAGCATCAGCAGCAGCATCATCAGCATCATCAGCAACAGCAGCATTATCATCAGCATCATCAGCATCATCAGCATCATCAGCAGCATCAGCATCATCAGCATCATCATCAGCAGCAGCATCATAATCAGCAGCAGCATCAGCAGCATCATAATCAGCAGCAGCAGTATCAGTATCAGCAGCAGCATCATCAACAGCATCAGCAGCATCATCATCATCGTCAGCAGCAGCAGCATCAGCAACAGCAGCAACAACAGCATCACCAGCATCATCAGCAGCATCAGTATCATCAGCAGCAGCAGCAGCCAGGCGCTGTTTCCCTTGCCAAGGTCACTTCATCTGGTGGGGCTACTTGTGTTTCACTGTGTTCCTCAATAGGCGCCCATCCGAGCTAAACTGTGCCACGCTCAACAGATTTCTTCCACCACTGGATCCCCCCCTCCCACACCCCGCCCCCAAAGACAAAGATCCCCCGTGTAGCCTCTAACAGACTGTTGGGGCAAGTGCTGTTAGCGAGTAGCAGCAGCGCCTATGAAGGAGACAAAGACAAAGATCCCCTGTGTAGCCTCTAACAGACTTGGGGCAAGTGCTGTTAGCGAGTAGCAGCAGCGCCTATGAAGGAGACAAAGACAAAGATCCCCCGTGTAGCCTCTAACAGACTGTTGGGGCAAGTGCTGTTAGCGAGTAGCAGCAGCGCCTACGAAGGAGACAAAGATCCCCCGTGTAGCCTCTAACAGACTGCTGGGGCAAGTGCTGTTAGCGGGTAGCAGCAGCGCCTATGAAGGCCGGCACCACGGCACACTAGGGGGGTGAGTTGGCCAGCACCACGCCCGGCCACCTTTGCCTCCCGAAGAAGCGATGTTTACTACACACCGTACCAGGTTACTCATTTGATGACGACCTGGCGGGGGGGGGGGTAGTGTCCCATGACCGGTCCAGATAATCGCTACTGGCGTCAGTGGCCATGCGCAGGAACTCGAACTCGGGTCATAGCCGGGTTCGTAGCGCGCTAACCGCTGCGCCACCGCTCTCCAACTGGACCCCCCCCACCCCCACCATCACCCCCCCCCCCTTCCCTGTGAGTGATTTATAGCGGCTGGGTTGACCGTAACAATTCCAGAACGGAGCGCAATGTCCCTGATTGGGCTCGATTCAAAGGGCTCGGTTGGAGCAGCCACTCAGGAACGGACGAAAAGAGGCGACAGAGAGACAGAGAGAGGCAGAGAGAGAGAGAGAGACGGGAGGGGGGGGGGCATTTGACCTCTGACCTCCGCGCGGTGTGGTGTGGGTCTTAGTTTCGCAGTGTCGTCGCGTGCGGAATGGCGCGGTTTAACCTACGCGACATTTCATCTTGACCTGAAACTTTCGTGACTGCAGGAATTCATATTCTTGGTTCTTTCGGTAAAGTCACGTAGATATAAAATAAAAAAATAAAATGCACAAAATAATAAAATATAATTAAAATAAAATAATACATTTATTACTATTTTTATTATTCTTGGTTCTTTCGGTAAAGTCACGTAGAAGGGAAACAATAAAATAATAAAAATATAAAACAATATATTTTTTATTGTTCCCCTTCTCCGTGGTGACTTTACCGAAAGAACCAAGAATATGAATCCCTGCAGTCACGAAAGCTTTAAATCAACATTTATTACTCTTTGGTTCTTTCGGTACAAGTCACGTAGGTAAAAAAATAATAGATCACGACGTTTCGATCGCAACACGAGCAATCGTCATCAGGTGGAACAACCACAGCAAGAACAAACTGCTGAAGTAGGCGAGATACCTGCCATGGCACGAGGTTATATAGCAGGTCTCGGCAGTAGGGGGAGAGGAGGTGGGGAGAGAGAGGGGGCGGGGGCAGGAAGTGGACCCTGCAGCAGCCCCGGGTCACTGGAGTACAGATCGGAGAGAGATGCACAGAGAGAGAGAGAGAGAAAGGCACACAGAGAGTCGGAAATAACAGCTGACATTGGCAGGTAGGATGGAAACATCACAGTCAGTTAAGACTTTACCTGGTTAATAACGTCCTTCCAATGATTGCTCAGTTTGTACCCATCCTCTCGGTTGAAGTTGTGTCTGTGTTTATATATCTGGTTGGCTTCATGAACAAATCTCTGAAGGTAGCCGGTGGGTTTGCAGAGCGCCTTCGTCTTTGAAAAGTCAATTTCGTGTGAGCCCACAGCGTTAAAACAATGATCAACAATGGCAGAGGTATTGGTCCTACCGTGTTTCAGATCCCTCTTGTGTTCGCGAACGCGGTCCGAGACATGTCGTTTCGTTTCCCCAATGTAACTGCTGCCGCAACCACAACTCAGTTTGTAGACACCAGGGTATTGCATGTCAGGAATCACATCCTTTACAGATGGGATCAAATCACGGATTTTGCATACTATGTTGAAACGAATCTGGATCTTGCGTTGCTGCTTGTTGTTTGTTGTTGCTGCTTGTTGTTTGTTTGTTGTTGCTTGTTGTTTGTCGTTTGTTGTTGCTGTTTCTTGTTGTTGTTGCTTGTTGCTTATTGCTGCTTGTTGTTGTTGCTGCTTGTTGTTGTTGCTTGTTGTTGCTTGTTGTTGTTGCTGCTAGTTGTTGTTGCTTGTTGTTGCTTGTTGTTGTTGCTGCTAGTTGTTGTTGCTTGTTGTTGCTTGTTGTTGTTGCTGCTAGTTGTTGCTCCTTATTGTTGTTGCTGCTTGTTGTTGTTGCTTGTTGTTGTTGCTTGTTGTTGTTGTTGCTGCTTTTTGTTGTTGTTGCCGCTTGTTGTTATTGTTGTAAAAACGTCGTCGTGGAGTTTAACTCTCCATCACGCAGCAGCCGCTTAGTGCTGAACTAGCTACGAATTTGGCCACGTGTTGCTGTTGTTGTTGACGCGACAAACTCCCCTTGCTCATTGGTCTGCGTCGGGTGGCGGCGGGTTTCACGACGCAACATTTATAGACAGTGTGCTTCAAAAAAATGTGAACACTTCTGAGAATTTGCAAAAAGCAATGCGCTGCCCTCTGGGCTCTGGGAGATCACGTCGAGCAGCGGTCCCCAAACTTCTTGGCCCCAGGGACCGGTGTCGTGGAAGATAACTGTTTCACGGACCCGGGGCGGGGAGGGGGGTGGTCATCATTGGGTCTTTCCCCCTTTTCAAAGAAGCTCTCCAACGACGTTTTTGTGTTTTTTTTTTACTCATCGTGGCCACTCGGGGGTTAGAGCTCGTGGGCTTTATACCAACACCACGTGACTGAGACTGAGCGCGCGGTGCGGGAAAGAGCGCGGACGGAAGCGGTGGATAATAAAACAATGGGGGTCGGACCACGTGCGGATTCACCGCTCTCTCCTCCTCCTCCTGCTGCCGTGCGGCCCGGTTCCTAGCAGGCCGCGGACCGGTAGCGGCCCGCGGCCCGGGGGTTGGGGACCCCTGACGTAGAGAAGATTCCACAAGGGCACGCAGTTGACAACGATGGCGAACAAGTTGGAGGCTCTTTGACTTTTCGAAGCTATAAACGTGACATTTGTTATCACGCTACAGTGTTATGATTATTATTATCCGTTCTTTTTTACAATAAAAAAAACTTCCATGTTAGTGTTAACATTCTTTTGAAGCATCCTACATTTACGCGATCCAACCCCCAAAAAAGCCACCTACCTCTATTGTGAATAATATTGGTCGCAATAGCTTGCCACGTGTTAAACCTACCACCACTACTACCGACACCAAAACCTCGTACAACCTCTTCGCTTGACCTCGCTTCGATATTTGTCAGAGCACATTTCAGGAACGCATCCGCGGTGTAAACCGGGGCATTTCTATCTATCCGTACATCGCCAGTATACGCTTTGTTTATTATGATGATCATCAGCATGATACTAAAAACTAAACTATGCTTTTCATGAAATGTTCATTTATCCAGAGGTCGCTGGTTCGTTTCAATCTCCCGGCGTGGCAGCTGAAACAACGGTGCAGGTATCAGACCCTCTCCACCCAACAGCTGTTGGCTACACTTCAGTTAGTAAATAAAATAAAAAAACTCAACGATTTTTTTTAAAAATTGTGACCAGGTAAGGCCCCCACTGAGCTATGTAGCTGTCTTTCAGAAAGGTACCTGGCCAATCACGAATGATAGCTCAACGAAGTGGGCTTATCATCATCATCACTTGGGACTGTATAGTGGAAGCTCTGCATGTGTGCGCTGCGCTCCGCACCCGGCCTCTTCCCCTGGGTCGACTCATCCACAAATGAGTAGCTGGTGCGGTGTGCAGTGAACATCGCCAACTGGAGAGACAAAGGCGACCGGGCGTGGTTGCTGGCCACCCACTCACCCACCTCGTGTGCCGTGCCGGCCTTCATAGGTGCTACTACTCGCTAACAGCACTTGCCCCAAACTGTCTGTTAAGGCTATACGCAGTGCCGGACTAAGCTAGTGCGGGGCCTGTAGCATATGTTGTTATAAAGAGGTCCCTAAGTAAGTAAGTAAATAAATAAAACACGTAAATATTAAAACGCGCATTTTTTTTTACTTGCACAGTGAAGTTATTGTATTTTTTTTTCATTTGCAATACAGTCAGACAAATCGCTAACCTTAAACACCAAGTCGTTCATAAAAGTTGAAGGCGGTATAGTACTATTGTAATAGAGCAAGTGCAGGGGGGCTTTGCAAGTGTGGGGCCCGTACAGGGCCGGATTGAGATTGTGAAGGGCCCTTGGGCTACAGGCAACGCGAGGCCCCCAGTAATATTTTCAAACGGAAAAGAAAGTTAAGGGAAAAATATATTTTTTTTACAAGGTTAACAAAAAAATTAAATTCAGCATTCACAAACGAAATAACTTTTCACTTAAATCTCTGGAGGCCCCTGGACTGCAGCCCCTAAAGCCCCCATGCATTGATCGGGCCCTGGACCGTGTAGCTCCTTTTGCTACGACAATAATCCGGCACTGGCTACACGGGGGATCTTTGTCTGTGTGTGTGCGTGTGCGTGCGCTCACGAGCGCTCCTCTGACGCTTTGCCTGCCCGGCCGTTCGTCACGTCATGCGCGCCCGACGTGAATTCATCTCGGTCCGAGAAAGGGGTTAATGAAAAGAAGGGGAAGTCATTTACGTGGGTTGAGAAAATATTGGACGAGTTAAACTCACGCTGGGGAGAGAGAGAGAGAGAATATATATGTATTAAAGAGCAAAGTCATTACTACCACTTGCACAAAAGGAAGCGTTTTCTTTTTTTAATACATCATTATATTTTTGATTTTAAAATCTCCCCATGACTGTCGCTGACAATTGGTGAAAATGCCCTCGATCGTCACGAAGGCGCGAATCATTACGTTTCTGTGTGTATAGAATGAATTGATGAATGATTGATGCATGAATTGATTAATTATTTTACGAATGATATGTGTGCAGATAGAGAATTGATGAATGAGTGTATGTATGTGTATATGCATATAATGAATTGATGAATGAAATTATGAATTATTTTCTGTGTGAGTATATAGAATTGATGAATGAATTGATGAATTATTGTATGTATGTATGTATAGAATTAATTGATGAATGAGTTGAAAAATGATTATATATGTGTATATAAAATTGATTAATTAATTTATTAATCATTGTATGTATGAATGAAGTGAATTTTCTAAATGATTGATGAATGAATTGGTGAATTAATGAATGAATTAATTGTTGAATTAATTGTATGTGCTAATATAAAATTGATGAATGCATTGATAAATGATTGTATGTATATGGAATGAATTGATGTATGATTGATTAATAAATTGATGGAATAATTTATTAATTATTTTATATGTGTGTGTGTATACAATTGATTAATGAATTGACGAATGATTGTATGTGTAGTGACATGATGTCAACATGCTGTGGGTGTAGTACCGACCCTAGAGGGGCCCGGTGTGCACTGAATAACAGCGCTGGATGGCACCACGCTTTACGTGCAGTGCCGACCCTACAGGACACGGTGTGTGGGTGCTGACCGAAGGATGAGGTTGCGTGAGGCCTTGGCACTCTGGTTGACCCGGCAGGACACGTGACCGGTTAAGTTGACAGAGGTGCCCCAAGAGGGGGCTAGGGGGTGGTCACGTGATTGGGACCCAGGTCCTTCCCGAGGATTCTGGAAGGTGGGCGTGGCCAAGGGCGGAGCCGGCCACGCCACAGAGAATAAAAGCCGAGTCCTGAGAGGGACCGGGGTTGTTGTTCATTCTGGAAGAAACCCTTCGTCTGTGATCTCCGTTCATTCAGTCTCCAACACGTGGACCCGAGCCAAAGTCATTGGTCCCGGTCCGTAGTAGCAGTTACGTTGTAACTAGCGTGGTTAGCCTGGTGGTGGTCACCACCAGGCTAGCCTGGTGGTGGTCACCACCAGGCTAACTCCACCAGTTACGTAGTAACTTGTGTAGTAATTAGTGTTGTAATTAGTGTAGTAACTAGTGTAGTAACTAGTGTCGTCACTAGTGTAGTTAGCCTGGTGGTCACCACGAGGCTAACTCCACCAGTTACGTAGTAACTTGTGTAGTAACTAGTGTTGTAATTAGTGTAGTAACTAGTGTAGTAACTAGTGTAGTCACTAGTGTAGTTAGCCTGGTGGTCACCACGAGGCTAACTCCACCAGTTACGTTGTAACTAGCGTGGTTAGCCTGGTGGTCACCACGATGCTAACTCCACCTGTTACGTTGTAACTAGTGTAGTAACTAGCGTGGTTAGCCTGGTGGTCACCACCAGGCTAACTACACTAGTTACGTAGTAACTTGTGTAGTAATTAGTGTTGTAATTAGTGTAGTAACTAGTGTAGTGACTAGTGTAGTCACTAGTGTAGTTAGCCTGGTGGTCACCACGAGGCTAACGCTACCAGTTACGTTGTAACTAGCGTGGTTAGCCTGGTGGTCACCACGATGCTAACTCCACCTGTTACGTTGTAACTAGTGTAGTAACTAGCGTGGTTAGCCTGGTGGTCACCACCAGGCTAACTACACTAGTTACGTAGTAACTTGTGTAGTAATTAGTGTTGTAATTAGTATAGTAACTAGTGTAGTGACTAGTGTAGTCACTAGTGTAGTTAGCCTGGTGGTCACCACGAGGCTAACGCCACCAGTTACGTTGTAACTAGCGTGGTTAGCCTGGTGGTCACCACCAGGCTAACCAGTGTTGTAATTAGTGTAGTAACTAGTGTAGTCACTAGTGTAGTTAGCCTGGTGGTCACCACGAGGCTAACTCCACCAGTTACGTTGTAACTAGCGTGGTTAGCCTGGTGGTCACCAACAGGCTAACTCCACCAGTTACGTTGTAACTAGTGTAGTAACTAGCGTGGTTAGCCTGGTGGTCACCACCAGGCTAACTACACCAGTTACGTAGTAACTAGCGTGGTTAGCCTGGTGGTCACCACCAGGCTAATTCCACCAGTTACGTAGTAACTTGCGTGGTAACTAGTGTTGTACGTAGTGTAGTAACTTGTGTAGTAACTAGTGTTGTAATTAGTGTAGTAACTAGTGTAGTAACTAGTGTAGTAACTAGTGTAGTTAGCCTGGTGGTCACCACCTTAGGTTGTTGTTCTGTTAAGGGGCAGTTACCCCTTGTGTTGGAACTGAGTACATGTGTTGCCTTCAAGTCAACGCCTGCGACTCAGTTGAACCCATTGCTTATGCATGTGTATATGCATAGAATGAATTGATGAATGAATTGTTAATTAATTGATGATTGAATTGATGATTGATTATATGTGTGTGTGTATATAAAATTGATGAATTCATTCATGAATGATTATATGCGTGTGTATAAAATTGATGAATAAACTGATCAATTATTGTATGTATGTGTTTGCATAATTGATGAATGTATGCATGTGTATGCAGAATTAATGGATGTATGATGGATGAATTAATTGATGAATTATTGCATGCATGTGTATATGTATAGAATTAATTGATGGATAATTGATGCATGAATTGATTCATAAATGTATTAATGATGATATGTGTGCATATGTAGAAATAAATCACAATTGATCAATGATTGTGTAGTGCCGTGGAATGAGTCACTGGAGCACGTGCCGGTTGCACCTTTGGGCAAGGCACGGAGCCATCTGGGGGGATCCAGAGGGATACGGGGCCGAGGGTGGAGCCTGGCCAAGCTGGGCAGGATAAAAGGCGAGCTCCGACTCGCAGTCGGGGCTGCTGCGATCTGGAGTGAAACTCGTCGTCCTGGGCCGTCGTCGTCGTGATCTTCATCCTCTTCAAGCTGTGGGTCTGGCAGCACGGTGGCTGTCCCGACCCAGTGTGTGGTTATCCCCTAAAGCAGGGGCGGGGAACCTTTTTTTCTGCCAAGGTCCATTAGGATATTTATATAACGCCATTGCGCGGGCCATACAAAATGATCAACTTAAAAATGTGCCCGTTGTATTTGGTTAAACATTCAATTAACTCACCCCTAACGTGATGGCTGTAACTGCTTCTCTTTGGCTAGGCGTGTGATGATGTTAGCTGGTATTGACGATGTTAGCTGGTATTGATGATGTTAGCTGGTATTGATGATGTTAGCTGGTATTGATGTTAGCTGGTATTGACGATGTTAGCTGGTATTGATGGTGTTAGCTGGTATTGATGATGTTAGCTGGTATTGACGATGTTAGCTGGTATTGATGATGTTAGCTGGTATTGATGATGTTAGCTGGTATTGACGATGTTAGCTGGTATTGGTGATGTTAGCTGGTATTGGTGATGTTAGCTGGTATTGACTATGTTAGCTGGTATTGATGGTGCTAGCTGGTATTGATGATGTTAGCTGGTATTGATGATGTTAGCTGGTATTGATGATGTTAGCTGGTATTGACGATGTTAGCTGGTATTGGTGATGTTAGCTGGTATTGGTGATGTTTGCTGGAATTGACGATGTTAGCTGGTATTGATGGTGCTAGCTGGTATTGATGATGTTAGCTGGTATTGATGATGTTAGCTGGTATTGATGGTGCTAGCTGGTATTGATGGTGCTAGCTGGTATTGATGATGTTAGCTGGTATTGATGATGTTAGCTGGTATTGATGGTGTTGCTACTCGCAACTGCTTTTCCAGGTTTGCGCTCCTAGATTTATTGAATTTCGAGTCCCGCCTGCGGTTGCCTTGGCAGGGCCACACCAAATGATTTTGCGGGGAAATGGTTGTTAACTCTCTTTGAGCTTGGCAGAAGCCGCATTGGTTAGTTCAAATCTGGCGAGCAAATTGTTGTCAACAATCTATCGGTTTGACTGCCGCCACATTGATTAGTTAAAATCTGACGAGCAAATGGTTTTGTAACGACTCTGACGACAAGTTAAAAAGAAGAGCCATTTTTTTTAACGATTTTCACAACATGGAACCCTACAATAGACTTCCACGATGAGGAACCCGAGGCTTCCTCCTTGTCTTCCCGCTTGTATCTTCCTCCGAGTGTCCCCACGCCTCGCTCTCTCTCCCTTTATATCTCCCTCAGCCCCCATTTATCGAATCTTTTTCTCCTTATTCTTTGGGTCTTTCGGTAAAGCCACGTAGATAAAAAAAAATATCACGACGTTTCGATCACAACACAAGCAATCGTCATCAGGTGACATTTTTTTTTATATAGCGGGAGAGCTGCTGTGTTGTGATCGATTTTTTTTATATTTTTTTTATTTTCTATCTAAGTGGCTTTACCGAAAGACCCAAGGAATATGAATCCCTGCAGTCACGAAAGCTTTAAGTCAAGATCATCTTCTCCTGTCCTTTGCCGTTCACGGATCCTGTTATTTTTCCCGTTCAACCCCTTATTCTCCAATCCCTTTAAAGTCTGCCCTATCGACCAATCATCATGGAGGCCTCCTTTCTTCCAATCGGAGACCTTAGTTTAGTTTTAAAAAGCCGTTAGGCTGCATATGGCTTGGGGTCATTTTTCGGTCATTACAATTGTGAACACTCTATGGGTTTGGTAGCCATACTGGTTAGTTCAAATATGGTGATCAATTGATTGTAAGCACTGTATTGGTTTGGTAGCCATACTGGTTAGTTCAAATATGGTGAGCAATTTATTGTAAACAATCTATGGGTTTGGTAGCCAGACTGGTTAGTTCAAATTTGGTGAGCAAACGGTTAAACGTTTCACGTCCCCACCCCCCCCCCCCCCCCCCAATCTGCAACGTTAACTCCACTTGGAGTTTTGCTGTAAAAGACACTCCAACTCACTCAGTCACTCTGTCTATCTGCCACAGCTGCCCGAAGCAGAGTTGACCGCTCAGCTTTAACATTCCCTGCATAAGCCAGAAGGAAAATTACTTTCCATAAGGAGTTTGTCACTCTGCCGGGGTGGCAGTAGTGGTGGTGCTGGTGGCGGTGGTAGTGGTGGTGGTGCTAGTGATGGTGGTGGCGGTGGGGGTGGTGGCGGTGGTAGAGATGGTGGTGGTGGAAGTGATGGTGGTGGCGGTGGTGGTGCTAGTGATGGTGGTGGCGGTGGGGGTGGTGGCGGTGGTAGAGATGGTGGTGGTGCTAGTGATGGTGGTGGCGGTGGGGGTGGTGGTGGTGGCAGTGGTGGGAGTGTAGCAGTGGTGGCTACAGTCAGTTGTGGTGAGCGGTAGTGGTAGCGGTTAGCACTACGCAGCGCTACGAACCTGGCAACCCGAGTTCAATTCACGCTCACCACCAACACCGGTGACGATTATTTGAACCGGTCCTGGGCCTCCCCTAGGTGGACTCGGCCTCAAATGAGTACCTGGTGCGGTGCGTAGTAAACATCGCCACGAGGGAGACAAAGGCGGCCGGGCGTGGTGCCGGCCATCAAACTCCCTCGTGTGCCACCGTGCCGTCCTTCATAGCTGCCACGCTAACGGCACTTGCCCCCAACAGTCTGTTAGAGGCTACACGGGGGATCTTTGTCTTTGTTTTGGTGGCTACAGTCGGAGGCAGTCGCCCCTCCGACAGCAACAGCAGCAAAGGAGCGACGCTCACAACAACGAGCGGAGCGCCTCCGATGAGCACGGTAGGCTACGTACGGTGCGAAAGAAGTTCAACGTCGTACGTGCATCCCGTTGACCATGCCACCCCGATAGATACAAATAGATGGTGGTGGTGATGATGTTGATGGTGGTGGTGGTGATGATGGTGGTGATGATGATGGTGGTGGTGGTGGTGATGATGGTGGTGATGATGGTGGTGGTGGTGGTGGTGATGATGGTGGTGGTGATGATGATGATAGTGGTGATGATGGTGGTGGTGGTGATGATGATGGTGGTGGTGGTGGTGATGATGATGGTGGTGATGATGGTGGTGGTGGTGATGATGATGGTGGTGGTGGTGATGATGATGGTGGTGGTGGTGATGATGATGGTGGTGGTGGTGATGATGATGGTGGTGGTGGTGATAATGATGGTGGTGATGATGGTGGTGGTGGTGATGATGATGGTGGTGGTGATGATGATGATGGTGGTGATGATGGTGGTGGTGATGATGATGGTGGTGGTGGTGATGATGATGGTGGTGGTGATGATGATGGTCGTGGTGGTGATGATGATGGTGGTGGTGGTGATGGTCGTGGTGGTGACGATGATGGTGGTGGTGATGATGGTGGTGGTGATGATTGTGGTGGTTGTGATGATGGCGGTGGTGGTGATGATGATGGTGGTGGTGGTGATGATGGTGGTGATGATGATGGTGGTGGTGGTGGTGGTGATGGTGGTGGTGATGATGATGGTGGTGGTGGTGATGATGGTGGTGGTGATGATGGTGGTTGTGATGATGGCGGTGGTGATGATGATGGTAGTGGTGGTGATGATGATGGTGGTGATGATGGTGGTGGTGGTGGTGATGATGATGATGGTGGTGATGATGATGATGGTGGTGGTGGTGGTGGTGATGATGATGGTGGTGGTGATGATGATGGTGGTGGTGGTTGTGATGATGATGGTGGTGATGATGATGGTGGTGATGATGGTGGTGGTTGTGATGATGATGGTGGTTGTGATGATGGTGGTGGTTGTGATGATGGTGATAGTTGTGATGATGATGGTGGTGGTGGTGATGGTGGTGATGATGATGGTGGTGGTGGTGATGGTGGTGGTGGTGGTGGTGATGATGATGATGGTGGTGGGGATGATGATGGTGGTGGTGATGATGATGGTGGTGGTTGTGATGATGATGGTGGTGGTGATGGTGGTTGTGATGATGATGGTGGTGGTGGTGATGATGATGATGGTGGTGGTTGTGATGATGATGGTGGTGGTGATGGTGATGGTGTTTGTGATGATTATGGTGGTGGTGATGATGATGGTGGTGGTGATGATGATGGTGGTGGTGGTTGTGATGATGATGGTGGTGGTGGTGATGGTGGTTGTGATGATGATGGTGGTGGTGGTGATGATGATGATGGTGGTGGTTGTGGTGATGATGTTGATAATGATGGTGGTGATGATGATGGTGGTGGTGGTTTTGATGATGATGGTGGTGGTGATGATGACGGTGGTGGTGGTGGTGGTGATGATGATGACGGTGGTGGTTGTGATGGTGATGGTGGTGGTGATGATGATGATGATGGTGGTGGTGATGGTGGTGGTGGTGATGATGATGATGATGGTGGTGGTGGTGGTGATGGTGGTGGCGGTGATGATGATGGTAGTGGTGTTGATGATGGTGGTGGTGATGATGGTGGTGGTGGTTGTGATGATGGCGGTGTTGATGATGATGGTAGTGGTGGTGATGATGATGGTGGTGGTGGTGATGATGGTGGTGGTGGTGGTGATGATGATGATGATGGTGGTGATGATGATGATGGTGGTGGTGGTGATGATGATGGTGGTGGTGATGATGATGGTGGTGGTTGTGATGATGATGGTGGTGGTGATGGTGGTTGTGATGATGATGGTGGTGGTGGTGATGATGATGATGATGGTGGTTGTGATGATGATGGTGGTGGTGATGGTGATGGTGGTTGTGATGATGATGGTGGTGGTGATGATGATGGTGGTGGTGATGATGATGGTGGTGGTGGTTGTGATGATGATGGTGGTGGTGATGGTGGTTGTGATGATGATGGTGGTGGTGATGATGATGATGGTGGTGGTTGTGGTGATGATGTTGATGATGATGGTGGTGGTGATGATGATGGTGGTGGTGGTTTTGATGATGATGGTGGTGGTGATGATGACGGTGGTGGTGGTGGTGATGATGACGGTGGTGGTTGTGATGGTGATGGTGGTGGTGATGATGATGATGATGGTGGTGGTTGTGATGATGATGGTGGTGGTGATGGTGATGGTGGTTGTGATGATGGTGGTGGTTGTGATGATGGTGGTGGTGATGATGATGATGGTGGTGATGATGGTGGTGATGGTGGTGGTGGTGATGATGGTGGTGGTGATCATGATGATGGTGGTGATGATGATGGTGGTGGTGATGATGGTGGTGATGATGATGATGGTGGTGGTTGTGATGATGATGGTGGTGGTTGTGATGATGATGGTGGTGGTTGTGATGATGATGGTGGTGGTGGTGGTGAGGATGATGGTGGTGGTTGTGATGATGATGGTGGTTGTGATGATGATGATGGTGGTGGTAGGGATGATGATGGTGGTGGTTGTGGTGATGATGATGATGGTGGTGATGATGATGGTGGTGGTGGTTGTGATGATGATGGTGGTTGTGATGATGATGGTGGTGATGGTGATGATGATGGTGGTGGTAGGGATGATGGTGGTGGTTGTGGTGATGATGTTGATGATGATGGTGGTGGTGATGATGATGGTGGTGGTGGTTGTGATGATGATGGTGGTGGTGATGATGACGGTGGTGGTGGTGATGATGATGGTGGTGGTGATGATGACGGTGGTGGTGATGATGACGGTGGTGGTGGTAATGATGATGGTGATGATGATGATGGTGGTGGTGATGGTGTGCAGACAGTGGAGGCCATTGCGAATGATAACATGGAATTTTTTTAAAAATATATAAAATAAAGAATGAAAATAGGAAAGAAAAATACCACAGAAAAAGAAACAACAGAACGACAAAGTACGATAGAAGCAATACAAAGTAAGAAACAATACAATACAAAATGCCTAAACACGACAAACGAAAGAAAAGTAAAAAAAGAACGAACAAAACAAGATAAAATAACAAAAATAAAGAAGAAAATAGATTTTTTAAAAAAAGCACGAGACTAGAAAGGAAAAAAAAGAAAATAAAGAAATAATCCTGACGAAGGAATGAAAATATTTAAATAAAAATAAAAAATTAAGAAAAACAAGGACAGAAATGAACACAAGCAAAGGAAATTTTAAGAAAAAAAAAATTACCGAGGAAAGAAAAAGGTAGAAATAAATACAAGCAAAGAATTAAAGAAAGAAAAAAATAGAATGAAACGCAAAAAAAAATTCAAACAAACAGCAAACGCCCGGCGCTTAATGGGCGAAGATGAGAGAACGAGTCACAGCCGCATGAAGCATTCGTCTCTAATTCATCATCTAAATGCTAATTGGAACTGTCACATCTTTGTACGTCACAGTCTCACACACGCGCGCACCTATTCAGTATAGAATAGATCTCCACACATATATGTAAAGCGCGAGAGAGATATTTAAACTATATGTGTATATGATTGAGTTAGCTTGATTGAACGAATGCTGACGGATGAATGTTTGAGCTCGAAAGGCACGAGGATGACGGCCTCAAAGATATTGTAACGTGTAACAACAAACATGCAATCACGTATTTTTATTTACAGTACTTATATATCCTGGAGAGCCACACACTCACCCACACACTCTCTCACTCACTCACCCATCCACACAGATACTCATCCACCCACTCACTCATTCACACACTCAATCATCCACACACTCACCCACACACTCTCTCACTCACTCACCCATCCACACAGACACTAACCCACTCACTCATTCACCCACTCAATCATCCACACACTCACCCACACACTCACCCACACACTCTCTCACTCACTCACCCATCCACACAGACACTCACCCACTCACTCATTCACCCACTCAATCATCCACACACTCACCCACACACTCTCTCACTCACTCACCCATCCACACAGACACTCACCCACTCATCCACCCACTCACTCATTCACCCACCCACTCATTCACCCACCCAATCATCCACACACTCACCGACACACTCTCTCACTCACCCATCCACACAGATACTCATCCACCCACTCACTCATTCACACACTCAATCATCCACACACTCACCCACACACTCTCTCACTCACTCACTCATCCACACAGACACTCACCCACTCATCCACCCACTCACTCATTCACTCACCCAGTCATCCACACACTCACCCACCCTCTCACTCACTCATCCACCTAGTCACTCACCCACACACTCACACACTCACCCACCCACTCGCTCACTCGCGTACCCACTTATTAACTCACCCACTCACCCATTCTTTCACTCACTCACCCACCCACTCATAAACGAATTTACCTACTCACTCATTCACCCACCCACTCTCTCACTTACTCACCCACCACTAATACACTAATTCACATACTCACTCACTCACGAACCCACACACTCACACACCCATTCACTCACTCATACATTAATTCATCTACTCACTCACTCACCCACCCACACATTTACACACTCATGCACCCACTCACCCACACACTTATTCACCCACTCTCTCACTCACTCATTCACCCACTTACCCACGCATACACTAATTCACATACTCACTCACTCACCCACCCACACACTCAAAAACCCACTCATACATTCATTCACCTACTCACTCACTCACACACTCACACACTCATCCACCCACTCACCCACACTCATTCACCCACTCTCTCACTAACTCATTCACCCACATGCTCACTCACCCACCCACTCATTCACCCACTCATACACTAATTCACATACTCACTCAATCACCCACCCACTCACCCACCCACACACTCAAACACTCACCCACCCATTCGCTCACTCACCTACCCACACATTAACTCACCCACTCACCCATTCTCTCACTCACTCACCCACCCACTGATACACTATTTCACCTATTCACTCACTCACCCACCCATACACTCACACACTCATCCACCCACTCATACACTCATTCACCCACTCTCTCACTCACCCACACACTCACTCACCCACACACTCACACCAATTCACCAACTCACCCACTCATACATTCATTCACCTACTCACTCACTCACCCACCCACACACTCACTTACCAATTCACCCACTCATACATTAATTCACCTACTCATTCACTCACCCATCCACACACTCACACAATCATCCACCCACACACTCATTCACCCACTCTCCTAATCACTCATCAACCCACACGTTCACTCACCCACCCACTCATCCACCCACTCACCCACTCATACCCTAATTCACCTACTCACTCACTCAACCACCCACACACTCACATACTCATCCACTCATTCACCCACTCACCCACACACTCATTCACCCACTCTCTCACTCACCCACCCACACGCTCACCCACCCACCACTCATTCATCCACTCAACAATTCATACACGATATTCTTGGTTTTTTCGGTAAAGTCACGTAGAAGGGAAACAATAAAATAATAAAAATATAAAACAAATTCTCACGACGTTTCGACTGCAACACAAGCAATCATAATCAGGTGTGAAAACCACAGCAAGAAAATTTGAAAAAAGTGGCGGTTATTTTTAACGTTAGCACCACGGAGAGCGATTTGACAGTTTGTTCAGATGGACGAGTCCATCTATGTTCGGAAAATAGGAGGGGGGAGACGAAAATAATGGATGCGGTCTGAAAGCCACTGTAAGCGTGAACAATCATTTAAGACCCGAAATGGTTGATCAAATCCTTCCAATGATTGCTAAGCCAGAATCCACCTTCTCGATTGAAATTGTCTCTGTGTTTGTATATGTGGATAGCCTCATGAACGAATCTCTTATGGTAGCCAGATGGCGTGCAGAGAACCTCTGTCTTGGAGAAGTCAATGTCATGTGAGCCTACTGAATTATAACAGTGATCTGCCACGGCCGAGGTGTTGGTCCTATCGTGTTTTAGGTCTGCTTTGTATTCATGAATGCGGTCCGAGACATGTCGTTTGGTTTCTCCAATGTAACTACTACCACAGAGGCAACTTAGTTTGTAGACGCCAGGGTACTGTATGTCCGGAGTCACATCTTTTACAGACGGAACCAGATCACGGATTTTATGTAATGTGTTGGATCCGACCTGGATCTAGTGTTCATTCAAGATTTTGGATATCTTTTTTGTGATCCCCGCAATGTAGGGTAAAGTGATGGTTTTGAAAGGCTCCTCAAGAGGGTCCTTCTCTACTATCAACTCTGCCACCTACAAACTGGCTCGTTTTCTGTCTGAAATCCTGCGCCCTTTCACTGGAAAAAAAACACCTCTGCGGTACAAAATTCTACTCACCTGGTATCGACAATCAAGGGTATTTCCCTGTCCCCAGACGACCTGCTTGTCAGTTTTGATGTAGTTTCCTTATTCACCAAAGTTCCTGTGACTGTGTGTGACTGTGTGTGACTGTGTGTGACTGTGACTGTGTGTGACTGTGTGTGACTGTGACATTGACTTCTCCAAGACAGAGGTTCTCTGCAAGCTATCTGGCTACCATGCGAGATTCGTTCATGAGGCTATCCACATATATAAACACAGAGACAATTTCAACCGAGAAGATGGACTCTGGCTTAGCAATCATTGGAAGGATTTGATAAACCATTTCGGGTCTTAATTGATTGTTCACGCTTACGGTGGCTTTCAGACCGCATCCATTATTTTCATCTCCCCCCTCCTCTTTTCCGAACATAGATGGACTCGTCCATCTGAACAAACTGTCAAATCGCTCTGCGTGGTGCTAACGTTAAAAATAAACGCCACTTTTTTCAAATTTTCTTGCCGTCGTTTTTACACCTGATGATGATTGCTTGTGTTGCAGTCGAAACGTCGTGAGAATTTAATTGTTTTATATTTGTATTATTTTATTGTTTCCCTTCTACGTGACTTTACCGAAAGAACCAAGAATATGATTCACTGCAGTCACGAAAGCTTTAAATCAAAATTCATACACAAATTAATATACTCACTCACCCACACACTCACACAACCATTCACCCACTCATACATTCAGTCACCTACTCATTCACTCACCCACCCGCACACCCACACACTCATTCACCCACTCTCCTAATCAATCACTCATCCACCCACACGCTCACTCGTTCATCCACTCACCCACTCATTCACTAATGCACCTACCCACTCACTCACCCACCCACACACTCACACACTCATCCACCCATTCACCCACACACTCATTCACCCACTCACCCACACACTCATTCACCCACTCTCTCATTCACTCACTCACCCACACAGACACTCAAAACAAATATCCCGCGTGTAGCCTTTAACAGACTGTAGGGACAAGTGCTGTTAGCGAGTAGCGCCTATCAAGGCCGGAATGGCACACGGAAGGGGGTGGGGTGCCCAGCACCACGCCCGGCTGCCTTTGTCTCTCCAGTGGCGATGTTTTACTACGCACCGCACAAGGTACTCATTTGAGGCTGAGTCGACCTAGGGGAGGAGGCCCATGACCGAGTCAGATGATCGTCACCGGCATTGGTGGCCGTTGAGTCGACAGTCACACACAGTCACAGTCACACACAGTCACATACAGTCACAGCCACACATAGACACACACAGTCAGTCACACACAGTCACACACAGTCACAGTCACACACAGTCACAGTCACACACAGTCACAGTCACACACAGTCACACGCACGCCCACGTGCTCAGCAATCAGCCGATTTCTCGCTCTCATCGAGAAGAAGCGAGGGGGGGAGAGTGAGGAGAGAGAGTGAGGAGAGAGAGAGTGAGGAGAGAGAGAGTGAGGAGAGAGAGTGAGGAGAGAGAGTGAGGAGAGAGAGAGTGAGGAGAGAGAGTGAGGAGAGAGAGAGGAGAGAGAGAGAGAGAGTGAGGAGAGAGAGTGAGGAGAGAGATAGTGAGGAGAGAAAGAGAGAGAGAGGAGAGAGAGAGTGAGGAGAGAGAGTGAGGAGAGAGAGAGTGAGGAGAGAGAGTGAGGAGAGAGTGAGAGTGAGGAAAGAGAGTGAGGAGAGAGAGAAAGTGAGGAGAGAGAGTGAGGAGAGAGAGGAAGAAGAGTTAAGAGATGAAGAAAAGAAAGAGAAGAGAGAGAGAGAGAGGGAGATAACGAGGGCGCGCCATTTCGTCCCGAGTTTATGACGAGGGATGACGAGTGATGACGACTGATGACGAGTGATGACGACTGATGACGAGTTAGTGACGAGGGATGACGAGTTATGACGACTGATGACGAGTGATGACGAGTGACCATCGTCATAGATGCGTGAGACCCGGCCCTGTCCCGCGACTGAGAACCAGGCACCGTGACCACCCCGCCCACCACCATCCCCCTACCACCCCCCCCACCACCACCATCACCTCCACCACCACCACTACCCCCCCCCACCACCTCCACCACCACCACCACCCCAACCACTCCCCCCCACCAACACCACCACCACCCCCCAACCACTCCCCCCGACCAACACCACCACCACCACCACCTCCACCCCAACCACTCCCCCCCACCAACACCACCACCACCCTCCCCACTACCACCACCACCACCCATACCACTCCCCACCACCACCACCTCCACCACCCCCCCCCACCACTCCGCCCAACCACCACCACCCTCCCCACCACCACCACCCATACCACTACCCACCACCACCACCGCCACCACAACCACCACAACCACCACCCTCCACCAGCGCGCTAACCGCTGCGCCACCGCTCCCTCATCACCCCACCTGCAGCCCCTTCCACCCAGTCGCCCACGGGCAGCCTACAGGGGGAGAAAATCACAGCAGGGGGAGCCACGGTGGCTGGGGGCTGCGAGGTTCTCCCGGTTTCCCCCACGGATGAGCGCTCAGCGAGGATGCAGCGGCGAGGGGTTGGTGGATTCAGCGCAGAACCCAACGATGGTTCGACGAAGTGGCCCATCGGCACGTGGAAACGTGCAGCTGTCAAAAATAAAATAAAAACATAAAATCTCTAAACGGCGCCTGATGTTGATTATTTATGAATGACGGAGGGGGGAGGGGGTACCCAGAGGACCCGGAGAAAAATCCACGGGACCCCACGGGGAGAGAGAGAGAGAGACACGCAAACTCCAAATATACAGCAGCAGGCGTCGTCAGGGTCGGGATCGAGCCCACGACCTCCTGCACACCAGGCGAGGTGGTTAACATCTCATAGCCACCGTGATGATAGACTCTGTGTGTGGGCACACACACAGAGTCTACATCATAGATACCGTGCACACACACAGAGTCTACATCATAGATAGCGTGCACACACACAGAGTCTACAACATAGATACCGTGCACACACACACACAGAGAGTCTACATCATAGATACCATGCACACACACACAGAGAGTCTACATCATAGATACCGTGCACACACATAGTCTACATCATAGATACCGTGTACACACACACAGTATACACCATAGATACCGTGCACACACACACACACAGAGTCTACATCATAGATACCGTGCACACACACAGAGTCTACATCATAGATAGCGTGCACACACACAGAGTCTACAACATAGATACCGTGCACACACACACACAGAGAGTCTACATCATAGATACCGTGCACACACACACAGAGAGTCTACATCATAGATACCGTGCACACACATAGTCTACATCATAGATACCGTGTACACACACACAGTATACACCATAGATACCGTGCACACACACACAGAGTCTACATCATAGATACTGTGCACACACACAGAGTCTACATCATAGATACCGTGCACACACAAAGAGTCTACATCATAGATACCGTGCACACACACACAGAGTTTACATCATAGATACCGTGCACACACACACAGAGTCTACATCATAGATACCGTACACACAGAGTATACATCATAGATACCGTGCACACACAGAGTCTACATCATAGATACCGTGCACACACACAGAGTCTACATCATAGATAGCGTGCACACACACAGAGTCTACAACATAGATACCGTGCACACACACACACACACAGAGAGTTTACATCATAGATACCGTGCACACACACACAGAGAGTCTACATCATAGATACCGTGCACACACATAGTCTACATCATAGATACCGTGTACACACACACAGTATACATCATAGATACCGTGCACACACACACAGAGTCTACATCATAGATACTGTGCACACACACAGAGTCTACATCATAGATACCGTGCACACACAAAGAGTCTACATCATAGATACCGTGCACACACACACACAGAGTTTACATCATAGATACCGTGCACACACACACAGAGTCTACATCATAGATACCGTACACACACAGTATACATCATAGATACCGTGCACACACAGAGTCTACATCATAGATACCGTGCACACACACAGAGTCTACATCATAGATACCGTGCACACACACACAGAGTTTACATCATAGATACCGTGCACACACACACAGAGTCTACATCATAGATACCGTACACACACAGTATACATCATAGATACCGTGCACACACAGAGTCTACATCATAGATACCGTGCACACACACAGAGTCTACATCATAGATACGGTGCACACACACAGAGTCTACATCATAGATACCGTGCACACACACACACAGAGAGTCTACATCATAGATACCGTGCACACACACAGAGTCTACATCATAGATACCGTGCACACACACAGAGTCTACATCATAGATACCGTGCACATACACAGAGTCTACATCATAGATACCGTGCACACACACAGAGTCTACATCATAGATACCGTGCACACACACAGAGTCTACATCATAGATACCGTGCACACACACACAGAGTCTACATCATAGATACCGTGCACACACACACACAGTATACATCATAGATACCGTGCACACACACACAGAGTCTACATCATAGATACCGTGCACACACACACAGAGTCTACATCATAGATACCGTGCACACACACAGAGTCTACATCATAGATATCGTGCACACACACAGAGTCTACATCATGGATACCGTGCACACACACAGAGTCTACATCATGGATACCGTGCACACACACACAGAGTCTACATCATAGATACCGTGCACACACACAGCGTCTACATCATAGATACCGTGCACATACACAGAGTCTACATCAGAGATACCGTGCACACACACACAAAGTCTACATCATAGAAACCGTGCTCACACACACAGAGTTTACATTACAGATACCGTGCACACACACAGAGTCTACATCATAGATACCGTGCACACACACACAGAGTCTACATCATAGATACCGTGCACACACACAAAGAGTCTACATCATAGATACCGTGCACACACACAAAGAGTCTACATCATAGATACCGTGCACACACAACAGCCAAAGCGAGAAGAATACTGGACGTGGTGTACCGGGCGTGGTGATTTTGTGAAGCCCCCCCCACCACCACCGCCCCACCCTCCCCCCGCCCCCCTGCCCCCCTTCCATGTTAATCCACTGCTGGATGAGAGCCTTGTCCTCACCGGGTGTTTATTTATTTTACGTTATTTTCTGTAAAATATAAAACGGTCGAAATGTGATTTCAAATGTCATTTTTGTTAGGTAATTTTTCGCGTTGTTTTTTTGCCAGATTATTAATGACACATATTACATTATTTTTGGCTACGTTTTATGAAGTTATTAATTATATATAAAAAGTATTGCATTTCATAAAATCATTCATTATATATGCGTTCCTATATTGTTCTTTTATTGTATTTTATAAAATTATGAACGTCGAATATTTTATTAATGTTTTGCTGTTGTGTTTTTTTATGACCAAAATTATTAATTGGATATGTATAAAATTTATTTATTATATATTTTAAAAATTCCTTTGCATCGTACGCTTGGCAAACCTGCGGGCCACACCGAGACGTTGGACATCGACGATAGGAGACGCGGACCGCCGGAGTTGATCATCTTTGATAATCAATCATGGCCACGGGGAGGGGGGAGGGGGATAGAGGGGGGTAGGGGAGGGGCTACTTCCTGCCCCCGCCCCCCCACAGTTACGACCACGCCTACCACTATCACTGCCACTCCCCCTATCCAACTACTACCACAATCACTACCCCTATCACTACCCCTATCACTACCCCTATCACTATCACTACCCCTATCACTCCCCCTATCCAACTACTACCACAATCACTACCCCTATCACTACCCCTATCACTATCACTACCCCTATCACTCCCCCTATCCAACTACTACTACTATCACTACCCCTATCACTACCCCGATCACTACCACTACACCTATCAATACCCCTATCACTACCACTACCCCTATAACTACCCCTATCACTATCACTACCCCAATCACTCCCCCTATCCAACTACTACTACTATCACTACCCCTATCACTACCCCGATCACTACCACTACACCTATCAATACCTCTATCACTACCACTACCCCTATCACTACCCCTATCACTATCACTACCCCTATCACTCTCCCTATCCAACTACTACCACTATCACTAGCCCTGTCACTACCCCGATCACTACCACTACACCTATCACTACCCCTATCACTATCACTACCCCTATAACTACCCCTATCACTACCACTACCCCAAACATGACCCCAATCACTCCCCCTATCCATATACTACCACTATCACTACCCCTATCACTACCACTACCCCTACCACTATCCCTATCACTACCACTATCACTACCCCTATCACTACCCCTATCCAACTACTACCACTATCACTACCCCTTTCACTACCCCTATCACTACCACTATCCCTATCACTACCCCTAGCACTACCCCTCTCACTATCACTACCCCGATCACTACACCTATCACTACCCCTATCCAACTACTACCACTATCACTACCCCTATCACTACCCCTATCACTACCCCTATCACTATCCCTACCACTATCACTACCCCTATCACTACCCCTATCACTACCCCTATCACTGTCATTACCCCTATCACTACCCCTATCACTATCAATACCCCTATCACTACCCATATCACTACCACTATAACTACCACTATCACTACCCCTATCAATACCCCTATCACTATCCCTACCACTATCACTACCCCTATCACTATCCCTACCACTATCACTACCCCTATCACTCTCTCTACCTCTATCACTATCACTACCCCTATCACTACCCCTATCACTGTCACTACACCTATCACTACCCATATCACTATCAATACCCCTATCACTACCCATACCCCTATCACTACCCCTATCACTATCCCTATCACTACCCCTACCACTATCACTACCCCTATCACTACCCCTATCACTACCCCTACCACTATCACTACCCCTATCACTATCACTACCCCTATCACTACCCCTATCACTACCACTATCACTACCCCTATCACTACCCCTATCACTACCACTACACCTATCACTACCCCTATCACTATCACTACCCCTATAAATACCCCTATCACTACCACTACCCCAAACATGACCCCAATCACTCCCCCTATCCATATACTACCACTATCACTACCCCTATCACTACCACTACCCCTACCACTATCCCTATCACTACCACTGTCACTACCCCTATCACTACCCCTATCCAACTACTACCACTATCACTACCCCTTTCACTACCCCTATCACTACCACTATCCCTATCACTACCCCTAGCACTACCCCTCTCACTATCACTCCCCCGATCACTATCCCTATCACTACCCCTATCCAATTACTACCACTATCACTACCCCTATCACTACCCCTATCACTATCCCTACCACTATCACTGCCCCTATCACTATCACTACCCCTATCACTACCCCTATCACTACCCCTATCACTGTCACAACCCCTATCACTACCCCTATCACTATCAATACCCCTATGACTACCCATATCACTACCACTATAACTACCACTATCACTACCCCTATCACTACCCCTATCACTATCCCTACCACTATCACTACCCCTATCACTATCTCTACCCCTATCACTATCACTACCCCTATCACTACCCCTATCACTGTCACTACACCTATCACTACCCATATCACTATCAATACCCCTATCACTACCCATATCGCTATCACTACCACTATCACTACCCCTATCACTAACCCTATCACTATCACTACCCCTATCACTACCCCTATCACTATCCCTATCACTACCCCTACCACTATGACTACCCCTATCACTATCACTACCCCTATCACTACCCCTATCACTACCACTATCACTACCCCTATCACTACCCCTATCACTACCCCTATCACTACCACTACCCCTATCACTACCCCTATCACTACCCCTATCACTACCCCTATCACTACCCCTATCACTATCACTACCCCTATCACTACCACTATCACTAACCCTATCACTACCCCTATCACTATCACTACCCCTATCACTACCCCTATCACTACCACTATCACTACCACTACCTCTATCACTACCCCTATCACTATCCCTACCACTATCACTACCACTATCACTACCCCTATCACTACCACTATCACTACCCCTATCACTACCACTATCACTACCCCTATCACTGCCACTACCCCTATCACTACCCCTATCACTATCACTACCCCTATCACTACCCCTACCACTATCACTACCCCTATAACTACCCCTATCACTACCCCTACCCCTATCACTACCCCTTTCACTATCACTACCCCTATCACTACCCCTATCACTACCCCTATCACTTCCACTACCCCTTTCACTACCCCTATCACTACCACTACCCCTATCACTACCACTACCCCTATCACTATCACTACCCCTATCACTACCCCTATCACTACCACTACCCCTATCACTATCACTACCACTACCCCTATCACTACCCCTACCACTATCAATACCCCTATCACTACCCCTATCCCTACCACTATCACTACCCCTATCACTACCCCTACCACAATCACTACCCCTATCACTACCACTATCACTACCCCTATCACTATCACTACCCCTATCACTATCACTACCCCTATCACTACCCCTATCACTATCACTACCACTATCACTACCACTACCCCTATCACTACCCCTATCACTATCACTACCCCTATCACTACCCCTATCACTACCACTATCACTACCCCTATCACTATCACTACCCCTATCACTACCCCTATCACTACCCCTATCACTACCACTACCCCTATCACTATCACTACCCCTACCACTATCACTACCCCTATCACTACAAATACCCCTATCACTTTCACGACCCCTATCACTATCACTACCCCTATCACTACCACTATCACTACCCCTATCACTACCACTACCCCTATCACTATCACCGCCCCTATCACTACCACTACCCCTATCACTACCCCTACCACTACACCACCACCACAGCTCTTCATTATCTCAACCGCTATCATCTTATGTACAATTGTACAACTGCTGTGAAGCACCTTGGATTAAGGCGCTACCATGTAAATTGCACACAACGTAAATCTCTACGACATTCAACATTAAACGTCAAATCAGAGCATGTAGCTGCCGCTGACTGGTACAGAGAGAGAGAGGGAGGGACGATGGGGCGGCTCGGAGTTGCAAGAGCGCGAGTTCAACTCGTGGTGATGGCAATGGTGGGTGGTGGGGAGCGGGGTTGACTCAGCCAATCATTGTCATGCTTCCCTCTGGGGTCGATACACATGAGTACCACTTTTTTGCCAACAGTTGGTTGTCCAATGGACAGACCTCGCCCCACCGCCCCCCGCCTCCGGCCATAGGAATGTGGAATTTCCACTACCTTTGGCTCTGCAAGGTTGTGAACAGGAGGTGGCGGGGGGTACAAAAAATATCTCGATGTTCATTCGAAAATTAAAATAACGTTGGATAAATTTGTGATATTCGGAAATGACGGTTCAGGCGATGCCCCTCTTTCAGAGGCTTTCCCTGCATTGAACGACGGTTGACGGGGGAGTGGGAGGGGCGGGGAGAAGGGGAGATGTTGACTACCTCGCCTGGTGTACAGGAGGTCGTGGGTTCGATCCCGACCCCGACGACGCCTGCTGCTGCTGTATGTTTGGAGTCTGCGTGTCTCTCTCTCATCATCATTACGGTGGCTAGGAGATGTTAACTACCTCGCCTGGTGTACAGGAGGTCGTGAGTTCGATCCCGACCCTGACGACGCCTGCTGCTGTATATTTGGAGTTTGCGTGTCTCTCTCTTTCATCATCATCACGGTGGCTAGGAGATGTTAACTACCTCGCCTGGTGTACAGGAGGTCGTGGGTTCGATCCCGACCTTGACGGCGCCTGCTGTATATTTGGAGTTTGCGTGTCTCTCTCTCTCATCATCATCACGGTGGCTAGGAGATGTTAACTACCTCGCCTGGTATACAGGAGGTCGTGGGTTCGATCCCGACCCTGACGACGCCTGCTGCTGCTGCTGTATATTTGGAGTTTGGAAATCTCGCGTGGAGTTTCTCTGGGGTCCCCACCCCCCTCCACATTTAAAGTCAGCATCACGGCGTTCAAAGAGTTGTTTGGCTGCCGCTTTAAATGTCCACGCGACGATGATGGCGATGATAATGAGCTCACTTCGTTGAGCTATCGTTTGTGCTAGCCAGGTCGCTTCTGAAAGACGAGCTGCATAGCTGGTGAGATAACCAATAGGTTCACTTTAGTTTAATGCTGGGATGTGTTGGCCAGGCGTCTTGGAAGAATATTTCCGTACACACAGCAATCTTCTACCGCGCTGTAAGTTTTTATTTTTTAACAGCAAAAAGTTGGTGGGAGGGAGAGGGGTGTGCGTCTTATAATCCGGTAACAACAAAGCAAAAGTCGTTCGTCAATAACATTGGCCAACTGCTATACATCTCCACGCGATGATGATGATGATGATAAAAAGCCCAATCACTTCGCTGAGCTATCGTTTGTGACAGCCTGGTGGCTTCTCACAAAGAGGGCTGCATGGCTCAGCGGGGCCTTAGACCTGGTAAAATGAATGAAAAAAAATATAGTGGTAAATATAATACACGAGCCTTTAGCCCGTCCAAGAACGACGGGTGTATTGCAATAAATGTGAAACTTGCAAGCGAAAATCAGGATCGGCGACGTGATATATTCATTGCATCAATTCGTGTGCAGTTTGTAAAGGCGCGGTGACACAGACCTATTTAATATAAAGGTTTATAATCCCTTGTTCATCACGACGTCCTTTTTACTTTGATGTCTCAACAACAGCGTCACGGAGATCACGTGACGTGAGGGTTCTGCCTTTGTAGTGAGGGTTGTGAGTTAACGCCGAGGAAGGGGGAAGGAGGCGCCTCGCCCCCCCCCATGTGGAGTGACGTCACCTGCTAATTATTATTAATGTGGAGGGGGGCGTGTCCATTTGGAAGACGTCACCGCTTCATGATTATTCATGAGGGGGGCTGGTCAACGTGGAGTGACGTCACGCGCGTTACACACAGACATTCTCGGCTCATTATAATAGTTATTAATAGAGTTTTTTTCTTGCTTGGGTTAGATCGCGTCAATATACAAAAAAAATGTGTCGTTAATCCCGCCACCACCCGACACAGGCAATTAGTACAATTCGTCATGTAAACAGAACGTGGCCAGTTCGTGACTCGTACAGCAGCAGCACGCCGCTGTGTTTGGAGTGCAAAGCCACAACGTTTACAATCCGAGTCCGACGTTTCGCCCAGTAATTAGTAACGAATCGGCAAGTTCTGTTTACGTGAGAACAAAAAAAACTTTTACCGAAATGGCTGTGTCGGGGTGGTGGCGGGTTTAACGACGCAACATTTATACGCACTTATACACACTTATACACACATACACACTTTCTGAGAATGTTGCAACAACAACAACGCGAGAAATGGGCTGACCCTCCTGGCCTTCTGGGAGATCACCTGGAGAAGATTCCACAGGGCACGCGTTGGACAACGATTGGCGAACAAGTGGAAGACTCGTTGACTTCTTGAAGCTGTCTACATTACATTTGTGATCACGTTACGGTGTTGTTATTATTATTATTATCCGTCAAAAAAAATGTGTTTCCATTTAAATCCGTTAGTCCCATTGTATGTTTCTGTCGTCCCGACAGGTTTGTTCCTTTCACCTGAAGAAGGCCACTTGTGTTGTGGCCGAAACGTCGTGAGAAATTGTTTGTTTTATTTTATTATTTTATTCTCATTCTACGTGACTTTACCGAAATAACCAAAGAAGATGAATTCCATGTAAGTGTTAACTATTTTTTTCAAGCGCTCGCGTTCACTGGGTCTCATCCAAAAGCAAACCCCATCCCTGTATTTTTGAATGATATTGGTCGCGAAAGCGTGCCACGTGTTGAAGTAAATAAAATAGCCTAGTAATAGGTGTCTAGGGGATGGAGGGACGTGGGGCGGGGGGTTATGCGAGGACGGAGGGACAAATGGGTGACTGGGGCTTCCATCCCACTTCTCGGGTGTGAGAGAGAATTCACGTCTCGCACCACCGGACAAACAACAAGACCCACAACCCCTACCCCGCTACCACCCCCCCCCCCCCCCCCCCCCCCCCATCGTGCCACCTCCCCCCGTAGCACACGGCTGGTACATTTATCAAGGTCGCGATCAGAGGAGAGGCCCCTAATGAACCCATAGAGAGAGAGGGAGAGAGCGATAGATATATATAGATACTATTACTGAACCCATACGGGTTAAAAGAGAGACTCCTACTGATCCCATATTGGTGAAAGAGAGGCTCCTAATGAACCCATATATATAGAGAGAGAGCGATAGATATATATATAGATACTATTACTGAACCCATACGGGTTAAAAGAGAGACACCTACTTATCCCATATGGGTGAGAGAGAGACTCCTACTGATCCCACATTGGTGAAAGAGAGACTCCTACTGAATCCATATGGGTTAGTGAGAGACTCCTACTGAACCCATATGGGTTAGTGATAGACTCCTACTGAACCCATATGGGTTAGTGAGAGACTCCTACTGAACCCATATGGGTTATAGAGAGACTCCTACTGAACCCATATGGGTTAGGACGAGGATATGTCGATTAACGTAGGCACACACACACATACTGCCGACAACCAAACATGTACTGTGCAACCAACACGGCAACAAATACTGTATATATGTACGTTGAACTTCTTTCGCACCGTACGCAGCCAACCATGCTAATCGGAGGTGTGGGGGTGGTGGAAGGACAACACACTAAACACATAACAAGCAGAAGCTCTCAAGAAATTGGTTTGCCGTAGATATCTGCACGTGGTCCGTGTGCTCATCCACAAAGACAAAGTTCCTCCGTATAGCCTTGAACAGACTGTTGGGGCAAGTGCTGTTAGCTAGCAGGGAGCACCGATTAAGGCCCTGTGGCCACACGAGAAGGGGGGGGGCGGGTGGCCAACGCCACTGCCGGCCGCCTTTGTCTCCCCCAGTGGCGATGTTTACTAGGACGGGTTCAGAAATTCGCCACCGGTGTTGCTCCTTAAGCGGGAATCGAACTCGGGTCGCCGGGTTCGCAGTGCAGCGCGCTAACCCCACTATCGATCATCCACACGCAGCACGCAGCCAGGATTGAACGTACAGGTACAGGGGGGGGGGGGGGGGGTGGGATATGACGAATCAGGGTGACCGTCCCGGGCCCCGCGCTATGGGGGGGGAGGCGTAGGCTCGCTTCGAGTGAACCTAAAGGGGATGCGTTCTTTGAAAAAACACAAAATCGTATTATAAAAAAATAATAATAACCTAAACATTTTTTAAAAAACCATTATCGCTTCGTCACAATACGAATAGAATAATAATCATGATCATGATCATCATCATACGAAAAAACGCAATTTTTAAAACGATTGAATAATAATTGGTTGGAAATGACAAATTATTAACGTTGTGCGAAGGGGGCCATGCACCTAAAGATCCGCCGCCGCCGCCGCTGCCGCTGTGTTGGGAATGGCTGCAAAGCGACGTGGCCGTCACAAGCGAGACAGCTTCACGAGGTGCCCGTCTGTTATCGTCACGGGGACATCCGTAGCGGCCAAATAGCTGGCGAGAGATGGAGAGAGACGCCGCAAAACTCCAAATACACAGCAGCAGCAGGAGGCGCCTTCAGGGTCGGGATCGAACCCACGACCTCCTGCATACCAGGCGAGGTAGTCAACATACCATACTCACCGTGATGATGATGAGAGAGAGAGAGACACGCAAACTCCTAACATGCAAAAGGCGTCAGTCAGGGTCCAGATCGAACCCACGACCTCCTGCATACCAGGCGAGGTAGTCAACATCTCATAGCCACCGTGATGATGATGATGAGAGAGAGAGACACGCAAACTCCTAACATGCAAAAGGCGTCAGTCAGGGTCCGGATCGAACCCACGACCTCCTGCATACCAGGCGAGGTAGTCAACATCTCATAGCCACCGTGATGATGATGAGAGAGAGAGAGACACGCAAACTCCTAACATCCAAAAGGCGTTAGTCAGGGTCCGGATCGAACCCACGACCTCCTGCATACCAGGCGAGGTAGTCAACATCTCATAGCCACCGTGATGATGAGAGAGAGGGAGAGAGAGACACGCAAACTCCTAACATGCAAAAGGCGTCAGTCAGGGTTCGGATCGAACCCACGACCTCCTGCATACCAGGCGAGGTACTCAACAACTGATAGCCACCGTGATGATGATGAGAGGGAGAGAGAGACACGCAAACTCCTAACATGCAAAAGGCGTCAGTCAGGGTCCGGATCGAACCCACGACCTCCTGCATACCAGGCGAGGTAGTCAACATCTCATAGCCACCGCTGCGCTCAACTCGCATCCCCAAACTCCAGCGCTGCCGCCGCGTTCCACGGGAAGTGGAGATTGATTCGAGTGTCCAGTCCGAGACCAAGGGACCGCGGTCGCTTCATTTCATCCGCGGGTCCCAGCCGCTCGCTAATGGTGGTCCAGGGGATGTGGGAGCGTTTGGGAGGGAAAGTGGTGGGGTGGGGTGAGGGGGGGGTAGCTGGGTGTCGGTCCCAATCAAGGGCACCTCCAGGTGAGAGATGGAGCCGCCTCCCATCGCTCACGGAGTTGTCGCTTGTTACCGGGTTGGAGGGGAGGGAAGGACGCCCCCCCCCACCCTCCCTCTCCCCTCCCACGTGTGAGTGTGTGGGGTACCACGGTAACCAGGAGATGTTAACTATCTCGCCTGGTATGCAGGAGGTCGTGGGTTCGATTCCGAACCTGACGCCTATTGCTGTATATTTGGAGGTGTCGTGTCTCCCTCTCTCTCTCTCTCACCGTGGTCGCGTGGATGTTCCTCCAGGTTCCCCCCCCACCCCCTTCCACATCAACAATCAACGTCACGTGCGTTTTTTAAAAGTTATTTTCCCCACTGCTATAAATTCGCGCGCGACGACGATAAGCTCACGACTTCGTTGAGCTATCGCTTGTGAAGAAGAGCGACGCAGCAGCTCAGAAGGGGCCTCACACCTGTTAAAATAAAAATGAAAGTGTAAATATACTGTAGCTTTTTAAAAAATATATAAATATGAAACATTAACTTAAATTAAGAAAATTGCCACGCCGATTTCCATTGCCTGGGTTTCCTCTCTGCTCCTCCCTCCGTCTCGCTGCTGCAGCGACAACAACAACAACAAAGACAAAGATCCCCCGTGTAGCCTACGCTGCCTTGTTAGGGCAAGTGCTTGTTAGCCAGTAGCAGCAGCCCTGATTAAAGCCGCAAGGGCACAAGATGATGGTGGGGTGAGTTGTCCAGCACCGCGCCCGGCCGCCTTTGTCTCTCCCCAGTCGCGATATTTACACACCGCACCAGTTATTCATTCGAGGCTGTGTTTGGTTCGCGGTGGTCGTGGTGGTGGCGGTTGTTGTTGTTGTTGCTAGCCTGATACAGCAGTAAACCCATGACACCTGCTGGGACTGTCCCGTAACCTCATCCTGCACCTAGCCTGGCACAGCAGTACAACCTATGACACCTGCTGGGTCTGTCCCGTGACCTCATCCTGCACCTAGCCTGGCACAGCAGTACAACCCATTGCACCACCTGGGTCTGTCCCGTGACCTCATCCTGCACCTAGCCTGGCACAGCAGTCAACCCATGTCACGTGACGACTTCCGCAGTTGCGTGCAGCTGGTCTGGCAGAGGCGACACGTAACGTGGTGACGTCACCGTCACCTCGTGGCCAATGGCGGGTTGTTGTTGTTCTTGTTGTTGGTTGTTTGTTGTGACGACGACGATGACGTCGTTGTTGTGACAACGACGGTGGGGGGTGTGGGGAGGGGCGACGAGCGACATCCGCACGTGACGTGTTGACGTCACAGTCACTGCCTGTTTAGGCATGCGGTGGTTGGGCATGCGGGCTACATGACCCAGCCAACGCAGCCTTGCCTGCCGGAGGAGCTCACCGATGGGACCTTGTCCAGATCTTTCAAGGATTTGTGAGCTCCTCACACAATCCAGCCTGGTTAAACCCAGGATGGATCGTAGGCAGGCTAGCCTAAATGTTTCAAACTGGCGAAGATGTTCCATTAGGGGTGTCCACGTTTCGCAAGCGTAGAGAAGGGAGGGAATGACCGTGGCCGAGAAGACCTGAAGCTTAGTGCGGAGCGACAGACCAGGTAGCTTCCACACAGCGTTACGCAAACGATGAAAATATATTGCCGCTCGACTGATCCGGAGTGTTGTTAAACTGGAGCCGGTCATAAGCACACGGTCATAAGCACACACAGGCACACACAGGCACACACAGACACACACAGACACACACAGACACACATACAGACACACACACACACAGGTACACACAGACACACACACAAACATAAAACAACGAACCCCCATATAGCCTTAACAGACTGTAGGGGCAAGTGCTATTAGCGAGCACCTATGAAGGCCGGAACGGTACACGAGGGGGTGGGTGGCCAGCACCACGCCCGACCGCGTTTGTCTTCCTAATGGCAATGTTTACACACCGCACCAGGTACTCATTTGAGGCTGAGTCGACCTAGGGGAGTCCCGGGACCGGTTCAGATAATCGTCACTGGTGTTGGCCGTGAGCGGGAATCGAACCCGGGTCGCCAGGTTCATAGCGCAGCGCGCTAACCACTACACTATCGCTCCCCACACACAGACACACACACAGACAAAAACACAGGCACATACACACACAGACACACACACAAACACACACACACAGGCACACACACACAGACAAAGGCAAACACACACACAGGCAACAACAACAACAACAACCGCCATTCGCCACTAAGTGGCGGTGACGTCACCACGACGCTTGTGCCAGGCTATGTGCACCCTGAGGCCACGTGAAGTGTCGAACGCCAGCTGGCAGGAGGTCACGGGGCAGACCCAGGTGCCACGGGTCGACTGACTGAGATGACTGGCTGATGCACCACCTGTGCCCCCTACTGTGCCAACCTGCTGTGCTTTAGCCACCCGGCACTCCGCTCGCTGTTGTGAGCGTCGCTCCTCCGCCCTCCGTTGTTGTTGGAGGGCGACTGCCTCCAACTGCCCTAGCATCCTTCACGAGCCTCCTCCACAGAGGACGATCTTGACACCGCTGGTACCAGTCATCGGCAAGTCCACTCAGCTCCACGTCCTCCTGTACCACATCACTCCATCTCTTCTCTAGCCCGTGCCGCGCCCGCTTAGCCCCCTCAATCCGGCCAAACAAAAGCTGTTTCGGCATGCGGTGGCTGGGCATGCGGGCTACATGACCCAGCCATCGCAGCCTTGCCTGCCGGAGGAGCTCACCGATGGGACCCTGCCCAGATCTTTCAAGGATTTGTGAGCTCCTCACACAATCCAGTCTGGTTAAACCCAGGATGGATCGTAGGCAGGCCAGCCTAAATGTTTCTAATCGGCGAAGATGTTCCATTAGGGGGGTCCACGTTTCGCAAGTGTAGAGAAGGGAGGGAATGACCGTGGCCGAGAAGACCTGAAGCTTAGTGCGGAGCGACAGACCAGGTAGCTTCCACACAGCGGTACGCAACCGATGAAAAGATATTGCCGCTCGACTGATTCGGAGTGAGACCTCTGCTGTTAAACTGGAGCCAGTCATAAGCACACTGCCCAGGTATGGGAAACTCTCCACTCTCTCCACAACTGCCCCATCACCGATTGGGAGTTGTGGGGGTGGAGTGTCCGATGGTACAAAATACCCAGGCAGGTGCTTAGTTTTGGTGGGGCTGATGGTAAGGCCCCACCTCTTAGTGGCACGCTCCAGTCTCAGCAGCAGCGTCTCCAACTCCTCCTCTGACTGAGCAGCTATTACCAAATCATCAGCATACATAACGTGGTTGAGCAATAGGGAGCCATCCCTTGACCGCACCCGGGCATCGATTAGCCTCCCATTATATCTGTACCATATGGAGATTCCCCCGGTACAGCTATTGAAGGTTTCACGAACTACGTGGTCAAAATAGATGTAAAATAATGTGGGAGCCAGAGGACATCCCTGTCGCACCCCAAGGTGTACAGGGAATGGCTCTGACTCCCGGCCACGTAGTTTTACCCGGGCCCGCTCACCATCATGAAGGTCCTTAATGATCGTGAGCAGAGGGTCAGGTACTCCAAAAGCACGAAGAACGACCCAGAGCCCAGGCCTACTGATGGTATCATAGGCCTTGACCAGGTCAATAAAGCAGAGATGCAGGTCTTGCTGGAATTCCCTACACCTCTGCTGTAGCAGACGGACAGAAAATATGGCATCTGTGCAGGACCGCCCTTTCCTGAAACCACATTGGGGCTCCGCAAGCCTCTCCTCAGCGTGCCTGGCAAGGCGATGCTGAATAATCCTTGCCAGGACCTTTCCCGGCACACTGAGGAGTGAGATGCCCCTGTAGTTGTTACAGTCTGTGCGGTCCCCCTTCTTAAAAAGGGGGACCACCAGGGCATCCTTCCAATCCTGCGGAACCCGTCCAGTGGTCCAGACTTTTGTTATGATGTCATATAGGGCAGTCTGTGCACAAACGCCACCCTCCCTCAGCATTTCGCTTGGGAGATCATCTCTGCCCGCTGCCTTTCCTGGTCTCAGACTCCGGATCGCCTTCAATACTTCCTCAGCAGATGGCACCTCAGCCAGCCACTCACAGCGGGTGACTTCATCCAATATTTGAGGCACCGCAGCCTCAGCAGGGTCATCCTCACTTTGTGCCACGATGTTTTCCTGGCTGAGGGATTTTCCCTCCCCCAGGACCTCACAGAAATGCTCAGCAAATCTGCGAACCTGTTTCTGGGGGTCGGAAATTGGATCACCGTTTTTTCCCCTAATGATGGTAATAGGTGTGGCGCTGCAGGTTACTTTTTTGATGGAGTTAAATAGAGATTTGTGATCACGGGCCACTGAGGCAGACTCCATCTCCTCAGCAACCCGCGACCACCACCCATCCTTGCAGCGCCTCACGGCTCTCCGAACCTCCGAGCGAAGGCTGCGGTAAGCCTCCTCATTCTCTGACGTGGGATTCTGTAGCCGATGACAGTGGGCCTGTCGCTTTTTCTCAACCATCCTGAACAACTCCTCTGTCATCCAGGGTGTCTGGGGAGGTCTGGACCGCGTACCCAAAGCAGCCATTGCAGCTGCATGAGTCACAGTCCTAAACCTCGCCCATTTACCCTCGACATCAGGAGGAGTCGGGGACGATGCCAATCCCAGCCGCAAGCGATGATGAAATTCTCGCTTGCAACTTTCATCAGATAACTGAGACCAGGCCACTTTAGGTTGGAATGGGGTCCTGGGTGTACACCCACCACCGGAGTGGAAGAATGGCAGGCGCATCTTACAGATGACTAGTCGATGGTCAGAGGACAGATCAGCTCCACGGTAGGTCCTGGTGTCAAGGACATGGGCTCGCATTCGCTGGTCCGTCACTATGTAGTCCAGCAGATGTTCTTGCTTGGACCCGGCATGCATCCATGATGTTGTGTGGATGCGCCGATGCCGGAACAGCGTGTTGGTAATTACAAGCCCATGGGCTGCACAAAAATCTAGCAGCCTCCTACCGTTGTTATTGAGCTGATCTGGCCCATGCCCTCCAATCACTCCAGACCAGGTGCCAGTATCATGACCAACTCGGGCATTGAAGTCACCCAACATGATGACTCTATCCCGAGGGGCCACTTTAGCCAGCACCTGTGACAGGAGGTCATAGAAGGCACCTGACTCATCGGCTTTGCCTGCATCCCTCCACGGATGTTCATCTTCGGTGGGGGCATAAGTAACCACGACCACCATTCCTCGCCTCCGGTTGATGGGAAGGCGAGCCCAAAGTAGCCTGGGGCTTACAGCTTCCCACACCTCACCGCCACGCTCCCACGCCCCCTTCATTCTTTTGTTCAAAAGAAGACCCACACCCTGTTGTTTGGCAGTCTGCTGCCCCGAGTAGAGGACTGTCCACCCCTCATGGTGGCAGGAGCCAGAGCCGGTCCACCGGACCTCCTGAATGCTGCATAGATCCAGGCGGTACCGGTCCAGCTCCCGACAGAGGAGTGGCAGCCTCTCCTCTGCAGTGAGCGTTCGAACATTCCACGTGGCCACCCGTAGTGGCTTTTCGTTGTTTCTGGAGTAGCCCCGAGGGTAGGTATTCAATCTCCTGGCTCCGCCAATTGGGGTTTGGCCAGGAGACGTCATAGACGCCTGGCCCCCCGGGGCCTCCGGCACAAGCTTAGTTGTTACATATTTCAGTTTAATTCGTGGTTTCGTGGTAATTAATTGAAGGTGGAGGGGTTACCAGCCCCTCGCACCCGTCCAGAGCCCCCGTTTAGCCCCTGTGGTGGACACATATGCCATGAGGGGAGGAGCCAATCAAAATTGGATCTCCCCCCACAGCACTGTCCACGACAGAGTTGCCCGTCCGGCACCGCGAGGAGGTAGGTGGTTGTTTTGCCGGACACTCAGACACACACACAAGCACACACACAGACACACACACAGACACACACACACGCAGACACACACACAGACACACACACACAGGCACACACACACAGACACACACACACAGGCACACACAAACACACACAGACACACACACAGACACACACACAGGCACACACACACAGGCACACACACACAGACACATACACAGACACACACACAGACACACACACAGGCACACACACACAGGCACACACACACACACAGACACACACACACAGGCACAGACACACACACACAGGCATACACAGACACACACACATACACACACACACAGGCAAGTCAGGGCGGCAGGGATTAGCCCACGGGAGGGTTTGGGAATGGGGCTAAAAGGGCCTTCGTGCGAGCGATCGAGGCCATCTGACCCAGAGACACGGAAGACAGAGAAGAGAAATAATTCCTGGCTCTAATCCACCACCCCCATAGGGGTGACGGGGGGGGGATAAAGGGTCGTGGCGGGCAGGGGGATAATACAGAGATCACTCTCCTCCATGCAGCCTTAGCGGACTGGTGGCCGAACAGCACCTATACAACGATAAACTATTAAACGATTTGAAAAAAAAATGTTTTTATTATATTTGACCAGGTAAGGGCTCCACTGAGCTATCCATACCGTACCTGTTTTGTTGAGAAGCGATCCTGGCTTCTCACAAATGATAGCTCAACGAGGTGGGCCCATCAATATCATCACCATCATCACCATCGCGTGGACATGTATAGCAGCAGACAAAAAAAACTCCGATACGCGCGGTCACGTCGTTGATTCTAAACGTGGAGGACACCTCCACGTTCCTCGCGCACGCCACGGTGACAAGCGCGAGAGACACGCCAACTTTAAATATACAGCAGCAGCAGGCATCGTCAGGGCCCGGATCGAACCCACAACATTCATGTATACCAAGAGAAGTAGTTAACATCTCCTAGCCACCGTGATGATGATGATGATGAGAGAGAGAGAGAAAGAGAGACACGCAAACTCCAAATATTCAGCAGGGTTCAGATCAAACCCACGACCTCCTGCGTACCAGGCGAGGTAGTTAACATCTCTTAGCCACCTATTAAGGATGTTATGGGTTTAAATGTTTTATATATATATAATTTGGCAATGCGGTTTGAAGAATGGCATTGGTTGCGCAGTCGTTAGCGCCTTGCTGCGCTACGATTCCCGGCTACATCAGAATATTTATTTACACTACAGAAGGAACCCGATGAGCTGCACATGCCCCTTTCTTTTCACAGATGTCCAGCACAGGCGGGTCAGAGGGTTAATATCTAAGTCCCGAGATCGGTCAACAACCTACACCACCGGTGACGATTATCTGAAACAGGTCCTGTGACCCTCCCCCTCCACCCCACCCCCCTAGGTCAACTCAGCCTTAAAAGCAAGAAGGGTGTGTGCGCGACTGTTGCGCCGGGGAGACAAAGGCGGCCGGGCGCGGTGTGCTGGCCACCCACCTACCCTCGTGTCGCCGTGTTACAGGCCGTTACGCGTGCTCATCCGTGCAGCAGCGCTTGCACCTCAAGACTCCGCTAAAGAAACACGTGGGGCGTCTTTGTCTCTGCTCGTCAGTCCATGTTTAATCGTCACAACCGGCTTCGTATACTCGCAGCAGCAGCAGCAGTAGCAGCAGTATTAGCAGCAGCAGTAGTAGCAGCAGCAGTAGTAGCAGCAGTAGTAGCAGCAGTGGTAATAGCAGTAGTAGCAGTAGTAGTAGCAGCAGTAGTAGTAGCAGCAGTAGTAGCAGTCGTAGTAGCAGTAGCAGTAGTAGCAGCAGTAGTAGTAGTAGCAGCAGTAGTAGTAGCAACAGTAGTAGTAGCAGCAGTATCAGCAGTAATAGCAGCAGTAGTAGCAGCAGTAGGAGTAGCAGCAGTAATAGCAGCAGTAATAGCAGCAGCAGTAGTAGCAGCAGTAGTAGCAGCAGTAGTAGTAGCAGCAGTAGTAGTCGTAGCAGTAGTAGCAGCAGTAATAGCAGCAGAAGTAGCAGCAGTAGGACTAGCAGCAGTAATAGCAGCAGTAATAGCAGCAGCAGTAGTAGCAGCAGTAGTAGCAGCAGTAGTAGTAGTAGTAACAGTAGTAGTAGCAGCAGTATCAGCAGTAATAGCAGCAGTAGTAGCAGCAGTAGGAGTAGCAGCAGTAATAGCAGCAGTAATAGCAGCAGCAGTAGTAGCAGCAGTAGTAGCAGCAGTAGTAGTAGCAGCAGTAGTAGCAGTAGTAGCAGCAGTAATAGCAGCAGAAGTAGCAGCAGTAGGACTAGCAGCAGTAATAGCAGCAGTAATAGCAGCAGCAGTAGTAGCAGCAGTAGTAGTAGCAGTAGTAGCAGCAGTAGTAGTAGCAGCAGTAGTAGCAGCAGTAGTAGTAGCAGCAGTAGTAGTAGCAGCAATAGTAGCAGCAGTAGCAGCAGCAGCAATATTACCAGCAGTAATAGCAGCAGTAGTAGAAGCAGTAGTAATAGAACTAGTCGTAGCAACAGTAGTAGCAGCAGTAGTAGCAGCAGTAGTAGTAGCAGCAGTAGCAGCAGCAGTAGTAGCAGCAGTAGTAATAGCAGCAATATTAGCAGCAGTAGCAGCAGCAGTAGTAGCAGCAGTAGTAGCAACAGGAATAACAGTAGTAGTAGCAGCAGTAGTAGTAGCAGCAGTAGCAGCACCAGCGACAATAGCAGCAGTTGTAATAGCGGCAGTAGTAGCAACAGCATTAGCAGCAGTTGAAGCAGCGGCAGTAGCAGCAGCAGCAGTAGCAGCAAACAGCAGCAGCAGCAGCACAGGACGGGACATTAAAATACCTTTTTTATTTTTAAACGAGAAAGAAGCGCATCTCACTGTCGCATAATTTGATTTTTAATTTTTAATCTCTCATTTCAATGCGATCCCACAAATGAGTTCCCGGGCAGCGGCATGATTGGGGATTTTTTTTCTACGTTCTTTCTCTCCCCCCCCACCTCCTCCCCCTCCTCGTTTCTGTTTTATCTCCGAAATCCCCCCGAGTTGGGATAAACCGAGCCAAGAGTCCAGCATCGGCTCGTCCAGGCGCAAGCAAAACCAAAGCAAAAGGCCGAGGTGCTACTCCAACCCACCCACCTCCTGCTCCTTCCTGCTCCCCCAAATAGCTCAAGGGGAACGGTTCGTGGTGAACAAAGACAAAGATCCCCCGCATAGCCTGTAACAGACTGTAGGGGCAAGTGCCGTTAGCGAGCACCTATGAAGGCCGGAACGGCACACGAGGGGGTGGGTGGCCAGCACCAAGCCGGACCGCCTTTGTCTCCCCAGTGGCGATGTTTACGCAGCGCACCGGGTACTCATTTGAGGCTGAGTCGACCTAGGGGGAGGCCCAGGACCGGTTCAGATAATCGTCACTGGGCGTTGACCGTGAGCGGGAATCGAACCCGGGTCGCCAGGATTATAGCGCAGCGTAGCGCTAACCGCTACCACTACCGCTCCGACTCACACACATGCGCACACGAATGGAACCCGGGTCGCCAGGTTCATAGCGCAGCGTAGCGCTAACCGCTACCACTACCGCTCCGACACACACACACGCGCACACACGAATCGAACCCGGGTCGCCAGGTTCATAGCGCAGCGTAGCGCTAACCGCTACCACTACCGCTCCGACACACACACACGCGCACACACGAATCGAACCCGGGTCGCCAGGTTCGTAGCGCAGCGTAGCGCTAACCGCTACCACTACCGCTCCGACACACACACACGCGCACACACGAATCGAACGCGAAGCCACGTCCTGCCTCTCCGCAGGAGACGACATTCCCCTCCCAACGGTCTCTTTGCTTAAGCTTCTTTGAGCGCAAAACAACAAAAAAAACCTCCTACTCGATCCAAGCAACGCGTTCCACTCTTTGCCTCTTGCAGCTTTGACAGCGCCGTTTGTTGTGAGCCGATTTTAACAAAATGTTGCTGGCAATTTTGGGGGCCAGCTCAGTTACCGAGGTGACGGTGGCATCTCAGCAACAACAACAGCAGCAGCAGCAGCAGCAAAATAAGGTAGCGTTTAACCAATTCATAACGTCCATTCTTGGTTGCGGTATTACAGCAATGGTGAAGGCATTGGTCCTTCACCAATGCTGGAATCTCCAAAAGCCGTCTGGGCCGTAAGACCCCCAGGAAATTCCAATGTATCAGTTAAACACGTGGTAGGATTTCGCGACCAATATTATCCATAACGGATGTTTTTTGTTGTATTATATTGCGTAAATATGCATTGTGTGCCGTTAAACCCGCCACCACCCACCCGACACAGCCCCAAATCAGCCAAGGGGGTTCGTGTCACGTAAAACAGAACGTGACCAACGCGTTACCAGTCACAGCATCCACCGGTTGTGCGCTGGAGAGTGAAGCCCGCAAGGGTTACAATGGTGGTGGTGGGTGTGGTGAGTTTGCCGACACGTTCATATTTACGCGATCTAACCTACAACAACAACAAACACCCCGCTTATTGCGGATTATAATTGACGATTCATAATTTTTCTTTATATTTTAGATTTATCATTTATACAGGGTGCTTCCAAAACAAATGGTTTGACACTTCTGAGAATGTTGCAACAACACCGCGATAAAACCGTGCCGCCTCCGAAGCTCTGGGGATCACCTGGAGAAGACTTCAGAGTGCGTGTTGACAGCGATGGCCAACAAGTAGAGACTCTTCGACTTTTTTTTTAAGTTATAAAGTTTACATTTGTTATCACGTTACAGTGTTATTTATCCGTTCTTTTTCAAATTCAAAACGATCGTCTCAATTCTAGATTTGAAGCTTTCGTGACTGCTGCAGGAATCCATAATCTTTGGACCTTTCGGTAAAAGTCACGCAGGTAGGTAGCAGTTCCACCGCTGGATTATTTTTTTTTACCGCCCCGAGGACGGCCGCTTGTGTTGCGATCGAAACGTCGTGATTGGTTATTTTTTTATTTTGTTTTATTTTTCTACCTACGTGACTTTACCGAAAGAACCAACGAGTGCGATAGTCTCCTAAGCGTGTTAAACATTTGTTTAAGCACCCCGTATTTATCATACAGTATATAATATATATGATTATATTTAGAATGTATGCGCAGACAGCCTTCTTCAACTGAAAGTTACGCCAAGGATGGTTCTCAATTTTTTTCTGGGTGGGGGGGGGGCTTATTGTACCTAACCTCCCTTTGTGGAATTGAGTTCCGTGCATAGAAAGAAAGAAATAACAACCCGTCAATGGAGTTAACCAAGCATCCCAATATAGGACCGCAGAAGCTGGGAAATTGTTGGAGATTGAGACTTACTCGTCTAGACACGCGTGGGGGGGGGGGGGGGAGATTCTCCGTGGCTCTCGGGGCTTTTCTCCCGCATGCATATAGGATCGCATATAGGATCGCATATATGATCGCATGTACATATAGGATCGCAGAGCTCGGGAAAACGTTTTCCGCACCTGGTTCGGGTTGCCTCCCCGAGCGCCCGTGCGCGGTCTCCCCCACAAACCGTGCGGCGCGTCAACTAATTAGGCTGCTGAATGAATAACGACAACAAAACAACATGCAAATGAATGTGTACTGTAGAAAAAGAAAGTCCTATTAATTATTTCACACGCAGGATATTTATCGCTAAAGGCAGACGCAGAGCAAAAATCTCCGGAGTGCTTTGAGATTTAGTTGCTCATGCTGCTGCTATTGTTGATTACAAACAACGCAGTGCCTAATTGTTTTGTTGTTTTATAATGGTGGTGCTGCTGATAATAATAATAATAAAGGGCAATTATTTTCCCAGGAAATCCTCAAATGGAAGTGCCCCGCAGGGTAGCAGTGGGAATGTTTTCGGCCAAATGACTTCATCAACGCACACGTGGGAGTTGAGGGAAGCGCGCTTGAGCACACAGTTCCAATCCGCAATGCGCTCATATGAAGGGGGGGGGGAGGAGGTGGGGCAGGGGGGGGGTGACGACGCTCTCACAGCAGCGTCACACGGATGGATTTTAATCATTGCAGCGAGCGGACCAAATCTAATATTGCTCTGACTTATACCACGGGGTTGGTCAGAATGCGGTGTGTTCCATGGACAGCACCCTATGTAACACGCTGTGGTATTACATTGAAGGCATTGGTACCATGGACAGCTCAATATGTAACATTCCGTGGCATTACATTGAAGGCATTGGTACCATGGACAGCTCCATATGTAACACGCTGTGCCATTACATCGAAGGCATTGGTACCATGGAAAGCTCTACATCTAACACGATACATTTACAATATAGGGATTGGGGCCATGGATAGCTTTCTATGTAAGATCATAGATTTACGATGTGGGCTTTTTGTCACCATGGACAGCTCCCTATGTAAGATTTTGGACATTACATTGCTTAAATTGGTACTATGGACACGTCCATATGTACCCTGCTAGCCTTACAATGTACGTATTGGTACCACGGACTGCTCCTTATGTAGCATGCTGGCTTTAAAATGTAAGTATTGTACTATGGACGGCTTCATATGTAACATGCTGGCTTTAAAATGTAAGTATTGTACTATGTACAGCTTCATATGTACGTAACATGCTGGTCTTGACAATCCATGCCATTGCTATCATTAACAGCTAACTTCACTGGCCATGACCCTAATAGGTATTGGAATCACGGACAGACCCCCCCCCCTCCCCCGCTGTGTAACTTGATTACTTTACAATGCAACTATTGGCACCATTTGACGGCTCCCTTGGCAACGTGATGGCTTTACAATGGTAGCTGCTTTGGACTCCGGGCTGCTCCTGGCTAACGTGTCGCGATTGGCGTGGCGGCTCTCGGTTGGTTGGAGCCCTGCCCAGGATGGATTGGCCGGCGTCGCGGGCAGGTCGCAGCCTATTTGTGTCAGAGTCACGCCAAGCCCATTGCAAAGCCCAGAGGACCCATAAGATCACTACCCCCCCTCCCACCTCCCCACACCCATTGATATCTTGCTCAATGGAATGACCCAACGGTTAGCACGGGGGTCAGAGACCTCCGGTGTAGGTAATACTGCGGCTTTGTCGCCTTATATTGTCCCGTTTATATTTTTTATTTTTTTTGCTGCTGCTGTTGCTGTTTCTGGATGTGGGAGGAGGGTGTCAGCGAGGAGGAGCTGGAGGAGTAGGAGGAGTTGGAGGAGGAGCTGGAGGAGGAGGGGTAGGAGGAGGAGTAGGAGGAGGGGTAGGAGGAGGAGGAGGAGGAGGAGGAGGAGGAGGAGGAGGAGGAGGAGGGGGAGGAGGAGTTGGAGGAGTTGCAGGAGGAGGAGTTGGAGAAGGAGGAGCTGGAGGAGTTGGTGGAGTAGAAGGAGGAGAGAGGGATAAGTGAGGAGGATGAGAAATGAGGAGTAGGAGGAGTTGGAGGAGGAGGAGCAGGAGGGGGGGAGGAGGAGGAGGAGTTGGAGGAGGAGGGGTAGGAGGAGGAGTAGGAAGTGGAGGGGGGGAGGAGGAGGTGGTGGAGGAGGAGTAGGAGGAGGGGAGGAGGTGGGGGAGGAGGAGTAGGAGGAGTTGGAGGAGGAGGAGTGGTAGGAGGAGTAGGAGGAGGGGGGAGGAGGAGGTGGAGGAGGAGTAGGAGGAGGAGGGGGGGAGGAGGAGGTGGAGGAGGAGTAGGAGGAGGAGGGGGAGGAGGAGGTGGAGGAGTAGGAGGAGGAGGGGGGAGAGGAGGAGGTGGAGGAGTAGGAGGAGGAGGGGGGGGAGGAGGAGGAGGAGGGGAGGAGGAGTAGGAGGAGGTGGAGGAGTAGGAGGAGGAGAAGTAGTAGTATGAGTAGGAGGAGGAGGAATTGGAGGAGCAGGAGGGGTAGGAGGAGGAGGGGGGGGAGGAGGAGGTGGAGGGGGAGTAGGAGGAGGAGGGGGGGAGGAGGAGGTGGAGTAGGAGGAGGAGGAGGAGGGGAGGAGGAGTAGGGTAGGAGGAGGAGGAATTGGAGGAGGAGTAGGAGTAGGAGGAGGAGGGGGGGGGAGGAGGAGGTGGAGTAGGAGGAGGAGGGGGGGAGGAGGAGGGTGGAGGAGTTGGAGGAGGAGTAAGAGAAGAAGGAGTTGGAGGAGGAGAGGTAGGAGGAGGAGGAATTGGAGGAGGAGGAGGGGTAGGAGGAGGAGTAGGAGGGGAGGGGGGGAGGAGGAGGTGGAGGAGGGGGGGAGGAGGAGGAGTTGGAGGAGTAGGAGGAGGAGAATAGTAGTAGTAGGAGGGAGTAGGAGGAATTGGAGGAGGGGTAGGAGGAGGAGGAGGGGGGGGGAGGAGGAGGAAGAGGAGGAGGGGTAGGAGGAGTTGGAGGAGGAGGGGGGGAGGAGTGGGGGGAGGAGGAGGGGTAGGAGGAGTAGGAGGAGTAGGAGGAGTAGGAGTTGGAGGAGGAGGAGGAGGAGGGGGAGGAGTTGGGAGGAGGAGGAGCTGGAGGAGTTGGTGGAGTAGGAGGAGTAGGAGGAGGAGGGAGGGATAAGTGAGGAGGATGAGGAATGAGGAGGAAATAAAAAGGAGGAGAAAGAGATGGAGTGCGGAGAGGTGGACGAGGGGGAGATGGCGGGGCAGGAGGAGGAGCAGGTGCTCGCTTGGGGTTCGTAGCGTGTGGGCTCCGGAATCTCTCTTCCTCGTGCGGCTGATGTGTCAATGTAGAGCTTCAACTCTACACTTGCACGTCGAGGTGGTTGTTGAGCGAGACAAACGCATAGGCAGGGTGATACCTCCTGCATGCAGATCTCGCTGTGAGTCTGTGGGGTCTCTGTTGTGAGTCTATGGGTCTCTGTTGTGAGTCTATGGGGTCTCTGCGTAAGTATATGAGATATCTGTGCGAGTCTATGGGGTCTCTGTGCGAGTCTATGGGGGTCTCTGTGCGAGTCTATGGGGTCTCTGCGTAAGTCTATGGGATATCTGTGCGAGTCTATGGAATCTCTGTTGTGAGTTTATGGGGCATCTGTTGTGAGTCTGTGGTGGGGTCTTTGTGTGAGTGTATAGGTCTCTGTGTGAGTCTATGGGTCTCTGTTGCGAGTCCATGGGTATCTGTTGTGAGTCTATTGAGTCTTTTTGTGAGTCTGTGGGGTCTCTGTGTGAGTCTGTGATGGGGTCTCTGTGCGAGTCTATGGGTCTCTGTGCGAGTCTATGGGGTCTCAGTGTGAGTCTATGGGGTCTTTGTGCGAGTCTATGGGTCTCTGTGCGAGTCTATGGGGTCTCTGTGCGAGTCTATGGGGTCGCTGTGTGAGTCTATAGGGTCTCTGTGTGAGTTTATGGGGTCTCTAAGTCTATGGGATCTATGTGTGAGTCTATGGGATCTCTGTGCGAGTCTATGGGGTATCTGTGTGAGTCTATGGGGTCTCTGTGTGAGTCTATGGGTCTCTGTGTGAGTCTATGGGATCTCTATGCGAGTCTATGGGTCTCTGTGTGAGTCTATGGGATTTGTGCGAGTCTATGGGTCTCTGTGTGAGTCTATGGGGTCTCTGTGTGAGTCTATGGGGTCTCTGTGCGAGTCTATGGGTGGCTGTGTGAGTCTATGGGTCTCTGTGTGAGTCTGTGGATCTCTGTGTGAGTATATGGGATCTCTGTGCGAGATTTGTGATCTCTGTGTGAGTCTATGGGGTCTCTGTGCGAGTCTATGGGGTATCTGTGTGAGTCTATGGGGTATCTGTGCGAGTCTATGGGGTCTCTGTGCGAGTCTACCGGGTCTCTGTGTGAGTCTATGGGGTCTCTGTGCGAGTCTATGGGGTCTCTGTGCGAGGTCCATGGGGTATCTGTGCGTGTATATGGGGTATCTGTGTGAGTCTATGGGGTCTCTGTGCGAGTCTACCGGGTCTCTGTGTGAGTCTATGGGTCTCTGTGCGAGTCTATGGGGTCTCTGTGCGAGTCTATGGAATCTTTGTGCGAGATTGTGATCTCTGTGTGAGTCTATGGGGTATCTGTGCGAGTCTATGGGGTATCTGTGTGAGTCTGTGGGGCCTCTGTGTGAGTCTACGGGGTCTCTGTGTGAGTCTATGGGTCTCTGTGTGAGTCCATGTGATCTCTGTGCGAGTCTATGGGTCACTGTGCGAGTCTACGGGGTCTCTGTGTGAGTCTATGGGTCTCTGTGCCAGTCTACAGGGCCTCTGTGCGAGTCTATGGTATTTCTATGCGAATCTATGTGATCTCTGTGCGAGTCTATGGGGTATCTGTGCGAGTTCATGTGATCTCTGTGCGAGTCTATGGGATTTCTATGCGAGTCTATGGGGTATTTATGCGAGTCTATGGGATCTCTGTGCGAGTCTTTCAGGTGAAAGAAACAAACAGGTCTGTTTATTTCACCTGAAGAAGGCCACTTGTGTTGTGGCCGAAATGTCGTGAGAATATTGTGTTATTTTATTTTATCAATTTATTATTTTATTCTCATTCTACGTGACTTTACCGAAAGAACCAAAGAAGATGAATCCTTGCAGTCACGAAAGCTTTAAATCGAAATTTGATCTTTTTTGTCGTTGTGTTCCGTATTAATTCGAGAGGGCTCGTTGGTTGCACCGATCCCGCTCGACGAAGTGTCGCCTGCAACGATGACGAAAACATAAATGTCACCTTCTCACAGGAGAGAGGCAGGCAGGCGGTGGTGGCGGAGGTGGCGGAGGTGGTGGTGGTGGAGGTGGTGTTGGCGGAAGTGGTGTTGGTGGGGGTGGTGGTGGAGATGGTGGTGTAGGTGGCCGTGGTGGTAGTGCCAGAGGTGGTGGTGGTGTTGGTGGTGTTGGTGGTGTTGGTGGCGAAGGTGGTGGTGGTGGTGGAGGTGGTGGAGGTGATCGTGGTGGTGGAGGTGGTGGAGGATGGTGGTGGAGGTGGCCGTGGTGGTGGTGGTGGTGGAGGTGGCCGTGGTGGTGGAGGTAGTGGAGGTGGTGGTGGAGGTGGCCGTGGTGGTGGTGGTGGTGGTAGAGGTGGCCGTGGTGGAGGTGGCCGTGGTGGTGGAGGTGGCCGTGGTGGTGGAGGTGGTAGAGGTGGCCGTGGTGGTGGTGTTGGTGGTGGAGGTGGTGGTGGTGGTGGTGGTGGTGTTGGTGGTGTTGGTGGTGTTGGTGGCGGTGGTGGCGGTGGTGGTGGTGGTGGAGGTGGCCGTGGTGGCGGAGGTGGCGGCAGCGCCTGAAACCGAACCTCCCGGGGAGGCCCTTCGCTCCGAAATTAATCCAAATCCAATCCGTGTGAGCGACAAATTACCGTGGCGATGAAGGTTCTCCGGATGCTGCTGCCGCCGCTGCTGCTGCTGCTGCCACTTCTTGGAGCCAGGGAGAGGCGGATTCATTCCGTGGGTCGCGACCCCGGCCGTGCGCACGCCTCCTTCCGCCACGCGATGTGATGATGATGATTGTTTTCAATTTGTATGGTTCGTCGTTCCTATTATGACCCTCGTGTAGGGTTTGTTACAATGACAAAGGGATCAGAATCAGAAGATTGTATTTGTACCGCAGGAGGGCCTCCGATGAGCTGTAGGTAGCTGTGTGTGTGTTTGTTTTAGCCCCACAGGTGATCCAGTTAAGGGGGCGCGTGGTCAGAACGTTACAACAACAGACGCAGTAGTCGCGCAAAGCACGAGAACGGTGAACGGGTCGCCAGAGAGGACGTACAAAGTGACACTAAACTCTCCCCTTCCTGCCAGGCAAAAAGCCGTCGAGGTAGGCACTGATTTTTTTTTTTCAGGAGCGACTTGCCCATCACGACTGATGGCTCAGCAGGAGGTAGCTCATCACGCGCACATTTTATAGCAGCAGTGAAATTTATCTCAATAATCTCACCGCACGGTTCTCCACTGATGGCCTCTATCTAGTGCGGCGCCCCCCACCACCATCCCCCCCATCTCCCCCCCCCACCCTCTCTCCCAGACAAAACACAAAAAGTGAAAACACCACCCATCACCATCACCACCTCCACCACCACCATGATCGTGCTGCTTGTCTTAAACCCCACCCCCCGCCCCCCCAAATGTTCTCAAAATGTGTGGCGGGCCCTGTCACACACAAAGACAAAGATCCCCCGTATAGCCTTAACAGACTGTCGGGGCAAGTGCTGTTAGCGAGCACCTATAAAGGCCGGCACGGCACACGAGGGGGTGGGTGGCCAGCACCGCACCCGGCCGCCTTTGTCTCTCCAGCGGCGATGTCTACTACACACCGCGTCAGGTACTCATTTGAGGCTGAGTCGATCTAGGGGAGGCCCAGGACCCCCCGGGTCCAGAAAATCGCCACCGCTGTTGGTGGCCGTGAGCGGGAATCGAACTCTGGTCGCCGGGTTCATTGCGCAGCGTAGCACTAACCGCTACAGTACCGCTCCCCACCATGTCTCACACACAGGCACGCACACACACAGGCACACACACACACGCAGAGATACAAAGATCCCCCCCCCCCTGCATAGTTTAACACGTGGCAGGCTTTCGCGACGCAACACCATCCCCAATCGAGGTCGTGTCGTGGCGGTGCGCTAACCGCTGCGCCACCGCTCCCAAGGATCCAGACACGGCCGTTCTAATGAACGCGCCCGTGATGAAATTTCGCGGGCGCGTTTTCGTAACTACCCCTAATCAAAGCGTAATTATATTTCTCATTTGCATAATTGCGCTCCTTTTGAAGCAAGCGCCGTTGGTGAAAACGGGGCCCCCGCTGCCGCCACGTGACGCACGGCTGATGCTGCTGCTGATGGTGATGGTGATGCTGCTGCTGTTGATGATGCTGCTGATGGTGATGCTGCAGCTGATGGTGATGCTGCTGCTGATGTTACTGATGGTGATGCTGCTGCTGCTACTGATGCTGATACTGCTGATGCTGCTGCTACTGATGCTGCTGATGATGCTATTGATGCTGGTGCTGCTGCTACTGATGCTGCTGATGATGCTATTGATGCTGATGCTGCTGATGCTGCTACTGATGCTGCTGCTACTGATGCTGCTAATGGTGATGCTGCTGCTGATGGTGATGCTGCTGCTGATGTTACTGATGGTGATGCTGCTGCTGCTACTGATGCTGATACTGCTGATGCTGCTGCTACTGATGCTGCTGATGATGCTATTGATGCTGGTGCTGCTGCTACTGATGCTGCTGATGATGCTATTGATGCTGATGCTGCTGATGCTGCTACTGATGCTGCTGCTACTGATGCTGCTGATGATGCTGCTTCTGATGCTGCTGCTGCTACTGCTGATGCTGCTACTGATGCTGCTGCTGATGCTGCTACTGATGCTGCTGCTACTGATGATGCTGCTACTGATGCTGCTGATGATGCTGCTCCTGATGCTGCTGCTGTTGCTACTGCTGTTGCTGCTGCTGATACTGCTGCTGATGCTGCTACTGATGCTACTGATGCTGCTGATACTGCTGCTGATGATGCTACTGCTAATGTTGCTGCTGCTGCTGATGCTACTGCTGCTGCTGCTACTGATGCTGCTACTGCTGATGCTACTGATGCTACTGATGCTGGTGCTGCTGCTGCTGCTACTGATGCTGATACTGCTGCTACTGATGCTACTGCTGCTGTTACTGATGCTGCTACTGATGCAGCTACTGATGCAGCTGATGATGCTGCTGCTGATGCAACTACGTTTAATACTGCTGCACTTACTGCTGCTACTGCTGCTGCGGGTACGTCTGCTACTGCTGATGCTGCTGCTACTGATCATGCTACTGATGCTGGTGGTGCTGCTGCTGCTGATGCTGCTACTGATGCAGCTGATGATGCTGCTACTGATGCAGCTGATGATGCTGCTGCTGATGCAGCTACGTTTAATACTGCTACAATTACTGCTGCTACTGCTGCTGCGGGTACGACTGCTGCTGCTGATGCTACTGCTACAGCTGCTACGGCTACCGTGGACTCGCATGGACTGGACCGTGATGAAACGGGTTCCCTAAGGGCAGTGAGTTGATGGTTTCAGCCCATTTTGCTTTTGTCAGAAGAGACCTGGCCATCACAAGTGATGGCTCATGTGTAAGTGGGCTTATTATCATCATCAGCCTCATCCGCATCCTCGTCACGTGGACATGTATAGCAGCAGCCAAACAACTCTAAACGGTTGGGATCGAACCCACGATCTCTTGTACACCAGGCGAGGTAGTTAACATCTCTTAGCCACCGTGATGATGATGAGAGAGAGAGAGACAAACTCCAAATATACAGCAGCAGCAGCAGGCATTGTCAGGGTTGGGATCGAACCCACGACCTCCTGTAGACCAGGCGAGGTAGTCAACATCTCCTAGCCACCGTGATTATGATGAGAGAGAGACACGCAGACTCCAAATATACAGCAGCTGGTGTCGTCTGGGTCGAGATCGAACCTACGACCTCCTGTACACCAGGCGAGGTAGTCAACATCTCCTAGTCACCCTGGCGCTATGGGCAATGCGGTTTGGTGGAGGATGTGAGGGCGGGGGGGCGGTGTTGGGAGGGGGGGAGGACAGTGGAGGGGGGGGGAGGTTGGACAGTAGGGGCGGGGGGCAGTGAGGGGGGGGACAGTGTGGGGGGGGGCAGTAGGGGGGTGGGACAGTGGGGGTGGGGACAGTGCGGGAGGGGGGGGGGGGGAAGACTCAGATAAAGAATTTCGCCACTGATGTTAGCCATAGTGCCCATTTCGCCACCTCGGCGCCCAATAAACGGGCGAAGTAACCAAAAAAGGAAATTACTTTCAATTACATTTTTAACTTTGACATTTAAAAAAAAACAATTTGGGGCAAAAAAGTTCCAGCTAAGGTGACACGAAAATCCTCGGTCAGGATGGCGCTGCGAAACGAGCGGTGACAATTTCAGATCCGTATTTAAAACAAAAAGGTTGCGGAAGTTTTTGGTGTTGGTGGTGGTGTTGGTGGTGGTGTGGGTGGTGGTGGTGGTGGTGGTGTTGGTGGTGGTGTTGGTGGTGTTGGTGGTGTTGGTGTTGATGGTGGTGGTGTTGGTGGTGATGGTGGTGTTGGTGGTGGTGTTGGTGGTATTGGTGTTGGTGGTGGTGGTGTTGGTGGTGTTGGTGATGGTGATGTTGTTGGTGGTGTTGGTGGTGTTGGTGTTGTTGGTGGTGGTGTTGTTGGTGGTGGTGTTGTTGGTGGTGGTGTTGTTGGTGGTGGTGTTGTTGGTGGTGGAGTTGGTGGTGATGGTGGTGTTAGTGGTGGTGTTGTTGTTGGTGGTGTTGGTGGTGGTGGAGGTGTTGGTGGTGGTGGTGTTGATGGTGTTGGTGGTGGTGGTGTTGATGGTGGTGTTGGTGGTGTTGTTGGTGGTGTTGGTGGTGGTGTTGGTGTTGGTGGTGTTGGTGGTGTTGGTGGTGGTGTTGTTGGTGGTGTTGATGGTGGTGGTGTTGGTGGTGGTGTTGATGGTGGTGTTGGTGGTGTTGTTGGTGGTGTTGGTGGTGGTGGTGGTGGTGTTGATGGTGGTGGTGTTGGTGGTGATGGTGGTGGTGGTGTTGGTGGTGGTGTTGGTGGTATTGGTGTTGGTGGTGGTGGTTTGGTGGTGTTGGTGGTGTTGGTGATGTTGGTGTTGGTGGTGTTGGTGGTGGTGGTGTTGTTGGTGGTGTTGATGGTGGTGTTGGTGGTGTTGTTGGTGGTGTTGGTGGTATTGGTGGTGTTGGTGGTGGTGTTGGTGGTGGTGGTGTTGATGGTGGTGATGTTGGTGGTGATGGTGGTGGTGGTGTTGGTGGTGGTGGTGTTGGTGGTATTGGTGTTGGTGATGGTGGTGTTGGTGGTGTTGGTGGTGTTGGTGGTGGTGGTGATGTTGGTGGTGGTGTTGGTGGTGTTGTTGGTGGTGGTGGTCTTGGTGGTGATGATGGTGGTGTTGGTGGTGTTGGTGGTGGTGTTGGTGGTGTTGGTGGTGTTGGTGTTAGTGGTGGTGTTGGTGGTGTTAGTGGTGTTGATGGTGGTGGTGTTGGTGGTGGTGGCGTTGGTGTTTGTGGTGGTGGTGTTGGTGGTGTTGGTGTTAGTGGTGTTAGTGGTGTTGGTGGTGTTGGTGGTGTTGATGGTGGTGATGGTGGTGATGGTGGTGTTGGTGGTGGTGTTGGTGGTGGTGTTGGTGGTGATGGTGGTGTTGGTGGTGATCGTGGTGTTGGTGGTGGTGTTGGTGTTGGTGGTGTTGATGGTGGTGGTGTTTGTGGTGGTGTTGGTGGTGTTGGTGGTGTTGGTGGTGTTGGTGGTGTTTGTGGTGGTGTTGGTGGTGTTGGTGGTGTTGGTGGTATTGGTGGTGGTGTTGGTGGTGGTGTTGGTGGTGTTGGTGGTGTTGGTGTTGGTGGTGATGGTGTTGGTGGTGGTGTTGGTGTTGGTGGTGTTGTTGTTGGTGGTGATGGTGGCGATGTTGTTGGTGGTGTTGTTGGTAGCGGTTAGCGCCGCGCTGCGAACCCGGCGTGCCCGAGTTCCATTTCCGCTCACGGCCAACACCACCCTTGACGATGATTATCTGAGGCGGTCCCGGGCCTCCCCTAGGTCGACTCGGCCTCAAATGAGTAACCCGGTGGCGATGTGTATGAACATCGCCACCGGGGGGACAAAGGCGGCCGGGCGTGGTTTTGCTGGTCACCCTCCATGTCGTTTGCCGCTGTGCCGGCCTTGATAGGTGCTGCTCGCTCGCAGCACTTGCCCCCAGCAGTATGTCGAAGGCTACACGGGGGATCTTTATCTTTGGTGGTGGTGCAACTGGTCAGCTGGGACATCGACCCCCGCTACTGGCAGACGAAATCCTCCGCTTGCTGTCCAGGTGCTGGAGTCTCCCTCGTGCCGCGCAGGGACAGCTGCCACTGGGGGTGCCCCTAGGCTGACGGAGATTAGGTTCCCACCAGACACTTTAATTCGTCCCCATTGCCCGCAACGCAATCACTCTGCCCCATCACACTGCCCCATCACTGCCCCCCCCCCTCATCATTCCTGGTTAACTCACCCATCGCTCCCACCCATCGCTCCCACCCATCGCTCCCCCATCATCACTTCACACCCCCCCCGCCCATCAACACTCCACCCATCACTCCCGCTCATCACTGCCACATCCATCACTCCCCCACCATCACTTCCCCTTCCCCCCATCATCACTCCCCACATCACTCCCCACATCACTCCCCACGTCACTCCCCACATCACTCCCCACATCACTCCCCACGTCACTCCCCACATCACTCCCCACGTCACTCCCCACGTCACTCCCCACATCACTCCCCACGTCACTCCCCACATCACTCCCCACCCATCACTCCCCACATCACTCCCCACGTCACTCCCCACGTCACTCCCCACGTCACTCCCCACATCACTCCCCACATCACTCCACCCATCACTCCACCCATCACTCCACCGATCACTCCCCACGTCACTCCCCACATCACTCCCCACGTCACTCCCCACGTCACTCCACCCATCACTCCCCACGTCACTCCCCACATCACTTCCCACGTCACTCCCCACGTCACTCCCCACATTACTCCTCACATCACTCCCCACGTCACTCCCCACCCATCACTCCCCACGTCACTCCCCACGTCACTCCCCACGTCACTCCACACATCACTCCCCACATCACTCCCCACGTCACTCCCCACGTCACTCCCTTCCCCAGCATCCCCCAGGGACCCGTAGCATCCTCTCAGTTGCCAGGGCAACGCAGCCAAATTTACCAGCAAATGAGCCACCAGATGGGTGTGTGGGGGGGCTGGGGGGGAATCTCCCCCCACCCCACATCCCTCCAGCCAGCCCCCCACATCCATAATAACAGCAATGACAACAATAATTATGAAGGAGCGCGCTGGTGAAATTAAAGCACCGAGGAACACAAAAGACAAAGATGCCCCGTGTAGCTTCAGCAGGCTGTGTGGGGGGCAAGTGCTGTTAGCAATCAGCCTACAAACACAACAGACAAAGATGCCCCGTGTAGCCTTCAGCAGGTTGTGTTAGGGGGCAAGTGCTGTTAGCGAGCAGCCTACAAACACAACAGACAAAGATCCCCCGTGTAGCCTTCAGCAGGCTGTGTTGGGGGCAAGTGCTGTTAGCGAGCAGCCTACAAACACAAAAGACAAAGATCCCCCGTGTAGCCTTCAGCAGGCTGTGTGGGGGGCAAGTGCTGTTAGCGAGCAGCACCTATGAAGGCCGGCACGGCACACGAGGTTCGTGGTGGGTGTTCAGCACCACCCCCGGCCGCCTTTGTCTTCCCCGACGCTGACGTTTCACGCACACTCGTTTCAGCCCGAGGCGACTCAGGGGCACGGGCCCCGGTACGGGTTCAGACATCGGTGGCCAATGTTGTCGGAAGCGAACTCGGGTCCACAAACCCCCGGTGGGGGGGGGGGGGGGGGGGCTCCTTTGGTCAGCGAAAGTCGCGCTAACCGCAGCGCCACCGCTCGCCCCGCTTCTTGCATGCACCACACACGCACCACACACGCACCACACACGCACCACACGCACCACACACGCACCACACGCACCACACACGCACACACGCACCCCACACGCACCCCACACGCACCACACGCACCACACACGCACCACACGCACTACACACGCACCACACACACCACACACGCACCACACGCACTACACACGCACCACACGCACTACACACGCACCACACGCACTACACACGCACCACACACGCCTCACACGCACTACACACGCACCACACACGCACCACACACACCACACACGCACCACACACGCACCACACGCACTACACACGCACCCCACACGCACCACACACGCACCACACACGCACCACACACGCGCCTCACACGCACCACACGCACCACACACGCTCCACACGCTCCACACGCACCACAGGAACCACACGCACCGCACGCACCACACACGCACCACACGCACCACACACGCACCACACACGCGCCTCACACGCACCACACGCACCACACACGCCACACGCACCACACGCTCCACACACGCACCACACACGCACCACACACGCACCACACACGCACCACACACGCACCACACACGCACCACACGCACCGCACGCACCACACGCACCACACGCACCGCACGCACCACACACGCACCACACACGCACCACACACGCACCACACACACCACACACGCACCCACACGCACTACACACGCACCACACGCACCACACACGCACCACACACGCACCACACACGCACCACACACGCACCACACGCACCACACGCACCGCACGCACCACACACGCACCACACACGCACCACACACGCACCACACGCACCGCACGCACCACACGCACCGCACGCACCACACACGCACCACACACGCACCACACACGCACCACATACACCACACACGCACCCACACGCACTACACACGCACCACACGCACCACACGCACCACACACGCACCACACGCACCACACACGCACCACACGCACCACACACGCTCCACACGCTCCACACGCACCACACGCACCCCACACGCACCCCACACGCACCACACACGCACCACACACGCACCACACGTTGAGCCGAGGAAGACGCCCAGACACGCAGACGCGCACGACAAATATTCCCCCGCTGTAGCATTCAACAGGCTGTCGGGGCAAGTGCTGTTCGCGAGCAGCAAGCTATGAAGGCCGTAACTGCAGGACACACGATGTGGGGTGGGGGGGGGGGGTGAGGTGGCCAGCACCACGCCCGACCGCCTTTGTCTCCCTCAATGGCGATCTTCACTATGCATCGCACCAGGTAATCATTTGAGGCTGAGTCGACCTACGGGGAGACCCAGGACCGGTTCAGATAATCGCCACCGGTGTTGATGGCCGTGAGCCGGACTCGAACTCGGGGTCGCCGGGTTCGTGTCGCAGCGCAGCGCTCACCGCCGCGCCAACGATCCCACGACACAATAACAACACGCGCACACTCGCACAAACATATGGACCCCTCCTGTTCCATCTGTATGGGGATAGAGTGTTTCCCCCTCACGCTCGACGTGCGTTTTTGCTCCCGGCTGCTTCGGTTCCCTGCCACACGCGTAAAGAACGCTCGTCATCACTTGGCCGAAAAGGACGCCAGAGCTTGGACAATCGTTTGTTGCGCAACCGCGAGGCTGCCGCCGCAGCCGCCTTCCCGCTCGCTTCTCATCTGTGGCGTTAACCTCCTGGCGCCTCTGAACCGCTCTCTCTCTCTCTCTTTCCATCTCTATTCTCTCCCTCTCTTTCTTTTTTACGATCAGAAGAAACAAGAAGATGCTCGGTGTAGTCGGCACTTTGCTCCGTTCATCATTTCGTTTTTTTTGTTTTTTATGCTTTGCTTTATGTAACCCTCCCCCCCCCCCCCCCCTTTTAAGTGAAAGACCCCCAAAAAAATTCTTTTTTTTCTTTCCCCTTCCCTCTCTCTCTACCCCCCTCTCTGCCTCTCCTCTCTCTCTACCCCCTCTCCGCCCCCCCTCTCTCTCTGCCCCCTCACTTCCTACTCCATTTGGCTCTCTCTCGCTCTCTCTTCTTTCTTTATAACTACGACAAGTGCTGCATCTGCACGCAGCCCTTCCCACAGTCAAACGGCCTCCGACGGGTAGCTCAGATCTGCACGCAGAGCTCTCCGTCATCTGCCACCGAGCACACGGCCTCCTCCAGCGCCCACTGCTCCTTGAAGGCCGGCACCGCGTGGGTCAGCCGCGCGTGGCGGAACTCCAGCCACACCCTGCTCTCTCTAACTCTCTCTCTCTCTCTTTCCATCTCTCTCTCTCTAGCCATCTCTCTCCATCGCGATCTCCCTCTCTCCCTCCATCCCTCCATCGCAATCTCCCACATTTCCATCTCTCTCTCTCTCCATCGCTATCTCTCTCTCCCTACACCTCCCTCTCTCCTTCCATCTCTCTCTCCGTCTGTCTCTGCATCTCTCTCTCTCTCTGGCCATCTCTCTCCATCGCGATCTCCCTCTCTCCCTCCATCCCTCCATCGCAATCTCCCACCTTTCTCTCCGTCTCTCTCTCTCTCTCCATCTCTCTCTCCATCGCTATCTCTCTCTCTCTCTCCCAACACCTCCCTCTCTCCTTCCATCTCTCTCTCTCCGTCTGTCTCTGCATCTCTCTCTCTCTCTCTCCATCTCTTCCAACGACGACAAGACAAATGGTCCATCTGCATGGATACGAAGGGCATCGCAGCGCCTCGACTGGCAGCAATAACCGTGGGCCAGTGGCTCGAGCCGAGGTCTTCTCCGGGCCGCTGGCTCAGCGCCCCGACACAGACACCCAGTGACGTGAGCCACCCCCGATGAATCAACGGCAGCATCTGTTCCACCATGTCCTCCTCCTCTCACTAACCCCCCAGCCCCAGCCCCAGTGCAACAACACTATGGGCAGTGCTGAGTCTATGGTGCAGTGTTGAGTCTATGGTGCAGTGTTGAGTCTATGGTGCAGTGTTGAGTCTATGGTGCAGTGTTGAGTCTATGGTGCAGTGTTGAGTCTATGGTGCAGTGTTGAGTCTATGGGGAATGTTGATTCCATGGGGAGTGTTGAGTCTATGGGCAGTATTGAGTCTATGGGCAGTGTTGAGTCTATGGTGCAGTGTTGAGTCTATGGTGCAGTGTTGAGTCTATGGGCAGTGTTGAGTCTATGGGAAGTGTTGAGTCTATGGTGCCGTGTTGAGTCTATGGGCAGTGTTGAGTCTATGGTGCAGTGTTGAGTCTATAGGGAGTGTTGAGTCTATGGTGCAGTGTTGAGTCTATGGTGCAGTATTGAGTCTATGGTGCAGTGTTGAGTCAATGGTGCAGTATTGAGTTTATGGGCAGTGTTGAGTCTATGGGCAGTGTTGAGTCTATGGTGCAGTGTTGAGTCTATGGGCAGTGTTGAGTCTATGGGCAGTGTTGAGTTTATGGGCAGTGTTGAGTCTATGGGCAGTGTTGAGTCTATGGTGCAGTGTTGAGTCTATGGGCAGTGTTGAGTCTATGGGCAGTGTTGAGTTTATGGGCAGTGTTGAGTCTATGGGCAGTGTTGAGTCTATGGTGCAGTGTTGAGTCTATGGGCAGTGTTGAGTCTATGGTGCAGTGTTGAGTCTATGGGCAGTGTTGAGTCTATGGGCAGTGTTGAGTCTATGGGCAGTGTTGAGTCTATGGTGCAGTGTTGAGTCTATGGTGCAGTGTTGAGTCTATGGGCAGTGTTGAGTCTATGATGCAGTGTGGAGTCTAGGGGTAGTGTTGAGTCTATGGGTAGTATTGAGTCTATGGGCAGTGTTGAGTCTATGGTGCAGTGTTGAGTCTATGGGCAGTGCTGAGTCTATGGGGAGTGTTGAGTCTATGGTGCAGTGTTGAGTCTATGGTGCAGTGTTGAGTCTATGGGGAGTGTTGAGTCTATGGGCAGTATTGAGTCTATGGTGCAGTGTTGAGTCTATGGGCAGTGTTGAGTCTATGGGCAGTGTTGAGTCTATGAGCAGTGTTGAGTCTATGGGCAGTGATGAATCTATGGTGCAATGTTGAGTCTATGGGCAGTGTTGAGTTTATGGGCAGTGTTGAGTCTATGGTGCAGTATTGAGACTATGGTGCAGTCTTGAGTCTATGGGCAGTGTTGAGTCCATGTGCAGTGTTGAGTCTATGGGCAATATTGAGTCGATGGGCAGTGTTGAATCTATGATGCAGTGTGGAGTCTAGGGGTAGTGTTGAGTCTTTGGGTAGTATTGAGTCTATGGGCAGTGTTGAGTCTATGGTGCAGTATTGAGTCTATGGTGCAGTGTTGAGTCTATGGGGAGTGTTGAGTCTATGGGCAGTATTGAGTCTATGGTGCAGTGTTGAGTCTATGGGCAGTGTTGAGTCTATGGGCAGTGTTGAGTCTATGGATAATATTGAGTCTATGGTGCAGTGTTGAGTCTATGGGCAGTGTTGAGTCCATGTGCAGTGTTGAGTCCATGGACAATATTGAGTCTATGGTGCAGTGTTGAGTCTATGGGCAGTGTTGAGTCTATGGGCAGTGTTGAGTCTATGTGCAGTGTTGAGTCTATGTGCAGTGTTGAGTCTATGGGCAGTGTTGAGTCTATGGGCAGTGTTGAGTCTATGTGCAGTGTTGAGTCTATGTGCAGTGTTGAGTCTATGGTGCAGTATTGAGACTATGGTGCAGTCTTGAGTCTATGGGCAGTGTTGAGTCCATGTGCAGTATTGAGTCTATGTGCAGTGTTGAGTCTATGGACAATATTGAGTCTATGGTGCAGTGTTGAGTCTATGGGCAGTGTTGAGTCTATGGGCAGTGTTGAGTCTATGTGCAGTGTTGAGTCTATGGACAATATTGAGTCTATGGGCAGTGTTGAGTCTATGGGCAGTGTTGAGTCTATGGGCAGTGTTGAGTCTATGGTGCAGTGTTGAGTCTATGTGCAGTGTTGAGTCTATGGACAATATTGAGTCTATGTGCAGTGTTGAGTCTATGGGCAGTGTTGAGTCTATGGGCAGTGCTGAGTCTATGGGCAGTGTTGAGTCTGTGGTGCAGTGTTGAGTCTATGGTGCAGTGTTGAGTCTATGGTGCAGTGTTGAGTCTATGGTGCAGTGTTGAGTCTATGGTGCAGTGTTGAGTCTATGGTGCAGTGTTGAGTCTATGGGCAGTGTTGAGTATATGGGCAATATTGAGTCTATGGGGCAGTGTTGAGTCTACGGACAGTGTTGAGTCCACGGGCAGTGTTAAGTAAAAATGTAATATTTTAAAATAAATTAATAAACACACTTCCATTAAGTAAACTTTAAAAAGCACGCAAGCTGCGACGATCGCGCCTCCGTCGATGCAGAAACCGAATGAAGGCAAGCGCGGCTGACATTTCAGGTTTCAGACATCGATACGCGCCCCCCCTGCCCTCCAACACCCCGTGGGGGGCACTCACCACCACCACCACCACCCACCTATGCCACATGCTGGGGTCCGTCACAACAACAATGTTGGTGGCGGGGGTCCTGATGCATGTCCCGTGGGAACGGAGGTGTCGCTGCTGCGAGCGAACTGCCAATTGTGTTGAGGACGGTGACGATAATTACACCACGTGTTTGTGTGTGTCTTGTGTTTGTGTGTGTGTCTTGTGTGTGTGTGTCTTGTGTATGTGTGTCTGGTGTGTGTGTGTCTTGTGTGTGTGTCTTGTGTGTGTGTCTTGTGTGTGTGTGTGTCTTGTGTGTGTGTGTCTTGTGTGTGTGTCTTGTGTGTGTGAGTGTCTTGTGTGTGTGTCTGTTGTGTCTGTGTCTTGTGTGTGTGTGTGTCTTGTGTGTGTGTGTGTGTCTTGTGTGTGTGTCTGGTGTGTGTGTCTGGTGTGTGTGTCTGGTGTGTGTGTGTGTCTTGTGTGTGTCTGGTGTGTGTGTGTCTGGTGTGTGTGTGTGTGTGTCTTGTGTGTGTGTCTTGTGTGTGTGTCTTGTGTGTGTGTGTCTTGTGTGTGTGTCTGGTGTGTGTGTGTGTTTATCTGGTGTGTGTGTCTTGTGTGTGTGTGTCTTGTGTGTGTGTGTTTATCTGGTGTGTGTGTCTTGTGTGTGTGTCTTGTGTGTGTGTGTCTTGTGTGTGTGTGTCTTGTGTGTGTGTGTCTTGTGTCTGGTGTGCGTGTCTGGTGTGTGTATCTGGTGTGTGTGTGTCTTGTGTGTGTGTGTCTTGTGTATGTGTCTGGTGTGTGTGTCTGGTGTGTGTGTGTGTGTCTGGTGTGTGTGTCTTGTGTGTGTGTGTGTCTTATATGCGTGTGTCTTGTGTGTGTGTGTGTGTTTTGTGTGTGTGTGGTGTGTGCGTCTGGTGTGTGTGTCTTGTGTGTGTGTGTGTGTCTTGTGTGTGTGTGTCTTGTGTGTGACTGGTGTGTGTGTCTTGTGTGTGTGTGTCTTGTGTTTGTGTGTGTCTTGTGTGTGTGTGTGTCTTGTGTGTGTGTGTGTCTTGTGTGTGTGTCTCGTGTGTGTGTGTCTGGTGTGTGTGTGTGTGTCTTGTGTGTGTGTGTCTTGTGTTTGTGTGTGTCTTGTGTGTGTGTGTCTTGCGTGTGTGTGTTGTGTTTGTGTCTCGTGTGTGTGTCTTGTGTTTGTGTGTGTCTTGTGTGTGTGTGTCTTGTGTATGTGTGTGTCTTGTGTGTGTGTGTCTGTGTGTGTGTGTGGTGTGTGTGTCTGGTGTGTGTGTGTCTTGTGTTTGTGTGTCTTGTGTTTGTGTGTCTTGTGTGTGTGTGTCTTGTCTTGTGTGTGTGTGTGTGTCTGGTGTGTGTGTGTCTTGTGTGTGTGTGTCTTGTGTGTGTGTCTTGTGTGTGTGTCTTGTGTGTGTGAGTGTCTTGTGTGTGTGTGTGTCTGGTGTGTGTGTCTTGTGTGTGTGTGTCTTGTGTGTGTGTCTTGTGTGTGTGAGTGTCTTGTGTGTGTGTCTGGTGTGTGTGTCGTGTGTGTGTGTCTTGTGTGTGTGTCTGGTGTGTGTGTCTTGTGTGTGTGTCTGGTGTGTGTGTGTCTTGTGTGTGTCTGGTGTGTGTGTGTGTCTTGTGTGTGTGTCTGGTGTGTGTGTCTTGTGTGTGTGTGTGTGTCTTGTGTTTGTGTGTGTCTTGTGTGTGTGTCTGGTGTGTGTGTCTGGTGTGTGTGGTGTGTCGTTTGTGTGTGTCTTGTGTGTGTGTCTGGTGTGTGTGTCTGGTGTGTGTGTGTCTTGTGTGTGTGTGTCTTGTGTGTGTGTGTGTGTCTTGTGTGTGTGTGTCTTGTGTGTGTGTCTCGTGTGTGTGTGTCTGGTGTGTGTGTCTTGTGTGTGTGTCTTGTGTGTGTGTCTGGTGTGTGTGTCTGTGTGTGTGTGTGTGTGTGTCTTGTGTGTGTGTGTGTCTGGTGTGTGTGTCTTGTGTGTGTGTGTCTTATGTGCGTGTGTCTTGTGTGTGTGTCTTGTGTGTGTGTGTCTTGTGTGTGTGTGTCTTGTGTGTGTGTCTAGTGTGTGTGTCTGGTGTGTGTGTGTCTTGCGTGTGTGTGTCTTGTGTTTGTGTGTCTTGTGTGTGTGTCTTGTGTGTGTGTCTGGTGTGTGTGTGTCTGGTGTGTGTGTCTTGTGTGTGTGTCTTGTGTATGTGTGTCTTGTGTGTGTGTCTTGTGTGTGTGTGTCTTGTGTGTGTGTCTGGTGTGTGTGTGTGTGGCTTGTGTGTGTGTCTTGTGTGTGTGTCTGGTGTGTGTGTGTCTTGTGTGTGTGTGTCTTGTGTGTGTGTGTGTCTTGTGTGTGTGTGTGTCTTGTGTGTGTGTCTTGTGTGTGTGTTTGTCTTGTGTGTGTGTCTTGTGTGTGTGTGTGTCTTGTGTGTGTGTCTTGTGTGTGTGTGTCTTGTCTTGTGTGTGTGTCTTGTGTGTGTGTCTTGTGTGTGTGTGTCTTGTGTGTGTGTGTGTGTCTTGTGTGTGTGTCTGGTGTGTGTGTCTGGTGTGTGTGTCTGGTGTGTATGTCTTGTGTGTGTGTGTCTTGTGTGTGTGTGTGTCTTGTGTATGTGTCTGGTGTGTGTGTGTGTGTCTCGTGTGTGTGTCTTGTGTGTGTGTGTGTCTTGTGTGTGTGTCTGGTGTGTGTGTCTGGTGTGTGTGTGTGTCTTGTGTGTGTGTGTCTTGTGTGTGTGTGTGTGTTTCTTGTGTGTGTGTCTGGTGTGTGTGTGTGTTGTGTGTGTGTGTCTTGTGTGTGTGTGTCTTGTGTGTGTGTGTCTTGTGTGTGTGTCCTGTGTGTGTGTCTGGTGTGTGTGTGTGTGTCTTGTGTGTGTGTCTGGTGTGTGTGTCTGGTGTGTGTGTCTGGTGTGTGTGTGTCTTGTGTGTGTGTGTGTCTTGTGTGTGTGTCTTGTGTATGTGTGTGTCTTGTGTATGTGTCTGGTGTGTTTGTCTGGTGTGTGTTTGTATGTGTCTTGTGTGTCTTGTGTGTGTGTCTTGTGTGTGTGCCCTGTGTGTGTGTGTGTCTTGTGTGTGTGTGTCTTGTGTGTGTGTGTCTTGTGTGTGTGTCCTGTGTGTGTGTGTGTGTCTTGTGTGTGTGTCTTGTCTGTGTGTGTCTTGTGTGTGTGTCTTGTGTGTGTGTGTCTTGTGTGTGTGTCTTGTGTGTGTGTCCAGTGTGTGTGTGTCTTGTGTGTGTGTGTCTTGTGTGTGTGTCTTGTGTGTGTGTCTGGTGTGTGTGTCTTGTGTGTGTGTGTCTTGTGTGTGTGTCTTGTGTGTGTGTGTGTGTGTCTTGTGTGTGTGTGTCTGGTGTGTGTGTCTTGTGTGTGTGTCTTGTGTGTGTGTCTTGTGTGTGTGTGTGTCTTGTGTGTGTGTGTGTCTTGTGTGTGTGTGTCTTGTGTGTGTGTGTCTTGTGTGTGTGTGTGTCTTGTGTGTGTGTGTCTTGTGTGTGTGTCTTGTGTGTGTGTGTGTCTTGTGTGTGTCTTGTGTGTGTGTCTTGTGTGTGTGTCTTGTGTGTCTTGTGTGTGTGTGTGTCTTGTGCGTGTGTGTGTGTGTCTTGTGTGTGTGTGTGTTGTGTGTGAGGGCCTTGTGTGTGTCTTGTCTTGTGTATGTGTGTGTCTTGTGTGTGTGTCTTGTGTGTGTGTGTGTCTTGTGTGTGTGTCCTGTGCGTGTGTGTGTCTTGTGTGTGTGTGTCTTGTGTGTGTGTCTTGTGTGTGTGTGTCTTGTGTGTGTGTCTTGTGTGTGTGTGTCTTGTGTGTGAGTGTCTTGTGTGTGTGTGTCTTGTGTGTGTGTGTCTTGTGTGTGTGTCCTGTGTGTGTGTGTCTTGTGTGTGAGTGTCTTGTGTGTGTGTGTGTCTTGTGTGTGTGTCTTGTGTGTGTGTCTTGTGTGTGTGTCTTGTCTTGCGTGTGTGTCTTGTTTGTGTGTGTCTTGTCTTGTGTGTGAGTGTCTTGTGTGTGTGTCTTGTGTGTGTGTGTGTCTTGTGTATGTGTGTGTCCTGTATTGTGTCTTGTGTGTGTGTGTGTCTTGTGTGTGTGTCTTGTGTGTGTGTCTGGTGTGTGTGTGTCTTGTGTGTGTGTCTTGTGTGTGTGTCCAGTGTGTGTGTGTCTTGTGTGTGTGTGTGTCTTGTGTGTGTGTCTTGTGTGTGTGTCTGGTGTGTGTGTCTTGTGTGTGTGTGTCTTGTGTGTGTGTCTTGTGTGTGTGTGTGTGTCTTGTGTGTGTGTGTGTCTGGTGTGTGTGTCTTGTGTGTGTGTCTTGTGTGTGTGTCTTGTGTGTGTCTTGTGTGTGTGTGTGTGTGTCTTGTGTGTGTGTGTCTTGTGTGTGTGTGTCTTGTGTGTGTGTGTGTCTTGTGTGTGTGTCTTGTGTGTGTGTGTGTCTTGTGTGTGTGTCTTGTGTGTGTGTCTTGTGTGTGTGTGTGTCTTGTGTGTGTGTCTTGTGTGTGTGTCTTGTGTGTCTTGTGTGTGTGTCTTGTGTGTGTGTGTGTCTTGTGCGTGTGTGTGTGTGTCTTGTATGTGTGTGTGTTGTGTGTGAGGGCCTTGTGTGTGTCTTGTCTTGTGTATGTGTGTGTCTTGTGTGTGTGTGTCTTGTGTGTGTGTGTGTCTTGTGTGTGTGTCCTGTGTGTGTGTGTGTCTTGTGTGTGTGTCTTGTGTGTGTGTCTTGTGTGTGTGTGTGTCTTGTGTGTGTGTCTTGTGTGTGTGTGTCTTGTGTGTGAGTGTCTTGTGTGTGTGTGTCTTGTGTGTGTGTGTGTCTTGTGTGTGTGTCCTGTGTGTGTGTGTCTTGTGTGTGAGTGTCTTGTGTGTGTGTGTCTTGCGTGTGTGTCTTGTGTGTGTGTCTTGTGTGTGTGTCTTGTCTTGCGTGTGTGTCTTGTTTGTGTGTGTCTTGTCTTGTATGTGAGTGTCTTGTGTGTGTGTCTTGTGTGTGTGTGTCTTGTGTATGTGTGTGTCCTGTATTGTGTCTTGTGTGTGTGTGTCTTGTGTATGTGTGTGTGTCTTGTGTGTGTGTCTTGTGTGTGTGTGTGTGTCTTGTGTGTGTCTTGTCTTGTGTGTGTGTCTTATCTTGTGTGTGTGTCTTGTGTATGTGTGTGTCCTGTATTGTGTCTTGTGTGTGTGTGTCTTGTGTGTGTGTGTGGGGGGGAGCGGTGGTGGAGTGGTTAGCGCTGCGCTGCGATACGAAATCGAACAGTGGACCTCCAGAGTTCGATTCCCGCTCGCGACCACCAACACCACCACCAACACCACCACCACCAAAACGGGTGATGATGACGATGTTCTCAAACCAGGACCGGGCCTCCCCCTAGGTCGACTCAGCCTTAAATTTAGCGCCGCACCAAATGCGGTTCGTGGTGAGTTCCCGACAAACACAACGAAAGAACGTTCTTTCATAATAATAATAATCATCATCATCATAACAATGCACCCATTTTCTTTGGGTCTTTCGGCAAAGTCTCGTACGTAGGCGCAAAGGAAAATAACCCAAGGGAAAAACGACGACGTTCCGATCGCAATGCACGCGGTCGTCATCAGGAGGAAAGAGTTGGAAAGCTGCCCAGCGCTTCGAAACGTCCGAATTGTTTTTTTTGGGGGGGGTTATTTTTCTTTTTAACCCAAAGAATAAGAATCCCTGCGGTGACGCAAGCTCTGAGTCAGGAATTAATGCACCCAATGTCCGTGACATCGATTGGCCTCCGCCAGACCGAGAGAGACAAAGGCCCCCCCCCCCCCCCCCCGTGTAGCCTCCAAACACAGTGGTGGGGGCAAGTGCTGTCAGCGAGCACCTATGAAGGCCAGCAAACACGAACCGGCCGCCTTTGTCTCTCTAGTGGCAAGTTTTTTCTTTACTACGCACCGCACCAGCTACTCATTTGAGGCCGAGTCGACCTAGGGGAGGAGGCCCAGGACCGGTTCAAATGATCGTCGTCACCGGTGTTGGGGGACCGTCCATAAATGACGTCACGCACCTAGCGGGAGGGGGGTGGGGGGGGGTTCAGACATTTTTGAGGATGTGTGACGAGGGGGATAGTAGTGGATTGTGTATAGTAGTGTATAGTGTAGTGTATAGTGTAGTGGTGTATAGTGTAGTGTATAGTAGTGTAGTGTATAGTGTAGTGTATAGTGTAGTGCATAGTGTGGTGTATACTAGTGTAGTGTATTGTGTGTAGTAGTGTATAGTGTATTATATAGTAGTGTAGTGTATAGTGTAGTGTATAGTAGTGTAGTGTATAGTAGTGTAGTGTATAGTAGTGTATAGTGTAGTGTATAGTAGTGTGGTGTAAATTGTAGTGTGTAGTGTAGTGTATAGTGTAGTGTATAGTAGTGTAGTATATTGTGTATAGTAGTGTATAGTGTATAGTAAAGGTAGTGTATAGTGTAGTGTATAGTAGTGTAGTGTATAGTAGTGTATAGTGTAGTGTATAGTGTAGTGTATAGTAGTGTATTGAATAGTGTATAGTGTAGTGTATAGTAGTGTAGTGTATAGTAGTGTATAGTGTAGTGTATAGTAGTATATTGAATAGTGTATTGTATAGTGTAGTGTATAGTAGTGTAGTGTATAGTAGTGTATAGTGTAGTCTATAGTGTAGTGTATAGTAGTGTAGTGTATAGTAGTGTAGTGTATAGTAGTGTAGTGTACAGTAGTGTAGTGTATAGTAGTGTATAGTGTAGTGTATAGTAGTGTAGTGTATAGTAGTGTATAGTGTAGTGTATAGTGTAGTGTATAGTAGTGTATAGTGTAGTGTATAGTGTAGTGTATAGTGTAGTGTATAGTAGTGTAGTGTATAGTGTAGTGTATAGTAGTGTATAGTAGTGTATAGTGTAGTGTATAGTGTAGTGTATAGTAGTGTAGTGTATAGTAGTGTATAGTGTAGTGTATAGTAGTGTATAGTGTAGTGTATAGTGTCGTATACTAGTATAGAAACAGCGGTTGTGTGTTGGAGAGAAAAGCCACAACGTCTACAATCTGAGTACGACGTTTTGCCAGTAATTACAATCAGCTTCACAACTAGTAACTACAACTGGCTGTCGCCTGATTAAGCTGCTTGTAATTACTGGCGAAACGTCGTGCTCAGATAGTAAATGTTGTGGCTTGGCTCTCCAACACACCAGTGTGCTCTACTAGTATACTACACTATGCACTACACTACACAACTATACGCAATACACTACTATACACTACTATACACAATACACTACACTACTATACACAATACACTACACGACTATACACTACACACTACACTACACTATACACCATACTATACACTACACTACTATGCACAATACACTAAACTACTATACACTACACTACTATACACCACACTAATCACTACACTACTATACATAATACACTACACTGCTATACACTACACTACTATACACAATACACTTCACTACTATACACTACACTGTACACTACACACTAGTGCTGTACTTGTGATGAATTAGCCACGTTCTGTTTAAGTGCCAAACCCCCTTTACTAAGTTGGCTGTGTCGGGTGGTGGTGGCGGGTTTAACGACGCAACATTTATATATATTTTACTCGATCTAACCCAAAATAAAACAACAATTAAGCCCGTATCCCCCATACAGCCTGCAACAGACTGTCGGGGCAAGCGCCGTTAGCGCGCAACATCAGCGGCAAATTAAATTTGTGTCGGCCCCGGCAGCAGCAGCAGCAGCAGGCTGATCAGCCAGCCACATCCAGCGGTGGGTTGACCGCGACTGACTGACAACGATCAGGACGTCGAGGACGACGAAGATGATGATGACGATGACGACGATGATGACGATGATGATGACGATGACGACGTTGATGATGATGATGACGATGACTACGATGATGATGACGATGATTACGATGATGATGATGACGATAATGATGACAATGATGACGATGATAACGATGACAATGATTACGATGATGATGACGATGATGATGACGACGATGATGACGATGACTACGATGATGATGACGATGATTACGATGATGATGATGACGATGATAATGATGACAATGATGACGATGATAATGATGACAATGATGACGATGATGATGACGAAGATGATGACGACGATGATGACGATGACGACGATGATGATGACGATGATGACGATGACGACGTTGATGATGATGATAATGACGATGATGATGACGATGATGATGACGATGATGCGATGACGACGATAATGATGATGACGATGACTACGATTATGGTGACGATGATGACTATGACGACGATGATGTCGAGGACAACGAAGATGATGATGACGATCATGATGACGATAATTTCGAAGATAATGACGACGATGATGACGATGACGACGATGATGATGACGATGATGAAGATGATGATGATGCTGACGATGACGACGATGACAATGATAATGATGACAATGATGACGATGATAATGATGACAATGATGACGATGATAATGACGAAGATGATGACGACGATGATGACGATGACGACGATGATGATGACGATGACGACGTTGATGTTGATAATGACGATGATGATGACGACGATGATGATGACGATGATGACGATGATGATGATGATGACGATGACTTCGATTATGATGACGATGATGACTATGACGACGATGATGTCGAGGACAACGAAGATGATGATGACGATCATGATGACGATAATGACGAAGATAATGACGACGATGATGACGAAGACGACGATGATGATGACGATGATGATGACGATGATGATGACGATGACGACGATGACAATGATAATGATGACGATGATAATAATGTCAATGATGACGACGATGATGATGACGAAGATGATGACGACGACGATGATGATGACGACGATGATGACGACTATGATGACCGCGATGACGATTAAGCTAATTCATCTTAATTTGCATAATTTATTCAACCGGGTCGCCACGGCCGTCAAAGCGTCGCGGGTAATTCAATCTCGCTCCGTCGGAGCTGAGTTAATAATCTTGACGAGATTAGCGACGATGATTGGTGGTGGTGGGGGTGGTTGTTGTGGTGGTGGGGGTGGTGGTTGTGAGGGTGGTTGTTGTGGTGGTGGGGGTGGTGGTGGTGGTGGTCGGGATGGTGGTGGGGGTGGTGGGGGTGGTGTTGGGGGTGGTGGGGATGGTGGTGGGGGTGGTGGTGGTGGTAGTGGTGGTGGTAGTGGTGGTGGGGTGGTGGTGTTGGGGGTGGGGGTGGTGGTGGGGGTGATGGTGGGGGTGGTGGTGATGGTGGGGGTGGTGGTGGTGGGGGTGGTGGTTGTGGTGGTGGTGGGGGTTCGATCCCCCCTCCCCCCGCTCACAGCGGCCACTGGGCTTCCGCTAGGTTGACTCAGCCTCAAATGAGTGACCTGGTGCCATGCGTAAAATCATCGCCGCTGGGGAGAGACAAAGGCGGCCGGGTGCGGTTTCTGGCCGTGCCCGTGCCGGCCTTCGTGGGTGGTGCTGGCGAACAGTACGTGTGGAGTGGTGGTGCAGCGGTTAGCGCTGCGCTCCGAACTAAGCGGAGAACCACCGCTTGAGGATTTTATCCTTTTTTCATCCTTACACCCCATTTGCCAGTTCCAACATATAATAATAATAATAATAAAAGGGGTTTCCCCCTTTTTTCTGGCAACAAAACTGAAACCTTTTTTAGGAGGATTCATGTCTGCATTAACCACAATACCTGCAGTCAAAATGCAAACAAAAAAACATACTATGATAATATATGTGGCATTGTCCTTGAAACTGATTGGTCCACACCAAGGGACGGCTTTCTTTTGAGCCTCGACCCAATTGGTGCTCGACCAGATGACGCCAAAAGGCGTCACACAGCTCAAAGACAATGCCACTATCAAAGAAATGAGGGCTAGATGTTACATCATGTAGATGCTCACCCCGAGCCCTCATTACTTTGATAGTGCATTGTCTTTGAGCTTATCGCCTTTTGGCGTCATCTGGTCGAGCACCAATTGGGTCGAGGCTCAAAAGAAAGCCGTCCCTTGGTGTGAACCAATCAGTTTCAAGGACAATGCATAAATTATCATAGTATGTTTTTTGTTTGCATTTTGACTGCAGGTGTTGTGGTTAATGCAGTAACATGAATCCTTGTAAAAAAGTTTCAGTTTTGTTGTCAGAAAAAAAGGGGAAAACCCCTATTATTATATTTTATCCTTCATCGGGTAGCTGGGCCTCCCCTAGGTCGACTCAGCCTCAAATGAGCTCCGAGTGCGGTGCGTGGCAAACTTCGCCACCAGGGGAGACAAAGGCGGCTCGGGCGTGGTGCCGACCACCCCACCCACCCCACCCACCCCACCCACCACTCCTCGTGTGCCACAGTTCCGTCCCTCGTAGGGGTGCTGCACTTGCCCCGACAGTCTGTGAAGCCTTCACGGGGGACCTTTGTCTTTTGGAGGAGGGGGGAGGGGCGGGGCGTGAGGGGCGGGGCCTCTCTCCGTTAGCCCCCCCCCCAAACTTCCACCCCCACCAACTCCCCCCCCCCCCCCCGCGCCTTGCAAGACTGCTGGCTGTTTGGTAATAGCGTAATCTTTTTTAATTGTGTAAATTTTTAAATCTTTTTTTTTAAATATATTTTTCTCTTCTTCTTCATCTTCATCCCGCTACCTTCTTTTTTCTACAATAATTAATTTTCTTCCCAGACAAAGAGGGATGGTGATGGGGCGGGGGGGGGGAGGGATGTTGTGGGGGGGGGCTATAAACTATTACCGCCAGGAAATTGATTTTGAAGAACGGGGGGGGGGGGGGGGGGGTGCAACGGAGGCTGCGTTAACTCTGCCTGGTTGCGTCTCTTCACGACAGCTTCGTCGCTAACCACTGCCACACACAGATACACACACACAGATACACACACACAGATACATACACACAGATGCACACACAGATACACACACACAGGTACACACACAGATACACACACACAGATACACACACACACAGATACACACACACAGATACACACACACAGATACACACACAGATACACACACACAGGTACACACACAGATACACACACACAGATATACACACACACAGATACACACACAGATACACACACACAGATACACACACAGATACACACACACAGATACACACACACAGATACACACAGATACACACACACAGATACACACACAGATACACACACACAGATACACACAGATACACACACACAGATACACACACACAGATACACACACACACAGATACACACACAGATACAACAACAACAACCGCCATTCGCCACTAAGTGGCGGTGACGTCTCCACGCCGCTTGTGCCAGGCCATGTGCACCTTGAGGCCACGTGAAGTGTCGAACGCCCGCTGACAGGAGGTCACAAACAGACCCAGGTGCCATGGGTCGACTGACTGAGATGACTGGCTGATGCACCACCTGTGCCCCCTACTGTGCCAACCTACTGTGCTTTAGCCACCCGGCGCTCCGCTCGTTGTTGTGAGCGTCGCTCCTCCGCCATCCGTTGTTGTTGGAGGGCGACTGCCTCCAACTGCCCAGTAGCGTCCTTCACGAGCCTCCTCCACAGAGGCCGATCTTGACACCGCTGCTACCAGTCATCGGCAAGTCCACACAGCTCCACATCCTCCTGTACCACATCACTCCATCTCTTCTCTAGCGCGTGCCGCGCCCGTTTAGTCCCCTCGATCCGGCCGAACAAAAGCTGTTTCGGCATGCGGTGATTGGGCATGCGGGCTACATGGCCCAGCCAACGCAGCATTGCCTGCCGGAGGAACTCACCGATGGGACTTTGTCCAGATATTTCGAGGATTTGTGAGCTCCTCACACAATACAGCCTGGTTAAACCCAGGATGGATCGTAGGCAGCCAGCCTAAATGTTTCTACCGGCGAAGATGTTCAATTCGGGGTGTCCAGGTTTCGCAAGCGTAGAGAAGGGAGGGAGTGAGATACCCCTGTAGTTGTTACAGTCTGTGCGGTCCCCCTTTTTGAAGGGGGACCACCAGGGCATCATTTCAGTCCGGCGAACTGTGTACAAACGCCACCCTCCCTCAGCATTTCGCTTGGGAGATCATCTCTGCCCGGTGCCATTCCTAGTCTCAGACTCTGGATCGCCTTCAGTACTTTCTCAACAGATGGCACCTCAGCCAGCCACTCACAGGGGGTGACTTCTTCCAATATTTGAGGCACTGCAGCCTCGGCAGGGGCATCCCCACTTTGTCCCATGATGTTTTCCTGGCTGAGGGATGTCCCCTCCCCCAGGACTTCACAGAAATGCTCAGTAAATCTGCAAACCTGTTCCTTGGGGTCGGAGGTTGGAACACCGTTCCTTCCCCTAATGATGAAAATAGGTGTGGCGCTACAGGTTACTTTTTTGATGGAATTAAAGAGCGATTTGCGATCGCGGGCCACTAAGGTAGACTCCATCTCCTCAGCAACCCGCGACCACCACCCATCCTTGCAGCGCCTCACGACTCGCCGAACCTCCGAGCGAAGGCTGCGGTAAGCCTCCTCATTCTCTGACGTAGGATGCTGTAGCCGATGAGAGTGGGCCTGTCGCTTTTCTCATCCAGCTTGAACACCTCCTCTGTCAACCAGGGTCTCTGGGGAGGTCTGGACCGTCTACCCAAAGCAGCCATTGCAGCTGCATGGGCCACAGTCCTAAACCTCTCCCATTTCTCCTCGACAATAGGAGGAGTGGGGGACGATGCCAGCCCCAGCCGCAAGCGATGACACACACACACACAGGGACACACACAGGGACACACACACAGGCACACACAGGCACACACAGACACGCGCACACATACACACACACGCACAGACACACGCACAGACACACGCACACCCTCAGTCGCCTTAAAAAAAACACACACACACGCAAATCGAGAGTTCACGATGACCTGCAGCCACAGCATCAAAGCTCCTCTCGCTGCTGCATACGACGCACGAAACGCTCACTCGCTCTGTCGCTCTCTCTCTCTCTCTGTCGCTTGCTTGCTCCTTCCCCGGCGAAGATCGAGAGGGGAGGGTACATCATCGGGGACCTCGTTGATACTGGCCACAGAGGTGTCCCACGATGTAGCTGCTGCTCCGGCCCGAGCTATAAAGGATCTGGCGCGTGGCATTGTCTTTGCGCTGTTCCGCCTAGACCATAAGGGGCCGTCCATAAATGACGTCACGCGATTTTGACCGATTCTTGACCCCCCCGTCCCCCCTTCGTCACACGGCGTCACAAAAAGTCAGACCCCTCTGAAATATGACGTCACAAAGCTCTGCCCCCCCCCCCCCCCAAATATATATTTCCATTTTGAAAATAAAACATGCTTCAAATCGCTTTGAACTATTGTCATTGTAGTGCGTACTTAATGTGGCGCTGCACTCTGATGTTGTAGGAAAAAACATTTATTAAAAAGGAGGCGTTGGAAAGCTGAAATTTAGCATAAAATTTACTTGAAAATATTCAACGTCTAACTAAAACTGCAGATGTTCAGAATATTATATTGAAATTATCTTATAATTATAAAACATTAAAAGTAATTATAACTATATAAAATACTTAATTTTGTAGTAGAACGAAGCAAAATGGAGAGTACAATAATAACAATCATATATTCCTTTCACAGAATGAAAAGCCCTGGTAGAATCATTAGAATCAAAATATTTAACAACAATCACTCAAAACATTTACAAAATGTAAGCTTCTCCATTCTCCCATAGAGAAGCAAAATGCTCCTTCATGGAATAAATAAAAGGTGACCTTAGTAAATTTAAATAATCAAATCGTTCATAATGAAAATTCATCAAAATCAGTGTAGTTATAACAATTCTATTTAATTAACATGTATTTAAAGTTGCGCATTTTGATGTGACGTCACATTTCTCAACCCCCTCCCCTCCTCGTCTTAACCCCCCTACCCCCCTCCCCCCTAGGTGCGTGACGTCATTTATGGACGGCCCCTAAAACTGCTGCTGCTGTGTCTCTGGTGTAGGCCAGTCAGTTTCAAAGACAATGCCTCGTGTATTATGATCAGAGCACGTTAATGTGTACGTTTCACAAATATTGTGACTTTATTCCTTGTAAAATGCTATCTGTTTGGTGTCAGAGCACGCTAACGCCTCCTATTTAATTTCCAGAAAGGGTCAAACCTATTCGTATATTCCGATGGTCATCCTCACGACAGACAGCCGCGCAGCAGCTTCTTGCTGGGCCATCGAACAGTGTCAGACTAGAGGATGCCAAAAGGCGAACGGTACAAACACAATGCAAGCGTCAGAACACTTACAGCTCGAGTCGAGCAGCAGTTATATGCATCATACCTATTTGCCAGGATGCCAAAATGATGAAACAACAAGAGTAGGTTTTTATCCTTTTCTGCCTATACAAAGGGACGCGTCATAGATGTTCAAACATCAACTCTGCGTTAACCGCACGTACCTATAGCAAAACAATGCCAACAAACATGATCTGATCATAATCATGATGCACGCATTGTCTGAAACTGTTTGGCCTATACCAGAGTGAGAGAGAGAGACATATCCTTCCTTCCGGTATTAGGAAGCCGCTGGGAATTACGCACTTTCAAATCTAGAATCCAAAACGAATTTCTTTAGAACTGCTTCTTGTTTTTAGCTTGTTGTTCTTGCATCCCCGCACCTCCGATTAGCGTGGTTGGCTAAGTGCGATGCGAATGCAGGTCAACGTACATAGAGAGACTCACGTAAGAGAGCCCTTTTTAAAAAATTCGTTTTGTGTTGAATTTGTTGTCCGTCCTCACACAGAGACCCATAGACTCACACAGAGACCCATAGACTCACACAGAGACTCATAGACTCACACAGAGACCCATAGACTCACACAGAGCCCCATAAACACACACAGAGACCCATAGACTTACACGAAGACCCATGGGCTCACACAGAGACCCATAGACTCACACAGAGACCCATATACTCACACAGAGACCCATATACTCACACAGAGACCCATATACTCACACGAAGACCCATAGACTCACACAGAGACCCAGAGACCCATAAACTTACACAGAGACCCATAGACTCACATGGAGACCCATAGACTCACACAGAGACGCATAGACTCACACAGAGACTCATAGACTCACACAGAGACCCATTGACTCACACGGAGACCCATAGACTCACACAGAGACCCATATACTCACACGGAGACCCATAGGCTCACACAGAGACTCACACAGAGACCCACATATTCAAACAGAGACCCAGAGACTCACGTAAGAGAGCCCTTTTTTTGAAAAAAAAATTCGTTTTGTGTTGAATTTGTTGACCGTCCTCACCCGGACCTCCGATTCGCACGGTTGGCTACGTACGGTGCGAAAGAAGTTCACCGTACACACGTGCATATGTCCACGCCCTTGTGTTGACTACCAGGGGCTAGCGCCAACAGGCGAACAGTAACAAACCGCAATGCGAGCAAGCATCGGCGCATTTGTATTTTCCATAACAGAGATTGTGTTGGGTCAGATCGCGTGAACGTGGTTGCCAATTCGTCGCTGGCTTCTGCGCGCACCGTTCGCTGCGCGTTGGAGAGTTAAACCCACGGCGATATTCGCCATGCAAGCGGCCGCGTTGATGTGTCGCCGGTAATTATCACAACAAGCAGCCTCATCAGGAGACAGACGTAATTGTTTGTGTTGTTACTGCAGCTATTTCCCACCCATCGCGTTTAACTCTCCCATCCCACCACCACTCCACCTACCACCCACCCCACCCACCCCACCCCACCCACCCACCACCCACCCACCCCACCCACCCACCCACCAACCCACCACGCCACCCACCCACCACCCACCACCCCACCACCACCCACCCACCACGCCACAACCCCACCCACACCCCACCCCATCCACCACCCCACCCACACCCACCACCCCACTCACCACTATAATTGAGCTGGCAAACACAACACGCCATCGAGAAACACTCAGAATGTTTGCACCGTCTCGGAGTGCCAAACAAACAAACAAAGACGAAGATCCCCCGTGTAGCCTTAACAGACTGTCGGGGCAAGTGCTGTTAGCGAGTAGCAGCAGCAGCATCTATGAAGGAGACAAAGATCCCCCGTGTAGCCTTAACAGACTGTCGGGGCAAGTGCTGTTAGCGAGTAGCAGCAGCAGCATCTATGAAGGAGACAAAGACAAAGATCCCCCGTGTAGCCTTAACAGACTGTCGGGGCAAGTGCTGTTAGCGAGTAGCACCTGCGAAGGCCGGCACGGCACACGAGGGGGGGAGGGGGGGGGTTGGCAACACCACGCCCGGCCGCCTTTGTCTTTTTTTACACACCGCACCAGGTACTCGTTTGAGGCTGAGTCGATCTAGGGGGAAGCCCAGAACCGGTTCAGAGAATCGTCACTGGGTGTGTGGGTGCCTTAGTCCATGGGCCCAGACCAAATAAATCACTTATTGGTCCCACCCGAGGTGATAACCTTTGCGGAGTGGCAGCTTAGTTGTAGTTACCATGACTTTAATACCCAAATATTCACCATGGGGCCTCCTTTGCCAGTACTAAAATATGAGAATTAGGTTTTCCCCCTTTTTTTCTTGCAACAATACAGCTGTGTTAAGATGTTCAAACACCAAACTGAAACCTTTTACAAGGAATCATGTGTGCATTAACCACAATACTTGCGGTCAGAATGAAAACACTCCTTTTGGCGTCCTCTGGTCGAACACCGTTTTGAGACGAGGCTCAAAAGAAAGCTGTCTCTGGTGTGGACCAATCAGTTTCAAGGACAATGCATTTATCATCAGAGTTTGTTTTTTTGTTTTCATTCTGACCACAAGTATTGTGGTTAATGCAGGCATGATTCCTTGTAAAAGGTTTCAGTTTGGTGTTTTAATATCTTAACACAGCTGTTTTGTTGCCAGAAAAAAAGGGGAAAAACCTTATTCTCTCATTTGATACCCATACCCTATGACAGGCGTCCGGAGCGATGAAATGGGCATTATTACTGAAACACTGCCTAGACCAAAGCCAGTTAGGTCACAAACTGGTCTTTTTGACACGCTGTAGGCTTTCGCGACCAATATCATCCATAACAGAGGTTTGTGGGTTAGATCATTAAGACTTCTCCACACATCTGGATGTCGCCGGATGAAGCTGGTTGTAATTACTGGCAAAACGTCGTATTCAGTTTGTAAATGCTGTGGCTTGGCTCTCCAACACAACGGTGTGCTGTACTAGTATACTACACTATACACTACATTATACTACTATACACAATACTTTACACTACTATACACTACACACTACTATACAGAATACACTACTATACACTACACACTAGTGCTGTACTAGTGATGAATTGGCCACGTTCTGTTTACGCGAAAACCCTTACTAGTTGGCTGTGTCGGGTGGTGGCGGGTTTTAACGACACATTCATACATTTACGCGATCTAACCCAAAAACCTCTATTATAAACTGATTTTTATTGGTTAAAATGCACAATGAAAACACAGGATAATAAGGAATACCAAAGTGAGGTAAGGAACTACTGAAAATTATGATACATGTAATGATTGCAACACAAGCAATCATGATTGCTTGTGTTGCAATCATGATTGCTTGTGTTGCAGTCGAAATGCAATCATGATTGCTTCTGTTGCAGTCGAAACGTCGTTAGAATTTTATTGTTTTATATTTTTATTATTTTATTGTTTCCCTTCTACGTGACTTTACCGAAAGAACCAAGAATATGAATCCCTGCAGTCACGAAAGCTTTCAATCATAATTTTAAACCCATATATATCGTTAGTGATGGGTATATGTGAAGAAGGCTACATTATTGTTATCAAGCTCTGTGTGTACTTAGATGGTGTTAACAAGGGTAACCAAGTCCAGAATCACCATACTGTGCATCAACGTATGCTACTGCTACCACAGTGATACCATCAGAATCACCACCCTTTGTCACTCATCAAACTGCTCGTCTCTCTCGTCATCTGACTCCCCGAGTTCAAAGTCAGGTTCTGGATCATCCTGCGGTTTTTGGTTACTGCAGGTTTGTAACCTGCACATATCTCTGCATGTCAGTCCATTTGACAGGCACGTGCAGCTTTGGCATTTTAACACGTAGGCTTTCGCGACCAATATTATTCATAATAAAGGTTTTTGGGTTAGATCGCGTTATTTATAAATGTGTCGTAACCCTCCACCACCCGACACGGCCAAACAGTAAAAAAAACGTGTCACGTTTACAAAGGACAAATAGTTCACTACTTTAGCCCACCGGTGTGTTGAAGAGTGAATCAACATCATTTAAAATTTGAGTACGACGTTTCGCTGGTAATTACATCCAGCTTCATCGGGCAATTCGCCAGAATGGTAAAGCCCTCACTTGCTCCCAGACATTTTGCATGAACGCACACGATTACATGCGAGCAGTTCCAAGACCACATCTGGTACGGGGTGGGGGGGCACGTCCAGTAAATGGCCAGCTTGCCATCATCGTCTGTCCATCCATACTCAGTAGGGGCTTGGCACCACAGGGTTAGCCTGCAGACAGCACTGCCAGAATGCTGCCTGATAGTTGGCTCGTTGAACATGCGTGAAGAGAGACAGTCTCTACGTGGTGGCAGCTGGCAGGACTCGGTGAGGAAGATCTGGTAGCGCAGTTCGTTCACCTCGACCTGTTAGCAACAGACATGCGACCAAGTGAACTGCTCAATTTTCTGGAACAGCTCATCACTCACATTCCATGGACAGGGACTGGGCTGACCGGCTTTTGCTTGCACAGCAATCCCATTGACCCTGCGAGATGTTCCCTCACGGCCTCACCACTGACGGTTTCTTCAAGACGATCGATATTGTCCCAGGCTAAAGTTGCGAATATATCAGGATTGATGTTAGCTGGTAGCCTGATGTCACTCGCCTGATGATGAGAGTTTCTGAAGACACAGGGCAGTGTCGATCTCTTCCGTCTGCGAATAGGGACAAACTGTGACCAAGTCGGGTGAGGATGTTTATCAGCTGTACATTCCCTGACAATTCTTTGACACTGAATGTCAGAACAATGTGCTTGGAAGGCTTGGTCTATCCACATGTCACTGCATGGACGATTGCAGAAGCCGCTGAACTCTATGGCATGCATGATCAGGATCATTAGCGCTCGTGAGTAAATAGTACAGGAAGACAATGGTAGGGCATTCTGCTTCTGGTTTGACTTCAGGCGGCCAGGCGTGAGGAACATGTTGACTCTTGATGTCCTCTCTCAATCTGATGGCTGCTTTGGCTATAACATCTTGAGCACCGATACTTTTCAGGGTCTGCAGCTCCCTTTTGAGAGACTGATTTTCTTTGGCAAGTACCCTCATGGACAGGTTATCTGGATAAAGGAGGATTTTTTTTCCTTTCCCAAGGCTCCAGCAAACGCACTCTCCGACTTTCGCCTTATGTGCTTCTTCGTTGATTCCTTGACTTGGACAATGCCTAGGGAGCTCATTGCAGCAACCGGTCTAGAAGTTATTGTCATCACTTGAGGATTTGCCAAAAAAAGCTCCATCCTGATGAAGAGGAACAGCTCATTGTATGACTGATTCGCAGCAGCTTCGTACTCTGCTGCAGCGTCATTAACTTCATTGCTGGCAACCTCTTCCTTGTAAACCTCCTCTTTAGTGTACAACAACAGTGACGTGCGGTGAGGTCAATGGCTGGGGAGGCACTGGCTAGTGTCAGAGCCAGATTCACACCACACTGAGGGGGGCGTGGCCTCACGGAGGGGGCGTGGCCTTACGGAGGGGGCGTGGCCTTACGGAGGGGGCGTGCCCTCACTGAGGGGGGGGCGTGTTAGACACGTCCCCCCCCCCCCTCAGTGAGGCAGATGTGAATGCTGCCTCCCCTGGTGCTTTTTCATTGCAGTTTCATGACGAGACCAGCGAGCCTAAATATCTTTATACACATACGTGACATAAGTTATCTGGAGTATGGAAGGCGAGGACATGAAATGAAGGGGTCTACAAACATTACATTGGTGACATACTAAGATAGTAACAGGCACGCGCTTATTGCCCGCGCTCCATCCAGTTACCGAGGGGTTGCGCAATCAGAGGGGAGGCTGAGCTCGTCGCTGCCTCACCTCTCGTCTCTTCCTGTATTTGCAGCGGAGCTCCGCAAATTTGGCGATTTTGACTCTAAAAATAATTGGAATCGTACAGAAATGACATTTATAACACAGATCAGTGGAAAAATCTTACTATTTATTTGATTTTTTTTTTACTTTTCGTAACAGCTACTTTCATTGGAGTATGACAGCTGAGGCTCTGCCTCCCCTGACCGCACGTCCCTGGTGTACAGCCTACAGCATGACCTGTGGTAGTGGCCTTTCATCATCACAATGACAATGATTCTGATGTCCGTTTCATTTCTGGCTGCACTCCTGATCTTTGCATCTGCTCGCAGTTCTCGACACTGTACCAGTACTTCTCTCACATTCTTTCCCTTGGCATGTTTGTTGGTTTTCTGACAAAATAAGCACTCTGTGTCATCAAGTCCTCGACGTACTTGGGGCATGCGGAGCCGTTCTCTTAGATTATTTCTCTTCAGCAGAGCCACTAGCACTTCGCTTTTCTTTTGTAGTGTTGTAAGGACGAGCAGACTTCTTAGGAGGCACACTCTGTTTATTGTATTAATTCCTTATACAACGCTTAACACACACAGAGGGATATACGGTCCCCTCACCCGATACCCTAGGGAGGTACAGCCTCCGGGCTTGGCGGGACTCACACGTCTACCGCTAACCTAGCCTAGAGTCCTCCGGCTAGGACCTAGGGGAGGCTATCTGACCCACCGCTGGCCCGGTGGGTCCTGACCACTGGGTATGCCGAGCCTTAGCCCTTAGAAGGGCTGGGAGGGTGGTCCAGGGTCCTGGCTAGGCTTCAGCCCAGTCTTCTGTCTTCGTGCAGGGAGAGAACTCCCCGAGGTCTGTTGGGTCACCAGTCTTATACTCCTTCGTGGCCAGGTAGAACCAATCATACATTCCCACGTGGAACCGTCTGATTGGTTCGTACCAAACCCTGGCTACGATCCGTTTCACCTCGACTGACCCCAACCGTTGTACCCATAGGTAATGCTGCACCGCCCTGGTGACATTGCAGGTTACGCAACAGTGCGTAGTTAACACCTCTACACTTTTGCAAGGATGACATCAAGAACTTTATTCATAGTGAAGATGCTGCGACACTTTCTGTGGTAGTAGATCTCTGGAATCCGTCTTTTGGCAGTTCCAAAACTGGTGCATGATTTCGTATCTGAGCTGCCCTGAGCAGAGTTCTCCAGGAGTCAACACTTTGTTGTGACACCAGCTTATCACTTTCATCAGAACAGTGGATGATGCACTCCGATCGTGGTCGCTTGGGTAGTGGGGTGTTACTTGCTTGTTCACCGGCATTATTTGTGTCTTTCGGTAAAGCCACGCAAATAGAAAAAATAATGTTTAAAAAAAGATACAAATATCACGACGTTTCGATCGCAACACAAACAATCGTCATCGGGTGAAAAAAAATATAGCGGGAGAGCTGCTGAGACAGGAAAAAAAAAATTTGTTTTATAAAATGTTTTATTGGCACTCGGATTATGGTCGCTTTGGTAGTGGGTTGTTACTTGCTTGTTCACCGGTGGCCACATTCAGTCAGTTTTAACCTGCACCATACAGGACAATTAGTTAATCATCATTACTTTGATGCAAAACCTGAATTAATCTGTCACTACTTTGTTTAACACGTAAGCTTTCGCGACCAATATTATTCATAATAACACACCGGTGGGCTAAAGCAGTGAACTATTTTGTATTTTGTCAACGTAACACTTTTTTTGCTGATTGGCCGTGTCGGGTGGTGGAGGGTTACCACACATTTATAAATAACGCGATCTAACCCAAAAAAAACCTGAATTAATCTGTCACTACTTTGGTGACACATTGACGGCAGCAGAGAGTTACAACCCAAAAGTAAAACTGACATTGATAAAGGGTAAAATTCATCGTAACCAATCTTAACTCAATCAGTGGGAGGTATTACAGGTGAATGGGCAAAACAAGTTCATGTCCTTTAATCAGAATGAAAAATTACCAGCTGAAAATACTGTATGTATATTGTGTTATTCCATTAAATATGCACACATTTGCTAATTATGTAAAACACAATATTGACTTAGTAGATCAAATCAGGACTTTTAAAAATGTATTTTAATGTGATCAATAACTAATTGGTTGGTAATCTACAGAGGCTTTTGTCAAAATGTTGTTTTTATCAGTTAATTATGTAAAAACACACTTGACACGTACTAAAAAGCAAGATTTTCGCCAATTTCTTTTTAGATATAATACCACATAAAATGAAAATGACTAAATATATCAAAAAATCCCTCTAAACATGTCTAGCTATTCCAAGTAGGAAGCCGGATTTAGAATTATGTGGCTTTACCTATTATGAAACATGAGTTGTCAAACTCGGCATTCAAAATGTCATTTTGAGAAAATCGCAATGCCACTTTTGGCATTGTGATGCGAGTAGCAATGGGATTTGAGAGTTCTACTTGTGTTACCCATCTTTTTGGCGTAACAGCAGAGTAAATAGCCATATATGTCTAAGCTAGACATCTGCTCCAGAGAATAAGCTTTTCAATGATGTGCAATCCAACTCGGTTATTTCTCAAAATGCGGAGACGAAATGCGATGAAATATGCTAATAGAACGCTAATTGAAGGCTTTGTTTCCTTGGCGAAGTTTGTATAAAATCGTAAAAAACTGACTATTTATCGAACATAAACAGTTCGTTTTCATGATTTTAATCATCAATTGTTACCACTAACAAAGTTAGAGATAATAATTGTGCGCATGTTATGAAAGTTTACAATTTATAGAAGCAAAATAGAAAAAAATACCAAAATTGAAAAAGTGAACAAAAATCTTTCTTTTTTGCCTGTCCTACCTGGCCTTAACTAATAATCTTAACAGGTACATTTACAATACATTGAGCGTAAAGTTCGCACTTTAGAAATCTTTACTGAACATAAATAATACAGAACCAACACGAGTGCTTGCCTCACCTGCCAGTAAACTATCGTGAGCACACAGACTGCTAGAAAACATTTGGAAAACAGATAGCGTCAACCTGTTCCAGACTTCACCAAGTATTCTTTGATACGTCTTTCGGTGAAGACACGTAGATACAAAAAAAGATAAAAATAGAAATAAATAATGAAAGTTAATTTGATTACGACGTTTCGATCGCAACACAAGCAATTGCCATCAGGTGAAAAAATATAGTGGGAGAGCTGCTAAGGCAGGAATCATTTTTTTTATAGGCAGGAAAAAAAATGTCCTGTCTCTCGTGTTGCGATCAAAACGTCGTAATTAAATGTACTTTAATTTTTTATTTCTATTTTTATCTTTTATTTTATTTTTATTTTTCACTTACGTGACTTTAGCGAAAGAACCAAAGAGTATGGATCCTTGCAGTCACGAAAACTTCATATCTAGAATTTACCGAAAGACCCAAATAATGTGTGAGTCCATGGGTCTCTATGGGAGTCTGTGGATCTCTGTGTGAGTCTATGGGTCTCTGTGTGAGTCTATGTGTCTCTGTGAGTCTATGGATCTCTGTGTGAGTCTATGGGTCTCTTTGTGAGTCTATGGGTCTCTGTGTGAGTTTGTGGGTCTCTGTGTGAGTCTGTGGGTCTCTGTGTGAGTCTGTGGGTCTCTGTGTGAGTCTATGGGTCTTTGTGGGAGTCTATGGGGGTCTCTGTGGGAGTCTATGGGTCTCTGTGTGAGTCTATGGGTCTCTGCGTGAGTCTATGGGTCTCTGTGTGAGTCTACGGGTCTTTGTGTGAGTCTACGGGTCTCTGTGTGAGTTTACGTGTGTCTGTGTGAGTCTACGTGTCTCTGTGTGAGTCTATGGGTCTCTATGGGAGTCTGTGGGTCTCTGTGTGAGTCTATGGATCTCTGTGTGAGTCTATGGGTCTCTTTGTGCGTCTATGGATCTCTGTGTGAGTCTATGGGTCTCTTTGTGAGTCTATGAGTCTCTATGTGAGTTTGTGGGTCTCTGTGTGAGTCTATGGGTCTCTGTAGGAGTCTGTGGGTCTCTATGTGAGTCTGTGGGTCTCTGTGTGAGTCTGTGGGTCTCTGTGTGAGTCTGTGGCTCTCTGTGTGAGTCTATGGGTCTCTTTGTGGGTCTATGGTTCTCTGTGTGTGTGTGGGTTTCTGTTTGAGTCTGTGGGTCTCTGTGTGAGTCTATGGGTATCTGTGTGAGTCTATGGGTCTCTGTGTGAGTCTAAGGGTCTCTGTGGGAGTCTATGGGTCTCTGTGGGAGTCTATGGGTCTCTGTGTGAGTCTATGGGTCTCTGTGTGAGTCTATGGGTCTCTGTGTAAGTCTACGGGTCTTTGTGTGAGTCTACGGGTCTCTGTGTGAGTTTTCGTGTGTCTGTGTGAGTCTACGGGTCTCTGTGTGAGTCTATGGGTCTCTATGGGAGTCTGTGGGCCTCTGTGTGAGTCTATGGATCTCTGTGTGAGTCTATGGGTCTCTTTGTGAGTCTATGGATCTCTGTGTGAGTCTATGGGTCTCTTTGTGAGTCTATGAGTCTCTATATGAGTTTGTGGGTCTCTGTGTGAGTCTATGGGTCTCTGTAGGAGTCTGTGGGTCTCTATGTGAGTCTGTGGGTCTCTGTGTGAGTCTGTGGCTCTCTGTGTGAGTCTATGGGTCTCTTTGTGGGTCTATGGTTCTCTGTGTGTGTGGGTTTCTGTTTGAGTCTGTGGGTCTCTGTGTGAGTCTATGGGTATCTGTGTGAGTCTATGGGTCTCTGTGTGAGTCTAAGGGTCTCTGTGGGAGTCTATGGGTCTCTGTGGGAGTCTATGGGTCTCTGTGTGAGTCTATGGGTCTTTGTGGGAGTCTATGGGTCTCTGTGTGAGTCTATGGCTATCTGTGTGAGTCTATGGGTCTCTGTGTGAGTCTAAGGGTCTCTGTGGGAGTCTATGGGTCTCTGTGGGAGTCTATGGGTCTCTGTGTGAGTCTATGGGTCTCTGTGGGAGTCTATGGGTCTCTGTGTGAGTCTATGGGTCTCTGTGTGTCTATAGGTCTCTGTGTGAGTCTATGGGTCTCTGTGTTAGTCTGGGTCTCTGTGTGAGTCTGTGGCTCTCTCTGTGAGTCTATGGGTCTCTTTGTGGGTCTATGGTTCTCTGTGTGTGTGTGGGTTTCTGTTTGAGTCTGTGGGTCTCTGTGTGAGTCTATGGGTATCTGTGTGAGTCTATGGGTCTCTGTGTGAGTCTAAGGGTCTCTGTGTGAGTCTATGGTACTCTGTGTGAGTCTATGGGTCTCTGTGTGAGTCTATGGGTCTCTGTGTGAGTCTATGGGTCTCTGTGTGAGTCTATGGGTCTCTGTGTGAGTCTATGGGTCTCTATGTGAGTCTATGGGTCTCTGTGTGAGTCTATGGGTCTCTGTGTGAGTCTACGTATGTACGTTGCACTTGTTTCGCACCGTACGTAGCCAACCGCGCTTAATCGGAGGTGCTTGGAGCAAGGGAAGGACAACAAACTAGAGCAGTTCTAAAAAAAAATGGGTTTGTCAATCTAGATGATCATTTAAAAGTGGCACGACTCCCAGTGGCTTGCTAACATCGGAACACAAGAGCGGCCCACACGTCCGCAATGCGGTGATGACGGCGACGACGACCATGCTGGGTCTAATCTCCTGCGATACGAGGCGCGCGATGCTCCTATCGTCCGTTTGCGCCAATTGCGGTCATATTCAACATCAACGTCGTTCAAACGACGTTGTCGTCTCGCGAGGCGTCATTCACGTGCACGCATTGTGGACGATCGTACGACAGCCACAGGTGTTGCGAGAATTAGAGTCGCCATGTTGCTGCGTTGTGTCGCGAATCACATCGCGATACTCGTTGACACGAATGCCGCACGGTGAAACACATCGCGACGATCGCCGCGTCAGCAAAGAGCGAATGCCGCACTGTGGCGCTTGACGCGCCGCACATAATCGTCGCGACGTTGAAAGTGATATCGTGAAACACATCGCGATAATCGTCGACATTAACATCGTATTGCGTCGTCCAACGACGATATCATGGCCGGCGATGCAGAGCTCCCTGTCCCCACGTGACCCGGATCGGTGACCCACCCCCCTCCCCCTCCCCCCCATGACTTCACGCCCGGGCGATCTTCACTGACCCACACCCCACGGGAGAGAGAGAAAAAAAAAAGAGAGCGAGAGAGAGAGACTTTTAAACCACTTTTATTGCCACCAGCAGCAGCAACAGCACTGGAGGCGATTTGGATACGAAACAAAGTCACCAGCAACAACCAACCCAACACAATGAAGTAAAGCATGCGCTGCGGCACGTGGCGCATAGCGTCACGTGGTTGCCGCACACGCCACGCCCGACGACCGAGCAAGTCAGAAGGTGAACAGAAACGGCGCCGTTCATGCAGGTACAGAGAGGGCTTCTCCGGCACCTGAGCGTTCGAAAGAAGACACGCGCGTCACCGGCACGTGAGCGGTACGAGCGATCCAGCCAAAGCCGGGCCTTGAGCAGGCCCCTTGAACACTGGAAGCAGCACAGAGCAGCCGTCAGTGTCACCTTGCTTGCATCTTCTTCCTCGTTCTGTACACCACCAACTTCGCCTGAGCACAGGCGAAGTTGGCGAGGTCGTGGCGCTTGTTAGCCAGGTAAGGCACCACCCCATATACGAAGCTGCTGTTGTAGAAGGACATCCCTAGTTTCTTGAAAATGGTCTCCAAAAGGTTGAACATCGGGTTGAGCCGCTGGCAGCGTAAGTACTGGTGGGGCAGATCCTCCCTGGCACCGCAGAAAGTGCACCAAGTCTGTTAACACCGGCGAGATTCGGCTGAGCCACACGGCCGATATAAAAATCTGGCCGAACCCGACCGACACGAGCGGTTTACCAGTGGTCGTCGTGGCTCATCCTATCGAATGCCTCCTCCTGGTCCACGAAGAGGAGGCCGGATCCCCGTGTTGTGCTTTCCTGCGGGGGAGATGACATCCCTGACCGTGCTGATGTTGTCATAAATGCACCAGCCAGAGACGCGATACGACCATTCAGGTGGGATCAGCTGACCCACCATCGTTTTGAGACGGTTGGCCGCCACTTTGGCAAATCTTTTGTAGTCGGCGCACAAGAGGGGACACGGGTCGCCAGTTTTTTTGATGCGGCGCAGGTCCTCCCTCTTAGGCAGCGGGGTGACCACCGCTCTCCTGCAACTCTGAGGGGAGTTTCCACTTCCGCAGGCTCTCCGTCAACAACTCCAGTAAGCAGCAGCTGAGCTCATCCCAGAAGGCCGCGTAAAACTCCACTGGCAGGACATCGATCCCTCAGGTTTTGCCAGCTGCGAGTCCTTTCACAGCGGCGTGGAGCTCCTCCAGGGCGACGGGGCTTTCAAGACGCTCGCTCTCAGAGTCCCCTAGGTTTAGGTGCCTCCGTCTGGCAGTTCCTGGACAGCATCGTCATGCATGCCTTCGGCAGTGAATACATCGGAAATATAATTCCCTCGCAACCTTAGCGATTTCCCCCTCAGCCGTGGCTGCCTCTCCCTTTGGGGTTTGCAAGCTTAACATGTTGCTGTTGCTCGCAGGTTTGTTTTGTAATGGAAATAAATCTTTGTAGGGAGAGTCCATGTGTGACAAGTGCTGCACCTTCTTTCTGCTGCTCCGTGACGGGCGTGAACAGCCGCTACTTCTGTAGCGGCACCTCACCCTCGTCGTGTGTAAAATCTTGACTTAAAGCTTTCGTGACTGAAGGAATTCACATTCTTTGGGTCTATCGGTAAAGTCACGTGGATAGGTTCAAAGAAAACAACACAAACTACGACGTTTCGATCGCAGCACAAGCGGCCGTCATCAGGAAAAGAGGGTTAGCCTCTAAAGGCTAGGACCTCTAAAGGCATCCCTTTTCCTGATGAGGACCACTCGCGTTGCGATCGAAACGTCGTAGTTTTTTTTTTAAAATTATTTTCTTTGAACCTATCCACGTGACTTTAACGAAAGACCCAAAGAATACTCGTCGTGTGTGTTTCTGGGATGAGCTCAACTCCGCCTCGAACAGCAGCAGCAGGAGCAGCAGCAGCAGCAGCTCGTTCTGTAGGCGCTGTACCGCCTTTCTTCTTAGAGGTGGCGTGCTGGCTCAGAAGCCGTTTGGCAGAGAGCCCTGACCTGCGCCTTTGTGTTTTTCCCACCATTGGCGGCTAGAGCTGAAGCTGCTTCTCGTGGGCACCCAGTGAGCCCAACAGGCCTCGAATGCCTCTTTAAAGTATTTGTTCTTCGAGCAGCTACACGAGGCAGGTTGGCACTGCCACCGTTGACGTAGAGTCGATCCAGCCCGGCGAGGCTTATCCTCCCTCGGGAGCAACAGCGGCACCGAGAGCACTGCCCGCCGGGTTGGATGTTGCAGTCGCCACGTGCCGCGCTACGTCGGCTAACGGCCCGTGCTGATTGCGGGTGAGGCTCGGCGCTGTTACGGTTCGAGAGCCGAGGTCGAGGGTGCAGTTGGAAGTCTCCCCCCAACGATCGCGAGCAGGTCGCCCGATGCATCGTCTGTCTTCAGGGTGTCCCGCAGCGTGCCGGAGCAGAGCTTCCTCTCGCAGCTCCTACTCGGCGCGTACTCGTTAAAGCACCGCAGCCTGGTGTTGAGAAAGAGAGAGAGAGAGAAAGAAAGAGATAAAAGGAGAGAGAGAGAGAAGGAAAGAGGCCCCCATAACAAATGCACGTGTCCCTCCATGCTCCCACCCGACTCCTTTCACTTATTTACCACGTTATTTATTTACGGCCATGACTTATTGAATAATCTGGCCTCTCTCTCCCCTCTCTTTCTCTCTGTCCCTCTCTGTCCCAGCCTCGCTCTATCTCCCTCTCTCTGTCTCCCTCTCTCTATCTCCCTCTCTATCTCACTCTATCTCCCTCTCCTCTATCTCTCTTCTCCTCTATCTCCCTCTCTCTGTCTCCCTCTTTCTGTCTCCCTCTCCTCTATCTCCCTCTCTATCTCTCTCTCATCTCTATCTCCCTCTCTCTCCCTCTCTCTGTCTCCCTCTCTATCTCCCTCTCTCTGTCTCCCTCTCTCTGTCTCCCTCTCTCTGTCTCCCTCTCTCTATCTCCCTCTCCTCTATCTCCATCTCTATCTCCCTCTCTCTGTCTCCCTCTCCTCTATCTCTCTCTATCCCCCTCTCCTCTATCTCCCTCTCTCCATCTCCCTCTCCTCTATCTCCCTCTCTCTCTCCCTCTCTTTGTCTCCTTCTCTCTCTCCCTCTCTCTATCTCCCTCTCTCTGTCTCCCTCTCTCTATCTCCCTCTCTGTCTCCCTCTCTCTGTCTCCCTCTCTATCTCTCTCTCTATCTCCCTCTCCTCTCTCTCCCTCTCCTCTATCTCCCTCTCTCTATCTCCCTCTCTCTGTCTCCCTCTCTCTATCTCCCTCTCTGTCTCCCTCTCTCTGTCTCCCTCTCTATCTCTCTCTATCTCCCTCTCCTCTCTCTCCCTCTCCTCTATCTCCCTCTCTCTCCCTCTCTATCTCCCTCTCTCTATCTCCCTCTCCTCTATCTCCCTCTCTCTCTCCCTCTATCTCCCTCTCTCTCTATCTCCCTCTCCTCTATCTCTCTCTCCCTCTCCTCTATCTCCCTCTCTCTATCTCCCTCTCCTCTCTCTCCCTCTCTCTGTATATCTTTGTTCTCTTAATACCTCTCTTGCTCTCTCTTCTTTTTTTTACGATCAGAAGAAACAAGAAGATGCTGGGTGTAGTCGCCACTTTGCTTCGTTCATCATTTCGGTTTTTTTTCAATGCTTTGCTTTATGTGCCCCCCCCCCTTTTTAAATGAAAGATTTCACAAAAGATGTCACGCTCTGCTCTCCTCCTTCTTACCCCTTCCCTCTCTCTCTCCCTACCCCCTCTCTCTACCCCCCCTCTCTCTCTCTACCCCCTCTCTCCCTACTCCCCCTGTTTTCTATGTACATATTTAGATTTTTTCAAATTTCTCTCTCACTCCCTCTCTCTCTCTCTCTCCTTCTCTATGTATCTCTTGAAAACTCCCTTGCTCTCTCTCGCTCTCCCTTTTCCTCGCTCTGTAAAGCCCCTCTCTGTACCGGCGTGGACGGCACCCCACGTGTTCACCTTCTGAAGCGCTCGCTCGTCAACGTGGCGCGCGCGATGACCACAACCACCACCACGTGACTTTTATTTCGTGTTGTGCGCGGTGCTTTTTAGCGCCACAGCGCGTGGATTTGTAGCGTTTGTTTTCATTTGTGTTGCTGGTGACTTTGTGCATTTCACATCGAAATCGCCTCCAGTGCTTTTGCTGCTGGCGGCAATAAAAGTTGTTTTAAAAGTCAAAAGTCTGTCTCTCTCATTCTCTCTTCACCTCCATCCAAGCTCTATCTCTCTCTCTGGGCCTCTCTGTCTCTCTCTCTGTCCCCACCTCTCTCTGACTCTCATTGATTCTCGCTCTGCCCGCGCTATGAATATTCATGACCGTGACGTCACAATTGAGGCAGCGTCACTCGTCAGCAACGCCGTTCCGCCGTGCGATTGGTCAATTTCGTGCGGCACGGCCACGTGTTTGGGCTTTGCTCTTCCGCTCCACCTACCGAGTTCGAATCCATGGTTATGGGTGTGGGAATGTGAGGGCGAGGGTGGGGGGGGGGGGTAAAATTTCGTGGTGGGGGAGAGGGGGCACCGTCAGGGCGGGGTGGGGGGGGCAATCGAAGGGGGGTTGGGGTAACAATTGCCAAATTTATTAATATTTCATTTGCCGTAATTGCCAGTTTCACAAATAATTAGCCGAACATTTTCACGGAGTCCTAATATATATAACAAAAATACGTTCACGCGTCTAATTTAAGACGTAATTATCATCACTGTCTTTTGTTGTTGTTGTTGTTGATAAATAATGGGATTACTATTATTATTATTTGTGGAACAAGTAGACACGTCGATGGTTTGACAGACGTCACGGGGACGTCACTACCGCCGGGGATGGATGAGCCTCTTTTTTTTTAATTATTGTCTAGGTTGACAAACTCATTTCTTTAGGACTGCTGTTTGGGTGTTCAGTTTGTTGACCTTACTCCCGCCCCACACCTCCGATTAGCTGCGGTTGGCTTACGTGCGGTGCGAAAGAATTTCAACGTGCAAACGTACGTAGCAATATCACCATCACCACCACCATCGTCGTCACCATCACCACCACCGGCACCAGCGCTACCGCTTACCAGCTCCTGCGGCCGTCTGGAAAGCTCTGCCCCTCCGATGTTAGTAAGCCGCTGGGAGTTATGCACTTTTAAATAGTCGCCTTTGATTGACAAACTCACAGAACTGATTTTTGCGCGTGTTCAGTTCGTGGTCCTTCCCCATCGCCTCGCCGCACCGCCGATTAGCTGCGGTTGGCTTACGTACGGCGCGAAAGAAGTTCGTCGTACATACAAACTGACCCAGGTGGTGCCACGGGTTGACTGACTGAGATGACTGACCGATGAACCACCTGTGCCCCCCTACTGTGCCAACTTACTGTGGGTAAAACGCGACGAGTTGACCCGGGCCAACAAAGACAAAGAAGCCCCGTATAGCTTTAACGCGCTGTCGGGGAAAGTGCTGTTAAAGGGTGGTGGGTGGCCAGCACCACGCCCGGCCGCCTTTGTCTCCCTAGTGGCGCTATTTGTATGCACCGTACCAAGTACTCATTTGGGTCTGAGTCGACCTAGGGGAGGCCCACGACCGGTTCAGATAACCGTCACCTGGTGTTGGTGGCCGCGAGCGGGATTCGAACTCGGGTCGCCAGGTTCGTAACGCAGCGTGGCAGTGACCCACTGCACTACCGCTCCCCACCAGGGCCAACACCACCACCACCACCATCGTTTTGCAATCTAAACTTAAATAAATCCACCGCGGCTAGAATAAACAACAACAACAACATCAGCCGATGACAGCCGAGCAGGAAAAACAAGTGTCCGCCCCAGTAAAGTTCCCTTTCACCTCGTCTCTCTGTTTTTTTTTTACGATCAGACGGAACAAGAAGATGCTCGGTGTAGTCGGCACTTTGCTTTGTATATCATCATTTAGTTTTTTCATTTTTTTCAATGCTTTGCTTTATTTGCCCCCCCCCCCCGTGTTTAAATGAAATATTTCACCTCGTCTCTCACTCGCTCTCTCTCACAGTCGCTCTCTCTCTCTCTCTGAACCCACGTGCGAGTGAGTGAACACGTGGGTACGGCGGTGGGAAAGGCATCAACTCTGCTGACAGTGATCCATTCATTTAATCAAAACACGTTTTGAGTAATAACACACGCGCGCACACACACACACGCAAAGACACACACACACACACGCAAAGACACACACACACACACGCAAAGACACACACACACACACGCAAAGACACACACACACACACGCGCGCGCGCACACGCGCACACACACACGCGCACACACGCACGCACGCAAAGACACACACACACACGCGCGCACACACACACGCGCGCAGCCACACGCGCGCACGCAAACACACACACGTGCGCGCGCACACACGCGCGCACGCACGCGGAACGCATAACGCAGACAAAGATCCCCCGTGTAGCCTTCAGCAGATCGTAGGAGCAAGTGCTGTTAGCGAGTAGCAGCAGCATCTCTGTGAGTCTGGGTCTCTGTGTGAGTCTATGGGTCTCTGTGCGAGTCTGGGTATCTGTGTGAGTCTATTGGTCTTTGTGTGAGTCTATGGGTCTCTGTGTGAGTCTATGTGTATCTGTGTGAGTCTATGGGTCTCTGTGTGAGTCTATGGGTCTCTGTGTGAGTCTACGGGTCTCTGTGTGAGTCTACGAGCCTCTGTGCGAGTCTATGGGTCTCTGTGTGAGTCTGTGGGTCTCTGTGTGAGTCTATGGGTCTCTGTGTGAGTCTACGGGTCTCTGTGCGAGTCTATGGGTCTCTGTGTGAGTCTATGGGTCTCTGTGTGAGTCTGTGCGTCTCTGTGTGAGTCTATGGGTCTCTGTGTGAGTCTATGGGTCTCTGTGTGAGTCTACGGGTCTCTGTGCGAGTCTATGGGTCTCTGTGCGAGTCTATGGGTCTCTGTGTGAGTCTGTGGGTCTCTGTGTGAGTCTATGGGTCTCTGTGTGAGTCTACGGGTCTCTGTGTGAGTCTATGGGTCTCTGTGCGAGTCTACGGGTCTCTGTGCGAGTCTATGGGTCTCTGTGCGAGTCTATGGGTCTCTGTGTGAGTCTGTGCGTCTCTGTGTGAGTCTATGGGTCTCTGTGTGAGTCTGGGTCTCTGTGTGAGTCTACGGTTTCTCTGTGTGAGTCTGGGTATCTGTGTGAGTCTATTGGTCTTTGTTTTAGTCCACGGGTCTCTGTGTGAGTCTACGGGTCTCTGTGTGAGTCTATGTATGTATGTTCGACTTCTTTCGCACCATACGTAGCCAACCGTGATAATCGGAGGGGGGGGGGGGCAAGGACAACGAACTAAACACAACAACAACAACAACACGCAGCTCTAAAGAAACGAGTTTGTCAATCTGGATGATGCTTCGAACGTGGAATAGCTTCCCGTGGTTTCCTGACATCGGAGTGTCAGAAGAGCGTCCAAGTCTGTTACAAGGCTACACGGGGGGGCTTTGCCTTTGTGGCCACGTGTTGTGTGTGTGTGTGTTCAATAAATAAGGTCGCTATCACACAGCACTTGCCCCTCCCCCCCCCCCCACAAGTCGACTGTGGCTATACGGGTGTGTGTGTGTGTGTGGGGGGCACCTTCGTCTTTGTCTCTATGTATACGGTGTATGTGTGGGGGGCACCTTTATCTTTGTCTCTATGTATACGGTGTGTGTGTGGGGGGCACCTTTGTCTTTGTGTCTATGTATACAGTGTGTGTGTGGGGGGCACCTTTGTCTTTGTCTCTATGTATACGGTGTGTGTGTGGGGGCACCTTTATCTTTGTCTCTATGTATACGGTGTGTGGGGGGCACCTTTGTCTTTGTCTCTATGTATACGGTGTGTGGGGGGCACCTTTATCTTTGTCTCTATGTATACGGTGTGTGGGGGGCACCTTTGTCTTTGTCTCTATGTATACGGTGTGTGGGGGGCACCTTTGTCTTTGTCTCTATGTATACGGTATGTGTGTGGGGGGCACCTTTATCTTTGTCTCTATGTATACGCTGTGTGTGTGGGGGGCACCTTTGTCTTTGTTTCTATGTATACGGTGTGTGTGTGTGGGGGGCACCTTTATCTTTGTCTTTATGTATACGGTGTGTGTGTGGGGGGCACCTTTATCTTTGTCTCTATGTATACGCTGTGTGTGTGGGGGGCACCTTTGTCTTTGTCTCTATGTATACGGTGTATGTGTGTGGGGGGCACCTTTATCTTTGTCTTTATGTATACGGTGTATGTGTGGGGGGCACCTTTATCTTTGTCTCTATGTATACGCTGTGTGTGTGGGAGGCACCTTTGGCTTTGTCTCTATGTATACGGTGTGTGTGTGGGGGGCACCTTTATCTTTGTCTCTATGTATACGGTGTGTGTGTGGGGGGCACCTTTATCTTTGTCTCTATGTATACGGTGTGTGTGTGGAGGGCACCTTTATCTTTGTCTCTATGTATACGGTGTATGTGTGGGGGGCACCTTTATCTTTGTGTCTATGTATACGGTGTGTGTGTGTGGGGGGCACCTTTATCTTTGTCTCTATGTATACGGTGTGTGTGTGGGGGGCACCTTTATCTTTGTCTCTATGTATACGGTGTGTGTGTGGGGGGCACCTTTATATTTGTCTCTATGTATACGGTGTGTGTGTGGGGGGCACCTTTGTCTTTGTCTCTATGTATACGGTCTGTGTGTGGGGGGCACCTTTATCTTTGTGTCTATGTATACGGTGTGTGTGTGGGGGGCACCTTTGTCTCTATGTATACGGTGTGTGTGTGGGGGGCACCTTTGGCTTTGTCTCCATGTATACGCTGTGTGTGTGGGGGGCACCTGTGTCTTTGTCTCCATGTATACGCTGTGTGTGTGGGGTGGCACCTTTGTCTTTGTCCCCATGTATACGCTGTGTGTGTATGTGTGTACATTAGCGTAATCATAATGAGAGAAAATTACGCGGCGTAAAATTATATATAAAAATATAAATACTGCAACGCAATTAATTTACGCTCGGCGTCCTCACCCCCCACCCCCCACCACCACAATCCCCTTTGGCAAGAGAGATATTTCAGCCGGAACAAATTTGAACACATTTTTTTTAATGAACGGAGATAGACGAAACAGAAAATAAAAATAAATAAAGTGTAACGGTGGCAAATCTTCTTCTTCGTCTTCTTCTTCTTCCTATTATTTTTATTTAACTTTACAAGCTAAGGCCCCGCTGAGCTCCGTAGCTCTTTCGTCAGAAACGACTTGGCCATCACAAATGATCGCTCAACGGGGTGAGCTTCATCATCTTCATCGTCATCATCATCGTCATCATCATCGTCATCATCATCATCGTCGTCATCATCATCATCATCGTCGTCATCATCATCATCATCATCGTCGTCATCGTCATCATCATCATTGTCATCATTATCATCGTCCTCATCGTCATCATCATCGTCGTCATCATCATCATCATCGTCATCATCATCATCAACGTCGTCATCATCATCATCATTGTCGTCATCATCATTATCGTCATCATCGTCATCATCGTCATCATCATCATCGTCATCATCATCGTCATCATCATCTTCATCGTCATCATCATCATCGTCATCATCATCGTCATCATCGTTATCGTCATCATCGTTATCATCATCATCGTCAACGTCATCGTCATCATCATCATCGTCATCATCGTCATCATCGTCGTCGTCGTCATCGTCATCATTATCATTGTCATCATCGTTATCATCGTCATCATCATCGTCATCATCATCGTCATTGTCATCATCGTCATCATCATCGTCGTCGTCGTCATAATTATCATTGTCATCGTCATCATCATCGTCATCATCATCGTCATCATCGTCGTCGCGTGACTGAAACCAAAATCAAAGTAAAACGTGGAGTTTAATTTCATGTCCCCTTCTTTAATAATTACCGGCCACTACCACCAAACATAGACAAAGATCCCCCGTATAACCTGTAACAGACTGTCGGGACAAGTGCTGTTAGCGAGCACCTATGAACGCCGGCACCACGCCGCCTTTGTCTCCCCATTGGCGATGTTTACACACCGCACCAAGAACTCATTCGAGACTGAGTCAACCCAGAGGAGGCTCAGGACCAGGTTCAGAAAATCGTCCCCATGGTGCTGGCCTTGAGCGGAAATCGAACTTGGGTCGCCGGGTTCGTAGCGCAGCGTAGCGCTAACCGCTGCACCACCACTCCCCTACCACCACCACCACCACTCCTACCACCACCACTCTTTACACCACCACTACCACCCCTACCACCTCCCCCCCCCCCGTAATAAAACATTGCCCCCCTTTTTAAAGGGGATGGTTCAGAATAACCTCCCGCCACTCAAACCGCCCCCCTCACACCCCTCCCCGTGTAGCGGTGGCAATGAATGCCTCTCCTGCTGCGGGGTGAGAGATGGTGAGAGATAGTGGTGAGAGATGGTGAGAGATGGTGGTGAGAGATGGTGAAAGATGGTGGTGAGAGATGGTGGTGAGAGATGGTGGTGAGAGATGAAGAGAGATGGAGAGAGGTGGTGAGAGATGGTGGTGAGAGGTGGTGAAAGATGGTGAGAGATGGTGAGAGAGGTGTTAAGAGATGGTGGTAGAGATGAAGAGAGAGAGAGAAAGATGGTGAGAGGTGGTAAGAGATGGTGAGAGATGGGTGAGAAGGTGATGAGATTGTAGAGATGAGGGTGAAGATGGTGAGAGTGGGTGGAATTGGTGGAGAGAGTGGTGGAGAGATGTGAGAAGGTGAGCGGTGTGGTAATTGTGTATAGAGTGGTTGAGAGGTGGTGAGAGATGGTGGTGAGAGGTGGTGAAAGATGGTGAGAGATGGTGAGAGATGGTGGTAAGAAATGGTGGTGAGAGATGAAGAGAGATGGAGAGAGATGGTGAGAGGTGGTGAGAGATGGTGAGAGATGGTGGTGAGAGGTGATGAGAGATGGTGAGAGATGGTGAGAGATGGTGAGAGATGGTGAGAGGTGGTGAGAGATGGTGGTGAGAGATGGTGAGAGATGGTGAGCGGTGGTGGTGAGAGGTGGTGAGAGGTGGTGAGAGATGGTGAGAGGTGGTGAGAGGTGGTGAGAGGTGGTGAGTGATGGTGAGAGATGGTGAGAGATGGTGGTGAGAGAGGTGGTGAGAGATTGTGAGAGATGGTGAGAGATGGTGGTGAGAGAGTTGGTGAGTGATGGTGGTGAGAGATGAAGAGAGATGGAGAGAGGTGGTGAGAGATGGTGGTGAGAGGTGGTGAAAGATGGTGAGAGATGGTGAGAGATGGTGAGAGATGGTGGTGAGAGATGGTGAGAGATGGTGAGAGGTGGTGAGACGTGGTGGTGAGAGATGGTGAGAGATGGTGAGAGGTGGTGAGAGATGGTGAGAGGTGGTGGTGAGAGAGAGAGGTGGTGAGTGATGGTGAGAGATGGTGAGAGATGGTGAGAGGTGGTGGTGAGAGAGGTGGTGAGTGATGGTGAGAGATGGTGAGAGGTGGTTGAGTGATGGTGAGAGATGGTGAGAGGTGGTGAGAGAGGGTGGTGAGAGATGGTGAGAGGTGGTGAGAGGTGGTGAAGGTGGTGAGTGGGGTGGTGAGAGACGGTGAGAGATGAGAGAGATGGGAGAGAGATGGTGGTGAGTGATGGTGAGAGATAGTGTGAGAGGTGGTGAGAGATGGTGAGAGATGAAGAGAGGTGGTGAGAGATGGTGGTGAAAGATGGCGAGCGGTGGTGGAGATGGTGAGAGATGAAGAGAGATGGTGAGAGATGGTGGTGAGAGGTGGTGAGAGGGTGAGAGATGGTGAGAGATGGTAGTGAGAGATGGTGAGAGATGGTGGATAGATGGTGGTGAGAGGTGGTGAGAGATGGTGAGAGATGGTGGTGAGAGATGGTGGTGAGAGATGGTGAGCTATGGTGGTGAGAGATGAAGACAGATGGTGGTGTGAGATGGTGAGAGATGGTGAGAGGTTGTGAGAGACGGTGAGAGATGAAGAGAGGAGAGAGAGATTGTGGTGAGAGATGTGAGAGATAGTGGTGAGAGGTGGTGAGAGATGGTGAGAGATGAAGAGAGGTGGTGAGAGATGGTGGTGAGAGATGGTGAGATGTGGTGAGAGATGGTGAGAGATGGTAAGAGGTGGTGAGAGATGGTGAGAGAGGTGGTGAGAAATGGTGAGAGATGGTGGTGAGAGGATGGTGAGAGATGGTGAGAGAGATGGTGGTGAGAGTTGAAGAGATAGGAGAGATGGTGGTGAGAGATGGTGAGAGATGGTGAGAGATGGTGAGAGGTGGTGGTGAGAAGTGGTGAGAGATGGTGAGAGAGATGGTGAGAGATGGTGAGATGGTGGTGAGAGATGGTGGTGAGAGATGATGGTGAGATGTGGTGGTGAGAGATGGTGGAGAGATGATGAGAGGTGGTGAGAGATGGTGAGAGATGGTGAGACGTGGTGGGTGAGAGCTGGTGGTGCGAGATAGTGAGAGGTGGTGAGAGATGGTGAGAGAATGGTGGTGAGAGATGGTGAGAGGTGGTAGAGATGGTGAGAGATGGTGGTGAGAGATGGTGGTGAGAGATGGTGAGAGGTGGTGAGAGATGGTGGTGAGAGATGGTGGTGAGAGAGGTGGTGAGAGATGGTGAGAGATGGTGAGAGATGATGGTGAGAGATGGTGAGAAGTGTTGAGAAATGGTGGTGAGAGATGGGGTGAGAAGATGGTGGTGAGAGATGGTGGTGAGAGATGGTGAGAGATGGAGAGAGATGGTGAGAGGTGGTGGTGAGAGATGGTGGTGAGAGGTGGTGAGAGATGGTGGTGAGAGATGGTGGTGAGAGATGGTGACAGATGGTGAGAGGTGGTGAGAGATGGTGGTGGAGAGATGGTGAGAGATGGTGTGAGAAGATGTGAGAGATGGAGAGAGATGGTGAGAGGTGGTGAGGGTGGTGGTGAGAAATGGTGGTGAGAGATGTGAAGAGATGGTGAGAGATGGTGAGAGAGGTGGTGAGAGATGGTGGTGAGAGATGGTGGTGAGAGATGGTGAGAGGTGGTGAGAGATGGTGAGAGATGGTGAGAGATGGTGAGAAGGTAGTGGTGAGAGATGGTGGTGAGAGATGGTGGTGAGAGATGGTGAGAGATGGTGAGAGGTGGTGAGAGAACCTCCGCCACTACGGACTGAAGCAACGAAACTTAGCTTGGCCCCTCCCCCCACCCCACTCCATTGTGGGCCTCCCCCCATCCCCGCAGCTCCCACCCTCCCCCCGCCCCCACACCCTTCCCTACCCCCCCCCCCCCCCCCCCGGCTTAAATGATTCCCTATTGCTGCTTGCATATTTTTATGAGCGTAAACTTTACTAACTCGTGTTTAATGTGTTTATCTATCCCTCTTTTACAATGTCAAAAGTCGTTCGTCGTCGACCGCTCGGGGGGGGGGGGGGGTGATGGTGGCTGTGATGGTGGTATGTTTACATTGGGCTATGTTGAACTTCTTTCGCACCGTACGTAGCCAACCGCGCTAATCGATGGTGCCTGGGGGGGGGGGGAGGATAATAAACTAAACACAAAAAGCGTTTTTTGCAATCTAGATCATTTTTAAAAATGCTTAGTTCCCTAGTGGTTTTATAATGGTAGTGATGATGGTGGTGGTGGTGAAGGTGGTGATGATGGCGGTGGTGAGGATGATGGTGGTGAAGGTGGTGGTGATGAAGGTGGTATGTATACGCACAAACCTGGCGACCCGAGGGCGCTTTCCCCAAAACAGTCTGTTCAAGCTAAACGGGGGGTCTTAGTATTTGTGTGGATGTGTGCGCGTGTGTGTGTCTGTGTGAATGTGCGCGTGTGTCTGTCAATCTCTGACCCCCAGGAACAGGTTTGCAGATTTGCTGAGCATTTTCTGTGAGGTCCTGGGGGAGGGAAAATCCCTCAGCCAGGAAAACATCGTGGCGCAAAGTGAGGATGACCCTGCCGAGGCTGCAGGTACCTCAAATATTGGAAGTCACCCACTGTGAGTGGCTGGCTGAAGTGCCATCTGTTGAGGCAGTACTGAAGGCGATCCGGAGTCTGAGACCAGGAAAGGCAGCGGGCAGAGATGATCTCCCAAGCGAAATGCTGAGGAGGGGTGGCGTTTGTGCACAGATGCCCTATATGGCATCATAACAAACAGTCTTGGA